>NC_091620.1:10315453-10915453 GCF_027580195.1 Bos mutus | reverse complement strand
ATGATTAAAGCTTTAAGTATTTTATCCATTTATATTGCTGAGGTATATAAATTAAAGATATTAGCTATGAAGATTTTTAAGATTTTTTCCCTTCATATTATTTTTTTTTTGTGGCTCTTGTTATTTATCTTCATGTACAATCACAATTTGTAATGACATTTATGTTTTGGTGTCTATGTATTTATTTAATGTTTGTCTTTCCTACCAGGTTGAAAGCTCCATAAAGGTTGTCTGCTTTTTTTTAAAACCATTGATCCCTTTGCAATTACCTAAAATATAGTGATCCCTCAACAAATATGTATAAAATGAATAATTGACCAAGAAACACTCAATATTTCAAAAGAATATCCAGTGAGAAGATAGGGAATCAATTAATTATAGATTAATTAATTTATAGGTTTATTATCTATTTGCAGATAGAGTATTTACTAAGTTTGTCATTGAACAAGTCCTCAATAAACTGAATAAATTAATGAATATTTGGATGAATTTTTATTAGGTGTCAAAATAGCATATGATTAAATTCTGAATGAAAGGGAGATAACCATACCAAAGCAACCAGATAAATAACCTGCTGCTACACTTTTCTCTAAAAGTAGATTGGAAGAGAAAGTATACTTTCCATCGTTAATGGTTGAATCATGCATTACGTCCTTTGATTCTCATAAGAACATTGTGAGATACAGAATATATCATCTCCATTTGGTGAACAATGAAATTAAGTCCAATGTCTATGACTACTCAGACTGTAGTGGGTCCAGAACGCAGATGCTGAATTTCTAACATGAGAGACTGAGCGATAACAAGAGCAAGAGAAAATATGAGACAGTCAATGTGACTTTGTTCTAATCTCTTCCTCCGCATCTGTGATAAGGTTAGTTGGACTTTTAATAAATTGATACAGCCCTTCATTAAGAAGCAAATAAATACCCAAATACCCAAAAGCAAATAAATTCCCAAGTCTTCAAGGTTAAAAATCTGATTTTGGTCTCAGTTGCTATTCCTAATATTTTTTGGGATTGGCAAGATTTTATTTTTCTTTCCAGCCATATATCAAAATATACTCTGAGCCACATTTGCCTCTTTTCCTTTTAAACTAATGAGAAAAGGCTCTCCAGAAAACTGCCTTGGTACAGAAAAACTGCTCATACACCAGCCATGATACTGGCTTATTTCCATATAACCTAATATGGCTAAGAAAATGTATGACTGGAACAGAGTGAGGATTGCCAAATTTAACAACTTTTTAGTAAGAAAACTGCCACAGAGTCCTCTGTTTAGACATAGAGTAATTGCCATTCAGATGCTAGTACTTATCCGTTCACATCAACAAAACTGTAAGGACTTCTGCGCAGTAACAAAAACCAGATACCTGCCCGCCTTGCCCACTCACAGGCAAGACGAATAAATAAAAGTTGCCCAAGAAGGCTCTCAGTGATAGTACATTGAATACGTTGCCCTTCTTGGGTTATAAAGGCTGAGTGACTGAGCATACCCAATTAAGATTCTGTAGGAGGGCCTCTGAGTTTGTGTAAAATCAAATAGCTTCACACAGAAGAAAGGATGAAAGAAAATTTACCATTTCCCATCATGGATTTATCATTCATTATCTTCTGCAAACAACATCTCTGACTGACATCTCTGCTTCTTACTCCTGGTACTCAGCTATAGATATCAATACTGTGTTAAATTCACCCTTTCTCTCATCACAAATACAATACATATGTGTGTGTGCTCCGTCGTGTCCGACTCTTAGGGACCCCATGGACTGAAGCCTGCTAGGCTCCTTGATCCATGGGAATCTCCAAGCAAGAATACTGGAATGGGTTGCATTTCCTTCTCCAAGGGATCTTCCCAACCTAGGGACTGAACCCATGTCTCTTGTATCTTCTGGACTGGCAGGTGGGTTCTTTACCAGCTTACCAGCTAAGCCATCGGGGAAGTCCACAAATGAATAGTCATCAAATCTGAGAACTCTCCTTGGGCTGTTTCAGTCATGAGGGCTTCCTTGTTTCCATTCCCACTACTGTTTTCTTTGTTCATAAACTTTTGTGCCTGGCCTGCTACAGTTGTCATCTGATCAGGCACTGCAATTTCTTCGGCTGTTTTGAGGCATGAGAAATGTTTTAGAGGCAGACAGACCTGGATCTGCACTGCAGATCTGCCACTTACTGGCTGGATGACTTTTGCGGACTGTTTTAATTTCTCCGTAAAAATGGGAAGCATCTATTTTGCACGGTTGTTGTGGGAACTAAGTGAGATCTCACATGGCAGTATGACACCCGCCATGAAGGAAACACCCGGTAAACGTCAGCAAGCTCCCACGTTCTGCATCTGTTCTCTTCCTAATCTCAGGGCGTTCTGCACACTCCTGCGCGAGGCTTTTTCCTAACTACCTGTGCAGAAATTCAAAGGGAAAAATATACCATTGACCTCGGAAATTTGCCTTGGTCATTGAGGAATGGCGTGCTGCCTAAAAATTCAGTCTGGCCCAAGTTAAAGAAAAACTAACGTCAACATTTTTGTTGTGACTTAGAGCTACTAAGAGCATAAGCCCAGGGCAGATGACTGTTTTGTTTTATGTAAATTGAACACTTTGATCTATTTTTGTTTCTGTAAAAGGGGAACAATGTTCCCACCCCCAAGTTGCTTGGGAGAGAATTAGGCAAAGAGTTAAAAAGCTGATTTTTACCCCTGCAGCCATTCCAGTCTCAGGTAACTTTTCATTTGCCCTCTTCCTCCTTAGGCCCCACTGGCCACCATGTCTAACATTTTCTTTTAAACTGTGATCCAGTTTGGGCTGTACCATGATGTCCTTCTAACACCTCAAACCATTCATCAGAGTCTATTAAACAGCACAGTTTTGTGGGAATCAGGAAAAAAGGAGTTTTTCCATGCATAGGGTGAAGCTGAGAGAGATAGGGAAGGGTGGAAAATTCTAAGAGGATGACAGGAATTTGGAGCAGGAGGTGACTGGAAAACATAGGCATTCCCAGCACTCTCTTTCTTGAGGATTCCTAGAAATATGGAGATTGAGGCCCCAATAACCCAGGAAGAGCTTTGTCATTTCCAGGTTACATACTTATGATGAACAATTAATCAACAATACAAAAAAGGTTATGATTAGTTTAAATAATTCGGACAACTGTCGCTGTGTAATGGAAAGTACTGGCTAGATGTTAAATGGCCTCAATTTTAGGTTCTGGTGACACTGCTAACTAGTCACGGGACTTTGGGCAAGTCATGAACTCTGCAGACCTCAAGTCCCTCAAGGGTAAAAGGATGAAGGGTGTATTGGAAGAGCTCTGCTATTTATGGATTAGATGACCCACAGTATTCAGGAAGGCTTCCCAGGGGGCACAGTGGTAAACAATCTGTCTGCCAAGGTAGGAGATGCAATAGTTGCGGGTTTGATCCCGGGGTTGGGAAGATCCTTTGGAGTAGGAAGTGGCGATCTGCTCCAGTATTGTTTCTTGGAAAAATTCCATGGACAGAGGAGCTTGGCAGACTATGGTTCACAGAGTTGCAAAGAGTTGGACACAACTGAATGATTGAGCACACACGCACACACACACACACACATAACACACACATACACACAGTACTCAGAAGAGACTTCACAGAGAAGATTGGCTCTCAGGGTAGAGTTAAGATTCAGGATAACTAGAAAAAAAAGGAGTGAGGATATTCCACTCTTGCTCAGGAACAGAGCAAAGCCATTTGAGCAGAAACACGCAAGTTAAATTCATGAGCGAGCACTTTCAAAAGTATGGCTGGGAGTGTTGGGGAAACATGCTGTATTGATTATGTCCTTGGATATCCATTTCACACTTTATTCTTGGAACAGTCAGTAGGAATTAGGGTTTTTAAATATAAATGATAGTTTGGAAAGATTCACAATCAGTGTCTAGAATGAGATGGGTCAGGGAGGAAATAAGTTTGGTGATTCTTGAAATCTTAATTAAAATGGTGACAATGAAACTTTGGATGAAAAGATAGTCGGTGAAGAATCTAGAAATGATGCATTTGTTTCTCTCCAACCTGTCCTATCTCCTCTGGTTAGTCTGTGGAGTTATCCTCTCTCAGATACAACACTTAACTCTAATACCTGGGTCTAAGAATTGAGCTATTAATGATTCATAAATCATTAGGAAGATTTATCTACAGGAAGTGCCACGATCATTTGTTTTTGTAAGTATAAAATGACTTTGGGCTATTTTGCAAATAGAGGTCTTTTCTTTAATTGTACGATTGAATATAATTTTATAAATTGAATAGATCAATAATCCACTCCAAATGACTTCAGTAAAAAAGAAATCTCCATCTTATTCTGAAAGAATACACACATTATACACACAGCAAACTTAGGCCTGCCTATACCTTATAAGGTTTTCCACGGTGGCTCAAGTGTCTGAGATGGTAAAGAATCTGCCTGTAATTCAGGAAACCTGGGTTTTACCCCTGGGTTGGGTAGATTCCCCCAGAGAAAGGAATGGAGCCCACTTCCATATTATTGCCTGGAGAATTCCATGGACAGAGGAGCCTGGTGTGCTGTAGTCCATGGGTCAAAAAGAGTTGGACACGACTCAGTGACTGACACTACCTAATAAAGATTTAGTTCCTGCTTCTCACGTTTTTCTTGAAATCCAGCTAAAAGTAAGAGATTGTCTCAGAAAGAATGAGAACTTTCACCCTGAGGAAGGCCTGCCACACAGGAAACCTTGATCCTCCCAATCACCTTTCTCTTTTCTTTGACATGGGAAGGTTATTGCCACCTGGGCACAACTTGAAACCTAGCTCTTGGGGTTTGATGGTTATCTAGAACAAAATACCACCCTGCTGCTGCTGCTGCTAAGTCGCTTCAGTCACGTCTGACTCTGTGCGACCCCTGAGATGGCAGCCTACCAGGCTCCCCCGTCCCTGGGATTCTCCAGGCAAGAACACTGGAGTGGGTTGCCATTTCCTTCTCCAATGCATGAAAGGGAAACGTTAAAGTGAAGTCGCTCAGTCGTGTCCGACTCTGAGCGACGCCATGGACTGCAGCCTACCAGGCTCCTCCGTCCATGGGATTTTCCAGGCAACAGTATTGGAGTGGGGTGCCATTGCCTTCTCCAAATACCACCCTAGTGGTCCTCAAGATGTAGTCCTCAGACCAGCAGCATCAGTATAATATAGAAATTTACTCAAAACTGTGGAACTTTGGGGCCCCTCCTCACACCTACAGAATTAGAGACAGGGGAAGGGGCCTGGCACTGTGTTTTACAAGTCCCCCAGATGATCCCAGTGTTAAAGTGTGAGACCCACTATGTTAAAGTATTAGAGCAGATGCCCTTAGCAATAAAAGTGGTTAGCAATAATTCAAGGGGTGGGGGTGGAAATAATATATATAAGACTTACTCAGCTGGTCTTTACTCAGCTGGTAAAGAATCCACCTGCAATGTGGGAGACCTGGGTCCCATCCCTGGGTTGGGAAGATCCCTTGGAGAAGGGAAGGGCTGGCTACCCACTCCAGTATTCTGGCCTGGAGAATTCCATGAACGTGTATAGTCCATGGGGTTGAAAAGAGTAGGACACGGCTGAACGACTTTCACTTTCTACAAATCTGAAAGTTAGGCTAGGAAATTATCTTTACACAGAGAAAGAAAGTGAAGTTGCTCAGTCATGTCTGACCCTTTTCGACCCCATGGATTGTAGCCTACCATGCTTCTCCGTCCATGGGATTTTCCAGGCAAGAGTCCTGGAGTGGGTTGCTATTTCCTTCTCCAGGGGATCTTCCTGACCCAAGGGATAGAACCTGGGTCTCCTGCATTGTAGGCAGATGCTTTACAGAGAAAACAATACTAATTTCTCTCCCTCTTTAATACTTAGACATTTTATAGCAATTTAAAGACCGTAAACTACCCTAGTTACTTTTTCTTTTTTGGCCACACCACATCGTATGTGGGATCTTAATCTCCAGACCAAGGATCAAACCTGCACCCACTGCAGGGTAAGCACAGTGACTTAACCACTGGATCACAAGAGAAGTTCCCTTAATTACTCATTAAAGTAAATGATTTGAAAGAAGGAATCCAAAATTAACTGTCTACTAGCATTAGCAAAGTTTGCAAAGCAGATTTGTTTTAACTGGGTACATAGCATCCTCTTAACAACCCTATGAAGTAGAATGAAACAGAGCTGGAATGAAATCCAAGCCTACCAGAATGTACGACCCCATTCATTTTCTATTAAACTTTCTGTCATTTTATAAATATTAGTTGCCTTGCCCTTTTCCCATCTCCCATTCCCTGCTTTATCTCAGTTTTGATGCTTTGAAATGACAGTTTCAGGCCAAATAATAGAAGAACCTCTTCAAATTATGGGTAGTAAACACTTGGAAAACATTACTTGCAGTGCTGGTACCAGGCTGAAAATGCATATAGGTTCAAGAAGAGTCTAGAGATATTACTGGATACTAGACTTAAAAGGGCCAAACAAAGGAAAGAAAAAGAAGGCTTGAAGATAACATAAGTTCTAGAGGATGCACAGGTTTCATAATATAACATAAATTCCAACAATAGGCCCTTCTTGCCATTATCTCAGACATCAGGCTATAGAGCTTGAATTTGACCAAGTGAGAGATATCTTAGATTCTGATATGAATGACTTGAGTCTAATGACTTGAGTGTCAAATATTCTCTTCACTTTTTTATTGAGAAGTTATCATTAAAGTGGAAAGTGGAAAAAGCAGAAGATGCTATGTATATGCCATTCAGGCAACTGGAAAGAAATTTATATTTACCATATGCTAAGTGTGTGTCAAATGCCATACATCTCTTTTTTAATGTTTCAGACAAACCCATGAGGAGAGTGTTTTTTCTGTCTACTTGTAGATGAGAAAGTACAGGTTTGAGAGGTTAAGGAACTTGCCAAGCATCAGACAGAGGTGGAAGAGTTGGAACTAGAATGCACGTCTTAGTCTAGCTCCTTCCCACCGCTCCAAAGGGAAACATTCAAAAGGAAAAAAAAAAGAATTAAAGAAAGAAAGAAAAGGTTGTTCAGTTACCCAGTTATTTCATTCACTGTTGTTTGCACAGAAGCAACTGATGTCTTAAATCAATCTGATCAACTGCACAAGCACGGGCTGTTTGGATTTTTTATAAAGGTTTGATTGAAAGCCAGTTATTTCAGTGGCCGTATGTAGACCTGGACTTAATAAATGACCACCTTTGAGTCCCCCAAGGAAGAGCATGAAAGAAGCCGGAGGCAAGTCAATGGCAAATCGCCACCCCAAACAAATTGCGGCATGTAAGCTCCGAAACTTGAATTACCCTTTAAGGATTAAGGTTCAGGACTGTGAAAAATTAAAAATGTTGCCTAGCCGAGGAAATAGCATATGAATCAAAAATATCATTACTAAGCTTAACTGCACTCCTAATCTTCCACTTTCATGACATCTACACTGTTTTGTTATTCTTAATGGACCAAATCCCCTTTCTGGTAATGTTCTGGAAATTCTATTTTTGTGGTAATTTAAAAAGTCATATGGCATGTTCTTTACATTTGGTTTATGTAGGAGTTAAGACCACTTCAAACATACTTTTCTTTTTTAGTCTGATGGCTATTTAATATTGTGTCATTCACTGGTTGAAATAAAAGTAGGTTAATCTGCAAAAATACATGAACACCCAAAAAAGACTGAATTGTATCTTTAGAAATGATTTTTTTTTCAAAGTCAGACATCAAAGGCTGCATATTGCAGAAAGTTTATTTTGAGAGGCTTCAGTCAAAACAGTTTGGAAACTATGAAATGAGTCATTTTTTCTTAAAGAAATGTAACTTTGTCTATTCCCACTGCATTTTTGGTTTGGTAGGAGACATCTTTATTCCGCAGGATTTTAAAAGCATGTTTAAGATTCCATAGGTTTAGTATTACATCACTAATGGTTTCTAATGAGATCCAGGCAATAGCAAGAGGGGAGAAAAGAACAGCACGAAAACTGAATTCTACAACATCAAGTACCATGTGAAACATGGAAAAGTCCATGCTTTATCTATGGCTGAAGCCATCTGGCAAAAAAAAAAGGAGGGGGGGGTGTGGGGGAGGATTCACATTCTATCAACCAGATGTAGATGACAAGATACCTAATGTTTGACAATTTGGAATCAGTCATCTAAAGGGCTGGATTTTTTACTTTTCAAGCAGATGTGTGCTGCCGTGTAAAATCTGTGAAACATGCAAATATCTATTCTGTACTCATTCTACTGAGTGCTTGCTGTTGCTGTTTAGTCTCTAAGTCATGTTCAACTCCTTGTGACCTCGTGGACTGCAGCCTGCCAGGCTCCTCCATTCATGGGATTTCCCAGGTAAGAATACTGGAATGGATTGCCATTTCCTTTTCCAGGGGATCTTCCTGACCAGGGATCGAACCCATGTCTCCTTTACTGCTGAGCCATCTGGGAAGCATATTGAGTGCTTAAGTCTTTAGTTACTTGTTTGATTTTGTCCTCATAAACACCTTTTATGTAAGTATTATACCAATTGTACTTTTGAGATGATGTCAGGGTGTACATAAGAAGATAATGTGAAAACCAAACCTTCCCCAAGCCTTTAGCAACTCTGGCATTTCAAGGAACATAGATGAGGGGACAGTTGGGGTTGATAGGATGACCCACAGAGATTAGTAAATGATAATGGATAAATGGGATAAATGGAGACTTTCTAGAATTTTTGCTTAAGGGCTCCAAAGTTAAACTTTCCAATCTACAGATGGGTATGATCAGTTCAGTTCAGTTTAGTTCAGTCGCTCAGTCATGTCCGACTCTGCGACCCCATGAATCACAGCACGCCAGGCCTCCCTGTCCATCACCAACCCCTGGAGTTCACTCAGACTCACGTCCATCGAGTCAGTCATGCCATCCAACCATCTCATCCTCTGCTGTCCCCTCCTCCTTCTGCCCCCAATCCCTCCCAGCATCAGAGTCTTTTCCAATGAGTCAACTCTTTACATGAGGTGGCCAAAGTACTGGAGTTTCAGTTTTAGCATCATCCCTTCCAAAGAAATATGATAATAACCACTAACACCAGTTTCTGTTGAAGGGCGGAGCTGTGTTCCCTCCCTGTTATTTGACCTGAGGCCAAACTCTGGTGGAGGTAATGAAGATAACGGTGACCTCCTTCAAAAGATCCCATGCACACACTGCTATACTCGGTACCCCCAACCCTGCAGCAGGCCACCACCAACCCACGCCTCCGCCAGAGACTCCTGGACACTCACAGGCAAGTCTGGGTCAGTCTCTTGTGGGGTCGCTGCTCTTTTCTCCTGGGTCCTGGTGCACACAAGGTTCTGTTTGTGCCCGCCAAGAGTCTATTTCCCAGTCGTGTGTAAGTTCTAGTAGCTCTATGGTGGGGTTAATGGCGACCTCCTCCAAGAGGGCTTATGCCATACCCAAGTCTGCTGCACCCAGCCATACCCAGGTGCACTGTACCCAGAGCCCCTGCCCTGCAGCAGTCCACTGCCTACCCGTACCTCCTCAGGAGACACTCAAAGACAGTTCTGTCTCAGTCCCTGTGGGGTCTCTGGGCTGAAACTAGGCTGCATCTCTGAAGGTGCACTCCTAATCCTTTCCTCAGGATTCAGCTCTTTGGAACACGTTAATACACTTCTCCAGGAATTCCATTCAGTCACGTATCACATGCTCGAAGCTTAAATGATGAAAAATGTCTTTAAAAAGCAGAGACATTACTTTGCCAACAAAGGCCCATCTAGTCAAAACTATGGGTTTTCCAGTAGTCATGTTTGGATGATGTAAGAGTTGGACTATAAAGAAAGCTGAGTGCCGAAGAACTGATGCTTTTGAACTGTGGTGTTGGAGAAGGCTTTTGAGAGTCCCTTGGACTGCAAGGAGATCCAACCAGTCCATCCTAAAGGAAATCAGTCCTGAATATTCATTGGAAGCACTGATGTTGAAGCTGAAACTCCAATACTTTGGCCACCTGATGCAAAGAACTAACTCCTTGGAGAAGACCCTAATGCTTGGAAAGATTAAAGGCGGGAGGAGAAGGGGATGACAGAGGATGAGTTGATTGGATGGCATCACTGATTCAATGGACATGAGTTTGAGTAAACTCTGGGAGTTGGTGACGGACAGGGAGGCCTGGTGTGCTGCAGTCCATGGGGTCGCAAAGAGTCAGATACGACTGAGCAACTGAACTGAACTGAACTGAAGACCAGTTTATAACTTTATAGTGTCAAAACTTTCTCTGTCACAATCACATTTGAGCTTTGTCACAGGCCTGTTACACAGGAAGTTTTCTAAAAACCTACCCAACAATTTCATCTCAAAGCAACTCAACAATTATTGACCTGAGTCTGGAGTGTCCATATATAAAGTACTGTACTAGTCATAGTGGAGAGGCAGCAAAACAAAGGTCAATGAAGGCACAGTTTTTGTCTTCAAAGAATTTAAACAGGGAGACAGACACAACCAACTGTACCACAAAATAGAAAGCCGAGTATAAAAAATGCAATTGGGACTCTCCTGGTGGTCCAGTGGCTAAGAATCTGCCTTCCAATGCAGGGGCTGCTGCTGCTGCATCGCTTCAGTTGTGTCCGACTCTGTGCGACCCCATAGACGGCAACCAACCAGGCTCCCCCGTCCCTGGGATTCTCCAGGCAAGAACACTGGAGTGGGTTGCCATTTCCTTCTCCAATGCATGAAAGTGAAAAGTGAAAGTGAAGTCGCTCAGTCGTGTCCGACTCTAGCGACCCCATGAACTGCAGCCTACCAGGCTCCTCCGTCCATGGGATTTTCTAGGCAAAAGTACTGGAGTGGGTGCCATTGCCTTCTCCGCAATGCAGGGGACTTGGGCTCAGTCCCTGAAGAGGAACTAAGATCCCACATGCAGCAGGGCAACTAAGTCCACGTATCACAACTAAGACCCAAAGCAGCCAAATAAATAAAGGAATACATTTCAAAAATTTATATTAAAAATAAATAAAAATGCAATAAAACATACCTAATTCTCTTCAAATGAAGTAGCACAAGTTGCTTTAAGATCTGGAAAGGAAGTTTGAAAAGGTGATGATTAGAGGCACTGTTTGAGAAAGTTGAAATACTTTTATATAAGGAAGTATCCACATCATAGATTATTTATAGTGTTAGCTTTCACTCTTTAGACAATTATTCAATACTGACAGCATTCCAGGAGTGTGTTAGTTAGCGTCTTTCTTTAAAAAAATTATAACATTCAATTTTGTCAAAATTCTTATGAAAATCACCATAATATGACATTCAACTGAAGAATAAAATCTCAGTCTACTACATGCCTTATTTATACAATGTTGGGCAACACATTTGACAACTGAATCGATCAATTGTATGTCTTGTTCAGACACATGATTCTAGAAATTCCAGAAAGTCTCTCTTCATTCAATTTACCCATTATCATTCACCAAATAAATTGATTGTCACAACAAAGCAAGGAAGTATAACATTTTCCCACATACCGGGGAAATGAGGCAAAACTCATTTTAAGTCCAGACATTGCAATAGTAAAAGGTAGCTATTGGCATCTCATTAAATACAAAATTCTAAAACTGAACATTTCTGATTTCCCTTCTATGTATAACTTTAACTTAGCAAGCAGTACTGTACCTAAAACAAGATAGAGTAGCCCAAGGATTGACACCATCTTGAGCATCATCATCGTCTTCTTGGTGAAAAGTCACAAAGTTGTCAGTTGTTTTGTTAGTCTCAACAATTTTGTTAACAGGGCTTGGTAGCTCAGCTGGTAAAAAATCTGCATGCAATGCAGGAGATCTGCGTTTGATCCCAAGACTGGGAAGATCCCCTGGAGGAGGGAAAGGCTACCCACTGCAGTGTTCTGACCTGGAGAATTCCATGGACTGCATTGTCCATGTGGTCACAAAGAGTTGGACAGCATTGAGTGAATTTTACTTTCACTCTCATTTTGTTAATAGTTTAGGACTTTCCCCTACAAGTGTCTGGCCAATAGAATTTGGTGTGCTGAAGTTTACCCATTTTTGTAAAAATTATATACTAAATTTTTGAAGGACACAAGGAAAGATGGATGGCTAGACAGACAGACAGACTGGGGTTATAACTGTTGTTTTCACTACAGATGTTATCTTTAGACATTACCTGACTCTCCACTATAAAACTTAGGGAGATTTGTTTCCTTAACACTATGTTTTACAGTTCCTTCCCTATTTTAAAACAATATCATTATTATTTTTTAGTTGTTAAGGTATATAACATTTACATTTTAAATCATAATAGTAACAGTTGTTTAGCCTTAGTTTTATATTTAATTATAAATACAATCTAAGATTAATATAAAACAACATGTTACATTATGAGCCCTCTTTTAGATAATGGGAATGCTCACATATATTTTAAAGTTGAAACTTCTACCATATCCCACCACCCCCTGCTTCCTCCCACCTTACCTTCCAGGAAAAAAAAAAAAAATTGGCCAAAATTTCAAAGTAAAACACATTTTTTTTTTTTTTAAATTGGGCAACCATGGACATCTAGTGCTTACAGGGAATCTCATTTTAAATTATATGAATCACTAAATGTGCAAGAGAGTTGAACTATAAAGAAAGCTGAGCACCAAAGAATTGTTGCTTTTGAACTGTGGTGTTGGAGACGACTCTTGAGAGTCCCTTGGACTGCAAGGAGGTCAAACCAGTCAATCCTAAAGGAAATAAGTCCTAAATATTCAATGGAAGGACTGATGCTGAAGCTGAAGCTTCAATACTTTGGCCACCTGATGTGAAGAACTGACTCATTTGAAAAGACCCTGATGCTGGGAAAGACTGAAGGCAGGAGAAGAAGGGGACGACAGAGGATGAGATGGTTGGATGGCATCACGGACTTGATGGACATGAGTTTGAGCAAGCTCCAGGTAGTGGATAGGGAAGCCTGGCATGCTGCAGGCCATGGGTTTGCAAAGAGTCCAACACAACTGAGCAACTGAACTGAAAGGTATACGGTAGACCTTCAGATCGCTTAAACATTTCTAGTGGATAATACAGCCAAAATGTCTTCCAGTAGCCAGATGCTTTTTCTCTATTTTGTGTACTATTTTCTATATACTTTGTACTGTAACTTTTCTTTCAATACTCTGTATATCACACGAAAGTATCTGAATGGATCATCCAACATCTAGACTTTCATATATCTTTCAGCAGTCTTTTAGGCCCAGAAGTATTTTACCTGGAAGACTAAATGTGCTCTATTTATTTTTACCTGTGTTAGATTTCTCCTACACTTTACTGATCTTCCTTTAAAAAACAGAACTATTTTCTTATAGAAACCAATGGACTTTGGAGTAAAATGGTTTAAAGGGCAGCTCCTCTATTCATAGCTTTCGATTACTGTCCATCTGTGCTGTGCCTTGCTAAGTCTCAGTCATGTCTCACTCTGTGATCCTATGGCCTGTAGCCCACCAGGCTCCTCTGTCCATGGGATTCTCCAGGCAAGAAAACTGCAGTGAGTTGCCATGCCCTCCTCCAGAGGATCTTCCCGACCCAGGGAACCTGCGTCTCTTATGTCTCCTGCATTGGCAGGAGGGTTCTTTACCACTAGTGCTAACTGGGAAGTCCTACTGTCCATGTACACAGGGTCAAAATCATCAGGTCAGTCAGTTTAATCACAGTGTAGACAGACTACCCAACTACTCTCATCAACATGGACTGAAGTTACACTTAGACTATAGCTTAGAAGTTTCTGGTTATCATATATATAAAGAGGCATGACTCAAAGTTCCCTTTTTAGATTCAAATTCTCCTGAAAACCAAAACTGAACTGTGTAGAAGGCTGAAAATAAGCACATTAACAAAATTATAAGACAACGTCTGATTTTCACTAGACCCATTATTTCAGTTCCTGTTACCTTTTCAGGTATATTTTCATGGCTATCTCAATCCTTTCTTTAAAACTTGGATGATGACTAGAGAAACAGAAACTTTTATTTGGGGGATTATTAGTGTTCCACAATTCTTCTTTCCATTGGGCAATAAAGACTGGCCTCTGGTGGCAGAGGGATATTCAAGCAGCAGTTAACTAGAGCGTGCAGAACTATGGGATGCCATGTCTGGGAGGTGCCACAAACAGCCTGGTCAATTTTTACAACCTTGGCTGATAATTCTCTACTGTGAGGTCTGACTCTCTTCACTTACGAAATTGAAGCTATTTTTCCTTTTCCATCTCTACAGGGACTTTATGATTAAAAAATAATAAATATGATAAAAACAATGTGTTTTATGTGCAGTTATTGTGAGGCTCTACAGTGATTTTACAATGGCTTCTTAGCTGTTGACTGAACTTTCCAAAACTTTATAGAGATGGTTTCAACACTACTGGACTGGATTGAGGTTCTGAGGGTATGCAAGTACTTTTGTTAAGCAGTCTTGAGTATCCCAAACACTAAGGGTGTGGATATCACTTGGGCCCCACTACACCAACTCAAAACAGCACATTTATAGTGAGTATTTACTATGTGCTAGATAGACTGCTAAGAGCACTGAGAATAAAGCCATAAACAGGAAAGACATTGTCCCAGTCCTCTTAAGTTTGAAGTCTACTCAGTTCAGTTCAGTTCATTTCAGTTGCTCAGTCGTGTCCAACTCTTTGCGACCCCATGAATCGCAGTATGCCAGGCCTCCCTGTCCATCATCAATCACTCAAACTGACGTCCATGGAGTCGGTGATGCCATCCAGCCATCTCATCCTCTGGCGTCCCCTTCTCCTCCTGACCCCAATCCCTCCTAGCATCAGAGTCTTTTCCAATGAGTCAACTGTTCTCATGAGATGGCCAAAGTATTGGAGTTTCAGCTTCAGCATCATTCCTTCCAAAGAACACCCAGGACTGATCTCCTTTAGAATGGACTGGTTGGATCTCCTTGCAGTCCAAGGGACTCTCAAGAGTCTTCTCCAACACCACAGTCCAAAAGCATCAATTCTTCGGTGCTCAGCTTTCTTCACAGTCCAACTTTCACATCCATACATGACCACTGGAAAAACTATAGCCTTGACTAGATGGACATTTGTTGGCAAAGTAATATCTCTGCTTTTTAATATGCTATCTAGGTTGGTCACAACTTTCCTTCCAAGGAGTAAGCATCTTTTAATTTCATGCCTGCAATCACCATCTGCAGTGATTTTGGAGCCCCAAAATATAAAGTCTGACACTGTTTCCCCATCTATTTCCCATGAAGTGATGGGACAGGATGCCATGATCCTCGTTTTCTGAAAGTTGAGCTTTAAGCCAAATTTTTCACTCTCCTCTTTCACTTTCATCAAGAGGCTTTTGAGTTCCTCTTCACTTTCTGCCATAAGGGTGGTGTCATCTGCATATCTGAGGTTATTGATATTTCTCCCGGCAATCTTGATTCCAGCTTGTGCTTCTTCCAGCCCAGCGTTTCTCATGATGTACTCTGCATATAAGTTAAATAAGCAGGGTGACAATATACAGCCTTGACGTACTCCTTTCCCTATTTGGAACCAGTCTGTTGTTCCACATCCAATTCTAACTGTTGCTTCCTGACCTGCATACAGGTTTCTCAAGAAGCAGGTCAGGTGGTCTGGTGTTCCCATCTCTTTCAGAATTTTCCACAGTTTATTGTGATCCACACAGTCAAAGGCTTTGGTATATATAAATCAAATATCACAATGCAGTATGATAATCTTGCTATAGAGGAAGAATTGCGCATTGTCAGAGCACAGAGAAGGCAATTAGCCAAACACGAGTCTGTTAAGCTTTCCTGAGGAAGTGACATCTAAGCTGAGACTTAAGGTCTCAGCTTAGATGGAGTAAGAGGGTACGCAATAGCATGGAGAATCTTTTTTAATTTCCCAGAGAAAGTCATTTGTGCCTCAAGTGTATTCTCCATGCTAGGGCCTTGGTTCTTTCTCCTGGGCCTCACCTGGGGTCACTCTTCCGTCTGGTCAGATTCCTTGTCCTCAGTTCCTCTTGCTTTGTACAGTATCAGAAGAGCTTATAGAGGAGAGAGGAGAAGAAGACATATGTCTAGAATTTAGATCTGGACTTACTGCCTTTCCTTTCAAAGAAAGGCCCTCTTTAGAGTGGTCAGTTCAGATTTTCTCCAGTGACTGAACATGGTTAAAATCTCTACCACATACTCCTGGCATCCAGTCTCCTGTCTTTTTCCTCCTAAAGTTTTCCATTCCAAACAAACAAAAATGTTGGCATGTGGACTACTGCCATCAGTCGATGGCTTGGTTTCGATCTTGGAGAGTGTCATAGACACCAGCCTCACACTGCATCCAGGGGCTTCCTGGAGCATGGCTGCCATCCGTCCTGCTTCCGTGGTGACCCACAGAAGCTCTGGCACACTGGTGGATCATCCAGTTACATTTTCCAGAGAGGAGTGATAATTGTGAGATTTACTGAGCAGAGAAATATGACCCATTAAATTCAACCTAAAAATAATTTTTGCTCTGAAAAAGAAAATCTAATTACCTTGGTCTTCACTATGAAAAATTGGGTTCATCTGGGTACAGAGACATGGAACCTTCCTTTGAAGTAGATCGTACATTCCAAAATATCTCTGGCAGAGCCTGGGGTCTGCTTCTGATTAGATAATTGACATAAACCTTCCTCCAATAAACACTGAACCCTTCAAAAACAGAGGAACCCAAGAATAAAATACATCTATGTTTTGAGCAGAAAGCCTTCTGTGATAATTGGTTATCAGAAAGCAGTTTACTTTTCCTTTTATCAACCAGCATTAAGACTTAAGATGCAAAAAGTATGCTGCATGAAATTGTAGCTGAAACTTCAAACCAGTCTTGGATCTATTCTAGATGGTATCAGGTTTATTACTGACCTTAAGGTAGTACTTCTGTATTTATAGTGTTCCATCCTTATCCCACAAAACTAAATTCATTGCTAATAACTTCTAGTTAAAAAATAAGTAAGTACTAGGAATACAAAGGGTACATCAAGGTGGTATATTGTCACCCTGCTTATTTAACTTATATGCAGAGTACATCATGAGAAACGCTGGGCTGGAAGAAGCACAAGCTGGAATCAAGGTTGCTGGGAGAAATATCAATAACCTCAGATATGCAGATGGCACCACCCTTATGGCAGAAAGTGAAGAGGAACTAAAAAGCCTCTTGATGAAAGTCAAAGAGAAGAGTGAAAAAGTTGGCTTAAAGCTCAACATTCAGAAAACGAAGATCATGACATCCTGTCCCATCACTTCATGGGAAACAGATGGGGAAACAGTGGAAACAGTGTCAGACTTTATATTTTGGGGCTCCAAAATCACTGCAGATGGTGATTGCAGCCATGATATTAAAAGACACTTACTCCTTGGAAGGAAAGTTATGACCAACCTAGATAGCATATTCAAAAGCAGAGACATTACTTTGCCAACAAAGGTCCGTCTAGTCAAGGCTATAGTTTTTCCAGTGGTCATGTATGGATGTGAAAGTTGGACTGTGAAGAAAGCTGAGCGCCGAAGAATTGATGCTTTTGGACTGTGGTATTGGAGAAGACTCTTGAGAGTCCCTTGGACTGCAAGGAGATCCAACCAGTCCATTCTAAAGGAGATTGGTCCTGGGTGTTCTTTGAAAGGAATGATGCTAAAGCTGAAACTCCAGTACTTTGGCCACCTCATGTGAAGAGCTGACTCATTGGAAAAGACTCTGATGCTGGGAGGGATTGGGGGCAGGAGGAGAAGGGGACGACAGAGGATGAGATGGCTGGATGGCATCACCGACTCAATGGACATGAGTTTGGGTGAACTCCAGGAGTTGGTGATGGACAGGGAGGCCTAGGGTGCTGTGATTCATGGGGTCACAAAGAGTCAGACACGACTGAGCAACTGAACTGAGGAATACAACATAGCTAACACTGCTGTATGATATATATTGATAGGAAGTTAAGAGAGGAAATCCTGTAAGTTCTCACCACAAAGAGAAATTGTTTTCCCTTTATTCTTTTCTTCTTTCTACGTTATCTATAAGAAAAGATGAACGTTAGCTCAACTTATTGTGGTAATCATTTCACAATCTACATATGAAAATCAAACCTTCATGCTGTATGCCTTAAACATACAGAGAGGTAAGTCACTTACACCTCAATAATATCTTGTTGCTAATAAAAATTGTGACAAGTAAAGAGCTGTTCTCACCTCAGAATATTTGGGTGTTTGCATTCAAAACAGCTTAAGTGTGTGCGTGCATGCTAAGTCACTTCAGTCGTGCATGACTCTTGGCGAACCTATGGACTGTAGTCTGCCAGGCTCCTCTGTGCATGGGATTTTCCAGGCAAGAGTACTGGAGTGGGTTGCCATTCCCTTCTGCAGGGGATCTTCCCAACCCAGAGATCAAACCTGTGTCTCTTATGCCTCCTGCACTGGCCGGTGGGTTCTTTATCTCTAGGGCCACCTGGGAAGCCCAGTTTAAGTACACCATGAAAAAACCAGCAACACAAAACAACTTGTGTGTGTGTGACTTGCCTCCGCCTACAAGAGTTGTGCTAAGTCACTAATACACATATATTGTGTATATATGGATCAAACTTGAAAACACTTAACTAAGAAAAAGGGGAAAAGGGAAAACTCCATGGTTTCATTAAGAAAAGGTTATAGCTCAGTGAGTTGAAGGTTACTCTGAGGAAAACTATTGTTTGAAAATTCCTATCTTGCTGCCACACACCTGTGACTTTTCAGGCAAATCCTATATGGGGAAATAAAAAACAATATCCTCTGTCTTGAAAGGCTTCTTATATAATGGAGCAAGTAAGAGAATTCCTGCCTCATTCAGCTTTCTAAGTGCTTTGTGCAAACTGATTTCTACCTTCCCATATGGTTTTTCCACTTAGCTTTTGTATACTTAATGAAAGGAAACAATAACTTTGTTCTGTCCTCAACATGCTGTACTTCATGAAGATAATCTTTTAGAAGAAATATAATTTTTTAAAAAAGTTCAGTTCCAAGTGAGTTTGTCTCTGAAAAGTGTGGAGAAGTGCTCAATAAGCAACACTCAGGTTCTTCCCTGTAAGAAGGTCAGGTTTTAGAAGACGAATGTGGTTGTTATGAATTATTTCTTGTTTTAAAAAGTCCTTCCTACATGAATGAGATCTGTGGGTTGTACCAAAGTTGAATCTTGGGTTTTGATAGTGTCCTGTAGTTATATAAGATATTGCCACTGGGGAAAACTGAGTGAAGGGTTCTTAAGGACCTCTGTGTACTATTTTTGTAACTTCCTGCAAATCTATAATTATTTCAAAATAGAAAGTTAAAAAATGAAAATAAATGTCAGTGGTCAAAAAGCACAAACAAAGAAAATAGCCCTTTCTGAAGGAAAGTGTCTGCTGAGACTATAACTGTTTGTTAAATGGAACTCTTCCTTGGACATAGTCCTGTAGACAGCAAGCTTGTCTACCTTACACTCCTCCTAAGGTACACTCTTGACAGTTTTGACCATACATAAGACTAGTGATAAAAAATGAAAATAAAAATAAAACCCAAACAATCACCATTTCCTAGCAAATGTAAACAGCAGTTCACTGCTCTGGTTATAACATTAACATTCTCTACAATAAATAATCCAACTCAATGAATTAACACCTCTAATAGCCACTGTTTCAAAAACAACAGATAAAATGATTATTTTTAAAGCCAGGAAGAAAACAGATTTCATCAGGGATTTCATCATTAATTTCACTGTTCTACCATCTGATTCAGTAAAACCTCACCTACTAAAGCCATGGGATGGTCAGTGAAATGTGACCTGCTCTGCCACCAATGAAAGTGTCTTTACTTGTATTTGGCAGAAAACGTTGATCATATGATCAGTGCCCAAAGTGTCCTTACTCTCTAAACTTTACCTATTAATTTGGAGATTCCAAAAGTCTTCTAAAATGCCAGTTCAGTCAAAGCAGTAACATAAACATAAATCTTCCAAACTCATTGAACCCACTCCAGTATGGCCTGGTGGGCTACTGTCCATGGGGTTGCAAAGAGTTGGACACAACCAAGCAACTAAGCACAGCATATACAAAACAGCCCACAGCTGGCTTAGAATGGCTGAATAGAGACTGTTTAGGAATGGTTTTGTTGCTGTGACTGTACACCTGATCTAAGAAAGATATCCTAAACTTATTTATTTTGAAATTTATTTATTTATTAATTTGGCTGCCTTGGGTCTTGGTTGCAGCATGCGGGATCTTTGGTTGCCATGCTCGAGCTCAGAAGTTGTGGCTTGTGGGCTTAGTTGCTTCCAGGCTATGTGGGATCTTAGTTCCCCAACCAGGGATCAAACCTATGTCCTCTGCATTGCAAGATGGATTCCTAACCACTGGACCATCAGGGAAGTCCCCTAAACTCTTTTAAATATTTTGGAGTAGCCTTTAAAATGCAAGCTAAATATAATTAGTCAAGTTCCACTTTCTCTAGCATATGAAAATTACTAACTGGAAGATGCAAGAACTCCAGTAATTTCCTTCAATAAAATGTTGTTAATTGATAAGCTGTGAGATTCTTAGTCTGAAGGTGATGGTAGGATCCTTCTGTTCCTCAACCTCATCTAATTTTTCTGGGAACACAGTTGCTGATTTGATATACACATATAACCAGATGCTGTTACACTTGATTTGATATAACATTTTGCTCTATTTTAAAACTCTATAGTCTATATTTGTGCATATAAGCTCTTGCACTTTTCCAGAAAAATAAAATATTAGGACTGAAGGAAGATTGCAACCGGAAGGAAAGTACCTAACTGAACTAAATTACCAAACCCTTAGCTAGGCTTGGAGAAAAACAGAAAGCAATGGGCAAAACTAGTGTTCTAGATCTGGTCAAGAGAAGACTAGATGGATTCACAACTCAATGACCCTGGTTAACATAACTGCAATTAATAGGAAGATTCTTAAGAAACTGATATTTCACAAAAGGAATATATACCACTTGACTTTTTAATAAACTTTTTTTAGAGGAAATATATTTTTAAATGCTTTATTTGATAAAAAACAACCTTTTGAGAATGTCATATATTAATAGTGTAAAGTATTCGGGCTTCCCAAGTAGCTCAGATGGTTAAGAATCTGCCTGCAATGCAGGAGACCCAAGTTCGATCCTTGGGTTGGGAAGATCCCCTGGAGAAGAGAATGGCTACCTACTCTAGTATCCTTGCCTGGAGAGTTCCATGGACAGAGGAGCCTGGTGGGCTGCAGTCCATAGGGTTTCAAAGAGTTGGACATGACTGAAGAGGTGGAACACGCACGCACACACAAGTAACTAACACACATTTGATCTCTACTTTCATTCTTTCCATGCATTTGGTTCAAACATCAGATTTCTCAGTCCAGCTGCTTCAGTAAAGTTGTTCAGCTTAGTCAAAACCCTAGACCCTGTCAGCTTCTAGAAGTTAAAATAAAACTCTGGGACTGCGTTAAAGCCAGGAAGAAAACAGATTTCATTAGGGATTTCATCATTAATTTCATTATTATACTGTCTGATTCAGTAAAACCTCACCTACTGAAGCCATGGGATTGTCAATGAAATGTGACCTGCACTGGAACCAATGAAATTGTCTTTACTTGTAGTTGGCAGAAAACATTGTTCATATGATCAATGCCCAAAGTGTCCTTACTCTCTAAACTTTACCTATTAATTTGGAGATTCCAATTAGAAATTTTAATATGCTAGAGAAAGTGGAACTTGATTAATTATATTTAGTTTGCATTTTAAAGGCTACTCCAAAATATTTAAGAGTTTAGGGGACTTCCCTGATGGTCCAGTGGTTAGGAATCCATCTTGCATAGCTCTAAACATTCCCTCAACCTTAAAAAATCATAAGAAACCATTAGTTTGGTCACTCCTCCAGACCAATGACTAGGGTACAACATTGATGACCCAGCATGAGCTGGTACAAATCAGAGCAGCTGACTGGAGGAACACTGCTGGTGATTGTGAAGAACTAGGAGAAGCTGAGAGAAACACAGAGTGGGATGCAGGGCTCAGCTCTGTGAAGAAGGGAGAGAAGGAAGGTGGGTAGTAGGAATAATTTTTGATTAGAGAGCAGGTCTGAGAAAGTCAGGCAAGGACTTCCCTGGCAGTCCAGTAGTTAAGATTTCACCTTCCAATGTAGAGGATGTGGATTCAATCCCTGGTCAGAGAGCTAAGATCCCACGTGCTTGTGGCCAAAAAACCAAAACATAAAGCAGAAACAATATTGTAACAAATTCAATAAAGACTTTAAAAATGGTCCTTCCCCCAACCCTCAATCTTACAAAAAAAGTCAGTCAAGACCTAGGGTAGTCCTCAAAACCAAGTTGTCCACCAGAGGAGTCCCACATCTCCCAGGAACAAGCCTCCTTTAATATTCCTGGCAAGATTCCATGGGATCTGTGGTTTCAGCAAGAGCACAGACTTTAAAGTGCAGCTGCTGAGGCATCGAGCAATTATACCCCCAACAGCTGAAGAGCTGAGAGGCCATTTCATAGCTGCTGCTGTGGACTCAACTTTACCTTTCATTACTCCTGTACATTCACCTTTCACTGTCATCAGGTCAGTGAATTCTCCAGAAAGTCTTACAATAATGTCTGTACTATTGTGCTTTAATATAAATATCTCCATATGACATATTTTTGTCTCTGTCTTACTCCTGCTTGATCTTTAAGGCCCAGATGAAACCCCATCTCCTCCGAGTAGTCTTATTAGATCATGATGACTTCCATTTAAACTCTTTCTCCTGTTCTGGCTGGATCTGACCCCTGCCTTCTATCATTTAACTACATACTATTTTACCCTATTCTCTATGGTTATATGTCTGATCATGTAGCTTTCATCCATCCAGTTTCTAACAATCTCTAAGTCCCTGACTTTGCCCTTATCTGTAATCATCTCAGGGTTCACCACAGTGTGACAAGAAATATGGTTAATTGAAAGTAAATATCATTCTCAGAAAGACAATTCTAAATGCAGAATTTAAATTTTATAAGTAAATTTCAGGTTAGTATCAGCCACATCAAAGTCCCAAACCCACCCATCTTATTCCCTAAAGAGGTCTCAAGTCTAAGCCTCCTGAAACTAATTAGAATTACTATTTCCTTACAAAACAAGATGGCACCATTGACTAAGTATACTAAAGGACGAAGAGCAATCATAAGCAATGTTTGCTCTGGCTTGAGGGGATGCAGCTGGATATTGCTTTTTAAAAAACATTTTATTTGGCTATATTGAATTTTAGCTGAAATTCATTTTATATTTGTTTTATATTAATTCTATTTATATTCAATATAAATTCAATTTATATTGAAATGCATTGTGTCATGTGGGATCTTTTGTTGCAGCACATGGACTTACTAGTTGTGGCGTGCTGGCTTAGCTGCCCTGTGGCACGTAGGATCTTAGTTCCTCATCCAGGGATCGAACCTGCATCCCTGCATTGCAAGGTGGACTCTTAACCACTGGACCACCAGGCAAGTCCCCGATACTGCTCTCGAGGGCCACAAAAGTGAGGCCAGGTAGCTTACCAGATCATCCTAAACACACCAGTGAAAGGGGCAAAACTTGTGCTCAAAGCCCTCTCTCAGAATCTGGCAAGCAGTGAGGTAGGTCAGGATCAGGAGAATTGGGGCTTGGTCACCAGATTCATGTTCTGGCTGTGTGCTAAGCCACTTCAGTCATGTCCAGCTATTTGTGACTCCACGGACTGTAGCCCACCAGGCTCCTCTGTCCATGGGATTCTCCAGGCAAGAGTACTGGAGTGGGTTGCCATTTCCTTCTCCAGGGACCTTTCTGACCCAGGGATCGAACCCATGTCTCTCGTGTCTCCTGCACTGGCAGGCGGGTTCTTTACCACTAGCGCCACCTGGGAAGCCCTTCATTTACTGGAGTTATACCTGTTTACAGAGGATGACGCAGTCCAGTCAGAAAGACAGAGCGTGAAGGGCTTGGCTAAGATTGCCAGTAGGAGTCAACAAGTCTAGTGAGTTCAAAAGATTCAGGAGGGAGAAGTCTGTTGAGGAAAGATCTTGGGTGGGAGCAGAAGCTGCTTCTCACTTTGCTGATTCGTTTTTTTCCAACAGTAGATCTTTAAAGATTTACCATTCACTCAAATCCTTATTTGTTCATTCACTTGTTCATATTCCTGAGTGTATTACAGGAGAATGCTAGGACTAGGGACACAGACACAGGCATGAACTTCTAGTGTTTCAGAGGACTGTGAAGTAAAACAGTATCAAATCTTGGTGAGCTAAGGGCTAGAAAGAAGGGACAGATATTATGCAGGAGTAAAGGTGGCCTGTAGAGTTTTAGCAATCCTAGTAAACAACCCCTTCACAAGCCTCTACTGATCACTAAGTTGGCTTGGAAAAGAAGCCCCAGAGTTCTGCATGTTCCTGGAAAGAAATCCCTCCCTTCTCAGCAACAGTCCCAGACTTACTATCGCAGTCTGCATATGAGACTATCAGGACTGACTATAACATGCCCTACATTCTGCACGGCTCCCAAGACCGTCAGATCCTCCCACATGACCCACAGTCCAAGTCCAGCTGGCTCTATGCATCTCCTGTTCTGATCCCATAACATCCCCCTACCTGCTTTCTCTAGAACTCAGAATCCATCATCAACCAAGATCCCATATCACAAACTCTTCAGTTATTCCCTTCAATTTCATGCTTCATATATCCCTTTACAATTTACAGTCCTTCTGTCATCCACACCCGTGTATCACAGAGCTTGAGGGTGGAGGAGGTATCCTTTCTCCTCTTTGGCATTTTTCATCCCTCATTTCTCCCTAAAAATACTACCCATTACTCCTTCTTGTTACAGTAATTTACTGATTTCTGCATTACTCCCCTTCATTTCTAGAAGATTTTAGCTCCTGGTTGTAACTCTTTTCAACATGATACCTGCCAAAATTCTCAGTGATTCCAAATTTCATGTATGTGATCCTTCTAATACCTGGCCTCCTAGTTCCTTGAGCTCCTCTCCTCCAGTGATCTTGTTCTCCAACATATCTCAGCCACCCACCTCCTTTCCCAGATGATACCCCCATGATTCATTGCTCTAAACAATTCTTTCCATGTAGCAGGCAGGCAGCTGCACCCAGCTGGAGGAAACTCACAGCTAAGCTGACTGGTTTTACTTAAAATTCATTACTACTAAGGTTGAGTGGATCCTTAGTGCTACCTGAAAGTTCTATGTTTCCTGAGTCTAAACATCCTCTCTTCTCTTAAAACTTCCAAAATCTCCTCTTCCCTTACCAGCTTAGCTGATAAACTTGCTTCCTGTTTCACTGAGAAAATGGAGGAAATCAGATGGAAACTTCACAGGTTCCCACCACCATATTTCCCAATCTGCCTATAGCTGAATCCTTCCCAAGGGCATTGTTTTAGCAACTGCTACTTCTCTTCTGCATCATCAATATTTCTTTCTCCACCAAATTATTTCAACCATCAAACATGCCTAAATATATCTCATCTTCAATTAAGAAAAGAGAACTTTTATTAAACTCATGTGACACTTCAAAAACTATTATAATCCTCCGCTCCATTGTCAATAACAATTCTGAGGCTTCCAGGTGGGTCAGTGGTAAAGAATCCACCTGCTAATGCAGGAGACACAGATTCCATCCCTGACCCAGAAAGACCCCACATGCCATGGAGCAACTAAGCCCATGCACTACAACTATTGAGCCTGTGCTCTAGAGTCCAGAAGCCACAACTAAGGATGCCTGTGAGCCCTAGAGGCCAAGCTTCGCAACAATAAAAGCCACCACAGTGAGAAGCCTGAGCATTGCAATTAAAGAGTAGCCCCAGCTCCCCTCAACTAGGGAAAAGCCCGAGTGTAGCAACGAGACACAGAACAGCCAAAAATAAACACATGAATAAACACAAAAATAAAATTATTTTTTAAAAATCTGGAAGGAGTTGCCTTTACTCACAGTTCCTGTTTTCTTCCCATTTTCTCTTGAAATCCATACCAATCAGGCTTTTTATCCACTTTTCTTTCAGAGTCATCAGTACTTCTACGTTGCTAAATCCAATGATCGTTGTTTCACTTGGCCTATTAGCATTTGACATGGTCACTTCCTCTCTTTGGAAGTCTTTTCTTCCCTTGGTTTCTAGCACATCACACCCTCGTGGTTCTCTTTCTACTTCCATTAGCCATTCTTGGTCTCCTGGGATGGTTCCTGGCCTTCATTCTGATCTTTAAAAGTTGGAGGACCCTGGAAATTGTCCTAAGATTGTGTTTCTCTATCTAACTCACTTCCCTGATCACATCTTGTCACTTGGCATTAAATATCATGAAAATGCTGATGACTCTCAAAAACAGTATCTTCACCCAGGACCTCTCCCCTGAACCCCAGATTTGTATATCCAACACCCTATTTAATAATTCCAATCAGATGAATAGTCGTTATGTTAAATTCAAAATGTTCAAAACCAAACTATGGATTTCCAACCCCCAACGTCTTCATTTTTCCTGAACTTGGTAAATGAAAATTCCTTTCTTCCAATTTTTTAAACTAAAATCCTTGAGCTCATTTTTGACTGCTTTTTTCCAATGATTTTCTGGTAAACATGTAAGAAGTTTTGTAACAGGGTGGGCAGTAGGAGAAGGTCCAACTTTTCCTGTATAAATACTCCCACAGTTATGCATTTCTAGTGGCAAAGATCACATAACTGAACACTAAGTTCAAAGAGATGCATACTCGCTCTCTATCATGTAATATTCCCACCATACAGATAACCAAAGATGTAAATAACTTCAAGAGCTTAGGTAATTGTAAAATGTAGTAAAATAACTAGGAAATGATGAGGCTTTTTTTTTTTTTTTTTTATTCATTACCTTTGTTTTAATACAACTTTTAATTAGAAGTTTATATAATTAATTTGTAATACAGTTTGTGTTTAACAACTGGCTTACAAAATTCCTAAAAATTTAGCTATTGGTTCTCATGAGCTCTAATGAGCTGGCTCCAGAATACCACTTACTGTCTGTGTCTCTTTCACTTTTCAATTCATTAGCAAATCATGATGGCTCTATGTTCAAAATAAATATCTAGAAGCTGATCACTTTTCATTGTCTCCATCACTGCCACTCTAACTCAAGCCATCATTCTCTTTGAGCTCCATCAGCTTCCCCACCTCCTCCACTCTCCCCACGCCAGTCTGTTCTCAACACAGGAGTCAGGTGTAAATGCTAAGTCAATTCACATTACTCTTTTGCTTAAAACTTTCTAATTGCTTCCTGATTTACACAGAATAGAATCCCAAGTTCAACAAATGGTCCACAAGGCATTACCTGAAAGAATGGGGATAAACCGGAAGAAAGAAGAGAAATGAAAGAGAAGCAGAAGAAGAGAAGGAAGAAGGAAAGAATGAAAAAAGAAAAAGAGAGAAAGAAAATAAATGATAATGGTATGGACAGGTGGTGCTGTGAGAGCAGAGAGGTATAGAGACTGAAGAGCTTAGATAGGGGAGAGGGAAATTTTCCTGGAGGATAGAGCCCTTCAGTGGCCCCTGGGATACACAGTCAATTGAACCCCAATTTTGTATTCTGCTTGTTCAGTCCTTCTGTGTAGTTCCAGGTTTGGGAGAAGCAGAACTGGAGACTGCATTCTTCTTTCTTTATAGAAAATACCATACCAGCCTAGATGGCTAAAGGGATAATCATAAGAAGCAGGAGAGTAATGGTGGCAGGCTACGTATCAGGAGCACAGTCCTGTGACATTCTTAGTAACAGTCTGGTCTCGGAAAAAAAAATGGCTAATTGCGAATATTTGATAAGTGCTTAAAAGTTTTCCCCAAAGCTCCAAACCCTAAGGGAAGATAGAGTGTTCCCAGGCCAGACTAAAACCTTTTAACCTTAAGTCCCTCAAACATAAGTATGTTGCCAAGATGCCGAGTGGATATTTAAATCATCCACTTCCTGTTTCAGTGCTATCTCTCTGTTTTGGAGAGGGACCAAAAATGTTTCATTCCTTTTGGCACTGTTTTCTTCATTTAAAAAGGATTTATACTTCAGGGGTTTTGACTCCAGAAGGAAAAAAAAAAGGGAAAAGAGCACATACTTTGGATGTCAGATTCTGAATGTTTTGACCCTTTCAAACAAGAACCCACTACTCTGTAGCCAGTGGGGTGAGAGAACCAGATCGGGGATAGAACATGTCCACATGGGCTTCTAAAGTGACAAGCAAAGAGGGAAATTGGCCCACCTACAACAACTTGTTTAGGAAACATTAAAAATAGCCCATCCAAGAAGTAGATCTTTTGTAAATAGTTTTGTTTAAATGTAACTTAAGATAATCTAGCTAAGCATTTCCACCACGCCCAAGCTATCAGTCAATTAAGCGTCAAATGTGATGGAAACACAGCTATGGGTAGTTTTATGAAATTTTCATTAAAATGAATAGGAGTAAATAGAAGGTTCTGAATGGTGAATCTTAGACAGCCTTCTCTGAAGGTTCTCAACCAGGATGAGGGTTGGTGGGGGAACGGGTGAGGATAATTTCAGAATGTCCTGAGTAGCACAATTCACACTATCAGCCTGGATAGTTTGAAAAAACTCTCCAGCCAATTCTGATTGTACTTGGCAACCCTTCTCCCCAGTTATGAGTCCCCAGGGAGGCAGAATAATACCAGAAGTATCAATCGTGTCAGTGAACATTCCTGTCTTCAATTAACTGAATTCAATTCAGCATTTGTTGATCCTCTACTTTGGACTTGAAGTTGTAATTTACAGTTGAATTGAGGGCAGGATATACAAAGATCAATGAAAATTGTTCCTGCCTAATGGTGGAATGGAGAGAAAAGAATGGTAAACTCTTTTGGTCAGATGTAATACACAGAGGTTTAAGCTGTGGGAAACTTCTCCATCCAGTCTGACTGGGACAAGAAGGGGGTGGTGGTACATGAGCCGAACTATGGATTACTGACTTTCAATTGCAGAGAGCGAATGCAAAAGTACCCGCGGACCAAGAAACATTCTTCTTAGCTGATGGCTTGTGTTGATAGACATGTTTCTGGAAAATTATGTATGTAGCCTGGGTAGTTAGTCATTCCTCCTTGGTCCAGGAGATGCCAAGAGTCTTGCCCACACACACCTAGCAGCCGCACTGTCAGCTGGAAGGGAATGGGAGCTATACTCAGACTGAGAATACAAAGGTTGAGAACAGATGACAACCTGAGTAAACCTCACAGATAAACTCTGGGTTTCATTAAACTGCTACCCAATTAAAAAACTGGCATACACTTGGGTATGGGTAAAGAGACGAACTTCCGCCACCACAAAGAGGAGCATGAATGAAGAAGTCAATGGTTTGGTCCTCTCAATGGCCAGATCATCAGTTGTAGACTGTAACCCTCACTCCATGGAGCCGTTGCAGAGGGCACTTTTGACTTATGGTGCTATACAAGAATATATTGATGACTGGAAAAACAACACACAAAAATCCTACCAACAGTGTGTTCATAGTGCATATTCTTATAAATAAATCATGGTAATTATAACCAATCAGAGAAAGGGAGACTAGACCCTCATCAGGCATAATCTGGCAATTCAGAGGTGTGTCAGAAACTGGAAAAATCTAGAAAACACTGCTTAAGACAGCAGAGGATAATTCACTGGATGATTTGCCATCTCCAACCATTTGATTCTCTTCACACAGGCAGGATCTCTCTATTCCTTTAAAATGGAGGATTAGGCCAGTTGGGTTAATTAGACAATTGGCAACTAGTCACAATATGTTCACTGTAGTAAGCATTTCTGATTTTTAAGTTTATGCTATTTCTGAGACTAATATTAATCAATTTAAGTACTTTTATTAAAATTCAATATCTGCTAAGTGTTTTGGTGACCTTACTATATCTGTAAGCTATCCAAGAATCCTTTAAAAGTGTATAGTCTTTGGTTTTCTAAACTTTGTCAAATTATGGGGGAAAAAAATCTTTAAACTTGAGGGTGTTCTTGTGGAATTTGGCTCTCATGTCCCATTTCTGTCTGTATAGCTTAATTTTTTTTCTAGCAATGAAAATATGTTCTCATCACCTCTATGATACAAAGCAAGATGTTGGCTCACAGCCTCTTGAAATTGTGAGTAAGCTGCAAGGCATTAATATTTTTGTGGCTCCAAAGCTGATTTGAGGGAATTTTAATCTTATTGTCTTTGTTTTCCAATGTGACTACTATCCTAAACCTTTCTTTTCATGTTGGAAAACAAACAATGACAGACATGACTAAAACTGACAGTCAAAATATAGACAACTGTACCGCGTCGAATGTACATTTTGTTCTAGATGAAGTGTTGTTCTCATAGAAAAGACACGAGCTGAAAGTAACATATATCATCTTCATAAAAAAAAAATTAAGGTTACAAGAGGAGGGAACTAATATGTATTGAACTTCTACAGGCTCTGTGCTAAGTTATTTATATTATTTCATTTAGTTCTTATAACTTCCAGCCATGCCTTTTTTTTTACAGATGAGGAAATTAAAATTTGAAGGGGTTTTCAAAATTTTGCTTATAGGTCTTATATACTGTACAGACCCTGTGACTTTTGTCCTACACCAGGTTCTCACTTGTCTGTCAATTCTAATCTATCAGCTTCAGCTGCCTAGAATACTGCATTGAAAAGAATTCTGAAGGCATGAGAAAGAATGCTACGTTTAATTAGCAATGTCAGTCAAAGGCTAGCAGCATGATTGGTAGCAAGAATATTATTTGCACCCCCATTATTATACATAAGGGCCTTCCCATGTGGTGCTAGTGGTAAAGAACCTGACGGCCAATGCAGCAGACATAAGAAACACGGGTTCAAACCCTGGGTGCCGAAGATCCACTGGAGGTGGGCGTGGCGACCCGCTCCAGTATTCTTGCATGGAGAATTCCATGGTCAGAGGAGCCTAGTGCGCTACAGTCCAGAGGGTCTCAAAGAGCTGTACATGACTGAAGCGACTTAGTATGGACTCATTATATATAAATCATATTGGTAATTTTAGCTCGAAAGTGGAAAGCTTGAAGGAATATATTATCCTCATGGATTTTAGCCTCATGGATTTACTATCATTTCCTTTGTAAACATAGATTTTTTTATAAGTTAGTCTTTCCCCTAGTTGTACTATTTTCTTACCACCCTAGACTCTTTACCTACTTTTCTTTTCATCCCTCTGGAATGCGTTTCTCATTACTGGTTTTCAAAGAGTTAGTTCAGAGTTATGACCAATGTTACACTGTTGAAATTTTATTTTTAAATACTTCAGTGTATTTAATGTAATTTATACATGTGTGTGAGAGCTGGAGAATAAAAAAGGCTGAGTGCCAAAGAACCGATGCCTTCAAACTGCAGTGCTGGAGAAGACTCTTGAGAGTCCCTTGGACAGCAAGGAGATCAAACCCGTCAATCCTAAAGGAAATCAACCCTGAATATTCATTGGAAGAACTGGAGCTGAAGCTGAAGCTCCAGTACTTTGGCCACCTGATGCGAAGAACTGACTCGTTGGAAAAGACCCTGATGCTGGGAAAGACTGAAGGCAGGAGGAGAAGGGGACAACAGAAGATGAAATGGTTGGATGGCATCATCGACTCAATGGATATGAGTTTGAGCAAACTCTGGGAGATGGTGAAGGACAGAGAAGCCTGGTGTGCTGCAGTCTATGGGGTCTCGAAGAGTCAGACATGACTGAGCAATGAACAACAACAAATGCATGTGTGTGTAAATTAACTCTAACCTGTATGCTAGGAACTTCTGTTAATTAGTATATGAAGGACTCTAGTTAGGAATATACACTCCACAAAGTGTATAAGACTGATGTTTAAAATACCACTGAAAGTGAAAGTGAAAGTCCGACTCTTTGTGACCCCATGGACTATACAGTCCATGGAATTCTCCAGACCAGAATACTGGAGTGGGTAGTCGTTCCCTTCTCCAGGGGCTCTTCCTAACCCAGGGATAGAACCCAGGTCTCCCAAATTGCAGGCAAATTCTTTACCAGCTGAGCCACAAGGGAAGCCCCAAATACCACGATCTAAATACATACCTAAGAAGCCTATAAATTAGCATAAAGGATGCAGAAATAGCTTTTCATTTGGCAAATGAGTGGGGGGGGGTCAATATATATGATTGATTTGCCTAGAAAGACTTGTTCATGCATCTCATCCTAGTGTGTATATCGATTAAGAATCTGGCAAGCCCTGCATTGGAGAAGTGCCATAACTCTAGGATCCTATTTGGGCTTCAAATATGTCCATTTAAAAATTTGGACCTGGCTAGAAGGGAAACTGATGCTGTCATCAGAATATTGTAATACTTGCCGGGGAGTAAACCTTTTGTAAAAGGTGTTTTTCAGAGCAACTAAAAGGACAAAGTGAGAGCTTCTCCAAGTCTACAGAACAGATTTTCTAGTTGTTTTTGTGCCTACCGGCTAATGAATATTTGCATGTGTGCAGAACTTAGTTTCTGAGCCTTGTTTCCATTGTAACATACCTGGTTATCTGGCAGGTTATCTGGGAGGAAGCAGTGACTTCATCTGATAATTAGAGACTACTGACATTGACCATAAAGAGCCAGGCAAATTAGAGTAGGTCTTTTTACAACAACCAGTACTGTGGAAGTCCAGTAGAGACCTCTTCCTCCTTCTCTCCTCTCCCAACCCTCCAGAATTCCAGTTATTCACCTTGATGAAGGAGGGACAGGGGGAGTTTTTGAAGAGCCTCAGCCATGCAACTCTAAGCCACTAGACTATCCTGGGAGTAGAGGTGGGAGCAGAGCTTTGAATCAAATAAGAGATGAGATTGAAATTTTAAAATAAACATTTATCTTTCTTGAGTTTGGATGCTGGGTGGAGATGTATTTAAGGGACTCCTGTACTCTATGATAAAAGGAAGTTTGAAACAGAACAGTTAAAGGTACTAATAAGAAAAAAAAACAAACCCATAAAACCATGTTGTCTTTATACACCAAGTGATTTGAGACTTCTTAATAAACCAGTGATTCTATCACAGAAAGAATTTTCTATTCTATTAATGTCTAAATATGTATGCAATTAGACGTCTCCAGATCTCATATTCTTCATGATTCTCAAGGTGCAAGGTTTATATTTCTCCCATTAGGAGAATCATCTCTGTTTAAGAAGTTGAGCATGGAAAAACATAAATAGGAGTAAGAACTAGCTTTTCCGACCATCATGACTGTTTTTTGAAAAGTGAAAGTGTTAGTTGCTTAGTCATGTTAGTTGCTTTGAAACCCCACGGTCTGTAGCCCGCCAGCTTCCTCTGTCCATGGAATTCCCCAAGCAAGACTACTGGAGTGGGTAGCCATTCCCTTCTCCAGAGCATCTTCCTGACTGGGGCCCATGTTCAGCAAGATCCTAGATGATCTTCTCCATCAAATCAGGGTATTAAAGAAAGAGAAAGAATGGGAATCAGGGAACAGGATTCAAATTTCAACCCACATGCAAAGGAAATTCCTTTCAATCCTAGGAAGGAAATTCCTAAGATGACTGTGAAGTAAAGATTTAGAACAGCTAGCTGTGCAACAAACCTAGAAAAATTCTAAGCAGTTTCCAAAAAGGATACCTTTAAAGAAAAAAAAAAAGTCAATTTACCTGATGTATTTGACTGTACTGAAAAGAGTTTGATGTTTGCATTAATGATAGAAAGGTAAGCAGGTAAAAGAAACAGAGTAACTATTAAATTATGAGAGTTGGGAGAAGGAAGGTAGTAATATAAGAAATAAAAATTAATAATAGTATTAATATATACTATGTGGTCAGCCAGGAGCAATATTTATACAGTAATAATATTAGAAAAATGGGGAATATGATGTCTATTTCTGACAGTAGTTTCTCTTCTGTCTCATAGATCTGTTTGTTCATTCTTACACCAATATCAAACTGGATTTTGGATTTTGGTAGTCTTATTAGTATTAGAGATTACCTGTTAACTTTCTATTGGAGAAGGCAGTAGCACCCCACTCCAGTACTCTTGCTTGGAAAATCCCATGGACAGAGTGAGCCTGGTAGGCTGCAGTCCATGGGGTGGCTACAAGTCGGACACAACTGAACAACTTCACTTTCACTTTTTAGTTTCATGCATTGGAGGAGGAAATGGCAACCCACTCTAGTATTCTTGCCTGGAGAATCCCAGGGACTACAGCAGATAAGGATTTTGCATGCTTATACTGCAGGTTAGTTCCATTTTCAAATAATATGTGCAATATGTCTTATATAATATACACACCACATAAGGTCTAACAATTCTGGAAACTCAAGGAAAATAGTGTATATACTGTCTTTTTTTTTTTAGATTAATAATTGGTCCCATTGCTTTAAATTTAGAGACACTTCACTTGAAATGTTTTCTGAAGCTTGAAGAAAAATATATTGAGCAAATTATGTTAGAATGTAGCTAATTTACTATTTAAAATAAAGTCTGAGGGCTTCCCTGGTGGTCCAGTGGTTAAGACTCCATCTTGCAATGCAAGAGATACTAGTTTGATGCTAATTGCCGCAGAGCAACAGCCCAAGAGCCGTAACTCCAGAGCCTGTGTGCTGCAACCACTGAAGCCGGCACCTAGAGGCTGTGCTTGGCAACAAGAGAAGCCACTGCAAGGAGAAGCCTGTGCACCCCAGTGAAGAGCAGACTCTACTTGCTGCAAATAGAGAAAGCCTGGGGTTGCAGTGAAGACCTATCACAGCCAATAAATACATGTCTTTAAAAAAAATTAAGTTCATCCTATGTTTTCAGAATTTTCAAACATCCTATAGATCATGAATCATAACAAACGGGCTTATACATCGAATGATAAAAATCTTTGAGGATATTTAGAATTTGTCTATATGCCATTTATGAAAGAGCCACTTTATTTTTATTTGTTAAATGTTTTTAATTTTTATTTCACATAGAAATACTGATGTGAAAGGTTTAAAATTTATTAAGTAAATAACTATAGAAAGAAAGGCATTGTAGCAATATTAATAGCAGGCAAAGTAGAATTTAAGGTGAATTAATGATGAAAGGAATACTCCATCAGAAAGATTTAAAAATCACGAACATACATGTATCCATAACAGAGCCTTAAAACATGTGAACCATAGTAATGACAAATTTTACAAGTAGAAGTAAACAAATTCACAATCACAGCTCTCTTAGTAATTACCAGATTAAAAAACTAAAAAAATTAATAAGTATATAAGATATTTGAAAAATACAGTTAAACTCAATCAAAAAAGCTTTAAGTAAATGAGAAGTGTCAGAATATTCATTTTTGTTTCATTAGATAATCTAACATAAAAGCACCCAGTTTTTTAAAGAATCAAAACATTTGTGTTAATCTAGTGACCAAAGTTAATTAGCCATCAAAATTTTTATTCTCACTGTCTAGAATTTTCAAATCCTCTTTTTCTGTGTAATTGTTAAAGTGCTCTGTGATTTACCAAGTTAATTTTTATTAATAGTCCTGACTTTATGTATCATTTAAGCAGGATATTTGCCTCTTTAGTTTAATTTTTTCATCTTTTCTCATGTTCTATTTTTCTTTTCCCCAGTCCTCTAATCATTTTCATTCTCTTGGCCCTTTACTATCAGATGCTGAAAACTGTCATAAATATTTATGACCTGTTCCTTGTCTTTCCTGATGAAGAAAAACACATATATACCATTTCCATCTATTCACCAGCTATTCCCTCTGGGTGCAAACTGTAATGACTTTGCCTGATCACTGTGATGGCATTTGCTACCAAGTCTTTCATAAATACTAAATGGTGCATTTTTTCACGTTGTGCCCCAAGTAGAGCAGGTTCTCTTTATATATCAGAAGGCCAGTCCAAATGACACATGTTTGCTTTATCAACCTCTGTAAAAGTCTAGAGGTAATTTATATTGATTACATAATAAGAAACTCCATCCCTGGTACAACATGTTCTTTCAGCTGCAGAGCCACACCTGTAGAAATGCTAACTCACATCTGGTTCCATAAATCTGTTCTTTCTGATCCTCTGGAGAGATATTTTTATGTAAACTGTATAGCTACATGTGGAACAGGAAAGACCAAAGCAGATGGCTAAACCCAGTAACCATTTCCACTCCATGGCTTTAGCTTTTACTCTCTTCCTTGACTTTGATGTCTTCCTATCTGAGAGTCAGTTCAATCATTTCCTTTATGGAAGGTGTCTCTTACCAGCTTTATTTATACATAGATAACAAACTCAGTGATGATAATGTTCTTATCAGGAGGTTTTAAGGACAATCTTTGAGTCAAGACTATCACTTTCACTCACTGATTTGTAGATTCCTTCAATTAATTTTTTTGATATGAATATAACAAGAGGATACCTTCCTCATTAATATATATTTTCATTTTTATTGTTTTCATTGCATGTGTTACATCTCCACACAAAATCTACTTTAAAAACAAACCATTATAAAAAAACAAAAAAGAAAGCCTGGATACCTTGAATGCAACTGATTTCTAATGACTGTGCGACCTAATTTAGCTTTTTGTTGTTGTTTACTCGCTTGGCTATGTCTGATCTTTGCAACCCCAAGGATTGTAGCCTGCCACGGTTCTCTGTCCATGGGATTTCCCAGGCAAGAATACTGGAGTGGGTTGCCATTTCCTTCTCCAAGGGATCCTCTCAACCCCAGGACTGAACCTGTATCTCCTAGAAGTCTCCCGCATTGCAGGCAGATTCTTTACTGCTAAGCCACCAGGGATGCCCAAATTAGCTGTTATTCTCCCTTTAAGATGATTTGCCAATAAAAGTACAACATTAGAGAGGTAACCCTGATAGAAAGGACAATAACAAGCCTTTTGAGGGGAAGTCATAAAGCCAATGATCCACAGGGCATTAGAGCTAAGAGAGACCACATCTAGTATACCCTCTTCATTACAAAAACTGACAACCAAAAGGTTGAGTCACCTGCCTGACATCATCGAGTGGCTCAAAGGCAGAATTAAATGGACTCTTTCCACTATTATCTACTGCTAACTCATATTTCAGAGAAAGTTTGGAAGCTCAGCATAAGGAAGACTTTTACTGAGATAACTTCTATAAGGCAAGTCCCTCCATAATTTATGTTTTAGTAATAGGGTTTTTTTTTTATATAAATTGTGGTGTTTTTAAATTGGCTAAAACCTATAGATTTCAAGGTCTGGGGGATCATGGATCATCTTTCTTGCCTTTGTTAGTGTTGAAGCTCTTACAAATAACTGATAGGATGCAGTTTCAGAGCAGAGTGTCAGGAGTTGAATATCCAGGTAAATAAACCCTGTCACTCTAGTACTTCTGCCTAAAACTGTAAAGTGATAGTGAGAGGTGTTGCTGGATGTTACCATTTGTTTGGGATGACCCATCTCAGTAAAGCAGCAAGAAGGTTCCAGAATCTGGCATCAAGGCAGAGCAGGCTGAGGAATCTGCCATCAGCTTCAAGGGAAACAAACCAGAATCCAGAGGAGTATTTGTGTATTTCAGGTGGAAAGTCCTCAGGGGATTACACAATCTTCATACATGCAATAATATTCCATCCATATCTCTAATGATGTACATATAAAACTTTTACTATGTAAAGCACAATTCTGTTTTAAGGGGCTTAAAAATTAAGCCAAGAATACTAGGCAAAATCTAAGGTGATCCAAATAAAGTATGAAAGTGAAAGTGTCGGTTGCTTAGTCATGTCCGACTCTTTGCAACCCCATGGACTATGTAGCCTACCAGGCTCCTCTGTCCATGGGATTCTCCAGGCAAGAATGACTGGAATGGGTAGCCATTCCCTTCTCCAGGGGATTTTCCTGACCCAGGGATCAAACCTGGGTCTCCGGCGTTTCAGGCAGATTCTTTACCATCTGAGCCATTATGGAGTTTTGTTAATAATGATGTTACAGATAATGTTTCATTTGCTGTGACACATGTGCACAGCAATGTTAACAACAGAGGATATCGGGTGTGGGTATATGAGAACTCTGTAATGTCCTTGCAACTCTTCTATAAATCTACAAATTATTATTCTAAAATAAAATTTTAGTTTAAAAATAATAAACAGCATGACCCACCCATAGGACTGCTTGTGCAAGCTTGGCCCGAACACTCTTGCTTGGATCAAACTCGCTTTTCTTCTACTCTTCTCCTTAGGTTCCTAGAGCATTTTTAAACTTTAACATATTTGGCTATAGATACTATAATCACAGACATTACAAAGCACAGCACTTTCACATATGTGATCTCATGTGTTAGAAATTTAAATGCTGATGAAGACAATTTTAACGAATCGGAGGGTGACAAGATTCTAAGATCTGCGACTGTTCGCTTTGTGGTTTGGTTTCAGAAAAGCTTGTAAAAAATCTTTTCTGACTACAGTAGGGAAAAAGCTCAGATTGGATGGTAGTTTGTCTTAACCACCCTTTTTCAGCACCTTGGTGTTTCAGATTGTCTCCAAACAAGATGCTGGTCAATACTGCTTTTTAGGGCAAGGATATAAAGGAATGTGCTTGTCCAAGAAGCCTTAAAAAGGAAAAAAAAAAAGGCGGGGGTGGTGGGGGGGCGGGTGGAGGGAAGAGAAGGAAAGGCTGAACCAGGGGTGGGGCAACTTACTTCCAGAAAGAGAAAGCAGAAGCTGTCAGGCACAGCATAATTTTTGGAAACTTCAAATGCTGAACTTAGAACCTAGAGAGTTTTCTTTAAGAATGTATTCAATATGACTTATATCTTTCCAGAAAACCAACTAGAAAAAGTCTTCATATTTCAAAAAAAAAGAAAACTATGTCCTAAAGATACTTTACTACATAAAGTGCCTTTATGTTTCAGATCTCACTGCTCCCTACCTGGGTTTACAGAGAAGGAAAAAGACTATTGTGAGTTTTATAATCAGGAAGCCTGAGGCATAGAAGTCTGTTCGAAGCCACACAGGTTATCAGCTGTAGACATGAAGCAGGCACCAGGGCCACTTTTTGGTGAGACCACCCACTTGGAATCTGAGGTACCCACAAACCGTAAGAACCAAGATAGCAAAAACTTAAACTCATTGCACATGCTCTCAGGAAAAAGAATTAGCAAACTATTCCCAATGGTAAGACTGTTTTAACAGCGTAACTAAAAGCAGAAATATGGAAAGCTATGACACATAAAAAATTCTCAAACCTCTATACTTTTCATTTCCTATTTATTCAAGCACAGGTGGGTCAGCAGTTCCAGGCTGGCTGATATAATCTCTGTACCCAATCTTAGGGGCACTAGAGAGCTCCTTGGCTAGATATTTCCATTCCGTCATTGCCATAACTGTATATTATACTTACCCTGCAGAGTGTTTGAAAATTGAGTTTTCATTTTATTATCATCAATATTTTAAAGAAGATATATCTAAGCAAGAGAGACATAAGGACTTCATGGCTAAAGCATATGGCTGCTGCTGCTGCTGCTAAGTCACTTCAGTCGTGTTCGACTCTGTGCGACCCCATAGATGGCAGCCCACCAGTCTCCCCCGTCCCTGGGATTCTCCAGGCAAGAACACTGGAGTGGGTTGCCATTTCCTTCTCCAATGCATGAAAGTGAAAAGTGAAAGGGAAGTCGCTCAGTCACGTCCGACTCCTACCCAACAGCTATAGAACATTTTCAATCAAATAAATCTCAATGGGAGAAGAAACAACAACAACAACAAAAATAGAAGAAGATCAGGGAGGGGCAAGTGCTGTGGCATCAGTATCATGCCTGCACTACCTGGAGAAAAAGCCATAGAATTGAGGGACTTCCCTGGAGGTCCAGTGGCTAAGAATCTGTGCTTCCAATGCAGGGGGCCTGGGGTTCCATCTCTGGGCAGCTAAGACACGGAGCAGCCAAATAAATAAGTAAATAAATAATAGAGGGGAAAAAAAGCCACAGAATTGAGTGCTGAACGTGATCCACCAGGAAGAGTCCACAACATGCCTAGCTGCTCTAGTCATATTCATCAAAAGTCAGAAATGACTTGAGTTTTTCACCAGGCAAACTGGGGTATAATCATTCAATGGACTGTCAGCAAAGCAATGGAAAGGGTGAAGGATACCACAGGCAGGGTCAGGGGTGAGCAACTGGCCGACTTGGTGACAGGGTAACTTTCACAAGCCACATAGGATGCCCCTTCGTGAAGTCTAGGAACAAATGGATGGAAGGGACAGAGGCCAGAACAGTGGTTCCCTGGGCCCAGGTACAGCAATGGGGAGAGGGGCTGGAGGAGAATGGATGGAATTCATCTCCATCTTGATCTGGAGGATAGTTATACGGGTGTATACATATGTAGAAATTCTTCCAGCTGTACCTTTAAGATTAGTGCACTTCACTGTATGTATATTACAACTCTGTGTACATTCCACCTCAAAAAAAGTGAAGGATGTCACACTTCAGCCTTGAGTCAGTCTTTCCCATAGGCTCCAAAATCAGACCAGAAGGTTTTAGTGAAAATTCTCTCTACTTTTGTTATAATCAAATCTCATTTTCTAATAAATTATTCCCTATCACCTTCAAAAGAAAAAGGAGGGGGGAAGATGAAAGGGAAGGAGATCCAGTAGTGGGAGGAGAAAAGAAGGATGGAGGGAAGAAGGGAGTAAACGTTAACAAAACCCTTATTTCCTTCCAAAACGTACCTTCTTTCAGTTTCCTTTATTTATTAATTTTTTGAGTACTTTAAAAAGGAGGGGAAATTATGATCCAAATTCTAAAATAACTAAATAAATAAAGGACAAAAGCAGCTTTTTCTGGCTGACACAGTGCTACATGCATGCATGCTCAATCACGTCAGTTGTGTCTGACTCTTCAGTCATGTCTGACTCTTTGCGACCCCATGGACTGTAGCCCACCAGACTCCTCTGTCCATGGGATTCTCCAGGCAAGAAAACGAGTGGGTTGCCATCCCCTTCTCCAGAGGGATCTTCCTGACCTAGGGATTGAAACCCCAGGTCCTGTCTCCTTCATTGCAGGCAGAATCTTTACTGCTGAGCTACCAGGGAAGCCCAACACAGTGCTGTACTGTCGAATATTTCAGAATTGAGGGCTTGGTTTCCAGTAATTCACAAGAGGAAGCTATTTTGCCTTTCTCATTTTAGAGTTGAGAAGGCACATCCTTGTATGACCTTGAATGATAACTGATGTGATTTTTCAGAATGAACCGTAAGTTGCAGATGACTGAATCATAAAAAGAACTGCATTTGAAAGAGATCTAAGTCAATGTTTGTTCTTAATCTTTCACCTCAAAGTTTATTTCTACATATGTTAAGCCTATGGCTTCTCTGGTAGCTCAGAGGTTAAAGCGTCTGCCTGCAATGTGGGAGACCTGGGTTTGATCCCTGGGTTGGGAAGATCCTGTGGAGAAGGAAATGGCAACCCACTCCAGTATTCTTGCCTGGAGAATCCCATGGATGGAGGAGCCTGGTGGGCTACAGTCCACGGAGTTGCAAAGAGTCGGACACGACTGAGCGACTTCACTTTCACTTTCACTTTAAGCCTATAGCAGCCATTACTAGATTTTTAGTATATATTACTTTAGTGGCTAAAATACTCCAGTTTACTGAAGTCACAACACAGTCAGCTTTGATTATCTTTTTCAGGCCATATATTTTCAACTCTAAGTGTATACATGTACACATACTGAAAATATGCCCTGTAAGATCCCAGATGCATACAGAGAATGCATCCATGTGATAGTTCTAGGTATGGCTGCTTATGTAGGATAGAGATTGTTCTAGTCTCTGAGCAGAGGTGCTGAATTGGTGACAGTCCTATAAAGGACTCACTTGAGACCCATTTGATGGTGGCGGTGGTTGTGTGTGTTCAACAAACGTGCATGTGTGTCCTGCATGTATTATGGCAAACAGATGTGGCCTCTTTGAGATGCAGTCAAGATTGCAGCAAAACAAAGGGAAGAAGAGGAACTCGAGCGGTGACGTAGGATCTGGAACAGAGAAGAGGAAAGAAAAGTGAGGAGGGGATAAGGGAAAATAGAAACTCACAATGACAAAAATACAAAAAGGTTTCTCGAGTGGAAATAAAAAGAAGAATCAGAACATAAATGGTGTTGTTTTTTTAAGATCCAGAAATAGAGAGAGCCGTTGCTAAGTGAAGTAGGCTCTATGGAAGGCAGCAAACAATCATGGATGGATAACGGGTCCACCCCAAATTACCCAGGGCTGTCTCCGTTTAGAACTGTTATTTTAGGAAAATTATTAATAGCTCTTCCTTTCCCTCCTGGTTTAGATAATAAATGATAGAGTTACCATCTGTATAGACCACCTCTGGCCAAAGACAGAAAGTAGCCATAAGCAGGACTCAACCTGGGCAACGACATCAAGAAGAGCTTTAAGGAAGGGGTAAAAGGAAACAATAGCTAAAGAAAGAGGGGAAAAAAGGAGACCAGGTATAATGTGCAGACAGTTTGTAACCAATTATGCCAAACACAGATAAAGTTAGAAAGGCCTTGTAGAGGAAACAGTGTATGAAAACTTAAAGATGGATGGGGAAGAGATAGAAGAAACCAAAGACAAGAGACGTGATTCAGAGCACAGATATGTTTGGGCTCCTATATTTCCCCCTGTATTGGGGGATTCGTGGTTATGAGCAGCATGTATAAAAATGACTTAAAACGGCCACCCTGGCTTTCCACCCTGTGTAGGCACACATGAAGTCCCATCTGCTGCTGCTGCTCCAAAGCTGCTCACCTCCTCCTTACTCTCTGCCTCTCAGCCTTGCAGGCTGCCACGAGCAAGCCTTCCCACCGAGCCCCCACCCCCACCTCTGATGGCCGCATACCAGACTGTCTGCCACTGTGGTTTCACAGGCTTCCACAGATAGGCCACAGTATGTGAAGCTGCCCTTCGCTGCGTCATTTCAGAGACCTCTTTTGACTTTTTCCTGGATCGGAATTTTGTGTTGCAAAAAGCAGAAAGTAAATGTCAAGGGCAAGTTCAAAAGGCCAAGTGATTTCTAGCTAAGCCTTGCTTACACCCAGAGATGGAATACCACCAGCAAGAGGGTCTTTGGTATTTAGAGTTTCAAAAAGTATGTCTCATAGATTTCTACCATTATTTTGAATTGGGGCATATTATGGGTTGAAGTGTGTCTCCCTCAAAATTCTTATGTTGATGTCCTAACCCCCAGTACCTCAGAATGTGACCTTTTTTGAAAATAGGATCTTCTCAGAGGCAATCAACTTACAATGAGGTCATTAGGATGAGCCCTAATCCAACACTACTGGTAACTTTAGAAGAAGAAATTTGCATACAGAGAGGATGCTATGTTTACATGAAGAAGGCCATCTAAAAACCAAGGGGAGATTCCTGAAGCAGATCCTGCTCTCACAGTCCTCACAAGGAACCAGCTCCTCTGACACCTTGATGTTGGACTTCCAGCCTCCAGAACAATAGGTTTCTGTTATTTAAGCCATCTAGATTGTGTTACTTTATTATAGCAGTCCTAGGAGACTGATATCCTAGAGATGCAGTCTGGTGGAAGATGAGAGTTAGGAGAAGCTCGCCAGACTAATTACAGTTTTTTTCATTTCCCTAAGAAGACTAAGGAATGCTTCTTTGAGTTGTCTGAAAGAGTCCCTATGGCAAGTGGGACTGGATGATCCTGAGGAAATAATTTTGATAGTTCATGCCTCAGTTTCTCCCTCCATGGAGTTGATCATAGGGCCTATCGTCTGAAATTCACACTATGACTGAGTGGCAAGGTGAAGGGTGATCACAGAAACATTCTGAGTTGGGGGCAGGAAGACCAAACTTCAAATGTGGAGCCTTATTAATAAATACACTAAGAACAGCTGTCATGGAAAGTAGGCCCCCGGTTCTTTAGCTGATCACCAAAGTGGAGGACTTCCCTCGTGATCCTCACAGAATCAGCTGTCTCCACCTTTTGAGTACCTAAATTTGACACAATTAAAACCCAAAACAGCTTGATATATTTGGACAAAGAGTTTTCTTTCAGTACAGACTATCTCCTCTTGTGTTAGAGAAAACGCTTGTTAACCTGCTTGTTAAACTATCTCTGCTACCAGAAAAAGAAAACACAAAAATATTTCTGCACATGACTTTTTTTTTTTTAAGCTGTTATAGGCCTAGATCTCATCCTATTGAACACTCACTTGAATAACCTCTTGAGTCACTAGTGAAAGCAGTGGTGTTTAGCCCTGCTTCCTTATATGGCAGGGAAAGACAATGTGCTTGTCTATTTGAACTGCAGTGTGGCTCTCTGACAAATTATAATGACTGGTTATGGAAACCTCCTGCTCTGGTTTCCATCGCTCTTCCCGGGAAAGACACAGAACAGACAGCTGTAGGGAAGTGGAAAAGGTTGGAGTCAGGGAATTTCGTCGAATCTAGCTTAGCTATTTGCCAGTTGTGTGACTTTGGGCAACTGATTTACTTTTGAGAGTCTTGAGAGACTCTTGTACTGCAAGGAGATCAAACCAGCCCATCCTAAAGGAAATCAGTCCTGAATATCCATTGGAAGGACTGATACTGAAGCTGAAACTCTAATACTTTGGCCACCTGATGCAAAGAACGTACTCACTGGAAAAGACCCTGATGCTGGGAAAGATTGAAGGCAGGAAGAGAAGGGGACGACAGAGGATAAGATGGTTGGATGGCATCACCAACTTGATGGACATAAGTGTGGGCGAGCTCCGAGAGTTGATGATAGACAGGGAAGCCTGGTGTGCTGCAGTCCATGGGGGTCGCAAAGAGTCAGACACAACTGAGCAACTAAACTGAATTTGCTTTACTGACCTGAGATAGTTATCTTCTACTAGAACAGTGCCTGTCATGTAACAAGTATGCCAACAAGGTAGTTTACTGAGTTAGCTTACCTTCACAACCATCTCTAACTTAAAGGCTCAGGAGAGCTATCAGTCACTTTATTTGTTTGCTCCATCTTCCAAGGTCAGTGCTTTGCTCCCTAGATAAGTCTCAATCTTCCTCCTTCTCCCATTCTCCCTCTTTCCTCTCTACCTCTCTCACTCTAGGTCTAAAACACAAAAATCCTATGAAACAACCCAGTCTCAGGAATAATAAAACTCTTTAGCCATACTAGATAAAAGATGATTTAGAATGTTCAAGGCAGCAGACCCAACGATAAGTGTAGGAGAGAAAATCCTGTGGTTGAAAGGGATGGTGGGGGTTGTCTGCCTCTGCAGAGTAGGGCTGTCTGAGCTCCAGAGACAGATAGATCTAGTTAGAAAGTGGTTGCTGTTGCTGCTGCTGCTGCTGCTAAGTCTCGGCAGTCGTGTCCGACTCTGTGCGACCCCATAGACGGCAGCCCAACAGGCTCCCCCGTCCCTGGGATTCTCCAGGCAAGAACACTGGAGTGGGTTGCCATTTCCTCCTCCAATGCATGAAAGTGAAAAGTGTAAGTGAAGTCGCTCAGTCGTGTCCGACTCTTAGTGACCCCATGGACTGTAGCCTACCAGGCTCCTCCATCCATGGGATTTTCCAGGCAAGAGTACTGGAGTGGGGTGCCATTGCCTTCTCCAAGAAAGTGCTTATGCTGATCGAAACAGGGTTTCCTAGAACTGTATCTATTGGTCCTAGTTTTACTTCCCGGAGGACTGGACATGAAAGAATTTGGCTCCTTTTGCTCTGTCTACAGGATAGCAGTGGAGTAGGGAACTTGGGAGAATGGGTAGCTAAGGGCACTGGCACTTTTAAAAGGAGTCCCATGCCTACAGATAAGCTCCATAGGAAGCCATGGCTAGTAGCTGATGATTTTTAACTTAGTGCTTGTCGTGTGCAAAACAGTTCAACTCTATTATTTCTAGTCCTTATAACAATGACAAAAGGAAAAAATGACCCCCTTGTTAAGGTAAAGAAATGGGCCAGATAATGGTAAGTTTAAGATTCCAGCTCAAGTCTTCCTGATTTTAAAGTGTGTTCTCAGATAGGCCACATCCCCAGAAACATACACAAGCTCAAATGGAGTAATTAGGCAGCACAGTGTGGTGGTTGAGAATGTGGACTGTGGAGCCAGTTTATCCAGGTTTGAATCCTGATTCTGCCACTTAGTATCTGTGTGACATTAGATGTGTTACTTAACCTAACTGTGTGACTCAGTTTCCTCATCTGTCAATCTGATTGTTAAGAAGATTTTTTATTTAATTAGCTACTTGGTCTGTGTCAGGGGCTGTTGTAAGCACTCAGGACTGATACAATTAGAGAGCAATCAATGAATTCAAACATGAATATTGGCTTCCGCTTTCTTATCAAGAAGAAATTATGGACATTTATTCCTTTAATTATTTAACTCACATATTAAGCACCTACTTTATGTGGGGCAAGGCACTTTTTTAGGCTCAAGTCAGAGCACTTGAAAAATCCAGACAAGGTCTCTGAGTTCATAGTGCTTTGTTTTAGGAGCATGGGAAACAATAAACAAGTAAACAAATAAACAGGCAGTCATAAGCATACATTATGAATATGCGTGTACCTAAGCATCAGGGTATCCTGATTGGCTCTTCAATTAATTTTACTGACTTGATATTTTAGGGTCAGTGGTGTGCTAATAAACGTTCGATAACAATCCCTGGGGGTTGGCAGGGGCGGGGAGTCTGATTTGTGTTATTTCCTAATTTCCAGGGTGTAAATACTTCCATCATCGTTGACCTCAAGCTTCCAACATGTCATCAGTGAATGAAGAATTGGGAGGAGAAGTTCTCTTGCACAGTATTTGGTGGTATTTCCATTATATGGATAAAATAGATGTAACTAACCTCGACAGCATAGTTAATAGTAAAATGTAAAATAATTAGGAAGAGATCAGTTTTGAGTATTTTTTTTAACCTTGTTTTTTGCTATAATTTAACTGAAAGTCTATGTAATTTAGTTTTTAATAATGACTGTATAATGACTAGTTCTCAAAATCTTGAAAATTTAGCAATTGGCTTTTTGGAGCTAGTATGAGCTGGCTGCACACACTACTGGGTAAGGAGACATTTCAGAGGAAAAGAAGACTGAGTCACAGTTGTGTCATCACACAGACATATGTCCTAATCTGATTCCTTTTTAGTTGCTTTTTTCCAGCAAGCTCTGCTTTCATGCACGCTGTGGAAGCACTGCTCTGTAAACTAAATACCATCGGCACAAATATAGCAACCATTCCGGCATTCGTACTGGACCAGGTTGTTCATACGGATATGGTTTTAACTCTACCAGCCTTAGTGAATATAATTTATGTCCTTGGTGCTCTGAATATAGCAGATTCTTCTGCGCAATGCGGAGGTACCTCCTGACTGTTGTGTAAAGGAAAACCCTAGGGATGGATTTTCTGTCCTCCAAAATCAAATTACTCCCCCTGTCCATGAACCTGAGGTCTCTTGTCTCTTAGGGCTAACAGACTTCTGAAGGGGCCACCCAGGGAAGCATCCGAGGCCTCAGACTAAGAGGAGATAGACGGTGAGAGTGGAGGCTTTGTACATTCCTTACCACAAAGTGGAAAACAGAGAAAAACATTTTCTGTTTTTCTTGGTAAGCTAAATATCTAAAATAACCAATCTTCAAAACATCCTAAGGACAGAAACACTTAAAGAGACAATTTTTCTTCAATTCACCCTTCCCCTGAAGCCTAAATTTCACTTAGTAATGGTGGCTGGAACAGGAAGTGGAAATACCATGAGAAATTTTATTCTTGCCACATTTTCAGTGCTTTACAAAAGCAAACACTGGAAATCTCATCAGAGAGCTTGACCTTACAGGGTTGATAACTTTGCGGCCAAACCAAAAGAGTATTGGAAGCTGGAGGAATTTTCAGATAAATATTCTAGTGCTTCTGGAGAGACTCTTTAGCAATACTGATTATTTGGAATAGACAGCTGTAACTTTTGGAAAGAAATTATCTGAAACTAAACAACAAGGCTTCTGAGGAGTAAGTGATTCCATGGATCTACTATAAGTTATTTTAAGCACAGATGTACAGAACTGTTTCTGAGTCGGGGTGTTTTAGCAGAATCACAGGGAGTTTTCATAAACTGGACCCTATTCTAATCCTACTGTATCAAAATCTCTGTAGATGGGTCTCAGGGATGTTTTCAGAAAACCCTACAGTTGACTCTGATTAAGATCTCCTGGATTATAGGCAGATTGGGCTGCAGTGTACAATCCAAATCCATAAACTGTTAAAATGGGAGGGACATTTTCTTATGCTACCAGGAGAAGCAATCTGGTGTACTTGAAGATTAACAGCGTGGGACTCAGGACATGTGTGTTCTGGAACCACCTTTGCCACTAATTAACTGGGTGACCTTGGTCGAGTCACTTGGTCTGTTCTTTCATTCAGCAGATATTTACTGGACTTCTGTGGTGTGCCAGGCATTAGGTATATAACGGAAAAAAAAAAAAAATGTTTCCTGCCATTATGAATCTTACTGACAAGAATCAAAGAAACCTACTAATATGTGTGTAATTTTACTTGGTGTGGCTAAGCTTTAATTTCTCATCTGGAAAATGAAGAGTAGATTACTGGTTCATTTTTTTTTTTTAAAGAATTTCTTCTTAAGACCCCAAATTTCTCGCCCCAACCTTTCCACACACAATATAATTACATGTTTTAGGTCCACTGATTGAGAAAACACAATACCAAAAGCTACTATGAATTCAATAACTGTTTACAATAAATTAACATTTTTGTCTTCATAATACACCTACATAATTAGAAAAATAGTAGCACATATTGTTTACTCAGCTTGTCAACATCATTTGCTGCATGTATGGACTTATTTACCTCTTGCAGTAACTCAGTGGCATCCCAGGGGTCCCAGGTACAGAGGTTAGGAAAGTACAGACTACGTTAACCTCATGAAATACGTGGTGCTTGAGTAGCAATGGCTCTTTTCTTATACAGCAGACATCACTATCAATGACAGCATTTAATTGCCCAAAGGAAGTTTAGCCTCAGCCTCAGAATCCTTCTCCACAGAGTATGCCAGATGGTCACTACCAACTGTTTAAAGTTGGCAAACAGATGAAAAATTATTATCATTCCCTGGGCTAAATGACTCCTAAGGCCTTGCCCAGCTTTTAAAAATCCATGAATTGTTTCTATTTAGTTCTGCTGTCTTGAGGGGCTTCCCATGTAGCGCTAGTGGTAAAGAACCCACCTGCCAATGCAGGAGACATAAGAGACCTGGATTCAGTCCCTGGGTTGGGAAGATCCCCTTGAGGAGGGCATGGCAACCCACTCCAGTATTCTTGCCTGGAGAATCCCATGGACAGAGGAGCCTGGCGAGCTACGGTCCATGGGGTTGCAAAGAGTTGGGCATGACTGAACTTAGCATGCACTGTTGTCTTGCAAACATCATCAAGAACTGAAACGTTTACTAAGAGTTTATTAGCTTTTATGCATTTAACTTACTAAGTACTGTGATTTACACTGAGATGTATTGATATGTGTGTGTGAAAGTTGCTCAGTCTGGTCTGACTCTTTGCGACCCCATGGACTATATAGCCCATGCGATTCTCCAGGCCAGAATACTGGAGTGAGTAACCTTTCCCTTTTCCAGGGGATCTTCCCAACCCAGGGATCGAACCCAGGTTTCCCACATTGCAGGAGGATTCTTTACCAGCTGAGCCACAAGGGAAGCCCAAGAATAATGGAGTGGGTAGCCTATCCTTTCTCCAGCAGATCTTCCCAACCCAGGAATTGAACCGGGATCTCTTGCATTGCTGGCGGATTCTTTACCAACTGAGACAGGGAAGGCCTAAGAGATGTATTGATAGTTATTTTTATTTATTAACATTACTAAGTCATTGCATATTTAATTTTAAAGATTGCCTTATTTTGTGGGGAGCCATATCACACAAATGACTTATATGAAAATACTCATGTTTTCTTTGGAATCTTTCTAAAATGGATAATTCTTGTCTTTTCAGTTATCAATGGTACAAGCTTCCAGGCCAATTCCTTTAAGACTGGTTCATCAGACCATGCTGAAGTGATCATTAGGAACTGTATGACTCTGACGGTGGGTGTTTGATTCTCTATAAATTCTGTCACATAAAAATTCAAATGATATTCATTGACAGCTGTTGGACATTTCAGCTAATTTGCTTTCCATGCCTAACTTTCTCTTCTAACTAAAAAATTGCCCACTGGGCTGTATTTTTCCCCAGGGGTGACGACTGCAGCCAGACACACTGGTAATTCATCCATAGGCATGCAAGTAACCCTTGATTTTCCTAAGGGATTTGCCAAAAACAATAGTTATTAGCTGAACCAATCACATTTTTTTTCCCTCAGAATTTAACCAGGAAGCGCAGAAAAAATTTCCCAGTCTGCAGGTCAACAAAAAGCAGCAGCCATTTGTGCTGCAGCTGAGTTACGTTAATGGTAGCACATGGACCTCTGCTGGGTTTCTTTGACCCACCTTGATTGCAGCCCCATTCTCCTTGGACTCTGGTCCTATCTTGGCTTCTATCCTTGGGTTTCCTTGAAATTCCATCCGTTTATTATTCCACATGTATCTTATCATTCTGTCCCTTTACTCAAGCTACTGAAGCTTATTAACATAAGGGTCTATTTGTTCCAAGCAGTGTGCCAAGAGTTCTCACATATGTTACTGTACCTGTCTGTACACTGCCTTGCTAAGCAAGCTCTTGGTTTTTAACTTCTGTCTGACTTCTGATTTTTGCTGTTTTTCTTTTACTTATCTGGCTGTAATTCACATGTTAGCCCATCGGTATATTTTATGTCTATGTGGCTTAGACCCTTCTGACTCCAGTGGAATGAAGGTCCTTGGTACTTCTGGCCCTAGGCTCTCTGGTGGGGGTGGGGGGCTCACCCTGGTCCTGCCCCTCTTTAGCACACGGTGAAATCTGCCCAGTTCCCCAGCTTGAGCCAAGAGGGGATGTAGCATGTGAGGGTAAAAGAAACTAATTACCTATTCCTACTTAATATATCCCCCTCCTAGTGAGATGACTTCCTTACAGTTCTGTGCTTTCATCTACATGTTTTCAAAACCATGTTAGAAGCCTCAGGAAATTATTAAAAAGTAATTTATCTTCAAGTTAGCCATCAGTGGTACACATACATTTTTTAAAAGAAAGGTCATGTTCTAAAATGAGCGCTTAGTAAGAATACCCAATTCACCTAAAATATTCCCCCAAATATTCATTTTCTTTCAACCATTCTTATCAATCCTTTTACTAAGTTCTCAGCATACACTTAAGAGCTTAACAGCAGCCTTTCCTGAATTCTTCAGCCCCTCAGTTCTCCACAGAAAACTGCTTCTCTAGAGATGATGTTTTCTTTGAAATGGAGGCCATATGAGGTAATCTCCTTCTATATATGTGTATATTTACACCATCCTGTCTTCCTCCCAAAGAATCTGGGAAACAGGGAAGGACACCTCCTCACACGTTCTGCTCCCATTCACTCTTGTCTCCAGGGAGAACCAACACTTTATCCCACTCCCCACCCCAACCTCTACTGGCTCAAGGGTTTCTCACAAGTCAGTCAGAAAAGAGGGTTCTCAGTGGACCTTGAGGGATTAGAGTTTTTATCAGTTTCTCAAAGGCTTCCATGAGAAAACAACGACAGCAGCACAAGGAAGGACAGCTGACAGAGCAGCCCTCGCAGCTCTTCCTCACAGCCACCCCATGAGCCCTGCCTTTTCCCCTCTGCTCACAACACTCATCCACCAGCAGCCAGCCTGAGAGCTGAAGAGTGGCTCTTTACCACAGAAACTGCTCTGCATCTGCTCTCAGCCTTCTCCCTTGACCTAAAAATGTGATGAGGCTTTCCCTATCTCGAGTATATCTAGGCTTGATCCTTCTGCTATTGTCTGGGCCTCACCCTACAGCCCAGCAGCCACTGTAAATTGTCTTTGTTGGATCAGAAAAGCCCCGTTGTTTGGCCTGGGGATGGAAGAACTAGAGAAATTGGTAGAGGCGGAGGCCTGGGGTAGGAAGTAAGGGATGCCACGCAGGGTCTGTCACAGGGGACCCAGCTGGGGGTGCTGAAGACTGAAGTGAGCAGAGATGAGAGGCCAGATGCATGGCTCTCTCTGGTCTCAATACCAACAGGAACCACAGCCAGGCACTCTCGATTACCTCAGCCTCCTCACAGACCCAGGCCTGACATGCTGGGATTCGTTCCACACTTTTGGCTGAGGGCAGAGAAACTGCCTCATTTACCGAGGCCATTCTGTTGTCAGCACCTTGTCACTAGTCTTCTATTCACCAGGATCTTCAGATTTCCTGGTTCCTGGATATGGCCTCACACCATTGATGACCCAGCTTATTTGATTCCTGAAACTTTTGTTGTCCTGGTCTCTGATTATGAAAGCCAAAGTTTAGTCAACACTGGGGTGGACCAGTATTCCCTAAACTCTGGGTTCTGGGTTTTAGAAAGAACCAGGAGCTAGCAGGTATCACTCAAAGGTCTTCAAATATGAGGAAGAATGGAGCAGATAATTAGGGGAAATAGATAAGAAGGGGAGATGCCAGCCAAAATGAGCATAATGTCCAAAGGACTCAAATTGAAGGCAGTGGAACGTACAGCCTGTAGAGAAGAAGGGGAAACAGCTTCATCTCATTCACACATCTTAACCACTGTGGGAGGTAGGAGAAGCATTAGAAGGCCCATTGCACAGATGAGGTTAAAGATTGATGACTTCCCTCAAAGTTCTGGGCTTTTTAAATAGGAAAACCAGTACTCAGACTGACTCTCAGGAGTGAAGCCAGAGCTACAAGTATCTCTTTAAATTAACCAACTACTCCAATCCTATGGGCATTTCTCCAATATCAAACTTGAATTAACTTGATGGATAAAGGCCTTTCAGTAAGGAGAAAATGTTTCTATTTTTGGGCCCTGGGAGAATTTACCCAGAAAATTCTTTTTTAAAGTCTGAAAATTCCTTGGCAGCATCTTTCTAACCTCCTCCTTAGTCCTACCATGCTATTTGCATACCACCCCGTCAGCATTTTCTCTGGTCCCTCACCATGGCCTCACCCTACCACATTTCCGAGACACGTGACAGGCTGCAGGCAGATGGGGAACCTGCCAGTCCCTCCTCATGCCCATGTACAGGTCATTTTTTTGTCTTGCTAAAGAATGACTAACCAGTAACCATCCTACCATGAAAATGACAAATGTTGATAACTACGTGTGTTCTTAAGAAAAGGTCTACTAAGGTACATTTTGAGGGCTTCTCCAGGGGGCTCAGTGGTAAAGAATCCCTCCTGCCAATGCAGGAGCCTCAGGGGACCTGGGTTCGATCCCTGGGTTGGGAAGATCCATTGGAGAAGGAAATGGCAACCCACTCCAGTACTCTTTTCTGGAAAATCCCATGGACAGAGGAGCCTGGTGGGCTACAGTCCATGGGGTCGCAGAGTAGGACATGACTGAGTGAGCATGTACATGGGTACATTGTACTCATCAGAACAGAAAATATGGCCAGGTACAGAACCACTCTATACCATCTGCCCCAGAGCAGAGCCTCAGGCCAGTCACAAGAGCCAATTAGAACTGCTAATGGCCTCACTGTCAGGGAATACTTATATGCATCTCATTCAAATCCTTTAAACTTCAGTTTGAATCTTTTCTTCAATGTAAGAAGTGTGAGTTTATTTAAAGCAGTCTTTTGATCTGAATTATTTAAATTGTACATTCTGCTGGTTTTGAATAATGAAAACAACCCAGCATGTTACATATGGATCAATTTATTGTCTGTTCCTCCTGTGTGCTGAGATCACTTTTCACTAGTGTCTTTTTAGTCCACATTTTTGCTGTTGTATTTCTTTTTATTAAATGATTTTAATCAAACAAAAATTTTTGCGCTGTGGTTTCATTGTGCTCCTTTGCTTTACTATTTGGGGAGATGAGTGCTAGCTAATATTCAACAAAAGTAGCAGAAAGAGTGGCCTGAAGTCCTACCTAAAGTATAATGCCCAAATCCCGTTGCTCCATCACTACGTAGAGTAGAACACTTGAAGCATTATTTTGAGAAAATGTATTTTTGTGGTTGTTTGGGGGGTGGGGAGCACACGGGGAAGGTAGGAGAGAGCAGTGGTAGCAAAGTTTGAACTGTCAGGGATTCAGAGATGTTGGTTTCAAAATGGAATTTATCCTCAAATCCCAAGATTATAGATTTCCTCCCAAACTACATTCCCTACATGGTTTAGAGAGCAGCTGAGAAAGAAACTGCTCTCCATATTTTGATTGACATTAAAAACACTGTGTAAATAGTTTGGAACTTGATCTCTTCGAGGGAATGACAATAATCAAACTGTAGCTTTGCCTGCAGCCTTTCTTTCACACTTACTCAGAACTGTTCCAGGAAGAGAAACTCACAGGGAATTCTGTTCTCATATATCACTTCTAGAAGGAGAGGGAAGCATTCTCACGAAAATTATCCTCAAACTTTTAAATACGAAGACAGAAGATTATTTAATGAATCTCAACACAAACCCACCTCTATTCATGGAATAAAATCAAATCGAGTCAGTCATTTGGAACTGGAAACCTTTAATATCCAGGTTTATTTTTGAAAAAAATGCTCAGATTTGCCTTTCTTGCCCCATACCACCTAGTCTTCACTTAAGTTCTAGACATCCACGTCTGGTTTTGCCAAACACATTAGAAGGATTTCACTATTCCAGCTCACAAGCCCATTTGCATAGTCTGATTAACAGATGAGATCCATGAATACCAAGTACTTTGTTCTCACTCATCTTTTTTTTTGACCATGTATTGCCACTAAAATTTCCCCACCCTTTACAATCATCTCTTTCTAAAAGGAGTTCCAGGCTACTACCAACTAGCTGCCTTGCACTACTGTTTAAGATGCCCCAATATGTCTGACTGTCTGGAAATGAAAGCCTGCTCCCTCCCTTCCCAGAACAAACTTGCAACCTACACCTTTTTCAAATTCTCCAGTGACACTCAGGCATGCTTTCAAACAGAAAATAGGATTTCTTAAGAAATAGTTTGGTCAGATGTGAAATGCGATTTTTAAAAACACACCCACTAGCACATGCATTCTCTCATTATTAGGTTTTATAGGAAACAGATCACGGGAGGCATCTTCTGTCTGGGCAAATAGCAGATCAGTTACATTAACCCAGCCCATGCTAAATGACAGTGCTCTTCCTCCCCCCACCCCCGATCTTATCTCCTTGCAGCTCTAGAAGTCAAGTCTTAAACACTGGTAGCAGAATAAAATGTAAATGTGTTTGGTTAAAAATGATCACTTTCGGCTTCTTATCCACCTAGAAAGTTATTGTTGCTTTTAAAGCAAAATCTCCGTAAATCTCTGATAATAAAAGATGCAGGAGAGACGGCTGGCATGAGCAAATAGGCACCGCACAACTCTTGACACTGGCCTATGGCAATCAGGTATAATCCCCAGGGCACTCCTGAACAAAAGGCTATCTTATCAAAGTTGCCAGTGGTCCCTGAATATAAGTTTCTCTATAATCTCTCCTCTCATCCTGACTCTAAGAACAAAACTTGAAATCTCATCCTGTTTGTCTTCCGGGAACATCTGCAGGGCAGCAAAGCCCAATCCCAAGCATTTGCGTGGTTTATTGACTTTTATAATCTTGCATCTCCAGCTACCTTGCCCAGGAATGCTGACTGAAACCCAGAGAAAGCCCCCATGCTCTCTGGAGGAGATTAAAAGAAAGCCCTCTGTGCCTTACCTCGTAGGCTGAAACTTCTTCCCGGGGACTAAGTTGGAAAGGAAGGACTGATTTCTTTAAGCAGGAGCACAGCAAGAGGGCAGGCAGGCAGGCAGCCTAATACACACTGCTCTATTCAATAAAACTCCAGACCGCCCTTCCTTAGCCCCTCCCAGAAGTCCATGCTAAGTGAACACATATCCCCTATGTTTACAGTCGGCATCGGTGGTATGCATTGTCCTGTAGTTTTTCTAATAGGCAGCCAATGACGACACCCCGGCCGAGGTGGATGCAGCCTGCCTGTGGAGATGCCTGTCATTCCCTAGGCATGCTCAGGAAATCACTCATCAGAAAAAACCAAGACCTAAAAAGCTCTGAAACTGTGTGCAGGCTGCCAAAACCAGCCTGCTACATGCCCTTTTTTGGTTATCCTTAGCAGGGCCTCTGGAAGTGAATCCATTGTCAGGAACAATCATAAGAAATGTTAATCTTGGAGAAAGAGGCTGTCTTGTAGAACACAAACGGAGCTTTAAAAAGAAAGCACGGTCCATGGAACTCAAACTTAACAGTCCATACGTTTATTGGGGTGGGGGCTGGGAAAGGCTTTTTAATTGAAAGAGTTGATAGCCTATTTCTTTTAAAAGTAGTTGTACATACAAAATGGAATTTAATTGTGTATGCAATTTTAAAGCCTGAAATGGCTAGGACCCAGGTCCAACGTACAGGCTAAATTTTAAACTGAAAGAGGCACAGCCTTCTAAAATATGTGCTATAAAAACAACTCATCAAAAAAAAAGCAGGTCTTTTTTTAGTAGAATAAGTATGCTGCCAGAAATTCATCCAGGCAGGGTCCTATAGACTTGGCTTATCCTCTTTGGTTTTCCACATCACCTTTCTCTCTCCTTCCCTCTCCCCTCTGTTTACTCCGATTTGGCGACAGAGAGATATTGCTGGAAACTGTGCACAACAGAGAGGGTGAGAAGGGACCTAGCACCTGCTTTGGAGTTGCTGCAGATGGACGCATATGCCCACAGAGAGACACTGCCATCCTGGCGTCTTCTTGAAAGTACTCCAAACTGCTCTACCTTGGTAGGATGCGTGCCGTGAGAGCATCAGGATTAGGAGATGCTGAACTGCAATTAACTAGATGCCGTCTCTGGGGTCGCACAGAGTCGGACACGACTGAAGTGACTTAGCAGCAGCAGCAGCCTGTGTCTATACATATCCTGTGGTCTTGTACTTCTCAATACAGAATTTATTCAGTCGATCAGTACTCAATTCAGTAACAAGAGATTGTGAGCCAGGTGCTGGGGCTAGGTGCTACATTTCTGCCTCATTCATTATTGCTCTGTGTTTGGAGACTGTTCCATTACTGACCAGAAGGAGTTAAAATATTTTCCCTGGCTAATTACAAGCCCAGAAGCATGGTCTTCAGAAATCTTAGGTATAACTTGTATAAGCCTTTTTCGTATTTAGGAAGATCCGAATTAGAAATGAGCTCTTCTTAGGAGAAAGTCCCTGCCCATTTTGCCTCCCTCAGAAGACTGGGAAAGTGACTGAGCCCCATCGGTGACTTCCTTCCTTCCTCAGTTTCGAAGCACTAAGTTACTCGAGGCATCTCTGTCAACCTACACTCACCTTTTTAGGGGAAAGGCTACTCTGACCCCTCTTTCCAACGGCTACTGCAGCACAGCCTAAAAAAAAAATCTACAGCAAAGGCTGCCAGGCGGAGGGAGAGGTGAGCTCCAGGCATCCCAAGTTGAAACCCAGAATGCACTTTCCCAGGGAAGCAGAATAAATAACGGCTTGTGGGAATAGGACAGTCACTGCTGCATTTCAAGTACGCTGTGGCTCAACCAGGCATTTGTGGAACACCACTGTTTATAAAAATTGTTCCTATGGGAAAATGCTCTCTGATCCCAATGAAATGATTTGGAAATAAACTTTGGGAACACAACCAGTTTGGGCTGCTGGGGACAGGTTGTAAAGATAGAATAACACTCCGCAGTCTGGTAAACTGCTGAGCTTGAACACTTGGTGGGGCAGGCATCCCTGAGCTCTGAAAACAACTCGGCTGGTGAAGTTTATGTGAAGATAGGACTTGTGTCCAGACAGGCTTGGTGCCTGTGATCTCCAGGCAGTATGACTGTAACTCAGTGAGGCCTGTTTCAATGTGCTGCTTTCCATGGCCACTGCTGATTATATCCTAAGCAGCATTCTCCCTGCTTGTTTGAGTAATACCCTTTGGTTGAGCAGGATCAGGGCATAATTTACCATCTATGAATAAAATAAGTACCAGCTTTCCAGAGGAAAGAAAAGTTGTGCTACAAATGGGGAAAGTATTATCAGCAGGAAACATGGAAAGGTCATGCATTTTGCATGGTTTTTAGGAGATAAATGGCTAAATATTTTTGGATTATGTCTTTAGAAAAGAGACATATGTTTCCCTAGATAAATTCTGAGTCCAGGGTTTTGTGGATGAGCAATCATTCAACCTATTTTGTGTATTTGAAAATAGACTTATTGTGCAGGAACTATGTATTTGGAAGAATAATTTAACAAATTTCATGTAATATACACCATGACATAGAAAAATTCTTTTTTCATTGTCCTTTTACTTTTAAAAAAGTAAACAGGAATAAAAAAGGAAAGGGAATAAAAAGAAAGAAAAGAAATATATGTTGCCAATCTCTGTTATGGGATAATAATATTCACTTTTTCCAGAAGTCATTTGTAAATGACACTAAAAATACAGGATTTACATAGGAAACTTCTGTGGAATATATTTCCCACTTGGATCATCCTAGATAAGGAACAGCTTGCCTAGCATAGGCTGTATCTACCTGATCAAACCATAACAACTCTAAAAAGACATTTGGAAACACCTGGATGATTCACTGTATTCTTTCATTTCCAACTGAGTATTTGCAAGCCTGCAGTGGTGAGCAGTTTTATTTTGCTAGTGTGTCAATTTGGGAAAAGTAAAAGCAAGCCATACTTTTCTCATTCAAAATGAAAATCAATTCATTGAGTTCCATGAAAAATATACATTCTTTCAACTTAAAATATCTACTTTATAGAATTGAACAGATATTTCAAACATTTTAAAAGGCAGTAAAACAACCTGTCTCCCACACACACATACCTTCTTTTACTCAAATGAAGTATGTCCAGAAACTCAAGTTTATAAACAATAAAATCAGATTGGTAGAATGTTAATATCAAAGTTGGGCAATAAAAATGGTTAAAAAAAAAAAAAAAAGAAGGAAAAAGAAACGAAAATTAGACTAAATGTACTTATGAACCTAGATGAAAAAAATAGAATATTGAATCTAACAGTGCAAAAAAAAGGGCCATTCAAATATGGGACTTACAAGCACCTCTCACGGGAGAGATTATGGGAGGAAGGTGGGAAGGGCAGGGTGGGAAGGGATGGGGACACAGCTTCTGGCACCAAGGACTTAACCATGTTGGACCCAAAAGTGGGCCTGAAAACCTGAAGCTTAGGCTTCACAGCTGGGTTGTAAATCAGACCTGACCCCAGCAAACATGCAAGGTCACGGACAGGGTGCCTGAGGTGGTGACAGTGAACAAAGTGTATAGGACGTGCCCAGTGGTAGCAATGGATAAAAGTATACCAAATGGACTTTGAAGGACCACAGGTTTTAAAAGTCGATTGGTATCACCCCATACTGCTAGGGTAGTGGGGTGCATTTGATTTTCAAATTGGGTACTTTTAACACTTTAGTGCCTGACTGCTGTTCTTCACTGACTTGACTCAGTCACTCGTAGCTTTATTGGTCTGAACCAACTCCTTGTTCCCAGGTTGAAGACCTGCCTATCGTTCCAGTAATCCTGTTTCATTTGAATGAAGGGAGTATGTCTTAAATGTAAAGCTTCTGGTTCTCAACACTGTACTCTGAGGTCCAAATGACTGTCTGTCAATGTATAACCTGATGTCTCAACCCAGTAAGAAGAGTCAGTTCTTTGGTATTCACCAATGTGGGAGGCTTCACCAGAACAGGCTTTTTCTTTGGGCTCTGCTGTTTGTTTGCAGAACACCCAAGAGCAAGCAAACATGTTCTCTTCATAGCAGTACCTTAGGGTTTTGCCATTGTAAATGGGTCTAATGTGATATATGACAAGATCAGAGAAATTGGATGTAAATTTACATTTTTGAATATGCTTGTTGTTTCACACGATACATTTAGAGTATGCAGCTCCTTTTGCAGTTTTTATTTTTACTATTTAAGTTTGGAAATGATGCCAAATTTTTGTTTTTCTTTAATCAATGTGTTCTCTTCAGTGATATATATTGCATTATATATTGATGTGTGTATCAGTATATACTGATATGTATTACACTTACACAATACAAACACATAAATAAGAGGGGGTGAAAACCGTAGCTTTTGCATTCTCTATAGCCTCTACAGAGAGATCCTAAACAGCAAAATCTTGGTGTTGTGATGTACAGAAATGGAGAAGAGTATTAAACCATATTTAAGAATATATATATATATATATATATATATATATATATATATAAAGGGCCAATTCTGTGATGGTCAAAATCTGAAAATCTGTTGATATATTATACACTATTAGCAGTTTAAAAGTCTATAAAAATAGAAAAAAGGAAAGTGAAAGCTCATCTCAATAGATAAAAAATAATGCTTGGTAGGACTGATTGGAAGGACTGATATTGAAGCTGAAACTACAATATTTTGACCATCTGATGCGAAGAACTGACTCACTGGAAAAGACCCTGATCTAGGAAAGATTGAAGGTGGGAGGAGAAGGGGATGACAGAAGATGAGATGGTTGGATGGCATCACCAACTCAATGGACATGAGTTTGAGCAAGCTCCAGGAGTTGACGATGGACAGGGAAGCCTGGCATGCTGCAGTCCATGGGGTCGCAAAGAGTCGGACATAACTGAGCTACTGAACTGAAACTGAAACTGAATGCTTGGTAAAATTAGTAATCACTTATAGGGAAAAAAGAAGGCTCTTGAAAAACTAGCACCAGAATCTTTGTAAACATAAGAGATATTTACCAGAAATATAGAGCAAACATCACAATTAATGATGAAATTTAAAAGTATTTGCATTATAATTAATGAAAAGACAAGAATGATTATTATCTCTTCTGCAATTAAAAAATGGATTGGAAGTCCTAGCCAAGACAAAGAAATAGAAAAAAGAAATAGGAGCTATTGAAATTAGAAAGAAAAACATGCTATTTGCTATGATATGATTTATTTATTTGCTATTTATGATATGATTATCTATGTAGAAAGACAATCATCAAATACATTAGAACTACTAAAAGAGGCTAGCAAGATTACTGCAATCAGGTTTTCAGTATTCAAAATTCAGAGTTTCTGTAACCAGCCATCTTTAATTTTAAAATATAGTGGAAAAATATGTTATTATTAGCAATAAAAGTGTGCATTACCTGGGAAATAAATGTAACAAAATATGTGCAAGAAAATTACAAAATGCTTATGTCCTGGATTTAAGGACATTAAAGTTCTGCTTGAATGGTGAAATATATCACTTTTATAAAATGGCAAACCTCAAAATTATAAACATGTACATTTTTCTCATATTAACCTATATATTTACTATTACAACTAAAATCCCTAAATGATCTACTTTATAGAATTTGACAAAATAATCCTAAAAGTAATATGGAAAAGTAAAGATCTAAAGAAAAGCACCAATATATTTATAGGACAATTCTAGTTAAAATAAGACAAATAGATTAATAGGATAAAGTAGAAAGCTTAGAAACAGTCCCAAGCATTTATGAAAACATTTAAAATAATAGTGAAGGCATTATAGATTAGGGAGAAAATGGTGTATTTTTCATGGTAAGGTCACAATCAATTATATGAAAATAATACAATTAGATTCAGAATTTCCACCCACAGCAAAAGAATATAGACTACATGAAAAACAAAACTTGAAAACGATTAGGAAAAATTATAGGAGAATATATTTAAGATAGAGGATGGCAGAATTCTTAAATCATAAAAAGCAGAACCTACAAATGAAAAGACTAAAAAAAAATTGAGGATATGGTTAAACTCAGCAGATTAAATGCATATCCCTCATTTATTTCTGCTCCTTTCCCAAATCTCATCAAAATGATAACAAAGAAATAAAAAATCATAAATAAATCCTACAGGGTGAAGAGTACTGGAAAAGAGTCAACACAGGTCGATATGAGCCAAATTCTGAAATATGGAAAGTGAACGGGATGGTTAGTAATTGACTTACCAGAGCTGAGAAACTGAACTCTGGCCCTGTGGAGCAGAAGGCCGATGGACAAGAAAGAAGCCAATTCTAGCCTCAGAACCAGGAAAAGCTCAGGATGTGGAAGCTTGGGAATCTCTGAGGTGAGAGATGGAGCAGAAAACAGGTTAGGCTGAAAATCCAAGTAAGGAACAGTTAGAAGTCTAGATACTCCTCTGCCCCGACCAACCCAGATACCCACTCCTCACCCAACCAGACAGACATGAAGTTTATTTTCTGAAGAGAAGTGCTGGCCTCAGAATGTCAGGCAAAGCAGAGGACAGAAAAGATGCCATGTGCTGAAAACAGACTTTGAAATGAAAGTCTGCTCAAGGAACATTGAGCCTGTACTCCACAGAAAGGAAACTGGGGGATCCCACTCCAGAGAACCTGGCGACCCATGGAAAAAGGATCTAAAGGCACAAAATTTGAGGGACCCTGGAAATGTTTATCTTATCACCCAAAACCCTTTTGCGAACTTCTGTGAATTGAAAGGAACTTTCAATCAACTCTTTAGCATCTCACTCTTAAATATGAACATCGAGTTAAAGAAAAGCTCTGGAAGAAAGATTAGAACAACAACAACAAAAAGAAACTCAGAGGAAAAAGGGGGAGGGTGAGAAATGGAAGAAAACTTCAAGAAAGCTATAATTACCATATAACTTCAAGAAAACAGTAATTACCACTCTCAGGAAGAGAAGAGAAGATATTGTAGCCACGAAACAAGAGAAATACTCTGTAAAAAGGTATTTGCAGGGAACAGGAAAGAACTATTGTAAATGAAAAATACTATGACAGAAATTCATAAAAGTTCAATTCAAGAAGTGGAGGATAAAGTTTAGAAAAATTTTCCAGAAAAGTAGAAGAAAAAGACAAGATGGGATAAAGAAAAGAAAAGAACATTAGAGAATCAACCAAAGAGCCAACATCTGAGTACTCCGGAAAATTGTGGGAAGGAAATTACAAAAGAAATAATAAATTAAAATTTCCTCAAACTAAAGGGCAGAAGTTTCCTGATTCAGAGGGCCCACTGGTCATCCAGTAAAATGAATGAAAACATATTGTATTCTGAAGTCATCAAGTTCTTGAAGTTATATATTTTAAAGGGAGAAAAAATAAGAGCTAAAACTAGAAACCAAGAAGCTTCAAAGACAAGGATCGGAAAACAGGGGATGCAAACCCACGACAGAGGTAAAAAGTGGTCCCATGATGATGGTGAAAGAAAATTCCAGGACAACAGCTGGTCCAGAAACCAATCAGTAGAGACTGGAGCAGAGGACTCCAGGCAAGATATTTTAAGAAAAAGGCAAGTAGATAGATTACTGATATGTTCTTGGGAAAAGTATTTATGATAGGTATGTAGAAAACAAGTAACTATATGATTGAGGTCATTATAATTTCAGGAAAAATTAAATATTTGTATGAGAAAGGAAAAGTGGCTATAGTACACTACACAGGTCAACTGTGAGAAAATTTTACAGCTGTAATTGTGTAAACATTACATGTTGAGTTCACCAAAACAGTGATGATGTAATTAGATTCAGAGGAGAATGAGCAAGAACATGTTAGTAGGATGATGCTAGATAAGAGAGCTAAATCTGCATTTTGTTTAGCAGGAAATTAGTAATAAATGCCTACTCTTGAACTTTTAATAGATAGTAGAATTAGTATATTGTTAGGAATATGAAAGCAATTACCAACTCCCCCTACAATAGTTCATTCATTCACAGAACAAATGTTTATTGAGTCTCACCCACATGCCAGGGCCTGTTCCAGGCATTCACTGTGAACAAATACATTTCGATGAAGGGAGACAGATAAACACATTAGCTAATACATAAATATATAATATGAGGCAGGGGAAGGTGCTGTACAGAAAAAATAAGAAAGTGCAGAGGAAGAGAGGAAATCAGAAAGTCCTCTTTGGAAAAGTTCTTCAATAGAGAAGTGGATTAAAAAAATAATGAAGGAGTAAGCAGTGAGACTACATGAAGGAAGGGCATTCCTGGCTGCAAGCAGAGCGGGTACATACTGAAGAATAACAGAGATTTCAGAGTAATTGGGAGAAGTGACCTCCAATGGCTCGGATCATCCAGAACCTTATGGCCACGGCAAGGACTTTGGGTTTTGTTCCAAGGCAGAGGGAAAGGCACTGGAAGATGTTGAGCAGAGAGAAAAGGGTCACTCTGGCAGAGTGCACACGCACTTGTGCAGAATAGGTGGCACGAATGCGAGGGAAGAAGCTGGAGGGAGCTGTTGCCTCCTCCTAGGCATGAGGTGCTCCTGGGACTAGGGCCGTTGTGCTCAGGGGACTGAGAAAGCACTGAATTTTGGACACATCTGGATGGTTTGAATGAGGGATGTGAGAAAAAGAGGAATCAAGGATATCTCCTTTCATGGTCCGGATAACTGAGTGGGAGTGTTATTTCATGAAACGGGGACCCCTGAGGGAGGTATAGATTTCAAGGAGGGGTGGGAATCACACGAGACATATGTTAAGCATATTAAGATGATAAGAGGTATCCAAGTAGAAGCACAGATAGGTCCTGGGATGAACAAATCTGGTGTTATGGGGGGAGGATGAGGCTGGAGATGCACCTTTGAGAGTTGTCCACTGATAGATAGTATTTTTAAACCAGGAATAAGTTACCTGGAAAAAAAAAATGATGTAGGCAGTGAAGAGAAGAGGTGTGGGAACTGACACCCCATTTAGAGCCCAGAAAAGGAGGCTGAGAAGGAATCATTGAGAGCCATTGCCTGGGGGGAGGATCAGTTACAGGAGTGGGTGAGGTAGATGATGACTGCCTTTTATTGAAAGCTGCATGTATTATTTGACTTCAAAAATAATGTGGTTTGTAATAGATTGGATTCTTACAGCCAAATATTCACTTCCTCTGTGACTGGGATTAAATGCTTATATCCTCTGCCTTGTATCGCCACAGTGCTCCTCCTAGGAGGTCTTGTCCTGGGTTTTGCTGTGAATCATGGGATGTGGCTGAAAGTGATGATGTGCCCATCCCAAGTGGAGGCTTTAAGAGGCATCACATTTTGCTTTTACTCTTGAGTGTCTGCCCTTAGCTCTGACAACAGGCGCCGTGGAATTGAATGGAGTCTCCCCATCCCCTGCAAAGATATATTCATCCAGAACCTGTCAATGTGATGTTGTTTGAAAATGGGGTCTTTGCAGATGTATTAATAATTAAGACTTTCAAGATGAAATCATACAGGATTATCTATGTTGTGCTTAGTTGCTAAGTTGTGTCGGACTCTTTTTGACCCCCTGGACTGTAGCCTGGATGGATTATCTAAGTAGGCCCTATATCCAATGGTAAGTGTCCTTATAAGAAAAGGATGGTCCAGTGGTTAAGAATCCACCATCAAATGCAGGAGACACGGGTTTGATCCCTGGTCTGAAACTAAGTTTCCCCACATGCCATGGGGGAACTAAGTCTGTGGGGCAACTAAGCCCATACATTTCAACTACTGAGTCCATGGACTCTGGAGCCTGAGCACCACAATTAGAGACAGGCCCTTGCACCACAGTGAAAGATCCCGCATGTTCCAGTGAAGTACCTGGGTGCTTCAAATAAGACCTGGCGCAGCCTAAGAAGTAAATAAATATTTGTAATGCTAAGGATGGCCAGCAACCACTAGGAGCTAGGAGGGAGGCATGGAACAGATTCTCTCTCAGAGTCTTCAGAAAAAGCCAACAATCCTGTCAACACCTTGATTTTGGACTCCTCACCTCCACAATGGTGGAAGAATAAATTTCTGTCATTTTAAGCCCCCCAGTTTGTGGTAACTTGTTATAGCAAAGCAGGAGTCCAATACAGCCCGGATCATGGCTGCTCTTCAGCTTGAGTTTCCGAAGAGGACACACAAAGAGCTCTGCTGGGCCAGTGAACACAGCCAGGGCCAGCAGAGCTGCTACTGACCAAGGAGTAAGAAATAAATGTTTGTCATAAGCCACTGAGATTTTGAAACATTTTTTAACCCAGAAAAGGCTAAGTAATATTTATTTCTATAAAGTAAAAATTAAGCTAAAGAAATTTAAACTAAAGAAAATTTAGTTACTTCAAGATTTCAAGATGTAAAAACTTCTGTGCAACAAAAGCGTCATATAAAAAAAAAAAGACAGCCAAGAGAAGATGTGCAAGGTATAAAACAAAAGATTAGAATCTAGAATATCAAAAAATGCCTGAAAATCAATTGTGGTAGGTATGGGAGGGAGAGAGAGAAAGACACAAAGACACACACAGAGAGAAAAACCCAGTGGAAAATGGGAATAGGATATTACAATCCACACAAAAAAATTCAAAGGCAAAAACCCATGAAATGATGCTCAAACTCATTCGTAACCAGACAATGCATGATCAAACATTGACACCAGTTCATAACCAGCAAATTGGTAAAGAAAAAGACATCTGATTTTGAAAAACTGAATATTGCTGGTAATGTGTATGTATTTTGTGTAAGAAAGTAAATTGGAACATTCACTTTGCAATGATTTGGCAACATCCAGTGAGTTCCATACATGCATTTCTTATCTAGCAATTCCATTTTTAGGTATATCTTCTTGGGAAACTCCCACATTCTTCAGCAAGGAGACATGTAAAAGGCAGCTCTTTGGAATATCATCTGTAATTGCATTATCATTGCAAAATTTCCAACAGCCATCAGTGAGGGAGAGGCTATATAAACTAAAGTATGGGATGGAATACTATATAGCAGCCAAAAGGGATGGATGATTGATCCTACTCCTACGAATTATATAAATACCTGTGATGGTAGAACCACACCAAGTTCAACATGCTACTGCCAAGTCACTTCAGTTGTGATCGATCCTGTGTGACTCCATGGACTGTAGCCTGCCAGGCTCCTCTGTCTATGGGATTCTCCAGGCAAGAATGCCAAAGGGATCTCCATGGGATTTTTCCAAGCAAGGGACTGAACCTACATCTCCTATGTCTCCTGCATTGGTAGGCAGACTCTTTACCACCAGACCACCTGGGAAGCCCCAAAATTCAACATAGTGGTTTCCCGTGAGAGGGAGAGAGAGTGGTACTGGCCACGAAATCAAGGAACTTCAAATTTTTCTGCAGTGTATAAAAGGAGATCTCAGGCAATGATGACAAAATTATGACATTTGTTAATTCTGCAGAGCATGTGCACAGGTTTTATTCTATCCTTAAACTTTTTTTTTTTTTAAGAAACTGCTATACAGATGAGAACTCTCTCTCCAGGGCACTAGTATGTGGTCACCTATAGGACACTGGGAAAACCGTTGCCCTTCTTTGTCCTCAGACCAGTGGTGTTCCTCACTCAGGGCCAGCCTGACTAGCAGGAGAGGGGATCTGCCCTGAATGGGAAGTCCTCAACTTAGTCACACATTTGTAGTAAAGCTCTGACACCATGGAAACAGTAGTTACCCTTAAGGGCTAACACCTTAAGCCGTAGCCTATGTTTTATGAATAAGGTATGGTTGAAGGAAAAGCCTGCACTTATGGGGCAAAGAAGAAAGAAGGAGGGGCTGGTCTCCCAAGGCACCAGGTAGAAGAAGAAGGACATGGTTGCATGGGATAAGGGTGAGGACTTGACAAAATAGAAAGGGAGTGAGATCCAGTGAGAAGATCCAGTGTGGAGGGAAGAAGGGCCATCTGAGACAAGTTATTGTTCTCCACTTCCCCCCAACAGGACTAAACAATTCCCTCAGTGTCCAACAAGAAATCTCTGTCTCCCTATTTCTTATGGCTCCATGGTTTCCACTCTTCCCTCACTCTTTCTGTTGGATTTGCTTTCCCCCTCAGAGAAAGCAAAAAGGTTTCATTCACAAGAAATTCCTCTTGTCACTCAGAGCTGCAAACTGGATTCTTCTCAGATAGTTTTGTTTATTCATTCATTCATTTAACCAACCTCTGAACATCTATTACCTGAAAGGCTTAGTGTTAGGCTATGTGCCTTTTGTAATCTTGTAAAAACACTGCACCTGCCTTTAGAGAATCACTGTTCTAATGGGGAAGCTCAGACACGTGCACGAGCTGGACTCCCAGATGGCAAATGCTAACAGAGACCTCCTTACTCTGCCCGTGTTAACCCAGCTGTAGGTGTTCCCTCTCCCTGTCCCAGGCTTAGGGAAGGCTGGCTAAAATCCAACCAACACCATGTGGTGAGACCTAGTGTCCACTTTTTTACCAGAAAATATATCTTCTGTCATTTCAGGGGGAAAAAAAAGTCAGTCTCATAATTGGCTTTGCATGGCAAGCATACTTGTGAAGGGTGCAAATAAGAAAATATTTAAAATATTTGATCTATTTTGGGTGAGGTTTTGTAGCTTTGGCCTGGCAGAATGTCATCTAAGAGGCAGTGATTTCTCTTGGGGGGAAGACTATTTTTAAGATTCAACAAAAGAGAAAACATATTTTCAAAGATAGTGGAGTCTGGAAATACATGGGGAAGGATGGCTGTCTGGAACAAGCAATCTAGCTATGTACTTAGATACATCTAACCACTGATCAAGCTATGCTGGGGTTGATCACATGATATCAGTGAGAGAGCGCGTGTGAGACCTGAGATGTCTTTGCTGTCCAGCATCACCTCACCTCATGCGCCCTCATGCATGCCTCTTTCTGCACTGGTCATTGCCCTCTATCCAAAACATGTTTGAGGCTTGGGGGAAAATCACCTTGCATCTTGTTTCTTTGAGCTTCACTCCTCTCTTTCAATGTCAAATTTCTCCAAACGATGCATTTATGATGCAGTCTCCCCCCGCCCCAACCCCCACTTCTTCCGTGACCTCCTTTCTTCTTGGCCCTGGACATTTTACCTTCTGTCCCCTCTTCCCCCGCTTCTGAGCAGTCCTGTCTGTGGCCCCTGAAAAGCTGACCCCTGTGCAGTCCTCCCCCAGCCCCCAGACTCTCTTGGCTCTGTCTTTGGGGGCTCCTGCCACTGGTGTCCTGACTGTTGTCTTACCTCTCTGATTTTCCCATTTGTTCTTTCTTTTCCCACAATTTGGACATCCCCCCTATGCCCAGGTCTGAGCTCTCTCAGAGAATAATAATATCTGTTTCACAGGGCAGATGTAAGAATTAAATGAGATAAATGGTTATGAAGTTGCTTTGTGAACTAAACGCTCATTTATTTATTCATAGGACAAACATTTATGAAGTACTTTCCCCATACTAAAACTTTTCTTGGTCCTATATAAGGCCCTGTATGGCCCCTTCCCATAAAGGGGCTTGCCTTTTAAATAAATGTATTTTTAAATAAAAATATATATTTAGCCCTGAACTTTAGGTTTTATCATGAATTTCCTTGCTCAGAAATCTTCACTATCATCTTACCAACAAAACAATAAAGTCAAAACTTGACTTGGCATTTTACAGTGATTTTCATAATCACCCTCTTTCTTGCTCCTCTGATGATTCTGATACAAATCACTCGCCCTCCCATTCTGATGATGCACCTTCTGCCTCAGGGACTTCAGTCACCTGGCTCCTCCTCCTTCATACTTCCTGAGCCCCAGATCCACCTGAAAACCATCACTAAAATCTCAGCCTTCAGTTAACAGCCCTCCTTAAATGAATTACAAACCTGATGTCAAACTGATTCATTTTCTATTTATCCATTACTGACTTGATTATTTCATTTGGATTTTTACATCCTAGATTAATTAACTAACGATGGCTTAACCAGTTATTTCATTAATGGTTAATTAATTGATAATGAAAGCTATAAAGAAAGCCGAGCATCAAAGAACTGATGTTTTTGAACTGTGGTGTTGGAGAGGACTTTTGAGAGTCCCTTGGACTGCAAGGAGATCAAACCAGTCCATTCTGAAGGAGATCAGTCCTGAATATTCATTGGAAGGATGATGCTGAAGCTGAAACGCCAATACTTTGGCCACCTGGTGTGCAGAACTGACTCATTGGAAAATCCCCTGATACTGGGAAAGGTTGAAGGCAGGAGGAGAAAGGGATGAGAGAGTATGAGATGGTTGGATGGCATTACTGACTCGATGGACATGAATTTGAGTAAAGTTCGGGAGTTGGTGATGGACAGGGAAGCCTGACATGTTGCAGTCCATGGGGTCGCAAAGAGTCAGACACGACTGAGCGACTGAACTGAACTGAATTGATAATGCAAAAATATTTCTTGATTGTCTGCTATGCATTGTTAACACTATCAGGTCCTAGTGATGCAGTGGTAAACAAGGCACAGAACTTTTAAAAACAGGGGCCAGGGACTTCCCTGGTGAACCAGCCAGTGCGAGGGACACAGGTTCAGTCCCTGGTCTGGGAAGATCCCACATGCCTCAGGGCAATATAGCCCGTGCTCCACAACCACTGAGACCTGCCTGCCTTAGAGCCTGTGCTCTGCAACAGGAGAAGTCACCGCAAGGAGAAGCCCTCACACCACAGCTAGAGCGCAGCCCCTCTCCCAGCAACAAAGACACAGGGAGGTCAAAAAGAAAGAAATAAAATAAGTAAAAAAAAAAAAAAATGAAATAGAAACAGGGATCATACTTAAAATTTGGGGCCATATATTATGCTTACTTAGGTCCCCCCAACACTGCTTTGGGGGACCAGAATTGGGAAATACAAGCAAATGAAATAGTAAGACCTTGACAAAAACTATTTATATTCAACTGTATGCAAATCTAGGACCAAAACTGAGAGTTCAAGTCAGTGCTTGGGGACTGGTGAGTGTGACTGGGTCTAGGCCAGGAACCCTGGAGTCTTGCTGTTGCGATCCTAATTAAGAGGAGCAGGTGGCTGGGGGAGGTGAACTCCCACACACATATGGATACCAGGCATACCTCAAACAGAACTATCCATGTACAGGCTTTTGGGGATATTGGGTTCTCATGGCTCTTCTGGAAGGCAGGAAAGTTAGAGCCATGATAAAAATAACAGACAAGTGGGTATGACTAGTGTTGCCTTAGAAACTAGAGTGCTAACTTATTACCTAAAAGTTAAAATATATCCTGAGACAGAAAATTGAGGTGGCCATTTGAATTAAGTCTCCTTTCCAACAGGCAGCTTAGGATGCCGAGGGAGGTATTAGGGAAAGTTCTGACCCAAAGCCCAAGAGGCTGGCCAGTTTGGAGGGATGATTTCACTTCTTCAGTGGTGACTGACGAAAATGCCAGTCTTTAAGGAACATTTCTGTTGGAAGAATAGGACTCCATTGCTAAGAGAACTTCTCCTAAAACAGTATTGGGGGAATACTGGCATTTTCTTCTGTCCAAAGGTCTAAAATACCACACTTCTCTTTGCCTATTCTACTATTTACATTGAATTCTTTCAACTTACATATCTCAAATTTATATATTATTTGTAATTGACTATCTTCACATAATCTACAGGAATCTATATTCCAAGAAATTATCTCCAGAGAAGGACTACCTCTATATCTGTTCTCTGTTGTGTGGACAATTTCTGGGAAGTTTTCATTTAAGTCAGTTATTCATAATCTGTCCATATCTCTTTCTCTATATACACACAGTCACAAGCAAATACTCATCCCTGTATCCCAAAACATAGTGTAATACCTAACACAAAATGTTATGGAATGAATGAATGAATTTTAGAGAAGCTGGGCTGGATGAATCACAAGCTGGAACCAAGATTGCTGGGAGAAACATCAATAACCTCAGATATGCAGATGACGCCACCCTTATGGCAGAAAGTGAAGAACTAAAGAGCCTCTTGATGACAGTGAAAGAGGAGAGTGAAAAAGTTGGCTTAAAGATCAACATTCAGAAAACTAAGATCATGGCATCCGGTCCCATCACTTTATGGCAAATAGATGGGGAAACAGTGGCAAACTTTATTTATTTGGGCTCCAAAATCATTGCAGATGGTGACTGCAGCCATGAAATTAAAAGACATTTACTCCTTGGAAGGAAAGTTATGACCAACCTAGACAGCTTATTAAAAAGCAGAGACATTACTTTGCCAACAAAAGTCTGTCTAGTCAAAGCTATGGTTTTTCCAGAAGTCATGTATGGATATAAGAGTTGGACTACAAACAAAGTTGAGCACCAAAGAATTGATGCTTTTGAACTGTGGTGTTGGAGAAGACTCTTGAGAGTCCCTTGGACTGCAAGGAGATCCAACCAGTCAAGCCTAAAGGAAATCAACCCTGAATATTCACTGGAAGGACTGATGCTGAAGCTGAAGCTCCAATACTTTGACCACCTGATGCAAATAACTGACTCATTGGAAAAGACCCTGAGGCGGAGAAAGATTGAAGGCAGGAGGAGAAGGGGATGACAGAGGATGAGATGGTTGGATGGCACCACTGATTCGATGGACATGAGTTTGGGATAGCTCTGGGAGTTGGTGATGGACAGGGAAGCCTGGCGGGCTGCAGTCCATGGGGTTGCAAAGAGTTGGACACGACTGAGCGACGGAACTGAACTGAATATCATTCCCAAGTTTGGGGATTCTTCTTATTTTGGAAACAGTTAGCTAGGAGAACTTTCAGCAACTCTTTCAAGCCAGCACTCTTAACACTCTTGCCTTCCATAGAAGAAAATCATTGCTAGGGACTGGTCAAGTTCAAGGACACCGATTGGGCTAGTTTTCTAGGCATTAGGAGCCTTAGAGTAGATCTCCTTAGGGTGAGATGCTCTACCTTTTCCAGATCACAGTATTAAGGAGAGCTGGGCCTACCCTCAGGAGAGCAGTGGGCCATTCATCTCCTCCACTCCCTCCTCACATACTTCCTCTTCATTTTTCTAGCTAATGGGCTTCTTCAATGGAGGGATAAAATCCAAGATTCAATCGTAGATTCAATTTAATCCAGCCAATCTCACTTGGCAGTTATCCTGGATTTGGGGCCAGATCTCCAGCTAATAGATGAAAAGATACTTCACCCAACACTGGCTTCTGTACATTATTTCTCTTGAGAAACTCAAAGAGAAGGCTGCTTGAGTGTGTGGATCTAATTTGAGTGTTCCTAGGTCCCTGCTAAATACCATCCCTTTGAGATAGTTTATAAACTGCAAAGACTTGGTTGCAAATATTTCAAAAGTAATAATAAGCCATATAATAATAATAACATACAAATAATGGTAACTATCTATATCTACCTATATATACACATATATTGTGTAAACTTATTTACACATAAATAATACATTAATTTATTTATACATAATGTATATATTAATTTAATACAATGTTATAGTACTCAATTTAAATACATTATTTAATTTAAATAATATTCAACTTATTATTTATTATTATATATTAATTAACCTATTTAGCACTTTTATCCCAAATAACCATTTAATTCATAGTATCATCACTTTTCTCCTATACATTCCTGTAAAGTCAATCGGCAAATGTTATATTTACTAATGTGAAGCAAAGGAAGGTTAGGAACCTGCCCTCAGAACACAGAAACAGTATAGATCACAAATTAAGCAATCTTAATGTCATTAAGGGGTTTCCCTGGTGTCCAGTAGCTAAGACTCTGCAGTCCCATTGCAGGGGTCCTGGGTTCAATCACTGGTCAGGGAATTAGATTCCACATGCTGCAAGTTCCAGCCTGCCACAACACAGACCAAAGATTCTGTATGCCTTAACTCAACTAAGGCCTGGTGCAGCCAAATAAATAAGTAAAAATAAATATTCTAAAATGATTTTTTAAGTCATTTAAACAGTCTGAGCTTTAGTTCTTTCATTTATATAACAGCTCCCTTGAAGAGTTGCTATGAAGATCAAATAGATTAATAAATGTGAACATGTTTTATAAACTGTTAAAAAAGTACTTAGCTTTGAGTGGTTATCATTATCAGCACAGAACTAAGATTAAAACCCAAGTGGTCTCCTGGCTGTCAGTTGTGTGTGTGTGTGTTTTTAACTTTAAGTTAATATACTGCAAATTTTCTTCTTGTGAGATCTTGACTCTTGATAGATTGTGGGACAGTGATTTTAGCAGCCGCAGAACTTTTTCGGATACTTGTCATTCTGAAGAAATTGGTGAAATTCCACTGTGTGCAGAGAAAAACACTAAAGTTTTTCTTAAATATTGGAATAAGATACTTTTGGAAAACTGGGTTGGGATGAGGAATGGGGGTGGGGAGAAGCAAAAATAAAACTTAATGTTGTTTTCACAACATTCTCTTATTTCACCTCTCCCTGCTGAAGACAACCATTCTCTTCAATTAATTGTGCAGTTTTGGTGTTACATGTCTTCTTCCCAAGTTTATTGGTATCATTTTGTGTGCATGCATTTTCAGCCACATGGGGATATGCCTAGTCCAGTGTCTCTTGGGGATTTTTAAACAAGCCTTGATTTGGGGAATTTCCATGCAATATCAGCTTCATCTGTGTGAAAGCCCTCAGGCTGGAAGAGAAAGGACTAGAAAAGGGTGCTGAGCTGAGTGACAGATAGCTGAGTGTTTTGTGGGTTATTTTAAGTACATATTTCCAGGAAGAGAATGCTAAGCTCTGTGTGAACTTGATTTTCTCACGTGTGAACATGAGAATAGCAATAAAGGCAGAATATTTCCCAGCACCCCTTTGAGAAATAATAAATAAATGTGATAAGGAACTGTTTCAGAAAATAAAACAGACTTTGAAATAAAAAAGCAGCCAGCCAGAAATCCACACGTTGCTGGAAACTGTTTCACATTTTAACCATTCCTGTCAGGCTAATGGGTGAAAATCAGTAACTTCTCCATCCTCACATTCTTATAATTGCACATTCATGTACATTCAATAGGTGCTATGGATATTTTAAAGAAAGAAGAGTTAACTTCATGTGTTTGTAAATATATTTAGACTCTTATCCCAAATGATTGGTTCATATAAAGTTTAACTATATATAACTAAAATTATTATATATATATACATATATATATATAAATCAAATTGTGTCAACAGGGCATTCATTCCAGTTCTAAAATGAGATGGTTAGACTAGAATATCTCAAGGCATTTCCAGTTCTAAGAATCTGTGAATCTAGGCTTTGACTTTGACTTTTGCATTATCTCACACATGCTTTAAGAAAGAACAGAGTTGCAAAGAACAGTCAGAATAAGCTAGCATCACTCAAAAACACCAGCATATCTGGAGAGAAGGAAGAGGAAAGTTAGTTTTCATTCAGTTGGTCTACATGGAAAGCAAATATGGACAATGAGATTTATACCTCAGGTTGTTTTTTCTTTTAACCAATAAACAAATAACTAAATCTTGGATTTAAATAGATCTCAAAGAAAAGGATAAATTGACTTAAAGTTTTCTGACAGATTAATGCCAAGTCCAATACTTTGGCCCCTGATGCAAACAGCCAACTCATTAGAAAAGACCCTGATGCTGGGAAAGATTGAAGGCAGGAGGAGAAGAAGATGACAGATGATGAGATTGTTGGATGGCATCACTGACTTGATGGACATCAGTTTAAGCAGGCTCCAGGAGACGGTGAAGGACAGGGAAGCCTGGTGTGCTGCAGTCCATGGGGTTGCAAAGAGTTGGACATGACTGAGAGACTGAACTTTTCTAATATCATATGTTGTAAAGCAATAAGAGCAAAACAGCAACTCTGAATGAAGCAAATCAGTCAAATGCCTAGAAAAAAGAAATAATAATAATGCTTTTTTAAAAAGTTAAGCTTGCACAACATTGTAAAGCAACTATACTCCCATTAAAAAAAAGGTTTTTTTTCTTTAAAGTTAAGCCTGGTATTAGCTTCTTTCACCTTGCAAATGTGTATTTAGTGCTGACTATCTGTCAAACTGGGCTATCAGATGAATCTTACACTTAAGTTCCCCATGGCCCTACAGAAAAGCTCAAATGCTTTATACTTTTGTTGCAAGTGATCTATTCATTTAAAGTTAAAAGATATAGTTATTAATTTTTATTAATTTACTATGTACATGGTTAAATCAGGTTAAGCATTTTCAAGTCAAGCACAGTATTCGGGAAGAAAAAGTTTGGCTGCTTAGCTGGGCACCAGAATCTGGGCACCAGAGACATTGTGTAACATCCACCAGTTCTAATTATATGTTTATAAGAGCAACTAGACAGGGTCTTCAATGTAGGGACTCTATAAAAATGACAGACAGATTAATATGATAGACTGAGCCTCCTCTCAGAAGTGAGAATTTCACATAATTTATAACACAAAGTTTAACATAAAGTTGTATACTATGAATTAAAGCCAATATTGAATGGATTCTTATTTTAATCTCAACCTCTCAGTTATTAGTAGATAGCGATCACCCTAGTGTAGCTAAATGAGTACTTTCTCCAAATATTATTTTAATCATAAGACCATAGTGTAGAACCCCAAAATGCAGTCAGGAGTATAGGAAAAAAAGAGTATATAATAAAGGTAGTATTTTAGATAAGGGGATAGGATAACTATCCAATAATTTGTTGGGACTATTGGTTATGATTAATAGGAAAAATAATGTTTAGATTCCTATTTCACATCATTTACAAAATTTAATAATTTTAAGAAACATTAAAGATACAAGCATTAAAAAATAACTATGAAAACAATCAGAGGAAATTCAGGAAAATGTCTCATTACCTTTGGTAGGAAAGACCATTTTAAACAAAACAGAGAAGGCGAACAACATGAAGGAAAAGACTGATTAGGTATGATTATTCTACTATGAAAAAAATAACACAAGCAATGTTAAAAGACAGGAGACAGATTAAGGATAAAATGCTTACATAATTCATCACAAACCAAAGATGAACTGCCAAGTGTGACTATGTACATTGTACACTGCGCACCACCAGGGGGAGACTTTCATGTAGACCACCGTGTGAATGGTGTCCCTAAAGTTGCCTTGATCAAAATCCAAGATATTTAAAACACTCCTATGTCAATAAGAAGAAAAGATCAATAAACCATCCAATAGCAAAGTGTGCAGTTCTATTTCCAGTTTTTTAAGGAATCTCCACACTGTTCTCCATAGTGGCTGTACTAGTTTGCATTCCCACCAACAGTGTAAGAGAGTTCCCTTTTCTCCACACCCTCTCCAGCATTTATTGCTTGTAGACTTATGGATCGCAGCCATTCTGACTGGTGTGAAATGGTACCTCATAGTGGTTTTGATTTGCATTTCTCTGATAATGAGTGATGTTGAGCATCTTTTCATGTGTTTGTTAGCCATCTGTATGTCTTCTTTGGAGAAATGTCTATTTAGTTCTTTGGCCCATTTTTTGATTGGGTCATTTATTTTTCTGGAATTGAGGTGTAGGAGTTGCTTGTATATTTTTGAGATTAGTTGTTTGTCAGTTGCTTCATTTGCTGTTATTTTCTCCCATTCTGAAGGCTGTCTTTTCACCTTGCTTATAGTTTCCTTTGTTGTGTAGAAGCTTTTAAGTTTAATTAGGTCCCATTTGTTTATTTTTGCTTTTATTTCCAATATTCTTGGAGATGGGTCATAGAGGATCCTGCTGTGATGTATGTCGGAGAGTGTTTTGCCTATGTTCTCCTCTAGGAGTTTTATAGTTTCTGGTCTTACGTTTAGATCTTTAATCCATTTTGAGTTTATTTTTGTGTATGGTGTTAGAAAGTGAGGAAACCAGAATTGAAAAAAAAAGAAAAGTGTGCAAAGGATATGAAAAGTGAATTCAAAGAGGAGGAAATACAAGTAACAATAAACATATACAAAGATGTCAAATCTTACTCACAGTCAAAAAAGTGCAAATTGGAACAACAACGAAGCATATTTTCATCACATCAATAATGAGAAAATATTTCACATCAATTAAGAAACACCATTTCAGATCGACAAGATGTAAAATATCATTGTTGGCTAGGGTATAGTGAAATGGTATCCTCTTGCATTCCTGATATGAATGTGACAATACACATTTAATTAAAAATGCATATGCCCTAGGATCTAACAATTTTATTTCTCCATTTAAAGAAACCTCTACTCTCACACATATAAGTTATTCATGGCAGAATTGTTTGTAATCACATAAACTAGAAACATCTTATTTGTATGCAGATAGAGTTTAGTAGTTAAGTAGAATGAGATATCTGTATGTAGTGAAGTCAAAGATCTTCATTATATACTGTTGTGTGAAAGAAGTAAGTTTCATAATGACATGTATGGTATGATACCAGATATATAAAACATCCTCTCATACACACACAGTAATCAATTTTATAATATAATATGTATATTATATAATTATATGTATTATATAACATATATGTATGTCTTTGTATGTGAATGCACTAGAAGGATTATACCTCAGTTTATGGGGGTACCTCTGGGAGCCAACTGGGATTAGGCATGGAAGTCAGTTTTAGTTACTTTTAATGTTTACATTGTTGAACAGGAGAATATAGGTGTTTTTTATTGACATTTTTAAAAATTTACACTCCTATTCTGTGCTTGCACCCTTGAGACAAGTGTGCTATTAACATGTCACAAAGAAGACATGTTGCAGGAATTAAAAATGATAGTGGCAGCTGTACAAGCTAGAGTAACCAACACTAACATTTATTGTGCACTCCCAGATTTACCTAAAGACTATTACTTGTCATTCATTTTTCTTCCCCTCTACCCTTTATAATGTTCCTTCTTTCCACATCTCAGTGATAATTGGTGCAAAGGTTGGATTTATAATTCAATCTTACATAACTCAGGCTCAAATTTTATTGGCAGAAATGTAAGTTGCATAATTACTCGGCAGCAGTTACACATTCTTGACACATTTATTCCTAGAGCTTGGACTCTGTACATGCATGGACACATAAGAAATTCCCCACTCCTGATGCCTCTTCTCTGGCTCTTGGAAGTACCTTTATGAAGCATGATAGATAGTTTAACTTTTATAATTTGGATGGTTTGGAGTAGCCAAAAGAAACTAAACCTTCACATACTGAAATAATAATTTATTCCTTGGAGAGTTTTGGGCTGGATGTGCAAATACAAGCATAAAATGAAAAATTAATGTGGAAATTATTTGATTAGTTGTTTTGACTAGATAACAGATTTCTTTGGCATAACAAAGACAGATTCATTTTCTGACAGTCTTGAGATGCCCTGCTTAACCTATATGAAATAAGCATTCTGTCCAAGTCAAATACCCAAGACAGATCACCGAGCTCTTGAAAGTTATTATCTTACGCTCTCATGTCTGCTCTCATGATTCCTCTGCCACTTGAAGATTCCTGTTCACTTGCTCCTGGAAATCTCCTCCCAGCACATCTCAGGTTTAAAATGCTGCAAGAACAACATTAACTGAAAAGAAACTAAGAGGCCTTGGACTAGGAATCAAAAGCCAATATAGCATAGATGATAGACATGATTTCTCTACTGACAGCAAAGGCTTGGAAGAAAAAGGCAGATGTGGGAGTTGAACATCCCAATAAAGAGATGATGATGAGAAACGAGATTTAAAAGACAAAACTATGGTCTTAGATACTGGGAGGAGTGACGGATGCATGGCCAGGGAAGTATGTATAACCAGAGTATAAGTGACTTGATTGAAAAACTAAAGGAGGGGGAGACAGTCACCTTGACAAACCTATGAAAGTGGTACCTGTAGAGGACAACAAGTGTAAGATGAGAAGAAGAATAAGAGTATTGGGAGGGACTTAGTGTTTTGTACCCACAGAACATTGGCGAGGAGAAGGAAATAACTGATAGACTTAATATCCTTATACTAATGATATCTGTCATGGATTATTTACTCCCTGCATATCACTATTAAACTTAAAAACAATCCTTTAAAGTAGGTACCATTACATTTTACAGACAGAGAAATGAAGCTTATAGAAACTAAGCTTATAGACATTTAAGAAGCTGTGTTTACAAGGCATGCACAGCAGGTAAAAGGGAAGGCAAGCATTTAGATATGGGCAATCTGGTCCAGGGGTCTTCTCATGGGTCTTCCCAGGAGGCATAGTGATAAAGAATCTGCCTCCCAGTGCAGGAGCCACAGGAGACACAGGTTCAATCCCTGGGTCAGGAAGATTCCCTGGGGAAGGAAGTGGCAATCTGCTCCAGTATTCTTGCCTTGAAATTTTCCTGGACCCAAAGGAGCCTGGCAGGCTACAGTCCATGGGGTCACAAAGGGTCAGACATGACTGAGCGACTGAGTGCATACACACACAATGTGGTCCAGGATTCACACTATGTCATACTGTCTCCCTAACCTACCGAGTGTGCAGTATAAGCAAAGTGAGCTTGAAATTATTACACACGTCCGACAGATAAGACTAGTACAGGAGTAAGAGCTAGACTTGATCACTGAAAATAAATTATGTATAGATAGTGGTACTGGGTTTCCAAGGTGCCACAGTGGGGAAGAATCCACCTGCCAATGCAGGAGACTCAACAGACTGGGTTCGATCCCTGGGCTGAGAAGACCCACTGGAGTAGGAAATGGCAACCCACTCCAGTGTTCTTGCCTGGAGAATTCCATGGACAGAGGAGCCTGGTGGGCTACGGTACATAGGTTCGCAAAGAGTCGGACATGACTGAAGTGACTTAGCATGCACAGATTTATTCTTTTAGTTACTTTGCTACCAGCTCTATATCTCATTAACAGGCTTTAAAAACATGTTAAATTCTCTCTGTTCAAATAACTAGTAGCAGTTGTATCTTCTGAATGGACCCGAACTAATGGAGAAAGCATTGGGAATGCTAAAGCCCTACGTGAGAAGAAAATATCAAAAAATAAAAAATTTTTAAAAATCCATGGCAACCAATGGGGTTTTGAAAAGGAATTTCATGATCAAGAGGAAGATCAAAGGAAAGCCAGATGTTTGGAGAGGATGGTAAAGTGGTTGGTGCCATTTTATTGGAGGATTTAGAAGTTAGGCTGGGTCATCAATGGGCAGAAATGTGCCAGAGGAAGTCGTCCATTGGAGAGGTGTTACTCAGAGGACAGGTAGGTCTCAGGATCCTGAGGGGCAGTACCTGTCCTGACTCAGAGTTCCCCAGTGCTCTCACCTTATCAGAACAGTTGTTTTGGGGTTTGTGAAGGGGTCGTTCTCTCTTTCTTCCTCTTATTTCTCTAGTTCTGGGAGACCTGCTTTTCCTAGAATGCTGTTCTTTACTGTGAATTGCATTCCCTAAAGAGGTCTCAGAATTTGCTCTTTCTGTGAGATCAAGAACATCTTTGCTCCAACCCTGAGCTCTAAATATCTATGTGTTCTCTAAATAAAATTCCAGAAATGTCACCCACTCTTGCTCCTCTGACTTCTCAGACATCTGTGTATTTCCTAGGCACTATTAAAACTCCCTGCTGTTTCTGAAACTCTGAAAAGCCCCTGTCTAGGGTTGGCTAAACAGAATCCGTTCATAAAGTTAGAGTGTCCATCTCGGTCCCTAGCTGGGGGTGCATCGTGCCCTTCTGTGCCAGAAGCCCTTCAAGGCTAGACCCGCGGCACACCTGCCCTTGATCTCACTCTCTTGGCTTTGGCCTTGAGAGTCCTGTTCCTTGCTCTGCACTCTGGTGTCACTTCCATTGTTGGGGCCAGGGCTGACAGGCATTTCTCTGTATTTGTGAAGAAACATAAACAAGCCTCTGTTTGCATTTCTCTAGCCTCATTAGGCTAATCTCTAATTATTATTTCTCACCAATTTCTTCCTTCCCCAAAGTCCAAGTATCCAAATGACAGGACTTAAGTTCTGTGCCCCAAAGTTATCACTGCTGGAGATTTCAGCCCAGTTAGGCTCTTTGCACTGATTGCCCATAGATTCTCCCCAATCATCCCAAACTAATAGCAGTTGTTTCATCAAATCCACACAACCATGAGAGATAACATTATGCATTACAAACTGAAAAATAAATTCTACCATTGCCACAACCAAAAGGCTTCCCAAGTCTCCCAGAACTCTCAGACATTGAGTAAACAGGACAGGAACTATCTTTCCTACCTTTTCTTCCTCCTTTTAATTCTTCTACCACTTGTTCCTCATCTTCTCATTACTTGCATATTAAGACCACATCGTACCAGGTATTATACATAGGGCAATCAGGAGATGAGAGGTACTAGCATATTAAAAGGAGACAGTTTATTTAAAAGTGCTATTTTAAAGAACGGCAGAGCAAACCCCACCCCACCTCTTTTTTTTTATGTAACCAGGGAAAATTTATCAGAGAAGATAGGTCTGAGAAGTGAAAGTTGAGTGGCAATTGCCCCTTGGAATTTAGCTTAACTTCACCCTTCCTGCATATGTTTTGATTTAAAATAATTACCTTTTGTTCAGCATTACTCTCAGCTCCCAACTCCTTCTGCTTTCAGTTCTCCAAGGAAGGCACCCCTGAGTACGGTGTGAGGGAGTCAGTTAAATTCAGACTTCTTGAAAACAGCTTGGTGTTTTCAACTAAATCTAGTAGTGGAATGTGGGCTTAACTGGCCCCACCCAATTTCTCCCACCCAGATATTTTTCCTTTTTGTCCAGTAAAGTGTCATCTGTTCCCAAGGAAGAAAAAAAGAAAGAGAAAGAAAAATGTTTACTTGAGTTTACTTGAGTTTACACTCTAAACTGCTCAGTTGATTCTGACCAAATTTAATATGCTCAGTATTGAGTTTTGATAGAGAAAATCAGGGAAGTATTTATTTGAAACTTAGAAAGTGGAGCTTTGACTTTTTCTATCCTTATTTGTAAGAACATTTTGGTCACAGGCAGTATACTGCTGCGCAGTAGATCTGGCCTTGGCTGCATTTATTTCATTGCTAAATAAATAGCAGTGTGCCTTTTAAGTACGAGGTACTATGCTAAATAGTGTGAAGATACAAATTACGATCCACATAGCCATAGGCTGTGTGGATCACAACAAACTGTGGGAAATTCTTAAAGAGATGGGAATACCAGACCACCTTATTTGTCTCCTGAGAAACCTGCATATGGGTCAAGAAACAACAGTTAGAACTGGACATGGAACAACTGACTGGTTCCAAATTGGGAAAGGAGTACGTCAAGTCCATATATTGTCATTCTGCTTTTTTAACTTATATGCAGAGTACATCATACGAAATGCCAGGTTGGATGAATCACAAGCTGAAATCAAGATATTTCCAGGAGAAATATCAACAATCTCAGATACGCAGATGATACCACTCTAATGGCAGAAAGTGAAGAGGAACTAAAGAGCCTCTTGATGAGGGTGAAAGAGCAGAGAGAAAAAGCTGGCTTAAAACTCAACATTCAAAAAACTAAGATCATGGCATCTGGGCTCATCACTTCATGGCAAATAGAAGGGGAAAAAGTGGAAGTAGTGACAGATTTTATGTTCTTAGGCTCCAAAATCACTGTGGGTGACTACAGCCATGAAATTAAAAGATGCTTGGTCTTTGGAAAGGAAGCTATGACAAACCTAGACAGCATAATAAAAACTAGAGACATCAGTTTGCCAACTAAAGTTCATCTAATCAAAGCTATGGTTTTTCCAGTAGTCATGTATGGATGTGAGAGTTGGACCATAAGGAAGGCTGAGAGCCAAAGAATTGATGCTTTTGAACTGTGGTTCTGGAGCAGACTCTTGAGAGTCCCTTGGACTGCAAGGAGATCAAACCAGTCAATCCTAAAGGAGATCAACTCTGAATTATTCACTAGAAGGAGTGATGCTGAAGCTGAAGCTCTAATACTTTTGCCACCTGATGTGAAGAGCCAACTCATTGCAAAAGACCCTGATACTGGGAACAACTGAAGCCAAGAGGAGAAGCGGGTAGCAGAGGCTGAGATGGTTAGACAGCATCACCCCTCAGTGGACATGAATTTGAGCAAACTCTGGGAGATAGTGGAGAACAGAGGAGCCCAATGTGCTACAGTCCATGAAGTCGCAAAGAATCAGGCATGGCTTAATGACTGCACAGTGACAAGAAGTACAATGCAGATCTTCCTCGACTTACAATGGGGTTACATTCAGATATTGTAAGCTAAAAATACATTTAATACACCTAACCTACCAAACGTCATATATATATATTTTTTTCTTTACAATATTGTATTGGTTTTGCCATACATCAACATGCATCCGCCATTGGTGTACATGTGTTCCCCATCCTGAACCCCCCTCCCACCTCCCTCCCTGTACCATCCCTCTGGGTCATCCCAGTGCACCAGCCCCAAGCATCCTGTATCCCGCATCGAACCTGGACTGGCAATTCATTTCTTATATGATATTATACATGCACTTAGAACACTTACACTAGCCTGCAGTTGGGCAAAATCATCTAAGGCATATTTTACAATAAGGTGTTGAATAATTCATGTAACTTATTGAACACTGTACTGAAAGTGAAAAACAGAATCGTTGTGTGGGTACAGAATGGTTGAGAGTGTATCCATTGTTTATCCTCACAGTGGCATAACTGACTGGGAGAGAAGGTTACTGCCACTGCCCAGCATCGGGAGCATACTGGACTGCATATCACTAGTCTGGGGAAAGCTCAAAATTTGATGTACAGTTTCTACTCAATACATATTGCTTTCATATCCTTGTAAAGTCAAGAAATCGTAAGTTGAATCCTAAGTTAGGGACTATCTATATATCACAGATCTTGCCTTCCAGGAGCTTATAAGTCAGATGAGATAAGTAGAAGAGATAAGATGTGAATATACACTGCTACAATGCAGCATAATGAAATAACTGCCATGAAATGGTGCAAGTAAAGTTCTGCAAAAGTCCAGAGAAAGGCAAGTCGCTCCTTTTCTCCAAGAAAGCCTTCCTGGAGAAACAGGAGTTTCATCTGCTCTTTCAAGAGAAAAGAGAGACAGGCCTTCCAAGGCTTAGGAAGGGCAGGAACTGAGGGGCCAGTCAAGGAGAGGGAGAGGCTCCTTTGATAAAATCAAGTGATAGTGACCAGGAAGATGTGGAGATAATATTTTCTGAAGAATTTTGCTCTGGCAAGCTTACTGGGATTGGTTTACTTTGATTAAATGTTCAGTTCAGTTCAGTCGATCAGTCGTGTCTGATTCTTTGTGACCCCATGGACTGCAGGGAAGCACGCCAGGCTTCCCTGTCCACCACCAACTTCCAGAGCTTGCTCAAACTCACGTCCATAGAGTAGGTGATGCCATCCAACCATCTCATCCTCATGAGTTTGAGCAAACTCTGGGAGATAGTGAAGGACAGGGAAGCCTGGAGTGCTGCCGTCCATGGGGTTGCAAATTATCGGACATGACTGAGTGATCGAACAACAGAAACAATTTCAGAGTAATTCAGTCAGTGTCTGCATATATAGGTGAATCACCTGTGCTTTCAATATCTTCAAAGTTTCCTACACAAAAATTACACACTCAGTCGTGCTCTGTCCCTCCCATAACCTCCCCCATCCCCAAACACAAGTATTTCCTAATAAAAGAGAATAGAATAAATCTTTAGAGCTAACTCTAAAGAGGCAGGACCTCTGATTTTCTGCATTAAATATCTGACCTGAACTCTAAGCTACACATTCACTCTCATCAGCAACATCCGGAGGTGGTCCGTAGTCTTGCTTCCTGGGAATGAGGTCAAAAGATTTGGGGCCTGAGAGCAGGCTTGATACTTCTTTAGCACATTGCCTAGAAAGTGACAGTTCTTAGTAACACCACACATTGTCTTCTTTAACAAAAATAGTTCTTGGGACTTCCCAGGTGGTCCAGTGGCTAAGATTCCATGCTCCTAATGCAGGGGACCCGGTTTTGATCCCTGGTCAGGAAACTTGATCCCATATGCCACAACTAAAAGAATCCCGCATGCTGCAACTAAAGTTGCCGCGTGCCGCAACTAAGACCCGGCGCGGCCAAATAATTTTTAAAATAATTTTCATTAGTATGATGCACAGTGAGCTACTACTAGAGAAGAAGTTTCCCACTGGCCAAAGGCTTAACCATGGGGCTTGGTTCTTTCATCTTTCTGTCTTGATCTTCCCCTTGATAAAAGGTCAAGTGAGGCATATTACACTTTTAAGAGTTTATTTGAGCGAAAATCGATTTGAATTGGGTACCAGCAAACAAGAGTGCTTCACCATTTATATTATAGATGCTCGAGTAGAGACTTGATAGAGAAGAGGCCAAAACAAAGCAATTATCTGCTTGACTATAGCTTAAGCAGTTGCCTTATTTGGGAAAATCTACTTGGTTTGTTCTGATGGGTGCTCCTTAGGTTTGATTTCTTTACCTTGAGGTGTCTACAGGTTTAGGTTTGGGTTTGCTTAGGTTTGGCTTAGGTTAGGCTACTAAGGCATTAAAGCCGCTTTAATCTAATACCCTCCTTGTTTAATTAACTTCCTCGGGCTTCCCTGGTGGTCGAGTGGTTGAGAGTCCACCTTGCAATGCTGGGGACTCAGGTTCGATCCTGGTCTGGGAAGATCCCACATACCCCAGAGCAACTAAGCCCACAACTGCTAAGCCCGAGCTCTAGAGCCTGCAAACCGCAACTACTGAAGCCCACGCACCTAGAGCCTGTGCTCCACAAGAGAAGCCACCACAGTGAGAAGCCTGCACACGACAACAGAAGAGCAGCCCCTGCTCACTGCAGCTAGAGCAGACCCCATGCAGCAACAAAGACCCATCAGAGCCAAAAATAAATTCAAAAAAATAATTAACTTCCTTCAACATAGGTACTGCAGGAGAAGAGGGACACATTGTTTCCTAGACCTTAAAATATCTCACTGCTTTTTAAAATGATAGCAAACAACTGATCAGATAAGCAGTTAAGGAAGGGATGCCCAGAGAAATAAAACTAGGCATAGCTTTCTCGATATAAGAGAAGCCATTTTTGGCCTAAATCATTCTGTGACTCAAGCCTGGTCATACCCTTGACCAAGTCTCAGTAATTAATGATCTCTAGGGAACAAAAGAATGCAGAAACAAAGACTCTAATGGCACGAGAAATAACACTAGCAAAGATAATATACCACTTGTGAAGAGTCCCAGTTCTATTTGAAGGTAAAGATTAGCCTGAAGCACTCAACCACACAAGGTCAGCTGGAACGTAAAGGATGAGGCTGTTGACCTTTACTGACCCTCCTGACTTTAATTAGTTAAAGTTTGGTTTCTGCCTACAACTCAAACCCTTTCATGAATATCTTTAGCTTAAACTTCCCCAATTTTGCTGTCCGGGAAAACACTGCTTTGGGAAAGATCCCTGGTTCTCCTTACTTGCTGCAAGTATAGTAAGAAAACCTTCCATCTCCCCTTCCTTGGCTTGGTTGTGTCTTTTGGTTTGACATCCACCAAGAGGTGAACCCAAGTTTTCAGGTAATAGGACTGCACTAAGGAAATTAACCAACAGCCTGAGGATCATATAAACACTCAATTTATGGATGTTCATTCTTCAGCCCGAGGGAACAGTGATTTCTGCCATGCCATAGCATAAGTAAATTCGATTTCAGTAATGAGATACTCCATGATTGAAGTCATGCAAATCTCAAAAGGTGAATTCAACAAAAGGTGAGCAGAAATTAAGCTGCGGCATCACTGCAGATTATATTAGGATGCAGATATTTTAATAACCATTAGAGCTTTCTCATCAGTTCCAAGCTATTATTTTCCAGCACATGTTGCTTGTTGCTTGTTCACTAATAAAATGCTGACTTGAGTGACTGCACAAACACAGAACATGTCCCTTTGGAAAGAGATGACCAACAAAACAAAATCATTTTACCAGGCCTCAAAGAAAAGAAGCTAAGTATTTGCTGGGATCTCAGGGAGGGAAATGAACTCCAAGCTCCACTCCCCTTAGATTTGCACAGGATTGTCAAGAGCTGAAAAACTTCAAAGTATAACAAAACTATGGCTCAATTTTAGAAATATAAAGCATTTGGAGTAACTAATTTGGCCAAATATTTATGTTTTGGTGCATAGCTGAACAACTTATCAGACCTTCAGGAATTCTTTGTTTTTCATTTTTGTGCTTTTATTTCCTCTCCTATCTCCTCCTCCACTCACTAGAAGCAAAACACCCCTGGCAATGAAAGTTAAAGATGCTTCCCCATAGAGGCACCAAGCCAGAGCCTGGGGTGCGGGGAGCTGATCCCCAAAGCCACTGCCAACTGCAGTCTAAGCAGTAATTTTCCTTCCCCTTGATTCTCTTCTGGGAAGTTCTGGGAAATGTAGACGTCTCTGAGGCCTCCCAGGAGAGAAACAGAAATCTTTCCCCTGATGAGCATTCCAACTATCCTTGAAAGATCCCTTATTGACAGCACTTTAAAAGGCTGCTGCAGAGGGGCTAGCCTTTGCATCTGTACTAAAAGGGTGAAGTGGGCAGGAGAGTTCCCAGGAACTTCTGGGACTGAGGCACCAAACACTCTGCTTCTCTTTTCACTACCAACTCCTTACCCTTCACTGCCTGGGCCCACAATTTCTTTTCAGTTCTGACCTTAAAGAAGACCATTCCTTTAAAAGGAAGGATAGGTGACACAGCCTTTCTAACTCTCCGTGGTCACAGGGGTGAGGGAGATGTTTGGACAGCCCCTGCTGGAAATTATGCTGATTTGGTGGGTGTTTGTAAGAAAGGATAGAGCAACCACTCTCTTCTTTGGTTTTGGTTTCTCCCTGAAACCACCTCTGCTTTCAGGGAGGCCTGCAGTGACAAGCTGTGCATGCAAGTGTGCTAAGTAGCTTCAATTGTGTCTGACTCTTGGCGACCTGTGGATTGTAGCCCACCAGGCTCCTCTGTCCATGGGGTTTCCCAGGCAAGAATACTGGAGTGGGTTACCATTTCCTCTTCCAGGGGATCTTCCCCATGCAGGGATCAAACCCATGTCTTCTGCCTTGTCAGGCAGGCTTTTTGCATTTCCTATTAGTTTCTTTACCTCACTGGTGAACCACACCAGAGGTCCCAGGTGGGTCCAGACCAGCCCCTGCTATCAGAGCCCTACTGCTCCCAGACTCCACAGCCCACACTGATTCAAGCACATTCCAAGACATTCCACAGCTGGGAGGCCTGGAGCCTGGAATGTCTGGACAGGAAGGCGTCCCGGCTTGCTCCCCTCAACCCCAATCACATTTCCCAAAGATCTCAAAGCACCTCCCAAGGATGATCTCATTTTCTAACAGGTGTTTATTTAAGAATGTTCATCCCTACTGATAGTGATGACCCTTCTTTGCATTTATGTCACTTTGATTTTTTTCACATAACCTATGGTAAGAACATCATATTGGAAACCAAGATCTCAATTACTGATTAGATATGGAAACCCCTTTCCAGTACAGAGGGCTGTGAAATTTAACACTGAGGAAGAATGACCCTTCCAACTTCAAGCTTTGAAAGAAAAATATGTAATGTCGGACCCAGACATGTATCATATGTATACATGAACTTCCATTTCCAGAACTTCCATTTCCTTAAATATGAAATAGAAATAACACCTGCTTTATAAAGTTCCTATGATCTAGTGGTATAAGAGACATTTAATAAGTGTTTGTTGATAAACACTTGTTATGTTGATAAACATATGGGTGGATGAACTAATGTAGTCTTTCTGGGCTTGTTTCCTTATTCTAAACTGGCCACGCTTAATTTACAAAGAAATCTGGAGGATTAAAGAGCATCAAGTGTTTTTAAAATGTTTTTGACACCCGCCCCTCTCAGTTCTTTGTACAACTTGGTTTCTATGTACCACTCTACTCTCCCTCAGTAAAATGATTGAGCATGAGGGCTTAAGGCTGGGGATTTCAGAGCTTGCCTGAAACTTGCCCCGATTCCATCATTTGACCCCACTATGCCTTAGTTCATCCATAAAAGGGGATCGCTAGTAGGATCCATTTCATAGAGCTGCCATGAGGTTAAATAAGGGAATATATGTAAAATGTTTAGAGAAACGCCTTGCATAAGGAAAAATTCAGTCAATATTACCTGTAACCATTGTTGATGCTGTAATTATTAGGACCCCTTCATTCATGGAGCCTGCCTAGTGGATGAGACAGACTGTAGTGCAAAGCTGGAGAAATGAGCGTAATAGCGGTATGCTATGGATGCAAGGCAGCAGACATCTTTATTCACCACCTTCGTCACCTCCTCCATGGAGTCTTCAGTTCGTCACTGTTTCGACATACACAGAAGTTTACAGGCATAATTCAAAGACTTCCCTGGTGACACAGTGGATGAGAATCACCTGCCAGTGCAGGGGACATGGGTTTGATCCCTGGTGCAGGAAGATGCCACATGCCACGGAGCAACAAAGGCCGCGTGGCCCCACTGCCGAGCCTGCGTGCCACCTGCAGCCCTCACGCCGAGAGCCCTGCCAGCCTGTGTGCCACCACTCCTGCAGCTCTCACGCGAGAGCCCTGCTCCTCAACAAGGGAAGCCACTGCGGTGGCAAGCCTGTGTATCACAGCCGAGAGTAGCCCTGCTCACTGCAACCAGTGAAAGCCCTCACAAAGCAATGAAGACCCAGAGCAGCCAAAAATAAATACATTAAAAAATTATAAATAAAAATAATACCCAAGGTTTCATCTGAGGAGCACACTGCCTAATGTGTCTCATGATGGTCCCATGATGCTTTGATTAAAGCACATGTTTGAGAAGCCATATCACACTGTTGGCTCAAATTGAGCTTTTGGTTAAATAAGACCCCCAGAGCCATTTTACACCAACTGCTGCCAAGTTACATGTTCCCCATCTTGTATTTTTATAATTCATTTTTGGAACTAAAAACAAGACCTTGCATTTATCCTTATTACATGCCACATTGCTGGTTTTGGCCCAGCACTGCAGCACATCAAGATAATGAATCTTGATTCTGTCAGTGATCTTATATCTCATTTCTAGCCCCTCCAGACTTGTGTCACAAGCACATTTGATCAGCATACTTATTACATCCTCATGCAAGACACCAATAAAAATGCTGACCAAGACAAGGCTAAGAGAATAGCCCAATATTTCTGGAATTGCAGAACATACTTAAATGTGTCCACTAATCATCTGGGGTATAATTGATTAGACAGCTTTGAGCTCATTGAGTAGTACCCCTATTTCACTATTTTGTTCAAAAATGTCCTGATGAGGACCTCCCAGGTGGCACTAGTGGTAAGAACCTGCCTGCCAACGCAGGAGATGTAAGAGATGTGCGTTCGATCCCTGAGTTGGGAAGATCTCCTGGAGGAGGAAATGGCTATCCACTCCAGTATTCTTGCCTGGAAAATCCCATGGACAGAAGAGCCTGGTGGGCTACAGTCCACAGTGTAGCAAAGAGTTGGGCATGACCGTTGGCACTTAGCATGCACGCCTTGTTGATATTAAGATACACTGGATCTACAGTATCATTGAATATCATTTTAAATTTTCCTGGAGTGCTGCTATGCTATGCTATGCTATGCTAAGTCACTTCAGTCATGTCTGACTCTGTGCGACCCCATAGACGGCAGCCACCAGGCTCCCCCATCCCTGAGATTCTCCAGGCAAGAACACTGGAGTGGGTTGCCATTTCCTTCTCCAATGCATGAAAGTGAAAAGTGAAAGCGAAGTCGCTCAGTCGTGTCCGACTCCTAGCGACCCCATGGACTGCAGCCCACCAGGCTCCTCCATCCATGGGACTCTCAAGGCAAGAGTACTGGAGTGGGGTGCCACTGCCTTCTCCGGGAGTGCTGCTATCTCCTTTGAATTTGATGAGACTATTGATGTCTATATCCAGATTGTCAAAGAACAACATAGGGCATATAGTTTAATAGATTATTTAAGAATAAAGTTATGTCATTTGATTATCATTCTTGTAGTCCCATTTTAGGTTTTTATTTGAAGGGTGCATTTATTATCTGCTGTAAAAAAAAAAAAAAAAAAAAGTTTCCCAAACCCCAGTGACTTAAGACAATAGAAATTTATTTCTCACTCACAAAAAGTCATGCGAAGTTCTCCTGGTTGACAGTCTGCTTTCCATGTGTAATTCAGGAAATGTTTCTTCCATGTTATGGATTCACCCTTTTCTTGGTCCTTGGAGTCCTCTATATTCAGCAGCTAATGGAGAGAAAGGAGAGATGATGACAGGGGCAGGGTTCTGTGGTCCAGGCTGGGAAGTAGTACATATCACCTCTGCATATTTCACTGGGTAGAATTCAGTCACATAACCGCCTCTACCTGCATGGGAAGTTGGGAAATGTGGTCTAATTATGTGCCCAGCAAAAAGACGAAATGACTTAGATGTACAGTAAACCCAGCTCTAAAACAGACAGCAGACATAATTTAGGTGGGAGCCACATATTATTCCAGATCAAATACGAAGCTAAACCTGTGACTAGAGGAGTTCAATGGATCAAAAGTTTAAAAAGCCTGACTCTAATTCCAAGTCTACCATTTTTGGTTAAATATAGACTTGGAGAAAACACAGAACTGTAAGATTTCGGGGACCATGAGAGCACAGTCTTAACTCATTTTATCCATTGCTGTACCCCCAGCCCTAGCCCAGGGCCTGGCATGTAGTTGGTACAATAAAGATTTGTTCAACTGTTGAGTGAATCAATGAATAATCTTATATGCAAGGACAAGGAAATCAGACTTTATGCCACAGACCACAAGAAGACCATTAACTGTTGTAAAGCCTGGAAGTCTTGTGGTCACAGCAGCATTTTAGAAAGTTACATTTGAGAGATATCTTAGAGCTCTTGGAGGGAACTACATTAGGGGGCTACTGCAGCAGTCTTAACATGAGGACTTAAGAGTGTGGGGAAGAAAATATAAAGCACAGGTAAAAGGACTTCTGATTATGATGGTATGGCAGGCTAACATAACTTGAAAGCTCTTCCTTCCTAAGTATATCTAGGATTACAGGATAAAATATAACAAAAACAAATTTTTAAGCAAAGTTAAGATCATAGAAAAGAAAAAGAAATCACAGAAGGAGGAAGAATGAAACCAAAGAAGTTAGTATATGAACTGATGCTCCTTTTGCCCTCAGAACTGAAGTGAGTCACAGATCTTCACCAATCTTGGAACCTGGATTTTATTAATAATGAACCAAGGATATAAACCTGCAAAAGATGGGGATGAAAATAAGACTCCCACAGGAAGCCAAGATCCTTGATAGGCCTGAACCATCAGGGAGAGTATTGACCAGAAAAAAAATGTTCTAACCAGCACAGCAAGAGGACATGAACATTTATTTGGCTCCCTTAGTGGAAAAGAAGCCTTTCCTGAGAATTTGAAACCCGGGAACAACTCTACAAATGAATTTGTTTTTTCAAATTGCCCTACTGGAATGGCCCAGAAACTTCCAAGCCAAGAAATTAATGTAAAAACTGGTCCCCGTCTAGTAATATTTTGGGAGTGTCTGGCGTAGGCAGTTATAAAAGACACGCTAGAGAAACATTTCACAATTTAGAATACAGGTAGTTTCACAGAAATAAGCAAGTCCCACACGAGATGAGCTCACAATAAAAGAAATTACAAAACACTGGAGGGACAAATCCATCATGGGCAAGAGTCAGTAGAAATTATGAACAGGGACTTCCCTGGCGGTCCAGCAGTTAGGACCGAGCTTCCACTGCAGGGATGGTAGGTTCAGTCCCTGGCTGAGGGACTACGATTGTGCATGCTCCATGGCATGGTCAAAAAGTGTTTTTAAAAAAGAAACAAAAGATACTTCAGACAACAGAATTTACCTCCATCACTTCCCATCTCCCAAGGAATTGAGCTACTAAAACACTCTGAAAGAGAAAATGAAATAAGCATGCTCAAAATGACTGCAGACATTACAAAAGGAAAAGTGAAAGTGAAGTCACTCAGTCGTGTCCGACTCTCTGTGACCCCATGGACTGTAGCCCACCACGCTTCTCCATCCATGGAATTTTCCAGGCATGAGTACTGGAGTGGGTTGCCATTTCCTTGTCCAGGGGATCTTCCAGACCCAGGGATTGAACTCAGGTCTCCCGCATTGCAGGCAGACGCTTTACCATCTGAGCCACCAGGGAATCTAAAAGGAAATCTATGGAAAGAAAGAAATCTATGAAAGAAAGAAAATGAAAGAAAGAAAGAAAGAAGAGAGAGAGGAAGGTAGGAAAAAAGGAATAAAGAAAAGGTAGATTTAAAGAACTGAATAGAAGGGGGTGGGGGAGAATGTATATATGTATATATTTGGCTGAGTCCCTTGGCTGTTCACCTGAGACTATTACAACATTGTTAATTGGCTATACTCCAATACAAAATAAAAAGTTCAAAAGAAAAAAATAAAGAACTGAATAGAAAGCTTAGAAACAAAATATAGTTATTGGAATTAAAAACTCGATGGATAGACAGTAGATTAGATGCAATCTATTGAAGAAGAATTAGTAAATGAGCAGACCAAGCTAAAGCAACATACCAGAATACAGCCCAGAGAAACAATGAAATGGAAAACTTGGAAGGGAAGTGAAGATAGAAAATGTAGAAATCATGAGAAGTTTCAATTAAGTCTAAAAAGATTTCTACAGGAATTTCCTGGCAGTTCAGTGATCAGGACTCAATGCTTTCACTGCCCAGGACCTGGGTTCAATCTCTGGTGGGGGTACTAAGCCACGAGTCACAGCCAAAATTTTAAAAATAATAATAAAATAAATTAAAGGATTTCTAGAAAATAAGGAGAGAGAAAGGTGCCAAGGCAATAATGAAAAAGATAATGAATGGTGAGAATTTTCTAATTTGATTAAAAAAAATAAAAAGAGTCCTCCCAGTGAAGCAGCAGGTACTACAGTTTGCCAAGAACATCATCTTTGTGATGTACCCTACCTACCATCCGGTGAGTGTTCTCAGGGAACTTAAAGCCATCTGGACAGAGTTGTCATTAGCCAAATCAGATGACTCTGGCCAGGTGACATATTGTTTCATTTTGTTCTTTAAGGGATGGAGAGTGGCAGTCATTTTGTCTCTCTGTACACAACATGTGATTTCTCTTGGAAGCGTCTGAGGCTTAAAAAGAAAGGGAGGGGTCCTGCTGCTCAGAACCTCCAATTGCGATCATCAGTCTGGGAGTGTGCAGCTATAGAGGAATAGCCTGAGGGGAGTGGATGCATAGAGCCAACGTGCACGTCTAAGCATTTTTCTGTAGCTCTACACTGTCAGGTATGTATGTGTACATACAAAGAGTTTTAAGTACATAAACGTGCTGTCCTCTTTTACTGGGTCACACCCTAAATTGGAATTTGAGACTTTCTCCATAGGCTTTCACTGATCTTACACCTCCAGTAAGAGATTTTTGGACTTCATCCTATCTGTTCAGATATAACTCCCTTATTATTCTCTGCGTTTAAGGGAAATGTTTGCTGTGGGTTTTTGATGGTGGTGATGGTGGTTTTTAAAGCAGAAAAAGACCTCTGCCTTCACTCCTTTCCCTTTAACAGGCACATCAAGGAGAAGGATTTACATTACCATTTCCCATGACAGGCACCACCATCAGTTCAGTTCAGTTGCTCAGTCGTGTCCGACTCTTTGCAACCCCATGAATTGCAGCACGCCAGGCCTCCCTGTCCATCACCAACTCCTGGAGTTCACCCAAACTCACGTCCATCAAGTCGGTGATGCCATCCAGCCATCTCATCCTCTGTCGTCCCCTTCTCCTCCTGCCCCCAATCCCTCCCAGCATCAGGGTCTTTTCCAGTGAGTCAACTCTTTGCATGAGGTGGCCAAAGTACTGGAGTTTCAGCTTTAGCATCATTCCTTACAAAGAACACCCAGGACTGATCTCCTTTAGAATGGACTGGTTGGATCTTCTTGCAGTCCAAGGGACTCTCAAGAGTCTTCTCCAACACCACAGTTCAAAAGCATCAATTCTTCAGTGCTCAGCTTTCTTCGTAGTCCAACTCTCACATCCATACATGACTACCGGAAAAACCATAGCCTTGACTAGACGGACCTTTGTTGGCAAAGTAACGTCTCTGCTTTTCAATATGCTATCTAGGTTGGTCATAACTTTCCTTCCAAGGAGTAAGCGTCTTTTAATTTCATGGCTGCAATCACCATCTACAGTGATTTTGGAGCCCCCAAAAATAAAGTCTGACACTGTTTCCTCTGTTTCCCCATCTATTTCCCATGAAGTGATGGGACCAGATACCATGATCTTCGTTTTCTGAATGGCTTTAAGCCAACTTTTTCACTCTCCTCTTTGACTTTCATCAAGAGGCTTTTGAGTTCCTCTTCACTTTCTGCCATAAGGGTGGTGTCATCTACACCACCAAAGGCAGGAAGAATCTAGAACCAAAACCCTTTGAAGAGGGGCTTTTTAAAAAGTGCTATCACTGGCAAATCCATTAATAATCCCAGGGAAATAAAAATAGAATCTCGGTAATAAATTCTGACCATTTTTCTCCTTTCTTTTCCTTTGTGCTTCACCTAGTTTCACTTGCTCCTAGGATCCCCTGTATAGAGACATCACACTCTGCACTTCAGACCAGAGTTCCCGGTGCAAAATGGCTGCTCAGACGCTTTAGCTGGGCGGGCTTTGTGCAGAAGCTCTGCACTCGACCCTGCAGTGCAAGATGGTGGCAACGGGACGTGTGCAGAGATTCTGCACCCAGCACTGCAATCAGAAGCTTAAGTAGCACAGCTGTGTTCCGAAAGCACCCCTTGAGATCCTATAAGGCAGCCTCACCCACAGCCTGTCTGGAGAGGTGTACTCTACAGCAGGAGACCACACTTCTCCGTTCTTAGATCAGAGAATAAAGAAAGCTTTCCTGGGACTTCCCTGGCAGTCCAGAGGTTAAGACTCCATGCTCCCAATGCAGGGGGCATGGGTCCAATATCTGGCCAGGGAAAGAAGATCCTGCATGCTGCAGGACATGGCCAAAAACAAACCCAAAGCTTTCCTTTGCTTCTGAACTGAACTCTGCCTCATTCTACTGTCTCAAAGGACACCAGCAGGTGGACCCTTGTTAGGTCCCAACCTTAAAAGGTCAGTAACAGTAGGACACTGTATCTACTCATTCTTCTCCATTCTGGGATTTTAAGTAGTTCTTGTAGATATCTGATCAGTGTCCCTGTGGATTTTTTTTTTTTTTTCCTGTTAGTATGGTAAAGAATCCACCTGCCAGGACAGGAGACTCAAGTTCGATTCCTGGGTTGGGAAGATCCCCTGGAGAAGGAAGTGGCAACCCATTCCAGTATTCTTGCCTGGGAAATCCCATGGATGGAGGAGCCTGGCAGGCTACAGTCCATGGGGATGAAAACAAGTTGGACACGACTTAGCAGCTAAACAACAAGCAATCAAAGTAATGTGATCAGTTTCCCAGATGGCAGTCATCAGGGTCCCTAAAATAGTTCTCCATAGGCTACTGCTCAGGGACTCAATCAGACCCCTCATAAAATGGATCCCATCTGTGCTCTCAGATACCAGCTTTCAGAGGACTGTTCAGAGCTTCCAGGTTTACACACAGCACTTCTCCAGCCCTGAAGCTCACTCTCCCCTGAGCATCACACATTGCCTGTCCAGGGAAGCAGCATGAACACTGTCTTACCTTAAACGATTTCCCTAATTACTCAGTGGTTCCCTCTGAGTGGCTTGTTATATATCCCTACTTCCCAGCAGTGCTCAACCTCAGGCAGCCATGGAACTTCACAAAAAGTTTTAAATTCAGCTTTAAAATCCCTTAGGGCAATAGGATGGTGTGTAAATTAAGTCCCAGAAGCAGTCCAAGGGACATCTTAGTACTTGGAATAAGGACAGAAAATTGCTTCTGCTGAGAGAATCAAGTTCCACCTAGACACACACACACCCCCCAAGAGAAAGAGAGAGGCCATTCCTTTAGAAGTGTTTGACTGTTATTTAAATAAGTGAGCTATGTGATATGCACACACTCAGCAGATTATATGCATATATGGTATTACCACCCAAGTTTAAGTTCTAAGGTTTACTTCAATATTTCACCCTTCTGAACTCAGTTATTCAAATAGACTGAATGGTGTTTGTTAATGTGCAATAAGTTTTTCCATCAAGACTCTCCAAATAGATTAATGTGTCTAAATTTTGAATTATGTGCTGTGACAATGTGACATATCAATATTAAAGCACTTCAAAGAGACACATTTGTGTCACATCTATTTGGCACCAAATATCTTAATGAAAGTTGAAAACAGTGAGTCACAAATGCTAGTTTTCTACATACCCAGATGGTTGGCATTGTCGGAAGTGTCTGGGTGGTACAAAATGATTCACTGTTAAAAAAATAAAATGAATAAGTTTTCTTATGAATTTTGGAAAGAAATAAAAACCTGGCTGCTTTGATAGGATTTTTAAGAAATAACTCTTCATAGGAAATATTTTATCTAATAATTACCTTATTCTATCTGATGATACACAAAGCTCTAAGTGGGTCCATTTTCTCTGTAAGCCTCCCCTTATGCTATGCAGGCTCAAGAAGAATTTGTTTCACTGTGTTATGACCAGTTTTGCTTGTGTAAGTCTCTGGTAATGTCACTGTTGCATATTAGTAGCTCTTTAAATTTTAATAATTTTAATATAAATAATTTTATATAATACATTTTATATGTGATATTCCAGAAAAACATCTACTTCTGTTTTATTGACTACGCCGAAGCGTTTGACTGTGTGGGTCACAACAAACTGTGGAAAATTCTTCAAGAGCTGGGAATACCAGACCACCTTACCTGCCTCCTAAGAAATCTGTATGCAGGTCAAGAAACAACAGTTAGAACTGGATGTGGAACAACGGACTGGTTCAAAATTGGGAAAGGAGTACATTAAGGCTGTATATTGTCACCTTGCTTATTTAACTTCTGTGCAGAGTACATCATGTGAAATGCTGGGCTGGATGAAGCAACAAGCTGGAAACAAGATTTTCAGGAGAAATATCAATAACCTCAGTTATGCAGATCACCCTTTTGGCAGAAAGGAAAGAGGAACTAAAGAGCCTCTTGATGAAAGTGAAAGAGAAGAGTGAAAAAGCTGGCTTGAAACTCAATATTCAAAAAATGAAGATCATGGCATCTGGTCCCATCACTTCATGGCAAATAGATGGGGAAACAATGGAAACCGTGAGAGACTTTATTTTGGGGGGCTACAAAATTGCTGCAGATGGTGACTACAGCCATGAAATTAAAAGACTCTTTCTCTTTGGAAGAAAAGCTATGACCAACCTATAGCAGATTAATAAGCAGAGACATTACTTTGCCAACAAAGGTCCATCTACTCATAGCAATGGTTTTTCCAGTAGTCATGTATGGATGTGAGAGTTGAACCATAAAGAAGGCTGAGTGCTGAAGGACTGATCCTTTTGAACTGTGGTGTTGGAGAAGACTCTTGAGAGTACCTTAGACTGCAAGGAGATCAAACAAAAGTCCATCCTAAAGGAAATCAGTCCTGAATATTCACTGGCAGGACTGATGCTGAAGCTCCAATACTTTGGCCACCTGACATGAAGAATGGACTCATTGGAAAAGACCCTGATGATGGGAAAGATTGAAGGCAGGAGGAGAAGGGGATGACAGAGGATGAGATGGTTGGATGGCATCACCAACTCGATGGACATGAGTTTGAGCAAGCTCCAGGGGTTGGTGATGGACAGAGAAGCCTAGTGTGCTGCAGTCATAGGGTCATAAAGAGTTGGACACTCTGAGCAACTGAACTGAACTGAATATAAATAATTTTATGTAATATGTTTTATATGTGATATTTTGTAATAATATAACATACCAAGCTTATAATATATAAATTATATAATATAAATTGTTATATAATTACTATATCATTTCAGTTCAGTTCATAGCCTTGACTAGATGGACCTTTGTTGGCAAAGTAACGTCTCTGCTTTTCAATATGCTATCTAGGTTGGTCATAACTTTTCTTCCAAGGAGTAAGCATCTTTTAATTTCATGGCTGCAATCACCATCTGCAGTGATTTTGGAGCCCCAAAAAATAAAGTCTGACACTGTTTCCACTGTTTCCCCATCTATTTCCCATCAAGTGATGGGACCAGATGCCATGATCTTTGTTTTCTGAATGTTGAGCTTTAAACCAACTTTTTCACTCTCCTCTTTGACTTTCATCAAGAGGCTTTTGAGTTCCTCTTCACTTTCTGCCATATGGGTGGTGTCATCTGCATATCTGAGGTTATTGATATTTCTCCCGGCAATCTTGATTCCAGCTTGTGCTTCTTCCAGCCCAGCATGTCTCATGATATACTCTGCATATAAGTTAAATAAGCAGGGTGACAATATACAGCCTTGATGTACTCCTTTTCCTATTTGGAACCAGTCTGTTGTTCCATGTCCAGTTCTAACTGTTGCTTCCTGACCTGCATATAGGTTTCTCAAGAGGCAGGTCAGGTGGTCTGGTATTCCCATCTCTTTCAGAATTTTCCAGAGTTTATTGTGATCCACACAGTCAAATGCTTTGGCATAGTCACTATATCATTTATGTGTAATAATTATCATATAATTTAATATAATGTAGCAGGCTATTGGGGCTGTCCTGGTGGCTCAGTGGTAAAGAATCCACCTGCAGTGCAAGAGCTGTAGGAGACTTGAGTTCAATCCCTGAATTGGGAAGATCGCCTGGAGGAGGGCATGGCAACCCACTCCAGTATTCTTTCCTGGAGAATCCCATGGATGGAGGAGCTTGGTGGGCTACAGTCCATAGCGTTGCAAAGAGCTGGACACAATTGAAGCAACTTAGCTTGCACGCATGCACAGCAGACATTATTAAGCACCCAATATGTGTATCACCTTAAAAGATTTATAAAATCTAGCCCTTGACTTCAAGAAATCTATGATCTTATCAGAGAGAGGATTTTGAGTTCTTCGATGGTTTCCAGGAGAGATGTTTCCCCTAACCACCCCTGGGTTCTTGTCTCATCCCTTACTCCTCCCTTTGGAGGAATGAGTTACCATATGTAATTTCCAGAGTACTGACTGGGATGAGCCACTTACTTCTTGCCCATTCAGGAGCCCCGTCTTCTAACCCTGCCTGTGACTGGAGAGGCATCTGTCATGTTCTGGGGTTTCGTGTGTTAGGAAGACTTTTGTTGCAACACAGAGAAGCACCTTTCTTCAGAACCAGTTTTATTAGTAATAAAATGTTGTTTTGATCTTATCTGCCACTCCTTCCTCTCTCTCCTTCACTTCAGAACTCAGGTGGAGAGGAGAAGGGTGTAATTTCATGGGGCCCCTTCCAATCTCAACAAGGATAAGACTGGCAACAGGTAATTATAATACAAAGCACACTGTGATCAGCGCAGGGTGAGTTGGATGAGTTCCAACTTCGAGTAAGGTTGTTAGCAAAACACCAGTCACTTCTGTCAACAGAATTGCAAAGAAGCAGGATCAGCTCGGGAACATCCATGCCAGGGGCCTCCTGCTTCAGAACTTCCTGTGGTAATTTTATCATGTATAGCCTAAATTTAATCAATAAATTTCATTATCACTAACTAAATCTATACATACATAAATTGAGTTATTAAGTGATTTTGACTTAGAGTTTTTTGTTTGTTTGTTTCTTGCCACTGGCTGTAAAACTTTAGCATGTTCTTCTCTGGTGGTCCAGTGGCTAAGACTCCACATTTCCAGTGGAGGAGACCTGGGTCTGGTCTCTGATCAGGAAACTAGATCCCATATGCAGCAACTAAAGATAACTGCATGCCATAACTAAGACCTGACACAGCCAAATAAATAAATATTTTTAAAAAATTAACATGTGATTGTGTGGTGGTGGCCAGAGTAAATAACTGGTAGAGAGAAAAGAAAAAAACTGATGGGAAATAAACCTAGAGAGGTAGTTTGGGGCTAGAGGTGAAGGATCCTACATGTGTTGTGTGTGTTTGGGTCTTTATGCTTTAGGGCATTGGCACCATTAAAAGTGACTGAGCAGGAAAACAGCCAGCTCTGACATGTGTTTCAGGAGATGAACACAGTAGTGCTGTGTTGAATATCAGGTGCAGCGCAGTGGGGTGAAACTGGAAGTAAAGAGGGAGAAGTAAGGAGGGAGGGGATAAGGAGGGGATAAGGAGGGGATAAGGAAGTAAGGAGGGAGACCTATCAGGAAATTATGGCATTAAATAATGAGGGAAGAGGTCAGATCTTGAACTAGAGGGTATCAGAGGGTATAAAAAGGAAAGAAGAAACACAAAAGATACATGTTTTCAACAAATTGACAGAACTTGACTACTAATCAAATATGGGCCAAAAAAAAACAGGAAAGAGTGAAAGATTCTCCAACATTTTGAGCTGATGCGATTAGAAACTGTTTCTGTTTCTTAATTAACAGAAATAGGAAGTTAATGGTCAGCAAGGAAAAGGAGTTTAGATTTGAACCTGTTAAGTTATGACCAACCTAGATAGCATATTCTAAAGCAGAGACATTACTTTGCCAACAAAGATTCATCTAGTCAAGGCTATGGTTTTTCCTGTGGTCATGTATGGATGTGAGAGTTGGACTGTGAAGAAAGCTGAGCACCGAAGAATTGATGCTTTTGAACTGTGGTGTTGGAGAAGACTCTTGAGAGTCCCTTGGACTGCAAGGAGATCCAACCAGTCCATTCTGAAGATCAACCCTGGGATTTCTTTGGAAGGAATGATGCTAAAGCTGAAACTCCAGTACTTTGGCCACCTCATGCGAAGAGTTGACTCATTGGAAAAGACCCTGATCCCGGGAGCGATTGGGGGCAGGAGGAGAAGGGGACGACAGAGGATGAGATGGCTGGATGGCATCACAGATTCGATGGACATGAGTCTGAGTGAACTCTGGGAGTTGGTGATGGACAGGGAGGCCCAGTGTGCTGTGATTCATGGGGTCGAAAAGAGTCGGACACGACTGAGCGACTGAACTGAACTGAAGATCAACACACTGGGAGAACATGAGGGCGGAAGCTTCCAGCCAGGAGTTGGTGAAGCCAGATAGGAGCCATGAGGGTTGTCAGAGCGAGAGAGGAGGTTTCAGAAACGAGTCATTTGGACAGAAGACTCAAAGCCATGAGACTGGATGAGTTTTCCAAGAAGAAACGTGCAGAAGAAAGGATGGAGAACAGGGTCAAGGGCAGATTCTTAGGGGAAACTTATTTGGAAATCCAAATAACTTCCTCCAAAGAGGAAGGGGAGGAGACACAGGGATAAAGGAGAGGATAAGAAATGAATAAAGTTGAGAATTTCCCAGGCATGGAGACAACGGTTGGAAGTGGCAGAGCAGGGCTGATCATATAAGGTGGCTAAGCAGAATGAGAATAAAACAAAAATCACTGCCTTTGGTAACTGGCTGACTGCTGCTGCTGCTAAGTCACTTCAGTCGTGTCCGACTCTGTGGGACCCCATGGACTGCAGCCTACCAGGCTTCTCCATCCATGGGATTCTCCAGGCAAGAACACTGGAGTGGGTTGCCGTTTCCTTCTCCATGAACACTGGAATATTGACCTTTAAAAACTTACTATGGAGGTATAAGAGCTGAAGCCTAATTGCAAGAAGTAAGAAGGGAGCCAGTGGTATCAGAAAGAAAGCAGTTGACAAAGGCGACTTTTTAAAGAAGTTTTATAATGGACAGAGATAGAGTGAAGGCCCTTGCTCTGGGAGGTGTGAGGAAGCAGACTAGAGGACCAGTGGTTTTGTTTATGTTTGTGGTTTGTTCTTTTTTTTTTTTTTCTATTTTATTTTCGTTTTGGGGTTGGTTAGCTGGTTTTGGATAGGAAAAACTTACATGTGATTACAATCAGGGAGCAAGATCCATTGGCGGAGATAAAGAGAGGAAAGTAAGAGGCACAGTCTGTGAAACAGAGCAAAGCTTTAGTGCAGGTGGAGGAACTCCAGTCAAGAGACTGCTGCTGCTGCTGCTAAGTTGCTTCAGTCGTGTCCGACTCTGTGCGACCCCATAGACAGAAGCCCACCAGGCTCCACCGTCCCTGGGGTTCTCCAGGCAAGAACATTGGAGTAGGTTGCCATTTCCTTCTCCAATGCATGAAAGTGAAAAGTCAAAGTGAAGTCGCTCAGTCGTGTTCGACTCTTCTCGACCCCATGGATTGCAGCCCACCAGGCTCCTCGGTCCATGGGATTCTCCAGGCAAGAGTACTGGAGTGGGGTGCCATTGCCTTCTCCAGTCAAGAGACTACGATGCGTTAATTCATAAAATATGTGGAAACTAGAAACATGGTATAACATGGTCTTATTTGCAAAGCAAATGGAGATACAGACATAGATGCTAAGGATACTAAGGTGGAAAGGGGGGAGGATGGGATTAATGGGGACATTAATACAGATAACTATTGAGAATCTACTGTAAAGCACAGGGAACTCTACTCAGTGCTCTGTGGTGACCTAAATGGGAAGGAAATTTTTTAAAAAGAGGGGATATATGTAAATGTATAGCTGATTCACTTTTTTGTACAGCAGAAACTAACACATCATAAGGCAACTGTGTGTGTGTTAGTCACTCAGTCGTGTCCGACTCTTTGAGACCCCAAAGACCGTAGCCCTCCAGTCTCCTCTGTCCATGGGATTCTCCAGGCAAGAATACTGGAGTGGCCATGCCCTCCTCCAGGGGATCTTCCCAACCCAGGGATCGAACCTGGCTCTCCTGAATTGCAAGTAGATTCTTTACCATCTGAACCACCACTATACTCCTGTAAAAATTATCATTTTCTTTTATTTATTTTTTTAATTTTAATTTTATTTAATTTTTCAGTTTTATTTATTTATTTTACTTTACAATACTGTATTGGTTTTGCCATACATTGACATGAATTTGCCATGGGTGCACATTTTCTTTTAAAAAAAGAGAGACTAGGATGGCAGGTTAGCCTAGGAGGCTGCTCCAAAGGCAGGTAGAAGCTGGGGAGGTAACATCAGAACCACAGAAGTCCAGGTGGACAGATGGAATGATGGAGAGACAAGGGGAGAGACCAGATGCTAGAGGTGACTGTGGGTCAACAGATAACAGAGCAGTGGGACCCAGGGGGAAGGATAGGTGGGTGGGAGCTGGGTAAGAACCAATTTCCTGTGGGTATATGCACTCTACATCTGCAAATCTCCCCACTCCACCACCTTCAGTCCCTCCCTGGCCCTCCCCCACACAAATGCCAGCCTGTCTGATATATAAAATCTTATGACTCGTGAAAGCCCGATGTCTAATTTTAATTCTAAAATTGCCTTCTACATTGCTGCTTTGTAACTTGTGTTGTTCTTAAGTATGGTATTACCCAGTGTTTTAATACTATTTTTCAATTCTAAAGAATGGATAAGGCCAAAAAGTTTATAAATAGGCTAATTCGCATTGCTCCTTTCTGTGTTTCCTCAAAAGAAAGGATGCTGGATAGAAGACATTTTTGAGATAGAATCTGTTATCAGTCTAAGTGCCCTAAGTCTGGGTGTTTCAAGAAGCTTAAATCATGGTGCAGTGCTCACGCTGCCACTTGTAAAGCCTATTTCTGCTGATAGTACCTGACTCGCCTGCTGATGAGCAAAGAACTAGAAAGCTGGAGTTATTGCAGGATGGTTTTGGCAGAAGCTTTTCTGTTTTTCTCCAGCATTGTCTGGCCTGGGTGCAAAAACTGAAGGATTGCTTGATGTTCTTTTGCTTTAGTGCTCTTTACTTATCTTCTAATGTTTCTGGTTGTTTGATTTTTATTTAGAATCAGATACTTTGGACGCTGTAGGGTAGGGAGGAAAAAGAGACCAAGAGAACCAAGATGGGATTTGAATGGAGTTTGAATTCTGGACTTTTCTGTGAAATGGATGTGTGCGTGCTGCGTTGCTTCAGTCGTGTTCTACTCTTTGCAACCCTATGTAGCCCGTCAGGCTCCTCTGTCCATGGGGATTCTCCAGGCAAGAACACTGGAGTAGGTTGCCATACCCTCGTCCTCCAGGGGATCTTCCAGACCCAGGGATCAAACCCAGGTCTCCTGTCTCCTGCAGTGGCAGGTGGATTCTTTACCACTAATACCACCCAGGATGCCTGAAAGGATAGTTCCGCAGAACGAAAACTCACTGTTTTCTTTAGAGGTAGTAAAATCCCCAGCAGAAACAAGAGCAGCAGCTTCACGGTTTCCTGTCTGTGAATACTTGGCGCTTGTGTGGTGCTTTGTGAATCCATCTCTCCAGTGAAAAGGCTGGAGAGTCCACAGAGACTGCCATCCTGGCCATTAAGTCTCCCGTCTGACTCTCCATTTAATGATGGCTCCAACAGGTTTTCTTTCTCTCATAAGCAACTGGCCTCACTGTTATGCATGTTGCTGACTTTGCTTTGCACAGGCAGCAAATCATTTTCTGTGCCTCTTTAAGCAGTGTTCAGAGAGTTCTGTGTAATAGTGCCCCCTCCCTCCCCTTTGTCCTTGGACCTCAAGGTGGCAGACAGAGTTTGCCGATTTCATCAGGAATGAAAGTAGTTGGGGACTTCTTCAAGAAGGCAGATCCCTGAAGTCAGAGCCATCGGCACAAGATGGCCAAGGGCCTCCAGCCAGAAAGAAGGCAGACCCTTAGCCACGGGGTGATCTGTGCTGTCCAGCCCCCTAGATCTGTCTTCTGTGTGTCCCAGAGTTCCCACCTGGACTCAGGCCTGCCCCGCATGGGCGGTGTGCTGTGCCCTGGACCTGAGCTCCCTTCTCCCTTTTATCAGTACTTAGCTGCCCTGTGTCTTGTTCAGGTCAGTACTCTCTTAGGTGAGAGGCAGCCACCAGTCTAGCACAGAGGCTAGACAGGTACAGAGCAATTTGAATCACAGCTCTGCCATTAACTGTCCGTGTGACCTTGGGCAAGTTATGTGACTTCTCCGACCCTCGCTTTCCTCATCTGTAGAAAAGCAGCAATAATAATACCCCCAAGATAGGACCTCATGAATAATAGTGACTTAAACTGCATGTGAAGCACTCTGTTGTTATTGTTAGTTGTTAAGTCCTGTCTGACTCTTTGCAACTCCATGGACTGTAGCCCGCCAGGCTCCTCTGTGCATGGGGTTTCCCAGGCAAGAATACTGAAGTGGGTTGCCATTTCCTTCTCCAGTGGCTCTTCCTGACCCAGGGTTCAAACCAAGTCTCCTGCATTGGCAGGCGGATTCTTTACCACTGAGCCACCAGGGGAGCCCAAGGCACTCTGTAGTGCCAATAAGTGTTAAGTTAGTGCCGGAAAAACTTAGGCCTCCAAGATGTTAAAAGTGATTATCGTTTCATGTGTTGTCCCTTCTATGTTTTTTTGTTTGTTTTTGTTGGGTATTTTACTGAGAGACTTATGGAAAGTGTCCAAGGAATTAACTTTAAAGGACAGAACTATAGGGACAACGTAGAGATCCTCCCATCACTCTTCAGTCATACTAATGCAGCTTTCTAAAACACTGGTCCTTCCAGTCAGATATTCCCTACTACTTCCTTTTAAGCAAGGAGAATCCAGGCTGGTGGTGGGGGTGGAGGTGGGGTGGGGAAGCGGACTGCTTAAGAATCATCACGGATTAAAGACATAATCCAGGAAGTAAGTGACTAAACCAGAGTTAAAGTCATTCTCTACAGTAAACACCAGAGCACAAAGGAAAGAATGCATTTAACTGCCATTCTCTTTTTAGATTTTACTTTTCCCATCCTCAGTACAAAGGTTGGTAGTCAGTAGGATGTCCATAAAGGAATGGACATGTTAGTAAGAAAATCACCAAAAATGGGAAGTTAATAACACTGACTTAGATGATTTACTTCCGAAGGATCACTCACATATCTCAAATACATGTAAATATGACTAAAATGTATTCATTAGGAATAAAAAACAAAGGTGGGCTTAGATGGTGAAAACTGAATTCAGAGGAGTAGAAGTTGCATCAGCAATGCTAGGGCTCCCCAGGTGGTGCTAGTGGTGAAGAATCTGCCTGCCAATGCAGGAGATGTAAGATGCAGGTACGATCCCTGGGTGGAGAAGATCCCCTGGAGGAGCACATGGCAACCCACTCCAGTATTCTAGCCTAGAGAATCCCAAGGATGGAGTCAGACACGACTGGAGAGACTTTACACACGCACCAATGTTAAGGCCCCCCCCACCCCCCGCCTTCACTCTGCACTCATGGTTTGCAACATCAGTAGAACTCATAAAATGGACTTTGTTGGTAATTACTGTTACTACTTGGCTGTTCAGTTTCTGCACCCTCTTCCAGTTCTGAGACGATTTCTCTTCCTCCTGATGCCTTCTGGGGCAGAAGCTGAAAACTCCTTCTGTCAGCCTTCCTAGCAGCTGGGACTCAGACTATGGTGAAGCCCAGTTGTCCAATGCACCCATGGCAGCCTATAGTTAGTGGTCCAAAGAAACAGGACAAGGAGCATCCCTGTTGGCAGCCGGCAGCAGCGGACTCCACGATGTGGACTTTCCAGTGGCAGCAGCATCCGGGAAGCTGCAGCTGCACATGTGCCAGGTGACTTCAGAGGACAGATTGTGATGTCCAGCGAACATTATCCTCACTAGATGGGCTCCGCAGCAAGATTTTGGCTGTGGTCCTGGCTGCTGCCAGGTCTCATTTGTTCCTGATCGATTTCTAAGCCTGGTTCTAAAGTCTGTGAAATACACAATATCCTTTTATTAAATTTTTTTTTTCACTTAAATCAACCACATCTGTTTCAGTTGTTTGTAACTATAAAACCCTGACTAATACAACTGGTGAGACAAGTTTTTACTATGATGGCTGGGACTGCTAGCCATCTGCCAATTTTCTCCATTTCATCTTTTGGTTGTAGAACTCAGGATTTCAGCTGCATCCGCAGCAGCATCACGTCTTGATCTTAGGTCCCGAACTGAAAAAGTGAAAGTCACTCAGTCGTGTCTGACTATATAGTCCATGGAATTCTCCAGGCCAGAAAACTGGAGTGGGTAGTCCTTCCCTTCTCCAGGGGATCTTCCAGGGATCGAACCCAGGTCTCCCACATTGCAGGCGGATTCCTTACCAGCTGAGAGCCATAAGGGAAGCCCAATAATATTGGAGTGAGTAGCCTATCCTGTCTCCAGTGGATCTTCCTGACCCAGGAATCCAGCCAGGGTCTCCTGCATTGCAGATGGATTCTTTACCGACTGAGCTACCAGGGAAGCCAAAAAAAGAAAAAAAGGATGTATGCTAGTGCTACCATCTATGTTTTCTGGGTCAGTTCAATCGATTGACTTTTCCCTTCGTTATGTATTTCCCAGCTTTTTTGCATACCTGGTAATTTTTGCTTGGCTGGTAAACACTGTGAATTTTATCTTGTTAGGTGCTGAATAATTTTGTATTCCTATAAATATCTGAGTTCTGTTACAGGATGTGATTAAGTTACTTGGTGTGTTAGTCTCTTGATGCTGCTGTAATAAATTACCTCAAACGTAGTGGCTCGGAACACTAAAAATTTATTCTTTAAGCCAGAAGTCTGAAACCAAAGTGTCAGTGGGGGCAGCTCCAGGGACTCCGGGGGAGATTTCATCTCTCGCCTCTTCCGGCTTCTGTCTTGCCTCTTCCGGCTTCGGTGGAGCCCAGCATCCCTTGACCATGTCACTCCAGTTTCAGCCAGTTGTTTTCACATCGCCCTTGCCTCTGTGTGGCTCTACTCCCGCCTCCTTCTTTGATTTATTTATTTTTGTTCGCACTGGGTCTTCGTTGCTGTGTTTGGGCTTTCTCTTGTTGTGGCGAGTGGAGGATACTCTCTAGCTGTGGCATATGGGCTTCTCACAGCAGAGGCTTCTCTCGGGCGGTTCACTGGTTCTAGAGTGCATGGACTTCAGTAACTGAAGCGCCCGGGCTTAGTTGTGGGATCCTCCCTGACCAGGGATTGAAGCTGAGACCCCTGCATTGGCAGGCAGAGATTCTTAACCGCTGGACCATGTGGCAAGTCCTGTCTCCTTCTTATAAGGACACTTGTGGTGGCATTTGGGGCCTACTGGGATAATCCAGGATGGTCTTCTCATCTCAAGATCCCTAACACAGTCACACTTATAAAGATCCTTTTCCCCAAATCTGGTAACATTTCTAGGTTCCAAAGATTAGGACTTTTACCTTTGGGCTCCCAAATTATCCCATTACATTAGGAAATGATCTATTGATTTATTTATGTTTGGTTTTAGGTTTTGTTAGGTGGAAGCAGAGTAGCGTTTAAGCTAGAATTCATTTTGTCCCACTACTGAGGCAGAACTCTGAGAATTCTACTTGACGCCCTATGAATTAGAAGATTTTCTACTCTGGCTACTGTAAGAGGAGCTCTTCCTGCCTCTGGGTGAGCTCTAGAGAATTTTCCTTCCAATAGTCTCAGGCCTTGGCTAGTTCCTTCACACGCGTAGTGATCAGCGCTCAGATGAAACCAAGGGGTGGGGGGTGAGGGGGCGGGGTTAGCGGGACCCTTGGCAGACCTCCAGAGTTATCTCCACGCAGCATTCTCTTTCGCGGTGCTCTGCCTGTGAGCCCTAACGACCTGGGCTTCCCAGGACTCCCAGCTTCACTCCACTCTCTCCACTCTGGATTTCCCCATCTTGCACCGAGGTCTGGGACACATTCAGAGCTCACCTCCTTTGTTTCCTCTCTTTCGAGGATTGCTGCCCTTTGTTGCCTGATGTCTTACATCGTGAAAACCATTGTCTGGCAGTTTGTCCTGTTGTTGTTGTTTGGAACATGAGGATAAAACCAGTCCCTGTTACCCCATTTGTCTGGAAAAAGAAAGCACCATTTTTTTCTTTTTTGGAGGCTAATTACTTTACAAATTGTATTGGTTTTTGCCATACATTGACATGAATCCGCCATGGGTGTACATGTGTTCGCCATCCTGAACCCCCCTCCCACCTCCCTCCCCATGCCATCCCTCTGGGTCATTCCAGTGCACGAGCCCCGAAAATAAAAATCATGAGAATTCCCTGGCGGTCCAGTAGTTAAGAAAATGCACTTACATTGCAAGGGGTGTGGGTTCTATTTCTGTTTGGGGAACTATGATCCCACATGCTGCATGGTGTGGCAAAAAATAATTTAAAAATTAAGAAATAAAAATTAAAAAAAAATCATGACCAAGTGTGCCCTCTTCTGCCCCTTTCTCTTTTCTTTCTCACTGGAATATGGGTATGATGGGGGGAGGTGGAGCAGCCCTCATGGACTATGAGGGTAAGAGCAGGCTGCTGAAGTTGATCGAAACTTGAGATGAAGGGACCTGGGTGCAGCTTTGCACTGCCTGTCCAGACTCTTACATGCAGAAAGATATATTTACTATATTGTTCAAACCATCGTGTATTTAGATCTCTGTTTTTCTGGTACCCAACTAATAGAATTATATACAGAACATCACAGTATCTTCTCTTTTTGCCCTTTCTGGCTAAGGGACTTGAAAACTGATCCAGTTTTTTGCTGGTGCCTCTGGGTCACAGCAGCAGCCTATAGACACACCCTCCTCAACAACTCAAAAATAATTTCCAATGGGAATCAGTGCATATGCATGTCTGTGTATACCTGTGTGTGTATGCATGTGGGTACTATACAGATCAACAGTCATTATAACTTATTTTTCTTCTAACAAAGTTTCTAAGCAAAATAAGTAACACTTAATGCCTTTTTATGATATCTAACTTCTAGTCTAGGTGCCATAAAACTGTAACCTGTGGCCTAAATCTGGCTCATCACTTGGTTTTGTACAACCTACAAGTTAAAATAGGTTTTACATTTTGAAATAGAAAAAAAAAGATTTTTTGACATGTGAAAATTATATGAAATTCAAATTTCAGCATCTGTATTTAAAGTTTTATTAGAACACAGCCTTGTGCCTTCATTTATATGTTGTGGGTTCTATGCTTTAATGGCAGAGTTGAATAGTTGTGACAAAGACTATACGGTATGCAAAGCATAAGGTATGTACTATCTGGCCCTTGGAGAGAAAGTATGTTGACCCCTATTTTAGTCCAAAGAACACTTTTTAAAAAAGAAAACTCTAGCTCTACCACTTAATAGGCATATAGATGGCATTGGTATATGATACAAAGAGGACAGTCACACAGAGCAACAGCAATTGATAGACATTAAGTCCACTCACAGCATGTAAACAGTAGTGAATTCATACATCACAGTCAACAGCTGATGGGCATTGCTATTCCCCAGGTATTTCAAACCCTCATGGAGCACACAGCCTAACCAAGATTTTCTACTCACTCAGGCGATCAGATTTGGAATTAGACTCTTCTTGAGGTTTCTCCTCCTCCGCCCCCACCTCCAGAAAGAATAAGGAGATTCATATTTTAAAATTTTTGTTTATAAAGAGTGTATTGCTGCTACTAAGTCACTTCAGTTGTGTCTGACTCTGTGCAACCCCATAGACAGCAGCCCACCAGGCACCCCCACCATCTCCAGGATTTTCCAGGCAAGAACACTGGAGTGGGTTGCCATTTCCTTCTCCAATGCATGAAAGTGAAAAGGGAAAGTGAAGTCACTCAGTCGTGTCCGACTCTTCACGACCCCATGGACGAAGCCTACCAGGCTCCTCCGTCCATGGGATTTTCCAGGCAAGGGTACTGGAGTGGGGTGCCATTGCCTTCTCCAAAAGAGTGTATTGGAACACTTCAAATCCTCGGGATTCAAATTGACCAAGAGTGCAACCATACTGTAACGATAACTGTGTCTCTCTTCCTGACATAGAGAAGCTTCTTGCTTCTGTCTCATGCTTTATTCCATGGGTCAAAAGTTTTGGATTGTTGACTAATGAGAGAGAAAATGCTCATTATGTCACTGACTCTACCCTTAGTAGGATTCTAAGTTAAACACCCCTAAACTGTATGATCTCTCAGGCTCTCGTTTGTGTCTAAGGGAGGAGTAACACCCGTGAAGCACTAACTGTTAGACACAGGAGGATGTCAGATTCAACGGGTGATGTGAATATCCTGTGGACAGGAAATTAAGGAATAGTGGAACATTATCCTAAACGTCCCACTTTTGAAGGCTTCTCTGAAAGAGATAGGAGCGCTGATTATGAAACCAGATAAAGCAACACTATTCTCAGCAGGATTTGGATCCTGTATGCAAAGTAGAAGCCAAGGAGCCAGGCTGAACCTACAGGGTCCTCCTTCCATTCCATTGCAGAGAGGCCTGCAGAGGTGTTATCTGTTCATCTCTGCATCAAGGATCAAAAATATTGGGTTGAGGGAAGGTTCCAGCCAGCACAAGCACAAGCAAGACTTTCTCTGAGGCCTAGAGAGGAGCTGGCCTGGGCTCTCCACACAGACGCCCAGATCAGGGCAGTAGATCTGGAGGAGGGTGTCCGAGGAGTCAGAAAGAGAGGACAGGTGTGTGCAAGTCGGAGAAGCAAGATGTAGGCCACCCAGCCTCATCACTCTCAGAAGTGGAAGAGATCAGGTTGGCCATTGGGAGAGGGAGGTGACTGCCCCCATCTCTGAGACTCCCTAGTCAAAGGGAGCTGAGTGTGGCTTCAGAGAAAAAGAAGCAGGGACCTCCCTGGTAGTCCAGTGGCTAAGACTCCGTGCTCCCAGGGTCAGGGGCCCGGGTTCGATCCCTGGTCAGGGAACTAGATGTCACATGCTGCAGCTAAAAGACCCTGCATGCTGCTACTAAATATCCTGCATGTTGCAATGCTGTAACTAAGACCTGACACAGCCAACTACATAAATAAATAAATATTTAAACGAAAAAAAATAAAAGGAAAGGAGAGGGAGCAGAAGCAAGCCTCCTGGAGGGGCACGAGCCTTTATCTCAGCTCACTGATGTACCCCAACAGATGCAAAGGCTGATAAATGTCCTTAAAGATGCTGAAAGTGGCGCCGGAAGTAGACAAGAGGAGTGTTGAGCGCCCCCTGGAGGCCAGAACTGCCTACAGACCAGAGGCATCCAAGGTTGGAGCTGATCTTTCTAACACTCTCTTGAGGTGGTCTGAGTCCATTTAACAAGCAAGGAAACTGAGGCTAAAAGTGGGATTTAGGGAGAGAATGGGGTGTAGTGGAAAAATCACAGGCTTTGGAGTCAAACAAACCTAGGTGATTTAGCCCATTACTGACTATATGACATAACCAAGCTACCTCAAAGTGTTAATGTAAAAATAAAGTGAAATCATATTGCACGTGTAAGACTAGCATTAAGTCTGGCATGTAGGAGGTGTGTGGTAATTTTAGCTAATTTATTTTCGTTGTCCAAGGTGACAGCGTCAGTAAGCGCTGCAGGAGCTGGGGTCTAACCCTGATGTTCCTGATCCAGAAGCCCAGGCATTTGTCCCTCCATGATGACTTCGTCTCAGCTTCCCCTAAGAATAAAACCAAGATTCTCCTTTAAAAGAACTTTCCAGCTAAGCTGGTTCATCTTCGCATCTAAAAAATAAGATGGTTCCCAAACAACCCCTTTTTAGGGCTAGAGTGCTGCCCTTCCCCACAGCCTGCATGCTCTCACCTCTGGGGAAATATAAACACTCCTTGATGAGGGGCTGGAACTCAGAAGGCTGGCCAGCCTTGCCTTTCCCAATGATTTTTTTTTTTCCAGCTCGCAAGGGAAACCCTTGAAGGGAACCCCTCTGAGCAGTGAAGTCCATCCCTTTTATGGATAGATTCGCTTGCTGCCGCACAGCAAACCCTGAGCAAATTTTTTTGGCATGCATAAGGCTACAGATCTCTTTGTCCAAAAGGCAAACATATTTCTCTGAATTCATAACAGCAGCTCAGTTTTAAAGGTTTTCTGATCCCGTTGAACGCCTCCGCTGTCCAGACATTCTCAAACTTAATAAATAGTAAGAGGCTAAAACTGAAAAGGAAGGTCTCCTATTTACAAAAACGATTTGTCCAACTGGCTACTTCCAAACTAGGGTCTCTCGACCTGAACACTGTTGAAATTTTGGATGAGGTATTTCTTTGCACTGTGAATATTCAGCAGCATTCCTGGCCTCTACCTATTACCTGCCAGGAACACCACCTCAACCTACCCGCCAAGTTGTAACAATGAAAAATGTCTCCAGACATTATCAAATGTCCCTGGGAGTTAAAGTCACCCCTACCTGGAAACTTCTGCTCTAACATACCTGGTGTGAGGCTTAAAATGGGTTTTAAGCCTCTGGCTTTTAACCTTTCTTTCCATACCAGACAAGTTAAATCATTAGTGAGCCAAATGGGAATTTGGGGAGGAGGTGCCAAGAATGGCTGGATGTAAGGGTGCGGAGAGCAATGTATTATACAGCACGATACAGATGTAAGGTTAATTCAAACTCGCTTAACGTCAGGGCATGAGGACAGGGTAGGGCGCTGAGCCAAATGGACCTTTAACTACCCATCAGACGAACAAAGCATCTCTGAAATATGAAAATCCCAAGACCAAGATGCAGTAACTGCATAGGAACTTCAAAGTACCCTGAGTGCACTTCACATGAGATCTCATTTAATCTCTGTTACTTATAAAAGACACAGGTGTCATATGTTTTTATAGAGGGAACAAAAAACTTGAAAAGGTTAAGTAATTTATCCAAGATCAGTCAGATGATAACTGGTAGAGAGGGGCATAAGACTCAGAGCTGACTAGGGTGAGGTGTGCGTGCATGCTAAGTCACTTCAGTCGTGTCTGACTCTTTGTGACCCTGTGGACTATATCCTGCCAGGCTCCTCTGTCCATGGGATTCTCCAAGCAAGAGTACTGGAGTGGGTTGCCAGGCCCTCCTCCAGGGGATCTTCCCGATCCAGGGATCGAACCCATGTCCCTCATGTTTCCTGCATTGGCAGGTGTGTTCTTTGATAGTTAATATTAGAAATCAACCAGTGTTCCTGTTTGACCAAGGAGTTCAATACATCAGTTATTTTAATCATATTGTTTGGGTTACTCATATTGTAGTATTGGAACAGAGGTCAATTTAGCCTTTTTCATTTAGCCTTTTTTCCCATCCTTTCAGGTCAGGCAGCCCAAATGCTAGATTTGTCTTTTGGATCAAATACAACACCTTATTCTTCTAACCGCGGCTACTTCTAACAGACTCCCTCTTCCCTTGACAGGTTAGACTCCAGTGCCCCTGGAGTCACTACTGCCCAGACACTTGCTGGTTCTCCGCTTGATGTCTCTAAATCCTGGGCAGCTGGATGCTCTGATATGAACCATCCTCTGGAAATTCAGTCCCAGAAGTTAACTGCAACTAACCCTGTTTCTTATATTCCAGGGAAAGTCCATCTGCCCTTCTAGTATTTATCTTTCCGCAAAACCCACCCACCCACTTCCAGAAGGTACTGTGGATCAGTGTAAGTTAAACTTGAGAAAATAAAAAGGAAAGGAGGTCAGAAATGGAATAAGAAGTAGTAAAGGAGTGAGGAATGCACAGTACTGAAGAATATAGAACACAGAATTGGAAAGAAGAGCACACTAAAATCAGAAGATTGGGAGGGAAAACTAAGAGGGGGAGAGTGGTCAACAGACACAAAAGAGATGAAGAGGAACTTAACTGGAAGAAAGGAATAAATAGAGAAGTGAAAGTTGCTCAGTCATGTCCGAGTCTCTGTGACCTTATGGACTGTAGCCTGCCAGGCTCCTCTGTCCATGGAATTCTCCAGGCAAGAATACTGGAGAGAGTAGTCATTCCCTTCTCCAGGGTATCTTTTCTCGACCCAGTGATCGAACCCGGGTCTCCTGCACTGCCAGATTCTTTACCATCTGAGCCACCAGAGAAGCCCCTCAACAAAAAGAATCTGCCCCCAAAGCCATCTTTGTGACAGTTAACTTCTAGTTAGCTTTTTCCTCCCTGCAATTCAAGAATAGTTGATTTACAATATTGTGTTAGTCTCTGGTGATTTTTAAAAAATTGGTATATAACATTATATATAATTTCAAGTGTGCACTGCTAAAATACAACATCTGTATATATTATAAAGTGATCACCAAGAAAGATCTAGTTATTGTCCATCATTATACAATGAATTCATGCACTTCATCTACCTCCTTTCCCTTCCCCTCCGGTGACCACCAATCTGCCTTTCTGTATCTATGAACTTGTTTTTGTGTGGTTTTTTTTAGATTCCACATAAGAGTGAGATCATACTCTATTTATCTTTCTCAGTCTAACTGATTTCACTCATTTAATGAAGTCTATTTGTTTCATTGAGAATGGTGAGAGAGATTTCATTCTTTTTCTGGCCGAGTAGTATTCCATTCTATACATGCACCACATCTTTATGCATTCATCTACTGATGAACACTCAAGTTGTTTCCATATCTTGGCTATTATAAATAATGCTACAATGGACATGGTTAGCTTTTAATTTGAATATCTGCCTGTGAATACATGGCAAGATGTCTGTGCACAACTCATATAGCAAAAGCCTTCACTTACTATAACAGAGCCCAACTTTTCTAGATTATTAAATTAAAGCCAGAATGGTTTAGCTACACTCTAATTTTGAGCTTCCCTGGTGGCTCAGTGGTAAAGAAACTGCCCACCAATGCAGGAGACCTGGGTTCTATCCCTGGGTTGGGAAGATCCCCTGGGAGAAGGGATGGCACCCCGCTCCAGTATTTTGGGCTTCCCTCATGGCTCACCTGGTAAAGAATCTGCCTGCAATGTGGGAGACCTGGGTTCAGTCCCTGGGTTGGGAAGATCCCTTGGAGAAGGGAAAGTCTACCCACTCCAGTATTCTGGCCTGGAGAATTCCATGGACTGTATAGTCCGTGGGGTCACAAAGAGTCAGACACGACTAAGAGACTTTCACCATTTTGGGAGAAAGATGCAGAGTATGAAAGCTACTGTTAGGGATTCAAAGAAAAGCCCCATGGTGGATCTCCAGTATAGATTCACACGTAGGTAGTGCCAAATAGTATCCCCATGACAAAGCATTGGGTTGGCTTTCCATAAATCACACCAGACAAGTGGCCCCACTACTACAAAATCTTACTTCTGTGATCAAAATAGTTTTTAAATAACTGTCTCAAAGATCCATAAAAAAGTTAATAGTTGCCATTTATTGATTACTTGCAGTTATTCCTACAGTGATGCTGTAAGGTGAGGACCATCATTCCCATTGGTAGGGATGAAGACATTATGGCCAAGAAAGGTTGAGCAATTTGCCCAGGGTCACACAGGCGGTCACCGGGATTGGCTCTAGACCCCTCTGTCTTTCCCCTAAGCTGCATCTAACCCTCCCCTCCTTCCACTCCCCCTAGCCCTGACGCTGCCATCTGGTTACATTCAGTGCTAGGGTAGAACAGTAAACTCAGAAAGTTTTACCCAGAAAGATTGAAACAAAATCATGCTTTGTGCTCAATTCACAGAATAGTAGAATTCCAGGGCTGGTAGGAACACCGGGTCATGAAGTCCCCTTGTCTCTATTTTCACAGATGAGTTAAACCAGGCTCAGTGAACTGAAAGGTCCAAAGTCACTACAGCTAACTAGGAAATTAAGTCAAAAACCCCATTCTTGAAAACATCCTATTCCTGAGCTTTTTCTTGTGCCCCTGAAGGCACATTCTTTTCTCCCAGAGGGCTGCTTGGAGGCTCTCACGCCAACTGTGGGGGCTCTGGAGCCTCCCAAATGTGCCATTTTGTGTCCCCCTGGGGTAGGCGGGGGTGTGGGAGGAGTGGCCCTCCGGGTTGTTGGAGTGCATGTTGGGAGGAGTTGCAGGAGGCCTATTTGGCAGGCGGAGGCTTTGCTAAGAAGTTATGTGGCAAAAACAAAATCAGCAGTTCCCAACTCCTTGCTTGATACTATTACTTTTATAATCTATGGTTCCCGTTAAATATGGTGTAACATAACAGGCTTCTAATTCAAAACACATTTGTACAAAATGTAAAAGACACGCTGTACAAGCCCGTGAATATAAGAAGCAGCGTTCCCTTCAGGCATCCTCTTGAAAGCAGACAATACTTCAAACCATCTGACGTTTTTTGCCTGTTTGCTTTTACACTTGGCGTTATCCACTCACTGCTGTTTTCCTATTGATCAACTGTTAAGTTTTGCATGGGTCCTCTTGCGGGTATGTGAATGCATGTTAAGCGCTTGTTTTCTTTCAGGACAGACATTCCCCGCTGTGCTTTTCCTGGATGTGGACTATTTTTATTATTTACTTTATGTTGCCATGGAGATGGGGAGATCCCAGATGTTAAGAGTTGGAATCTAGGGCCACAGGAGACATTTATCATTGTAATTTGTATGAAGTAGGCTCTTGTTCTCTGTGTCTGCAGAGCTGAGTGTTTATTTTATAAAAAAGTTACTAATGAGGACTCAAGCCTAATGAATAATATGAAACTCACCTTCACCTCCACCACACAACAGTGAGTGATCTTATTAGAGAGCAAATGGGGCTCCTGACAACACAGAGATGAGCAGCTGTTGGGTTTTTCCCTTGTAGGAAACAGAAGGATGCATCAGAACAAGGAACCCATTTATCATTCTTTCGCAGCTCCCCTGAAGAAAAGAAACTTTCCCAGTTTATTTCAACCATGCTCTGCCAGGAAACAAAGAAGCGGGGGGTGGGGGGCTTACCAGGATGCCACCTTCTTCACTGATACATGTTTGCAGAATATCAGTGAATGAAGTGTGAGTCTAAACAAAACAAAATATGGTGGGCAGTGCTTCCAGGGCTATGTGCTAACATCATACTCTAGTTACTACCCGGAGTGAGAGTTAAGTATAACAGCAAACTTTACTATTTTAAAGGCTCTTTGAAGCTCAAAGTGAATTGAAATAGAGATAAAAACAGGGACAGAAAAACTCCCTGCAGGTATCTTGGGAGGTTGATCCCAAACATTTTGGGTTTTAAACAAGTACCTTACAGAGTTCATTCTCCTGAGGGCCAGCAGTGGTAACTGGTGGTTACTGTCGCTCTGTCCAAACCACATGTGGTCCTTAATAGTTCCCTTCTGCACATAGGAAAGACCATTGATGCCTAAAGAAAACAAAGCAGATAAACACCCAATAATGACAAAAGACTGTCCTCACTTTATAATATTCAAGTGCTTCAAGAAATTACTCCTAGTTGTCCCCTCCAACCACCAAGACCTCTTGCTTGATCCCCTTCTCTCACTTCTACAGGACTCTGATGAACTGCATTTCTCCTCTACCCCCCCCCTCACCCGCCACCCACTGTTTTCTTGGACTCCTGAACTTGACTTTTTGGCTCCCTCCAGGCTTTACTTGGGTGCTATATTTGAGATTTTCCATGGATCTCCACCAAGTTCCCTTAACCAGCTCCTTAATCTCCTCCTGTTCCCTTGTTTCAGGGAACCCCAGTCCAATATTTGCTCTCTAAAAATATTAGGACATATATCTTCATCCTATCGGTCTCCCCTCTTTCTTTTTTCTTTCACTCTCACTCTTTCTCCACTTCACCCTTTCCTTCTTGTTTGAAGCTCACATCTTCTCTTTAAACAATCATTTTCCCTTTCCCAGTTAGCCTTTGTAATTTGGCTTGAAAATTAACACTTCTAGAGCTAAAACATTACAAGAGGTAATGGTGGCAGAAAGAACATTGGCCAAGTTTAAGACTTTAGTTTTCATATTTACTAGCTTTAGGATATTGGGAAAGTTCTCAATGTTCCTAAACCTCAGTTTCTTCATTCAAAAATGAAAATAATAGTCTACACTAAGCAGAACTGTGAAGCTGGCATGGAAGAAAACCCCTGGTAGATTCTTATTAAAAGGTGATTCATTCATTCAATTGAACTAAAATATTCATTTGGCAAGTATTATTCATCCAGGTATGACATCTAAGTAATGGCGACAATATTTTTAGAAAGTAAAAAATCACAGATGCAGTTGTCAAGAACTATGAAGAGTCTGAGGTTTTACTCTTCTTACAAGCTAGTAAGTTGGCCTGGTACATTGGTGTGAGTGCTGACAGAAGGCATAAGACTGCTGGGTCAGAAACAAAGGACTTTGCTTTTTCTAGCAGTGTATGTGTGCGTGCGTGTGTGTGTGTGTGCACACATGTGTGTGCCTGCATTGCACTCAGTTGTGTCTGACTCTTAGCAATCCCATAGACTGTAGTCTGCCAGGCTTCTCTGTCCATGGGGATTCTCCAGGGAAGAATACTGGAGTGGGTTGCCATGACCTCCTCCAGGGGATCTTCCCCACCAGGGATGGAACCCTGGTCTCCCTCATTGCAGGTGGATTCTTTACCATCTGAGCCACCAGAGAAGCCTAGAGATTCTGTAATAGAGAGCAGTAAAGCATGCCTGCTCGTTGCTCTGGGAGGTGATGCCGTTTGTACATTCCAAAGCTCTTTACTATACAAATATCATTGAAAAAATCATCTAGATGCAAGTCAGTGCCTCTGCTTATAGAACATCCAGAAATGCAAGCGACCCATGGAGAACTGTCTCCAAACAGAACAAACTGTCAAGCATTTGCCTAATCCTGGAAAATCCCATGGACGGAGGAGCCTGGTGGGCTGCAGTCCATGGGGTCGCTAAGAGTCAGACACGACTGAGCGTCTTCACTTTCACTTTTCCCTTTCATGCACTGGAGAAGGAAATGGCAACCCACTCCAGTGTTCTTGCCTGGAGAACCCCAGGGAGGGGGGAGCCTCGTGGGCTGCCGTCTATGGGGTCGCACAGAGTCGGACACGACTGAAGCGACTTAGCAGCAGCAGCAGCAGCAGTGACAAATGGACAGCGTATTTGAAAGTTGAATGTAAGCTCAAGTCTCTTAGGTCCTTCTGCACTACAACAGAATCTATGTTAAACAATGGAAGACTGCTAATGGTGACATAAATCTGAACAGTAATTTACCACAATTTAAAAAGAGCTGAAAGCCAAGATTCATGCATTTCTAAGTATAGAACAAGTCTTACAGACCAGCTTTATCTGGCCACTTATCTTGGCTCCTATCTGAGATACATCATTATATTAAAGTTTCCTTATTTTCCCATTAAATGAAACCATAGATATAAACATGTAATTTATAGCAGCAGCAGTATAGTGGGTAGGAAGTGAAGTTCAGGAGTCAGCCTGCCCAGGTTCAAAATTCAACTTAATCACTGTAGAGCAGCCTGGAGGGTTATTTAACTTCTCGACTTTATCTTTGCCTCTGTAAAATGGAGATAATAATAGTGTTTCCTTCGTAATATTTATGAGTGGATAAAATGTTTTAATCCATGTGAAGTACTTAGAATGATGTCAGGCTTCAATAAATGTTAGCTATTTTTAACAATGAATATTCACACATTCCTTTGGAATATTCTTCTTCCTCAAGTGCCGGACTTTTTAAACTGTATTCAGCCTAGAACTTAGGATTTCAGAATAAATCCACAAGCACTTATAACCAAAACTGCCCTCTGTATTTTCTGCTCCTCACCACTAAATGACTTAAGTATAGTTCTGAAACCGTTTACCTCAGATTGGGACTTGAACCTATGTGCTGGGACTCTAATTCGTCCAAAACCCACCATCTTCCAACTGAGATCACAAACCTGGTTTTAAGACCTAATGAAGTCCAGGTTCTTGATGTCTCACTGCAGAAAGAAGTCACTGAGAGACAAAGTTAGGCTGTCAGAGAGGCTGAGTGTGGCCTCAAAATGTGGTGTGGCTAGCTTTTATGGGCTGGGTAATTTCACAGGCTAATGAGTGAGAGGGTCATTCCAAGTATTTTGGAGAAGGGGTGGAGATTTCCAGGAATTGGGCCACCACCCACTTTTTGGTCTTTGATTGTGGACCTTGAAACTATCACGGCAACAACCCCAGGTGTCATTTAGCTTGCTGATGTGTTACAATGAGCGTATACTGATGGGCCAACCAGCTCATCTGCTGTCGCCCCCTTCTCCTCTTGTCCTCAATCTTTCCCAGCATCAGGGTCTTTTCCAGTGAGTCAGCTCTTCAAATCACTGACTCAATGGACGTGAGTTTGAGCAAGCTCCGGGAGATAGTGAAGGACGACCGGCGTGCTGCAGTCCATGGGGTTGCAAAGAGCCAGACACGACTGAGCAACTGAACAACAACAATTCTGAGGATCAGGGTCTAGTCGAAGTTGACTTGTCTGCCATCTTGGGCCCATTTGATTCTAATCAGTTTATATTGTGTCCTCTGGCTGAGTCATTCTTTCAAAGGTTGTGCCCTGCCCTCTTTCTTCCTGTTTCAGTTATATGTAAATAAGAAGGAAGACAAATCCATACCAAATAAAAGGTCCACCTTCCCTGAGCTTCCCTGAGCAGTCATTCAGTTAGTTTCAAGTGTTATTTCTATTCCAAGAAGAATGTTCTTTAATATACTTTATTCATGTACTTAAGGGAGATGAAGAAAATAGCATTTATGGATTCTTATCTGGAAAGAATCTGTTAGTATTATTATTATTGTTTGTTTGTTTCTTTTAGCTGTATCCCAAACATGCTATTTAATGACTAAATTGGTAAAGTCCAAAATAAGAATCTTTCTATTTATGTTTTCTTAGTCTTTTTAATTCTTGAATTCTCCAAAGGCAATCAGCACAAGAAATCCTCAGGCTCAAGAAAATGTTTTCCAATCCACTAAACACATACTACCCTAGTTATAATTATCTGTACCCTCTTTCAACTGGAGCTGGAAGGGCCTTTGCAATCATGGCTTCAAACCCTTTGCTTTGTGGACAAGGAGCGCAGCCAGCAGAAGCAGACAGAGCCCCATCAGGCAATGGCAAAGCTGTGAGCTGGGTTCCAGTGCTGTCTGATGTTCTGCATCACACCTTTCCTTCTGCTCACCACTTTCTATTCCCTTATGTTTCCTTCCTTCTCAGCATCAAAGCAGGTCAACTTTGTATTGCATGAAATGTGTTGAATGAGATGGACTGAATAGAAATGAAATGTGTTTCATTTTAGCTGCTGGTGCTTTGCCTGCCGTTGTGAGCAAGGTAACCAGGTTACTCTGATTTCCCAGTTGGGCTCTTTCAGCTTATTAAGACTACTGTGGTCCTCAAGGAGGTGACACCATCTGGTTGACACTGTGATGGTGGACACATGATGTTGCACACTTGTCAAAACCCCAAGAATGGACTACACAAGGAGTGAAGCCTGCTGTAAACCATAGACTGATAGTTAACAATACTCTATCGGCATTGGGTCATCCATTTCAACAAGTCTACCGCAGTCAAGCAACATGCAAATACAAGGGAAACCAGTACTACTAGGGGAACTAGAGGGACATCAAGGAACTCTGTACATACTCCTCAGTTTTTCTGTAACCCTAAGACTTCTTTACAAAAAATCTGGGAATACCCTGGTGGTTAGGACTCCATGCTTTCACTGCCAAGGGCACAGGTTCAGTTCCTGGTCAGGGAACTAAGATCCTACAATCCATGCAGTGTGACTGAAAATAAAATAAATCTATTATATCTATTTTTAAAAACCTACAGTAGTCCATTCTTGTTATATTTGAGAAATAATGTGGTAATGGAGTTTCTTTACCAATGAAAATAGCCACAAACAAACAATACCAATAATATCTCATCTCATTTGGCTTCTGTCTTTGGTGTGAAAAAGTAAATTCTAGAAGTCATTAATCATATTGTTTAAATCCAACTTGGAAGGACACAATGTAAATACTTTTTAATAAAATTGACAATTTGTGTGGCACTATTCAGTGCAGTTCCTGGTGGCTCAGATGGCAAAGAATCTGCCTACAATGCAGGAGACCAGGGTTCGACCCCTGGGTTGGGAAGATCCCCTGGAGGAGGGGATGGCTACCCACTCCAGTATTCTTTGAGGGCTTCCCAAGTGGCGCAAGTGGTAAAGAACCCGCCTGCTAAAGCAGGAGACATAACGAGACATGGATTTGATCCCTGGGTCGGGAAGGTCCCCTGGAGGAAGGCATGGCAACCCATTCTAGTATTCTTGCCTGGAGAATCCCATGGACAGAGGAGCCTGGCGGCCTACAGTCCATAAGGTTGCAAAGCGTTGGACACGACTGAAGTCACTTTGCAGGCAGCACACAATGGCTTTAAGATAGGGAGGGAGGTGGGAGGCAGGGTCAGGATGGGGAACACATGTACACCCATGGCTGAGTCATGTGAATGTATGGCAAAAGCCACCACAATATTGTAAAGTAATTGGCCTCCAATTAAAATAAATAAATAAATTAAATAAAATGAACTGTTCCTTCTGAGGTCTTTCCCTACCATTGTTTTCATACCATTCCTACAGATAGCTTATATTTTTGCCACTCTCTTTGAGAGTTTGTTAAAAACTGGTCTAAACACCTTAAAATTTCTTCTTCTTTGTGTACATGTCAAAAGTTTTTAAAACGAATGCATCTTTCTCATATTTGTCTGCATGAACTTATAATACAAAGCCAAGAAAAGTAGTGTTGTCCACCGGATCCGTGAAGATTTTGAAAATCTTAACCTTTGAATTAATTCACCAAGCACATTGGGTAATAATTCTTGAAGTTTGCACTATACTCTTGTCAGACAATGGTAGTGGTTGAATATTTATAGTAGCCAATTGCCTCCTTAGTAATGGAACATTTAATGAGGTTTCCCTGATGGAACATTCCATTCTGTCTCTCAGAGCCCATCTACTTTGAATGATGCGTGATGCTGCATGTAAATTTTCATTGTCAGATTTAATTTTAGTGTGTATTCTGTTTTCTAGGAACAGTAATCTCAAGACTGCAAGATGTCAATAGCCTTCTTTTATTCTCACTATATTCTGTTTCAAAATGCCACTGTAACTTGGCAGGCATTGTAGAACTATTTTGCAAATTTTTACTGCATGAAGTACATCCAGTAACTTTTAACACCATAAAAGGTGAACCCCAATGACAAATAATAACTACTGTTCTTCTTGTCTTTCAATGACTTCATGAGATACTTTTCCAGACAGGGCCTTGGTTTTCTGGAAAGACGCTTTTTCTGGTCAGATTTGTCATGATTAACTTGATCCTTTTCTTATTATAAATACAATTATTTCATATTACTATGGGGGATATGCTGAGGCTGAAGCTACTTTGGTCACCTGGATGCGAAGAACCAACTCACTGGAAAAGACCTTGATGCTGGGAAAGACAGAAGGCAGGAGAAGAAGGGGATGACAGAGGACAAGATGGTTGGATGTCATCACTGACTCAATGGACGTGAGTTTGAGCAAACTCCGGGAGATACTGAAAGACAGGGAAGCCTGGAGTGCTGAGGTCCATGGGGTCACAAAGAGTCAGACAGACTTAGTGATTAAACAATGACAACAATGGGGGAGATAAATATAAACCCTCTCAAAGACATAGACACATATGTGTGTGTGTTAAGTCATCTCAGTCATGTCTGACTCTGCGACCGTATGGACTGTAGCCTACCAGGCTCCTCTGCCATTGGATTCTCAAGGCAAGAATACTGGAATGGGTAGCCATTCCCTCCTCTGAGGGATCTTCCTGGCCCAGGGATTGAACCTTATTTCTTATGACTCCTGCATTGGCAGATGGGTTCTTTTACCATTAGCGTCACCTGGGAAGCTCACAGATACATATATATGTATTATATTTGTAAATATGAAGATTGAAAAGATGAAACAATTCATTAAAACCACAATAATGCGATACTATCATAATGCAATGCATTAAATGTCCACTTGTTATTGTGCAACTGATTTCCACTCCATGAGGAGAGCATGTGCTAAACACACGCACATAAGGCTTGCCCAGCATTTAACAAAGCATGGGCACTCCCGTGTTAGTGGAGGGTAGGCACTTGTAATAATTTACCCCAGGAAAAATGTACAGGCCTGAATTCAGGAACAGAAAGGAGCAGAGCTACTTTCTGTTCAGAGGCACATCTATCCATGAGACATCCAAATATATACATACACATAGACATAAAGAGAAATGCTATTTCTAGGTCTGAATTAAACCAAGTTCGCCCAACAGTACGAGTCACAGTAGTGGTGGTCCCAAATATGCTAAAACCTGGTGCGTGTCAAATTAGAGCATGTGTTTATTATCATAGTTTCTTTTTTTAAATAGTTGAAGTGTGTGTATTTTAAGAAGAAGCTATAAGTCTACATTTATGGAATCTTTGCAACCAGGCATATGTTTGCTCCATGGGTAACATATGATAATACAGGAATGGAACTGACTCAAATGACCAGGAAAATGAAGCCCCCTCCACTCATTAGGCAAACATGAAGCCACAACTCATGCCAGCATGCAGAGATGTAGAGGAAGAAACAGCCTGAGAGAAGGAGATACCTGAATAGAGCAGGATCTTCTCCATAGAACTTCTCTGGCTGAGAAGCAGACAGAGACTGGAAGGGGAGACACCCAAAGGTCTGGACAGACCCTGCCGAGGAGGAGGGTTGTCCAGGAGATGTGGGATGACAATGACTAGCCCTCTCCGTGGTTGTGTAGGATCATGTCATGGAGCTGGAATGTCTTCTGCTCCAAACGAGCCCTCGTGGTTCAAGACATCCCTTCTCTCTGCTGTCTGGACTCACCTGAAATCCCTCCATCTACACTTCTGGGGTTTTTTTGTTTGTTTGTTCTTTGTTTTCCACTTCATTAGGTCAGGTGTGTGCCTTTTCCAAACTAGTGTTCTGTGAATCATCAGTCCATAGGAAAAAAAAAATTTTTTTCCACCTGGGATTATTATTAAGTTAAACTAAATTAAATGAGTTTCTTTACTACAAACTATCAAGTCTTTACTTAAACTATAATGTTTCTTGGGAATTTCCAAGGGAGAATATAATATATCATGTTTCCCACATTCATTCAGTTGAGAAATAAATTCTTTATTGAGTGCTGGTAACTATCTCCCCAAATTGTTCCAGAGAACACAGTCTGAGGAATATGGCATCTCCTGGAGGCCTCTGCTCTCAGTCACATTCACAGCCTATCATTCACCATTCTGTCCACATCTCAGGAAACTGGATGTTGGGGAGCCAAACACATAGTCAGCTAAACTCCTTAAAAGGAAACTGTTTGCTGTGGTTATTTTCCAGGTGAGAAGGAACAGGACGGAGGTCAGATAAGTTTGAATTAGAGTGAAAGTGTTAGTTGCTCAGTTGTGTCTGACTCTTTGGGACCCCATGGACGGTAGCCTGCCAGGCTCTTCTGTCCATGGAATTCTCCAGGCAAGAATACTGGAGTGGTTTGCCATTTCCTTCTCCAAGGGATCTTCCTGACCCAGGAATCAAACCTGGGTCTCCCGCATTGCAGGCGGATTCTTTACAGTCTGAGCCACAGAGTGGAAATTAACAAATCAGTGTAGGCTCTAGGCAGGCATTCAGTAAACTCCCAAAGAGATGCGTGTGTATGCAGGGCGCCCAGGGAACAGGGACTGAAAAGATGGTGAGAGGAAAATAAACACTAACGTCACTTACTTCCCAGTGCTGACTTGCTTCGAAGTAATTTTAAGAACTCTCCAGAACTTTGTGTGTCAATATAAAAAAAGGGTTTAAAGTTCCTTTTACCATTTTGTATTCCTTGTGATATATACCTGAGTGCCTTGCATGTGATAGACACTCAATGAAGTCTTAAGGGAATTTCATGAATGAGTGAGTGCACATGATTCTAGGCCAAATAAGAAAAATAAAAAAGTAAAGCTTATTTTCAGGTGTGTTTTCTCCTGTCTTGGGTTTCAGTGTCTTTCTTCTCTTCTTTCCTTCTATTATGAAAACTTCCCACTAAGACATGCCTGTGTGCTGTGCTATGTCGCTTCAGTCGTGTCCAACTCTTTATGACACCGTGGACTGTAGCCTGCCAGGCTCCTCTGTCCATGGAATTCTCCAGGCAAGAATACTGGAGTGTGTTGCCATGCCCTCCTCCAGGGGAATCTTCCCAACAGGGACTGAACCCACGTCTCTTATGTCTCCAGCATCGGCAGGTGGGTTCTTTACCACTTGGGAAGTCCAGGAAGTCAGGAAGTGCCACCTGGGAAGTCCCAGGAAGTCAGGAAGACGTGCCTGATTCCACCTAAAAGTGCTCTTTTTTCAGGGGTAGGTTGTTATCTTGATGCAAGTCAAATCTTACTTAAAAGACTCTCTGACTCTATGGTGGGAAGGATCTCTGAGCATCAGAGTCTCTCCAGATCCTTGCAATATCATCACAAAAGAGAAAACCCACTCTTAAATGAACCCTAAGGAGCCATGAAATGAACACAATAAAATGATAGCCTATAACCTTTTGGATTCTACTTTCATTCCAGAGTACCCTCCAGGTATTGTGCCAGGTGGAATGTTTTCCAGGGGACATAGTCCCTGTGCCCTGGGCAGGAATGTGACTACTTTGTGGGTGACTCCAGTGCATGCCAGGAAAGCATGCCTATATCCAACTGAAACCACAAGGGGGAATTCTAGTGGTCAGGACGTAATTAGCCAGCAATCTGAGCATTCATCTTCCTGGTCCCATCTCTCCAACTGATCCATAATCAAAGGAGAATGTTACAGCTCTGCCAAGACAGATTTCAGACTAAATACTTTAATTTAAAAAGATATTGTTGGCCAGACCTCCAAGTGATGTAGATGAGAGAGGTGTCTGATGAAGGAAAAAGTTGGGGGAAAATGGTAAGAGATTTGGGCTTGTTGCTTGATTTTAAGTAAACAGAAGAGGAATATTTCAGGCATCAGGTCAAGAATTAAAAAGAAAAGGACAACTAGAAGAGTCTTGCCTCAAGCCTCCCGTGGGGCTTCCTTTTCTCCTCCTTCCCCTCTTTCCTGTCTGCCCCACTCCCGCTTCTTTCCTCTACCTTGCTACCTTCCTCTTTCTCTCCCTCCTTCCATCCCTTCTTCTCCTTTCTTTCGTTGGTACTTAAACACTGGGAACTGTGTTAAGCTACAGAGACATGGCATGGTTTCTGCTCTGAATATACCCAATACCCCCAGCTGCCCATTTTCCTTTCCCACTGACTTTATCTGAACATTCGTGTCCATTTACCTTTCTCTGTTTTTCCTACATTTTAGATGACAGCCTGTATTAGTTATTGCTCTCCTGAGAAAAAATCAATAGGAGATACACACACACAGAGACACACAGACACACACATATGTTGTATATATTGACCCTTGAATAAAGGCAGGGGTTAGGGGCACCGAGCCTCTGCACAGTCAAATATCCATGGATAACTTACACTCAGCCCTCCATACATGAATTTCCTTTGTATCCACGGTTCTGCATCTACAAATTCAACCAACCTCAGTCTTGTAGTGTTTACTATTGAAAAAATATCTGCATATAAGTAGACCTGCACAGTTTAAACCTGTGATGTTCAACATATATATATAGTTCTCTTTGAGAGAGAGATTTTTAGGAATTGGCTCACATGATTATGGGGGCTGCTAAGTCCAAAATCTAAAGGGCAGGCTGGAAGGCTGGAGATGCTGAAAAGAGTTGATGTTACAGTTTAAGTCCCAAAGCAGTTTGGAGGTATTATAGAAGTCCTTCTTCCTGGAGAGAGGTCAGTCTTCTCTTAACGTAAGCCTTCAATTGATTGGATGAAGCCCATCCACACTATAGAGGGTAGAGTAAAACAGTTTTCCTTTACTCAAGGTCTACTGATTTAAATGTGGGTCACATCTTTAAAATAAAAAAAAAAAAGTCTTCACAGTGACATTTAGACTGGTGTTTGGCCAAATATCTGGGTACTACAACCGGAACTACTTGACATATAAAATTAACCATCACACAGCCTCTCCCCCCACCCTTTCCAGGATCCTTTGGGATTCTTTCTTCTTGTGAGTCATCTCTGTACCTTGTCCCATCTTGTTTTTCTGTCAAATATCCCCCACCTTTACCGAGGAACACTGAGGTGACTTTGAGAGTGGCTAACATCTACTGAGCTCTTACTATTTGCCAGATACTGTGCTAAACTCTGCATGAGTTTCTTATTTAATTCTCACAACTTTATAAAGCAGTCATTATGATTATTATCTTCTCTCACCCAGAGAGGTGAGGCACTTTACTTAAGGTCCTACAGCTGGTACAGAGTGGGATAGGGAGTCAAGGCCAGTCATGTGGTGGCCAGGCTGCCTCCCTCAATATGAAGGATCAGTCAGTCAGTTCAGTCACTAAGTCATGTCTGACTCTTTGCGACCCCATGAATCGCAGCACGTCAGGCCTCCCTGTCCATCACCAACTCCCGGAGTTCACTCAAACTCACATCCATCAGGTCAGTGATGCCATCAAGCCATCTCATGCTCTGTCGTCCCCTTCTCCTCCTGCCCCCAATCCCTCCCAGCATCAGAGTCTTTTCCAAAGAGTCAACTCTTCGTATGAGGTGGCCAAAGTACTGGAGTTTCAGCTTTAGCATCATTCCTTCCAAAGAAATCCCAGGGCTGATCTCCTCTAGAATGGACTGGTTGGATCTCCTTGCAGTCCAAGGGACTCTCAAGAGTCTTCTCCAACACCACAGTTCAAAACCATCAATTCTTTGATGTTCAGCTTTCTTTATAGTCCCACTCAATATGCAGGATGGCCACGACCAAAGGCATCCTTGCCTCCTCCCACTCTCCAAGGGGCGGTTCTAGGTTGCTGAAGTCCTCAGCGATGAGAGGCTGCTGCTGCAGATTCTGCTGAGCCCCAGGGGGTAGCACACGGAGTGTTGCAGTGGACCCAGCAGAGGATGCCAGCAAGCATCGCTCCATGGGATGTCCTCACCACAACACACGCTCCTCTAGAGCACAGAAGGGCAGGGAAGTGCTAACCAGCCTGGCCCAGCAGAGGGCTTCCTGAACCCAGTGGCCAGACCATACCAAAACCCACGGCGATGGGCTATTCTACAGCCACCTCCAGTCATTCAGTAGGAGAAGGTTTAATGACATGGGCAAATGTTCATGAGGCACTAAATTAAAAAAAAAATACAGTTCCTACCAGTTTGTAAATAGGAACTCATTAAAAGTGTGTATTCCATATATTATATATATCTAACATATAAATGTGCTGTGTTAAGTCACTTCAGTCATGTCTGACTGATGACCCCATGGACCATAGCCCGCCAGGCTCCTCTGTCCATGGGATTATCCAGGCAAGAATATTGGAGTGGATTGCCATGCCCTCCTCAGGGGATCTTCCTGACCCAGGGATTCAACCTGTGTCTTTTACATCTCCTGCACTGGCAGGCGGGTTCTTTTACCACTAGTACCACCTGGGAAGCCCCAAAGCCCCAAGTAAGCATATATGTGTGTGTGTGTGTGTATATGTGTGTGTGTGTATGTATATGTGTGTGTATGTATATGTGTGTGTATATGTGTGTGTGTATATGTGTGTATATGTGTGTGTGTATGTGTGTGTGTATATGTGTGTGTGTATATGTGTGTATGTATATGTGTGTGTGTGTGTGTGTGATATATATATATCCACACACATAGAATGAAGATAGGCTCAAAAATGAAATATAATTATGAGTAAGAGTGATTTTTATGTTTCTCTGCATTGTCCAAATTTTTCACAAAAAATATATTTTGTATACATGTACAAAATACCACGTTTTTATGATAAAACATAAACACATTTTGTAACTAAACATTTAAATATAGTTTGTAAAAGTGTACAAAATATATACTTTTGTGATTCAAAAATGACCAACATAGAGAAACTTAAATATTTACCTCTTTCTTGGCAATTAAATGCTACACCAATCTATTTTAACAAATTAAGTCCTACAATTACTAGACTCAGACAGATCCATACTGAGATTATTGGTTACAGAAGGGATGTCAGCCCTTAAAGAGATAAGGCACCTTGCCCAGCAGGGAGCTTCAGCTCTCCCAAGAGGAACCTAATCCAAGGGGTTTGGCTTAATGACAAGAACTTTCATTGCAAAAATATTTTCCATTCTTTAATCAGAGCCTAATCCGAAGGAAACTTCGGATGCCCCGTCATGGTACTTTCCATTTTAAATCTCTACCTCCCTCTCATTTTAGTCTCAATAGCATTCCTTTGCTTTGCAAACGGTAATGAAAAAGCTGGGAATTGTAAAAGTCTTTGTCAAATTGTCACTCATTTTATTAAGCCCTCAAATGGTAATAGAGTGACTGAATTTTTAATCAACATTCCAGGACTAATGCAACAAATGAGCAATGTCTACCTTGTGAAGACAAAAACTTATTCCAGTTAACTTTCACGAATCCAAACATTTGGGGGAAATCTTTGTGTGAAACTCCTTCACAACCTATAGAAAGTCCTGTAAATGACAATAACAAATAACCATACCATATATTTATACATCATCCCAATTATCCTCAAAACAGCCCCCAAACTTTATATTACTTCCACAGCATGAAAGAGGCCCTGAGTTGTAAAGTGATTTGCCAAGAACATGGAGCTGGCAAATAAACCAGACTTCTGGCTCCAAGCGAAGTGTTCCTTCCACCTCACATCTACTTCATGCCTCTGAAAGTGGCTTGCGCTTTGGGAAACAGGCAGCTATAAGTTATTCAGAACGAAGTCCTGTAACTCAAGGGGATCTTCAATCAATGGCTAAATCAATGAAGAAATATTGATTGGGCACTGTTCGTGGAATGGTCCATGGATGTACTATCTGAGGAGACTATTAGATGAATAACTAGTGGTCCCAGCTGCCATCAAACTAAGTAAAGGTAGATTTTGGTCAAAAAAGGAGGTATCACTTTAATGTAGCAAGACCAATGGTGTGTGTGTGTGTGTGTGTGGTGCATTAGATGTGCTCTGAAAGTCTCCATTAGCATCCATTTCCCTGAAGGTACCAAGGACTTTTGAGATGTTAGGTGAGATGTTAGACTTTTGAGATGCTAGAACATGGGTTTTGATGGAAACAAAACATGCAAAATGATATCAAGTCAGCATTTACAAATATGGCTGAGGAAAACATCCTCTATTATGAACAGTAGGTACAAAATGGAGAAGGCGATGGCACCCCACTCCAGTACTCTTGCCTGGAAAACCCCATGGACAGAGGAGCCTGCTAGGCTACAGTCCATGGGGCCTCTAAGAGTCGGACACTACTGAGCGACTTCACTTTCACTTTTCACTTTCATGCATTGGAGAAGGAAATGGCAACCCACTCCAGTGTTCTTGCCTGGAGAATCCCAGGGACGGGGGAGCCTGGTGGGCTGCCGTCTCTGGGGTCACACAGAGTCGGACATGACTGACGAGACTTAGCAGCAGCAGAACATGGGTGTGCAAATACATCTTCAACAATAATTTGCTTTCATGCAAACTATAATGTATAGGATGGGTAAACAACAGGGTCCTAATGTGTAACCCAGGAAACTATATCTGATATCCTGTGATAAATCATATCCATATACTGTAATAAATCATAGCTGAAAAGAATATGGAAAAGAATGTATATAATTGAGTCATTTTGCTGCAAATATGTATAAATATATATTATATAATTGAGTCACTTTGCTGCACAGCAGAAACTAACACAACATTATGAGTCAATTATATTTCAATAAAATTTTTTAAAAGACCCTGCTTTGAATGATTTGGGGTTTATACCCAGAAGTGGAACTGCTGGATCATATGGTAGTTCTATATTCAATTTTTTGAAAACCACCATACTATTTTCCATAGCTGCTGTACCATTTTACATTCCCAACAGAGCATAGTAGTTTCAGCTTCTCCATATCCATGCTAATACTTGTTATTTTTCATTACATTATGCTTTTTCCTTTAGTAGCCATCCTAAGGGGCATGAGGTAGTATATCTTTGTAGTTTTGATTTGTGTTTACCTGATAATTAGTGATGTTGAGCATCTCTCATGTGCTTATTGGCCATTTGTATATCTTCTTTGGAGAGATGCCTATTCAAATCCTTTGTCCATTTTGGAATCAAGTCATTTTTTCAGTATTAAGTTTTATGAGTTCTCCATATAGCCTGGATATGAATCCCTTGTCAGATATATGATTTGCACATATTTTCTTCCATCCTGTGGGTTGTCTTTTTACTCTGTTGATTTTGTCTTTTGGGGCACATATTTTAAAATTTTCATAAAGCCCAGTCTATTTTTTCTTTTCTTGACTATGCTTTTGGTATCATATCCAAGACCTCATTGCCAAACCCAATGTCCTGAAGATTTTGCCTTGTGTTTTCTTTTAAAAGTTTTATAGTTTTAGGTTTTACATTTAGGTTTTTAATCCTTTGGGGGTTAATTTTTATCTATATTATTAGGTATAGGTTGGCCACAGGTGCTTTTTGAAATTGCAGACATTTTTCTGATATTCCTTTCTACAAACTTCAACAGCTACATAAATACAAGAGAACACCTACCCCTCAAAAATGCTCATTAGTTTCATATTTTGATTGATAGGAATAACCATATCTTTCTCACATTCTTTATTCAAAACATCATGTCACAATTTCAATAAAATTATATTTACAAAAGCTTTCCTAATAAATACAACTGCTTTGGAAGAAACACTGACAGCAGAAGCAGCTGTTACTGCTAAAAACTTTTGAGCTATATTACTATCGTCTCCTACACGGGTTCCTCGGGGATGGTCTTCCCCCATCATTATAGAAATGTGCTGTGATTCGTCTGTAACCCTTGGAGGCTCCAGTTTAGTCTCTAGCACAGAAGTGCCCTCCTGAGAGGGGCACAGATCAAGGCTGCACACTTTTCACCATGCAGTAAGTTCTCATTTCTTGCAGAATGAAGGATGGATACTTTATCTTTCTTGCCTTGGCAGGTTGGCTATTATGTCCCTTTTGGCTGCCCTTTTATTGTTGGCAGGTTGGCTACTATGTCCTTTTTTGCCTCCCTGGTGGCTCAGTTGGTAAAGAATCCGCCTGCAATGCAGGAGACCTCTGTTCAATCCCCAGGTTGGGAAGATCCCCTGGAGAAGGGAACAGCTACCCCCTCCAGTATTCTGGCCTGGAGAATTCCTTGGACTATCCATGGGATCACAAAGAGTCGGACAAAACTGAGCAACTTTCACTATCTTTATTGTTTATATTTGCAACTCTGAATTGTTTCACAATTCTAAATAGTCTTGAGTTCATCCCTATCGAATCTCTTACAATTATCCCTAATTTTTTTTTTTCTTTATTGGTTGACTAGTTTAAAGCTTTGTCAACTCCAAATTGGATAGGGAGACAATTGTAACACGTGTCAGTTCAGTTCAGTCGCCCAGTCGTATCCGACTCTTTGAGATCCCATGAATTGCAGCACGCCAGGCCTCCCTGTCCATCACCAACTCCCGGAGATCACCCAAACTCACGTCCATTGAGTTGGTGATACCATCCAGCCATCTCATCCTCTGTCATCCCCTTCTCCTGCTCCCAATCCCTCCCAGCATAAGAGTCTTTTCCAATGAGTCAACTCTTTGCATGAGGTGGCTAAAGTACTGCAGTTTCAGCTTTAGCATCATTCCTTCCAAAGAACACCCAGGGCTGATCCCCTTTAGAATGGACTGGTTGTATCTCCTTGCAGTCCAAGGGACTCTCAAGAGTCTTCTCCAACACCACAGTTCAAATTCATCAATTCTTCGGCACTCAGCTTTCTTCACAGTTCAACTCTCACATCCATACATGACCACTGGAAAAAACATACCCTTGACTAGATGGACATTTGTTGGCAAAGTAATGTCTCTGCTTTTCAATATGCTATCTAGGTTGGTCATAACTTTCCTTCCAAGGAGTAAGCATCTTTTAATTTCATGGCTGCAATCACCATCTGCAGTGATTTTGGACCCCACAAAAATAAAGTCTGACACTGTTTCCACTGTTTCCCCATCTATTTCCTATGAAGTGATGGGACCAGATGCCATGATCTTAGTTTTCTGAATGTTGAGTTTTAAGCCAACTTTTTCACTCTCCTCTTTCACTTTCATCAAGAGGCTTTTGAGTTCCTCTTCACTTTCTGCCATAAGAATGGTGTCATCTGCATATCTGAGGTTATTGATATTTCTCCCAGCAATCTTAATTCCAGCCTGTGTTTCTTCCAGTGCAGCGTTTCTCATGATGTACTCTGCATAGAAGTTAAATAAGCAGGGTGACAATATACAGCCTTGACGAACTCCTTTTCCTATTTGGAACCAGTCTGTTGTTCCATGTCCAGTTCTAACTGTTGCTTCCTGACCTGCATATAGGTTTCTCAAGAGGCAGGTCAGGTGGTCTGGTATTCCCATCTCTTTCAGAATTTTCTACAGTTTATTGTGATTCACACAGTCAAAGGCTTTGGCATAGTCAATAAAGCAGAAATAGATGTTTTTCTGGAACTCTCTTGCTTTTTCGATGACCAACAGATGTTGGCAATTTGATCTCTGGTTCCTCTGCCTTTTCTAAAACCAGCTTGAACATCAGGAAGTTCACGGTTCACATATTGCTGAAGCCTGGCTTGGAGAATTTTGAGCATTACTTTACTAGCATGTGAGATGAGTGCAATTGTGTGGTAGTTTGAGCATTCTTTGGCATTGCCTTTCTTTGGGATTGGAATGAAAACTGACATTTTCCAGTCCTGTGGCCACTGCTGAGTTTTCCAAATTTGTTGGCATATTGAGTGCAGCACTTTCACAGCATCATCTTTCAGGATTTGAAATAGCTCAACTGGAATTCCATCACCTCCACTAGCTTTGTTCGTAGTGATGCTTTCTAAGGCCCACTTGACTTCACATTCCAGGATGTCTGGCTCTAGGTCAGTGATCACACCATCATGATTACCTGGGTTGTGAAGATGTTTTTTGTACAGTTCTTCTGTGTATTCTTGCCATCTCTTCTTAATATCTTCTGCTTCTGTTAGGTCCATACCATTTCTGTCCTTTATCAAGCCCATTTTTGCATGAAATATTCCCTTGGTATCTCTAATTTTCTTGAAGAGATTTCTAGTCTTTCCCATTCTGTTGTTTTCCTCTATTTCTTTGCATTGATCACTGAGGAAGGCTTTCTTATCTCTCTTTGCTATTCTTTGGAACTCTGCATTCAGATGCTTATATCTTTCCTTTTCTCCTTTGCTTTTTGCTTCTCTTCTTTTCACAGCTATTTGTAAGGCCTCCTCAGACAGCCATTTTGTTTTTTGCACTTCTTTTCCATGGGGATGGTCTTGATCCCTGTCTCCTGTACAATGTCACGAACGTCCGTCCATAGTTCATCAGGCACTCTGTCTATCAGATCTGGTCCCTTAAATCTATTTATCACTTCCACTGTATAACCATAAGGGATTTGATTTAGGTCATACCTGAATGGTCTAGTGGTTTTCCCCACTTTCTTCAATTTGAGTCTGAATTTGGCAATAAGGAGTTCATGATCTGGGCCCCCAAATCATTGAGTTCATTTGTCTCTGTATTGAGTCATAGAAAACTGTGTGCACACTTCACCTAAACCATTCCTTTCTACTCCCCAAACACAATAAAAATATTAGCACTCACATTTTATGAGTTTTCTATGTTCCAGGAAAAAAGAAATGTTGGGAGCTCGACATACATGTTAGTTCATTCAGTACTCAATGCAACTTTATGAATGGATGTTAAGAGACTTAATTTATAGATATATAAATCTATTTATAATTAAGTCTGAAGTTCGGCAAAGCACTCCTCAATAACTAAAAGCATAATATTACTTTCATAATTGCTTGAAAATGTCCCCATGGCACGTATCATATGCACCAATGCAGCTTTGGGGTTTGGAAGATATAAATTTGAATCTTCACCCTGCCATCACTTTACTGGGACTGTGGACAAGCCATTTTTACTCTCCTAGAACTGTTTCCTGGTGTGCAAGGTAGGGCAGTGGGGGCCAGGCACTCCCATTGGTGTGTATTGATAGCATAAGGGAGGTGCTATAATGGAGTGTCTACTTTTGGGTCAGCTACCCCCATTTCCAGGACATTTTGAGAAGGACAAGTTCACGAACTCCCCCAGAGTCTCAACATGCCTAAGAAACCTCTTCCTCAGAGTTGGGGTTTGGTCAGGACTCCCTAAGACCATCTTGAGTTCTAAGAGAAGGTGAGATTTTCATGAATCCTGAAATACTGCCAGAGTGGGTCTCCAAGGCTCACCTCAAGCAAAATGCATTGGGAAGGAGGTTCTGTGGTTCCTCGATGTTAAATTACAATAAGTTTAGCATCTCCACTGCTTATCCGCAAACTACCTCTTTGCTGGGGAGTTACCCCTGTATTTTGGGTGCATCCCAGCCCACTGGACCCCTGGCCACCTTTAGAGTATTACTATACGGTATTTACTAAGGTGACCCAGGAATATCTAGCCATTATTTTTAAAAAGGTGTTGAATGGGTTTGCAGAAAGATTTAGCCAGGATCTCTTTGTAGTTTGCAAAATTTTGTCAGAAAGGTCTCAGTAAGAATTACCCCTGCAGATTCCCGGTTATAAATATTTAAAAGCCTGAGCACACAGAACACCAAATTTGTCTATCAACTCTGCAGATAAAACTACCTATTATTTTTCCATGCAGTACTACACATTTCCTAATTTATACATGCCCCCAAATCAAGCCGTTTCTGCCTTATTCAGAGGTTTGGCTTCTCTCTCGGGTTGGTCCCGTGAGTCAGCTGCTAAGAAGACCGATGTTTTTATTTGCAGTTTGTTCTCAGTCCTTGACCTCAGAGAGACTGTTTTCACAAGAGGTTAGGACTCTGCTGGGTGGGGACAGGGAGAGGTGGGGGTGATGGTGGTGAGGAGGTAGCTTTTTCCAGAAAAAGACCGTCCAAGGCACCTCTGCCCTGCACCGTGAGGCCTATGAAGAGTAAGGGCCTCCTTTCTTAGAATGCTTTTCTCCCTTGGCAACACCTGAGACCACTTGCACACCAGAATTAACACATCTTAGGGAGCAATAGGCTGAAGGGAAGCAAATCTGTCTTTGACTGAGGACCTGAGAATTTTCTGGCCATTTTTTAGAAAATGGCCCACAGTCTTATGCCAACTTTCTAGCTCCTTGTGTAGAAGGAAGCAGAGCAAAAATAACTAGATTATTATTGTTTAAAAGTGAGACAAAGGACTCACTTTTGTCTCAGCAGTTTAACTCACTTCTTTATCAGCAGTTTAAAAAATTAAGCCTAAAGGGAGTACCCTGGCAATCATGCTTCCACTGCAGGGGGCATGGGTTCTATCCCTGGTCAGGGAACTAAGGTTCTACATACCGTGTTGAGTTCAGTTGCTCAGTCATGTCTGACTACTTGCAACCCCATGGACTGCAGCATGCCAGGCTTCCCTGTCCATCACCAATTCCCGGAGCTTGTTCAAACTCAGAATGTTCAAACTATCACACAATTGTACTCATCTCACATGCTAGCAAAGTAATGCTCAAAATTCTCCAAGCCAAGCTTCAACAGTTTGTGAACCGTGAACTTCCAGATGTTCAAGCTGGTTTTAGAAAAGGCAGAGGAACAAGAGATCAAATTGCCAACATCTACTGGATCATCAAAAAAGCAAGAGAGTTCCAGAAAAACATTTACTTCTGCTTTATTGACTACGCCAAAGCCTTAGACTGTGTGGGTCACAACAAACTGGGAAATTCTTCATGAGATGAGAAAACCAGACCACCTGACCTGCCTCCTGAGAAATCTGTATGCAGGTCAAGAAGCAACAGTTAGAACTGGACATGGAACAATAGACTGGTTCCAAATCGGGAAAGGAGTATGTCAAGGCTGTATATTGTCACCCTGCTTATTTAACTTATAGGCAGAGTACATCATGTGAAATGCCAGACTGGATGAAGGACAAGCTGGAATCAAGATTGCTGGGAGAAATATCAATAACCTCAGATATGCAGATGACACCACCCTTATGGTAGAAAGTGAAGAAGAACTAAAGAGCCTCCTGATGAAAGTGAAAGAGTGAAAAAGTTGACTTAAAACTCAACACATGCCGTGATACAGCAAAAAAAATCGAAAAAAATTCTAAAAAAAAAAAATTAAGCCTAAAAAGCCAATCTGAGGTGCTGGTTAAAATGCAGATTCCTGGGCCTCGTTTCCAGCAATTCTGATTCATTAGTTCCAAGCCCACTGCCAACGACTTCCAGACTAGTTACAGGGTAACCCTGGTGATCACTTAGTCCACCCCAGCTGATACATCCCAAGACTTTAGACGTCTTTGAGTCCCAGCTTGGGGCCAAATATCCAGTCTTCATCAAACGCTTAGCCAGTCACTGCTTCACTGCTATTTGGTGTACCTGAACACATGGTCAAATACCTGAACACACAGTCCTTCTATATAACAACAGCTCGAAGTTTCTGTGTTCTTCTCCTTCTGTTGTCAGGGCCACCCCAATGCAAGGCAAAGAGAAACAAAAGCAACTGTTTTCCAGTGGAGTGAAAGGACTCTGTGGTCCATCTTTCTCTACCAGTGCTTGCTCCCTGGACCCATCCCCTCCTCTCACTGGTACACTGGTCATTTCTTATGTATTTTCAGTAAATTAATAGAAGCACAGTCATGTCAGGGTAAGCAGCACCTTTGAAAGGACCTGATCCCACCTCCTTACTTTCCAGGTAAGGAAACTAAAGGAGAGAGAGGTTAAGAGACTTGCCCAAAATCACAGAGCCAGCAGGGCCAATGGTGGGATTCAGATCCAGGCAGTGTGGTTTCAGAACTTACGCTTATAACCTCCATGCTCTATGGTGCATAAGTTTTTTTAATTAAAGGGGTTCCCATGGCAACTCACTCCAGTATTCTTGCCTAGAGAATCCTGTGGATAGAGGAGCCTGGTGGGCTGCTGTCCATAGGGTCGCACAGAGTCGGACATGACTGAAGCGACTTAGCAGCAGCAGCAGCATATTTTTTAAAAAATATATATTTATTTACTTAGGTCTTAGTTGCAGCACGCGGGGTCTTTGATCTTCACTGTGGCATGTGTGATCTTCTGTTGTGGTAGGTGAACTCTTGGTTCTGGCATGGGGGGATCTAGTTCCCTGACGAGGGATTGAACCCTGGGCCCTTTTGCATTGGGAGCATGGAAGTCCTAGCCACTGGGCCACCAGGGAAGTCCTATTCAGTGCAAAGATTTAGTGAGAGAGCTGAGCTGAGTGGAAGGTAGGCTGGCATAACTGTGTTGGGAAGACACAGGCAGAGTTCAGGGGCAAGGGTATCCTGCTATTCTTGTCATTTTGTTCTTCTGGCAGGGTGTCAGGTGGAAAAAGAGGAAAAGCTGCGCACTGTCTTGATGATCTGGAAGCACTGATTACATCAGAGAGGAGATTAAAACCCAAATTGTTGGATTACTTGGCTTCAATCACTTCATTCTTTCCCATAACTCACAAGAAGAGGCAGGTACCATAGACAGGACAGAGAGGCCTGGTCAGCTCCAGCAGCCTGGGGCGCTGCTCCAACTCTGTCTGTTCCTAACTCTACTGGGTACAGAACTTCCCTTCTTTGGGTACTATTCTTTCATCTGTAATTTGGAAAGAGGATGTTCAAGGTGATTGCTGAGGCTGCTTCCAATTCTACGATTGAATGTGTGTCCCACTGAAGAGCTGGCAGGGGTGTGTGTGTCATCTCTGGGCAGCTGAGGTTGAGGGTAAATGTCTTGATCACTTGCATTTCTGTTGACTGGTTTGTGTCAGTTCATACCCTTAGGAAAGGTAAGCCTTCACAGGCCTCCTAACTCCCCTCAGAATATTGCCAATGACAGGTGTTCAGTAATACTGCTGAATAATACAGGCTGTGCATAGGACCGGAGCCAGCTGGGGACTCCCAGAGTCTTGATAAGGCTGCCTTCCGTAGAATCTGCCTGCTTTCCTCCTCTTTAAGAAGTCACTCTGGAGTCTTGGGGGCTCAAAGACTCAACAAACAGATCTGAATGACCTTCTGACCCTGTCACCTCATGGTGACTAGGCAGGCAGACAGCCTATCTCCCTGACTCTTGTGAGGCTGCTCTCCCAACCTGTACAGATATCTGGCTGGAGGCAAAGGATCACTCATTTTGCTTCTTGTTTGGGTTGTCTGGGTGCCTTGGGGTGTTTTTGAGGAAACAGAAAGTATTCACTATCTTAAAAGTATCCCCCTGTCCTGCCTCCTTTCACCTACAGTCTCTTCATCACCAGTAAGTAGTCAATTTCATCTCTTCTCCAGTATCCATCTCTCCCACCTCCTGGGGTAGGGAGACAAATTCCATCCTGGTTTCATGAAGGAAGAGTTATGAAGGCCTGTGTCAAAGGCTAAGGCTGCATAAAACCCAATAAATTATTTGCTCCAGAGGAAAGAACTTCTGTGTTTTCATTATGCTATGGCCAGGTAAAATTTCACTTCAATAAATATCATTGTAAACATGCAGGTTTTTTTGTATAGTCCAGCTTTTTTTCATATTTCTTTGTTGACTTGGTACAACATGCCTGAGTTAATTCAGGCTGCTACAAAAAAAATTCCATATACTGGGCAGCTAATAAACAACAGAAATTTATTTGGAAGCTCTTGGAAGTCTAAGTCCAACATGCTAGGAGGTTTGGTGTCTGGTGAGAGTCATCTTTGTGGTTCATAGCTGAACTTTTTTTTCTTTTTGCTGTGTCCCCACATGGTAGGAAGAGTGAGGATCTCTCTGGGGCCTCCTTTATCAGGGCACTAATTATATTCATGAGGGTACCATTCTCATGACCTAAGCACCCCCAAAGACCCTACTTCAAAATACCATCACATTGGGCATTAGAATTTAACATATGAATTGGGGCAGGGGGACATAAACATTGAGTCTGCCGCAAGAGTCATTTAGTCCAACAAACTAATTATATCTCCCTTTTAGATCAAATACATCCCTTTCTCACAAAAGTAACCAATTGATAGAATCTACCTTTGTAAGAAGAGTAGATAAGTGTTCAGTGTAGTTATGTCTGACTTCAGGGCATTCCTGATCTCCAGAAAGCAGCAATTCCTGTTAACTCCTCTTTTGTCTCTTTTCACACTACAAATCCCACTGAAAGTGAAAGTTGCTCAGTTGTGTCCGGCTCTTTGTGACCCCATGGACTATATAGTCCATGGAATTCTCTAGGGCAGAATACTGGAGTGGGTAGCCTCTCCCTTCTCCAGGGGGTCTTCCCAACCCAGGGATTGAACCCAGGTCTCCCATATTGCAGGTGAATTCTTTACCAGCTAAGCCACCCCACTAATACACCTAAAACCTCAAATAATGCAGTCACACCCTTGGGGGTGCATGTTACCATGCTTTCTTCTACCAAAAGATGGAGCACAAAATTTTTCATTCCCTACTTCTTTCAGACTATCCAATAGTGTCTGGTGGTGAATTCTGTACACATTTCACCAAAACAAGCCAACAAAAAATGGAATGAAATTTGCTCATTATTTTGCTCTATGGATTCCAGAAACTTCCCTCACATTCTTCCAAAATGGAGAAGCAATGGTCACAAATCTAGATGGCAACATTATGTAGAGGAACAAGTGTTATCAAGACATAAATGTGGTTTTATCTTAACTTTACCTGTTAGCTGTGTGATCTTAGTAAAGCAAACAGCCTCTCTGAGCAGAGGTCTTCATCTATGGGCTGAATGATCTCTTAGGTCTTCCAGGCTCACTGATTCTGTACCTTTGCTTCTCTGCTTATTTTTAAAGTTTACCTTTTAGCGTAGGATGTCTTTGTTCTTCTGCTTTTCTGATACTTTAAGAGAGCAAAAATTACTTTCAAAAAATATTTAATTTCACAGTTTGCCATATACATTACTTAAAATGTCAATTTCCCTATCCAGAAATGAAAACGTTCTTTGCTGTAGTTGACCGTTAATTGATGTTATTTCTTTCTACTTGGCATTAATGTGAAGGACCTAACTTTGGTTCATGAGGAAAGAAGGATTGTTTCTAAAATTTTGGGAGAAGAATGGAGGAAAAAAGATTTAGTGTTTGGCTTGCTTTTATTTTATTTCCTGGCTACCCAGGAAAGGGTGCCAGTCTGAAAACAGTTGCTGGCTGGAAGCCGAAAATCCCCATGTGATAATGTGTAGCATTTGAGTGCTTAACTTGAAAAGGGTGTGGGGATCCCCCAGAGTCCTGCCCACCCCTTACCCCTGCAGTTGGTGCCAGGGGTACCTCCTTAGGTGAAAACCCTCAGAGGTCACTTCTGGAAGAACTCCTTCTATAGTAACTGCACCAGGATGTATCAGAGAGAAGAGGGTCCTCACACCTACATTCAGATGCACGAAGGGTCTTCTGCACATTGTCCCTCACCTTCTTTCCTCCCTGGATCCTCAATGAGGCAGGTAAGTTATGTCCTGCATGAGAGAGCTCTTCCTATGCCCCCACCCCCTGGCTCAGACCCCTCCACGGAGCTGCAGTTGCCACCTTGCCCCTAGCCTGGGGCTCTAGCCAGGCAGGGCATTTGGCTCATCAGGCAGAACCAGCTGGATAACAAGTGGTCTCAGATAAGGTGCTATCTGACCACATTAAGGAGTGAACCTCTTCAGCACTATTTTTATTTTGTCTCACCTACAGGAGGACAGAGTGGGAAAGTGTAAACAGGCGGTGAGGTTGAAATGTTCAGACAACCCAGTGCCCCCCACCCCTCCTGTGCTGAGGCACGTGTGAAGGCCACCCAGGAAAGGGTGCCAGTCTGAAAACAGCTGCTGGCTGGAAGCCGAAAATCCCCATGTGATAATGTATAGCATTTGAGTGCTTAACTTGAAAAGGGTGTGGGAATCCCCCAGAGTCCTGCCCACCCCTTACCCCCGCAGTGGTGCCAGGGGTACCTCCTTAGGTGAAAACCCTCAGAGGTCACTTCTGAGGGACTTTCCAGCTGGAATAATCCCAGGAAGCCTCACCACCTGCTGTGTGGTGACCTTGATACCATCTTCTGATAGAAACAGCCAGAGGTGGGCAGGGGGCTTCTACCTCCTCCATAAAACCCTCTACAACCCTCACTTCACAGTCTGTACCTTAGCATCCTTCCATCCTCATCCTAGAGACTCTCACACTCCACCCCCCGTCACATCAAGGCATCCACAGTCTCCTACTTCCTTTCACTACTCTGTCACTGGGACGGACGCCTTTCCTCTGTCAGCCTCTTCTCAGCCTTTAAAATTCAGCTCAAATCATACCTGTTAAAACATAACCTTCTCATACTGGTCTTAGTTTCCTGTTCACTCCTGAATATGATACTTGTCAAAATCACTTCTTCACTTCACTACTTGATTATCAACTCCTTAAGGTCAGGGACAAGGTTATATACATATATCTTTCAGCCCCAGTGCTAAATACAGTACTTTTACACATGATGGTTACATTTATGCCAACATGTCTCCCCAGGTGGTGCTAGTGGTAAAGAACGTGCCTGCCAATGCAGGAGATACAGGAGACATGGGTTTAATTCCTGGGTTGGGAAGATCCCCTGGAGTAGGAAATGGCAACCGACTCCAGTATTCTTGCCTGGAAAATTCCATGGACAGAGGAGCCTGGCAGGCTGTAGTCCTTGGGGCTGCAGAGAGTAGGGTACAAATAAGCACAATAGGTCGTGGCTAGCTATGGGGCACAGTTGTTGGTCAAAACCAATCTAGATATTGCTGTAAAGATACGTTAAAGATGTGGTTAACTTTTAAATCAGTTAAGTTAGAGTAGAGCAGACTACTCTCCATGTATGGGTGGGCTTCATCCAATCAGTTGAAGGCCTTAAGAGAAAAAACTTAAGTCCCTCGAAGAGGAAGGAATTCAGCCTCCAAACTCCCTTTAGACTCGAGTCGCTACATCAAACTCTTGGAATTTCCAGGCTGCCAGCCTGTTCTGCAAAGTTTGGACTTGCCAGCCCCAACAATCATGTAAGTTCACTTCTTAAAATAAAACTCTCTGCCTCTCTCTGTCTCCATTTCCCTCTGTGTGTCTGTCTCTATCTCTCTCTCTGTTTCTCTTGCTCTCTGTCTCTCTATCTCTCCTCCTGTCTTCTGTCTGTCTCTCTCTTTTTCTATACACACACACACATACACATACACACATATAAAATATTGGTTCTGTTTCTGTGGGTAACCCTAATAACACAGTCCTTGTTTAGACCTCAGACTTAATTGCAAAAAAAGGAATATGGAAAGTGGGCAAAAAGCTGAATAGGAGAGGGAAAATGGCTGAAAATGTGTGGAAAGGTAGGCAGATTGCATGACCAGAAAAGAAACTACATGCCACTAGCTCTGAAATAATGATTTCTACATTTATTATGCACCTGGGTACCATATGTGCATAGAAATATTTTAATGCAATTGGATATCTTTAAATTCTAGAGATTCCCATGTAAATATCAAACTGTAAGGTAGAATGAGATTAAGATATGGAAATGGGGATTTAGGCCAACATAAAGCACATATAACAAAGCATATTTATATTTTGTAAGGGATTTTCTGGAATCTTTAGAGTCTTTTGGGACTGGATTAGGTCTTTGGGATTCCTAATCCCTTAGGAATCTTTAAGTTGTTTTCAGTATTTTTAGAAGTCACACTGCCGGCTAAGCCTGCATAAGCCCATTAAAATATCAAAGTTTGTTTGTTTTTACCCAGAATTCTCTTAAACAAATGTGATGACATTGATTATCCCTTGTTGCTCAATATCTCTATTTGTTCATTGTAATTATCTTTGTTTAATTTTTTTTAAAAAATGGAAATATAGCTCAACTAATTAACAAATATAAGATTTTGATAGAAAAATCTTTTGAGACATAGGGGACCTAAGAGGTGGAGAAAATGGTGATGGAAAGGCAGGAATCCTGACTGGATGGCTGCTGAGCTCCTTCAAGGCCCCAGAGCTTTGTGAAGTCAGCCCAGTAGCTTATTAACCACTAGCTTATGGTGGCCAAATGCTAAGTGCCTGTCCTCAAGTTCACACACAGGTGGCACCAGTGAGATGGCCTAGAGAAGCCATCCCAGCTAGCCAGTGGGTCTAGGTGAGAGGCAGGGCGCTGGAACAGCAACTGTGGCAGTTCTGCTCCTTAAGTCTTGGCCACGGGATGTTGAATCAACAGCCCTCAACCCAGAATGCCTAACTCTGAGTCCCAGCGCTGTCCCTCACTAGGTCTGTGACATCTTTGTGCCTCACTTTCCTCGTGTGTAAAATGATGCTGAAGTGTTCTAGAGTTGTTCTAAGAATCACACAGTTGAACATCCAGAGTACCTGCAACAGTGCCAGAAACAGAGGAAGCCTCCAAAAAGCGTAGATCCTTGTTATAGGTCAGACATTGTATGTAACATTTGGTATATACTTCCTCTTAGTCTCCAGAATAATCCCTCAAGGTAGGCACTAGTAGAGAAAACTGATGCTTAGAGAGCTTAACAAACTTGTCCAAAGTCACCCAGCTCATCAGTGCCAGAAGCTGGACTCAAGCAAACTTTGATATTCCTGACTACTGTATACCTGCCCCTGTGAGGTGTGAGGTGTGCCTGTGGGGGACACTGGATTACCTCCCTCACCATGTGCCTCTGCGGCAAGTCCAGCCTTCCCAAGCTTCCATATTTTCATCCATAAAACTAGAGGTTGTTTCCCAGTTTTGACAATGTATGATGGCTATGTGTACTGTTATCATTGGGGAAAACAGGATGAAGCATGATGGCAACCTTAAGTACTAATTTTGCAACTCCTCTGGAACTTCTAAAATGATTTCAAAGTGGAAAGTTTAAATGTTACAGTAGGGGTAAGCCACTTGGCATTTTCCTTGATGTCAGGCACTGTCTTTTGCACACAGATGGTGCTCATAAACGCTTACTGATGCGATTGATTCGATTTCTAGAGAGCGGAATGTAACCAGTATGGAGCAGAATGCTGTGTGTGACACAAAATCTAGAGGTCTCTCTGTAAAGTCTTGATTTATGGAGCAAGAACAGTAACTTAGATGTTGAAACATATTATTCTTTAAAATAACATTTTTCATGCAACTAAAATTTTATATTAAAAAATCCATCACATCAACAAACTAAAAAAGAAAAAAAATCATGCAATCAAATCAATAGATGCAGAAAAAGAAATTGGCAGAACCTAACACTCACCCATGACAAAAACTCTCAGTAATGTGCAGCACACAGAATATAGTCAATTTTTAATAATAAGTATAAATGGAGTATAATATTTAAAAATTTTGAATCACTATATTGTACACCTGAAACTTATTGTAAATCAACTATAGTGAAAAAAACTTTTAAAATCCTCCTTTGGGTTATCTTGTTAGTATTTTAATTCTTGGACTGTTTTATGTATTATAAATATTTTCCCAGCTAACCATTTATATTTCCATGTTCCTATATAGTCATTAAATATTTTTGAACACAATTCAAAAAGACCTCTCAGTAAAATGGGAATAGAAGGGAACTTTCTCAACTTGCTAGAAACTATCTGCAAAACTCTTACAGCTAACATTATACTATATTAATACTTATTGGTGAGAAAATTGGAGCTTTCCCACTAAAATCAGGTACCAGGCAAAGAGGTCTTCTCTCATCATTCCTTTTCAAACATCCTTAAAAATGAAGGAAATGAACTCCATGTTCATGGGTAGGAAAACTTTATATCATCAAGATGTCAGTTCCTCCCAACTAAATCTATAGACTCAATGCAATACCAATCAAAATTCCAGCAATTATCTTATGGATATCAACCAACCAATTTTAAAGTTTACATGGAGCAGTAAGTGACCTAGAACAGGCAACACAATATGAGATAGAAGAAAGAAGTGGGAGGCTGATGCTGCCTGACTTTAAGACACTTTAAAGTTACACTAATCAAGACAGGATGGCATTGGTGGAAGAATATACACAGAGCTCAATGGAATAGAATAGAAAGCCCAGAAATATATCCCTTTAAATACAGTTAACTGATCACTGACAAAGAAGCAAAGGCAATACAATGGAGCAAAGACAGTCTCTTCAACAGGTGGTCCTGGAAAAATCGGACATCTATATGCAAAAAAAAAAAAAAATGCGTCTAGACACATACATTATATCCCTTCACAAAATTAATTCAAAATGGATCACAGACCTGATTTAAAATACAAAACTGTAAAACTATTGGAAGATAACATGGGAGAACACCTATACGATACTGGGCATGGTAATACATTTATAGACACAACATCAAGGGCACAATTCATGAAAAAATAATTGATAACCTGGACTTTATTTAAAAAGTTCTGGTCTGTGAAATCCAATGTCAAGAGAAATAGAAGGCAAGCCACAGATTGGGAGAAAATATTCTCAAAAGACATATCTGATAAATGACTGTTATACAAAAATACAAAGAAATCTTCAAAATCAACAATAAGCAACCAACCTGATTTAAAAATGGGCCACAGATCTTCACAGACACCTAACCAAAGATACATGTGTGTGTGTGTGTGTGTGTGTGTGTGAGCTCAGTCATGCCTGACTCTTTGAGACCCCCTGGGCTGTAGCCCACCAGGCTCCTCTGTCCATGGAATTTTCCAGGCAAGAATGCTGGAGTGGGTTGCTATTTCCTTCTCCAAGATACATAGATGGAAAATAAACACGTGAAAACATGCTCCACACCCTGTATAAGAACTCTCACATATTATTGGTGGGAACGTACCAGTGGGGTACACAACTATGTACAACAGTTTAGCAGCTTCTTACTAAACTAAATATACTCCTGCCTTATGATCCAGCAATCGCACTCCTTGATGCTTACTTAAAATAGCTGAAAACTTACGTCCACACGAAAACCTGCACGGGGATATTTATAGTAGCTTTGTTTATAATTGCCAAAGCTTAGAAACAACCAAGATATCCTTTAGCATGTGAATGGATAAATGAACTGTGGTACATCCAGGCACCTTAATATTGTTTAACACTGAGAAGAAATGAGCTGTCAAGCTATGGAAGGGCCTGTAGATAAGTTAAATGCATATTACTGTGAAAGAAGCCAATCTGAAAAGGCCACATATTGTGATTCCAAAAGTCTACATACTCTATGAAATTCTGGAAAAGACAAAACTATGGAGATAGTAAAAAGATCAGTGGTTGCCAGGGGTTTCGGAGGGTAAGGAAGGACGAATAGACAGAACACAGAGGATCTTTAGGGCAATGAAAATACTCCTTAGGATATACTACTGATGGATGTATATCATTATACATTTGACCAAATCTATAGAACGTGTACAACTCTAAGAGTGAACCCTAAGGTAAACTATGGACTTTGGATGATTATGATGTGTCGATGTGGGTTCATCCTTGACAACCAATGTATCACTTTGGTGAGTAATATTGATCCTGGGGAAGACTATACATGTGTAGGGGCAGGAATATATATATGGAAAAGCTCTGTACCTTCCTTTCAATTTTTTTGTGAACCTGAAACTGGTCTTAAAAAATACAGTAGGACTTCTCTGGTGACGTAGTGGATAAGAATCCACCTGCCAATGCAGGGGACGTGGGTTCAATCCCTGGTCCGGGGAGATTCCCATTCTATAGAGAAACCAAGCCCATGTGCCATAACTACTGAGCCTGCTCACTGCAACTCCTGAAGCTCTTGCCTAGAGCCTGTGCTCTGCAACAAGAGAAGCCACCGCAATGAGAAGCCTGTGCACCACAACAGAGAGTAGTCACTGCTCACAACTAGAGAAAGCCTGCATGCAGCAGTGAAACACAGGGCAGCCAAAATAAGGAAATAAATAAAAGTGTTTTTTAAAACTACAATCTTTAAAAAGAAAAACAACCCAGAAGGCTGGATGTAGGGTTTGGAAGCATGGAACTACAGGCCCTTCCTGGGCTAGGACCACTATCTGCAATAGAGCAAGCTTCCCCATCAGATTCTCTCCCAGCAGAAGCAGAGGTTGCGTGCACGTCTGGCCTGTTGCTGGGGTCTGCCTGCCCCTCTGCTCGTCTCATTCAGTTTAGACACCGCCTCCCTGGTAAACACTAGTGTGCCCAACCTCCACCTCGACGCAATCACCGCTGCCTGCAGGAACAGCTGGAAATCCTTTCTGCCAGGTGTATTTTGTCCGATCCTTTTAGTCATTGAGGAGGTGAAAACAGAACTAAAAGGTTCTCTGTGTTTTGGGGAGTTGTGAAAATCTGGGACCGGCAGGTGGGCTCCAAGCACCATTCCCAGAAATAGCAACAAAGGGATTCTTTTAAAAGCCTGGTGTTTTCCTTTTGACTGAACACTCTCTTTGCAGCCAGAGGTTTTCCTCTGGGCTGAGAGATCTGTGTGCCTTTCTTTGTTCTACAGCAGCCAAGCAGAGTCAGGTCACATCAGTCAACTTCTTCATGCCTCAGTTTACCCATCTGTCATACATCCACTCTCCTCTGTGGGAAGCATGTCATTTGTACAGTGGGGAGGGGGAAGGGGAGAGGGAATTAGAATAAAAAGAAGGGCTTCTTTTTTCTTATTTCAATTCATGGCCAGAATGTAAACAGCAGCCTATTTCTAAAACTCGGCTGACAGAGGAATACCAGCAAGACAGTGCTGGCGGGCCTGGGACCAGGCTGAGCCGGAACGACTGACAGGGTTCTATCTTAGTCGCTTCACAAACAGCACTCACTGGGGGTTGCTTCCCAAGGCCAGGCCTCCTGGGCCGTCCTGGGCGTCAGATGGAAGTGATTTGGACACATCCGGCATGGCCTGAATTTGATCCTTTGGGTAAGATCTGAAAAAGAAAGAAGAGGGAAGGCAAAGCAAGTCCCTTAAAAACTATGCATACTGAAAGCCTGATATTTAATGCTCACCCCTTAGAGCTGTATTCCTAACTCTGGGTTTGTAAGACACATGTTTTATCCCCTAATCCTTTCCAAAAATGCATTCCATAAATTGTTAACATCCCTGCCAGTGGCCCCAGTAAACTCACATACCAGCTTTAAAGTCAACCCCTTTTAAACCAATGCTTCAGTTCTTTGAATTAAGGAGATATTATTTCCAGATTCCTACAGCTGCTAGTTTCTTTCCAAAGTTGCAAAAGACCATGTCTCTTTGTTGCTGTTAATTTTTAGAGAGAAACAGATACAGTGGTAGCAATACATGTATACAGTAGCTGTGATCCTCCACAGCCCCTTAGCAGCCTCTGAGGTACCCTGACACCCCACTCCCACCTGCCTCCTTGACACATGGCCTCAAAGCTCTCCATGTTCAGAATGGCCAGAAGTTCCCATATATGGTATTATATGCCAGTGCTATTATTATTGTTTTATAACCAAGATAGAGTGGTTTAACACGTGGGCTCCAGAGCTACACTGCCTAGGTGTGAAGCCCAGCTCTACCACTTGTAGCTGTGTGACCTTGAGCCACTTGCTTAACCACTCTGTGCCTGTGTTTCCTTATTTATAAAACAAGAATGATGATAGCACCTACTTCGTTCACTAATGTGTATAAAGCAGTTAAGAAGGGCCTGAGCAGAATAAGTTCCACACAAGTGCTCGTTGCTATTACACAAGGTTGTGCTTTTGGCCATTGCGGATTGCTCTAATGTCTCAACCATCAACATGCAAATGTCTCGAAGAACCTGGGGACCCATTAAAATATATGCAGAGAACACAGGGAAACATGCCTAGTGATTTTCGGCCCCTCTCGGTCACAAAGGCTGCTGAAGGAGAGCATCCTAGACTTTATGGATCAACGTGGGCCTCACAGATGCTCAAGCCCTAACCTCTCATTCTAGAGACTCTTACTGACAAGCTGAGAGCAAACCTAGTGCCAGACCCTAGGTCTCCAGGTCCCAGAACAAGTTTTTCCTATGGCCTGGAGCTGCTCTCAGAGGGGAGAGCAGTCATTTCCCACCCAGGTCCTCATCACACCCAGTCCTCAAGTACTGAGTCTCCCTGTTTGAGTTTTCCCTGATTTGATCTCCTTTACATCTCTTTGCAGGAATAGTTTTGTTCAAATACAATTTTTTCTCACTGTTCTCCAGCGTCTAAGGATCTGCAGAGCTTCTCTCCCGTATGTGATGTGGCACTGATTTTCATGAAGAGGTAAAGAACCAGTTTCACTGCTTCTCATTTTTTATGTGACTTCTTATTCTCTCTACTGGTTAATAACTTACTTTCCCAAAAGGAAAGTGTTCAAGAAATGCTTACTGCCAACAAATGGGACACTGGAGCCCTGAGATCTATGTATGGAGACAATGATAGAGATATATATCCTCTGGCCCCCATGCACAATTCCTCAGCAGAACAAGGCTCATGAAGCACGTGCCTTGCTCTAAATCCAAACTGCTGAGTCTCAAAGCCTGTCTGTGATGTTCTTCTAGCGGAAGCTACCTTTGGATGAACTCAAAGAGAGTTTAGCCATCATTTGAGCCAGTGCAGCTGAAACTGTCCCAAGGTTTGGATGAGGTGCCACACAAGCCATGGGAGAAAGGGGGAGAGAGTGGGCAGAGTTTTGAGGCCTTCCTGCACTTCCAATGGGGCAGCTCTGCTTTCAAAGTGTCCCAACTGAGAAAGAAGGGAACCACGATCAAAAGTGCTGCCCAAGGCAATTAAGCACCCAAGATGACACAAGTGGCCACAGGTCTCTCAGCTAGTGGGTGGCAGAGCCTGGGATAGAATCCAAATCTTGGGGTCGCAGTGCCCAGGTCCTCTGCATCTCACTAGGTTGTACCAAAAACTGTGTCATATACAGATATCCCCAACCATGATACTATAGAATGCTCAAATAATGCTTTTTTAAAAAGCATTAAGAAAGGAAGTACCAGAACTTCCCTGGTGGCTTAATGGTGAAGAATCTGCCTGCCAGTGTAGGAGACTTGGGCTCGATCCCTGATCCAGGAAGATCCCATGTGCCTCGGAGCACCTGGGCTGGTGGGCCACAACTACTGAGCCTACAAGTCACGACTACTGAAGTCCACACGCCCTAGAGCCTGCGCTCTGCAACAAGAGAAGCCGCCACAGTGAGAACCCTGAGCACCGAGACAAGACTGTAGTCCCCACTTCCCACAACTAGAGAGAAGTCCACGGAGCAACAAAGATCCAGTACAGCCAAAAATTATTAAAAAAAAAAAAAAAGAAAGAAAGCACCGAAATCTCCATAAAGCATACACAAGACTATCTATTGCCAACAGACCCATGAGACACAGATATCGTCACACCCAGTTCTCTCCCCAGGAGCTGAAGATAAACAAGGTCAACACTGAGTGTAATCAGCTAGTCAGTAACTTTGTTTTCCAGGTCTTTCTTCAACATAAGTCCTTCCTCTGTTTTTTTTTTTTTTTGATGTGGACCATTTTTCAGGTCATTATTGAATTTATTACGATATTGCCTCTATCGTTTATGTTCTGGGTTTTTTGGCTGAGAGGCATTTGGGATTGTAGGGCTTACCTGGTTGCTCAGCTGGTAAAGAATCCACCAGCAATTCGAGAGACCTGGGTTCGATCCCTGGGTCGGGAAGATCCCCTGGAGAAGAGATAGGCTACCCACTTCAGTATTCTTGGGCTTCCCTCATGGCTCAGCTGGTAAATAATCCACCTGCAATGCAGAAGACCTGGGTTCAATCCCTGGGTTGGGAAGATTCCCCTGGAAAAGGGAAAGGCTACCCACTCCAGTATTCTGGCCTGGAGAATTCCATGGACTGTATAGTTTACGAGGTCGAGAGTGACATGACTGACTTTCACTTTCATTTGGAAATATAGCTCCCTGACTAGACATCAACGCCACACCCCTGGACTGGAAGGTGGAGTCTTAGCGCTGGACCACCAGTGAAGTCCTCAGTCCCTCCTCTGCTTTGTGTGCGCTTAGTCGCTTGGTCGTGTCCCACTCTTCGTGACCCCATGGACCATAGCCCACCAGGCTCCTCTGTCCATGGGGATTCTCCAGGTAAGAACACTGGAGTGGGTTGCCATGCTCTCCTCCAGGGGATCTTCCCAACCTAGGGATTGAACCCAGGCCTCCCACATTGCAGGAGGATTCTTTACCATCTGAGCTACCAGGGAAGCCCTCCTTTGTTTTAGCACCCCTTTTCCTCTGTCAAAGTGGTTACATGTGTGCTATTGCTTCAGTTGTGTCTGACTCTTTGCGACTCCCATGGACTGTAGCCTGCCAGGGTCCTCTGTCCATGGGATCCTCCAGGCAAAAATACTGGAGTGGGCTGCCGTCCTCCAGGGGCTCTTCCTAGCTCAGGGATCAAACCTACATCTCATGTCTCCTGCCCTGGCAGGTGGGTTCTTTACCACTAGCGTCATCTGGGAAGCCTGTGGCTCCATTTGCTGCTTACCTTTTCCTTATGAATGAATGTCTTCAGTATGCTCTGTTTCTTGGTGGTATTTGCTTTAAAATTTTTTTATCTCTAATGAGTTCATAGAGATTGTAAGTCCCTTATGAAAGGAATTTCAGGCATCTGTGGTGGCAAAAAGGAAAGACACTTTTTCTTAGTGGTTGGGAAGATCTTGTCATTATACTAGGTATTCATTCATTCAAGGTACCCTTAAGTGGACTTCGAAGGGCAAAGGATGTATCGATATTTCAAAGGCAGAAATCTCTACCTGGTCCTCTGGATCTGAGTAGAACCTGCAGTATCCCTGGCTGATTTTTTTTCAACTGCAGGCTACCTCAAAAGCCCTCACAGGTATATTTGCCAGATGTCTCCCTGGGGAGAGAGACCTAGGTAGCTTGGGTGCCTTCTTCCCCCACCTCCGCTCCTATGCTACCAAAAATCTGAAACTTTGCCTGCTTCTGCCAACTCCCCTGTGGTCTCAAGTGTTCCAGGAAATGAGGAGTCATTCTTTATTTCTTGCTTCATACGGGGAGGGCCCCACGTGACTCCCTGTGGCAGGGGGCGGCGGGGTGGGGAGGGTGAGTGGCTCAGCCGGAGCCCGCAGAGGCCCCGCTCGGGCTTCCTGGGGGAGGATGGGCTCTGTCCTTGCCCCTTGGCCTCGCCAGCCTGGAGATGGGTTCCACTTGGCACAGCTCCACCTCAGGGCCCTCTCTCCCTTCACACATCCCACCCTCACTGAGCTCTCCCCTCCCTCCGCCCCGGGGCTCCTGCTTGCATTCCTTCTATCATCTGGCTTTTTTTTTATGTTGTTTTACTTTGTATTTAATAATAGCTCCACATTTTTCTCTTTATCTGAAATCAAGAATCATGCCTGTATCATGTGTTCCCTTTAGGAATGAAATTTATGGCAACGCTTGCCATTGGATGAATTGCTTTTCATTAGCTTCGTACTTCTTAATGATTACAAATTGTTTGCCTGTACAAGAAACAATTCCATCCTGTTCTCCAAATTTCCTGGCCTTCAATTGCAACCAGAAACTGGAAGTCTTGGATTGCCCACACTTGTGGAGCGAGGTTCCTGGCTTTTTACATCAGGGTCTGGCTATACTGAGGGTGGGGAAGAGGGTGGGTAATCCTATATCTTTAGACTTCAAAGTTCAGATTATGGTCCATGGGCCAAATAAAAAGGGAACTTAGCTTTTCTAAGCCATAGACTGTTCTGTGTTTCAGTTCTCAAATCTATAAAGTGGAGTGAGAAAGACTGGAAGACAAGATATGGATATTTAATAACCAGTTCACTTTAAAAGCAGTTTCAAAAAACCTATACTTCATATAATGAATGGGGTTTTTAAAGGAAGCAGGAAAGAATATACCCACCAAAAGGGAGCAGTGGAATAAGTCCCAATGGAAAATTTGTGGCTTTCTGCGGTTGGAGTCATTTGGTTAAGAAATGATGAAATGACAAATTTCTGAAAAGGGTGTGTGTTTTGGAATTACTGAGGTCCAGGTCTCTGTGTGAGATTCGCGCAAGGCCAGCACTTAACTCCGATGCAGGATAAAGAGAAGGAAGTGGTCACCACCAGCATTCCTTCCCACCATGAGAGCACCTCCCTTGTCTAATGCTGCCCATCTGGCTTTTCATCTCCTGAACTTGGAATCCAGCTCTCTCAGCAAGCCTGTGTGCCCAGCATTCCCTGCGAGATAATCCATTCTTTAACTCTGTATGAGAATGGTTGGTAAACAGTTGCGGCTGGAGGCGTAGGGAGCTGGAGCCATCCAGGCCTGCACAGAGGACCTGCATGTGAAGTCGCAGCAGCTCTCTGAGCTGAGGGCCTGGCTCTGGGGAGCAGCAGACCTCCCTGCAGAGCATCACTGCTGCAATTGCCCACATCCCAGTTATTGGACTCTTTTGTTGTTGTTCAGTCATGCCCAACTCTTTGCAACCCCACAGACTGCAGCACACCAGGCTTCCCTGTCCTTCACCATCTCCCGGAGTTTGCTCAGACTCATTGTCCATTGAGTCGGTGATGCCATCCAACCATCTCTGTTGTCCCCATCTCTGCCATCCAATCATCCTCTGTCATCCCCTTCTCCTCCTGCCTTCAATCTTTCCCAGCATCAGGGTCTTTTCCAATGAGTCTGCGCTTCGCGTCAGGTGGCCAAAGTACTGGAGATTCAGTTTCAGCATCAGTTCTTCCAATGAATATTCAGAACTGATTTCCTTTATGATTGACTGGTTGGATCTCCTTGCCGTCCAAGGGACTCTCAAGAGTCTTCTCCAACACCACAGTTTGAAAGCATCAATTCTTCAGTGTTCAGCCTGCTTTATGGTCCAACTCTCTAGTCCTCACAGTGAGTAGGATGCCCCTTGGATCAACCCTAGGGATAGAATAAAGCAGACCAGAAGAACCAAACATCCCAGACCAATCAGTAATTTTTACCACCATACATGCAATGGTTCGCCTACTTAATCATCCAACAAATGACCACTGAGTACCAACTGAAGGAGGACAGGAGCCAAGCTGCTGTGACAACGAGGCATGCGCTATGCTGATATTGGCTTAAGAAAGTTTCTTTCTTTCTCTTCCCAGTTACATAAGATCATTCGATGACCCAAATTCCTTAACTATTGTGAACCTGTTTTCTGCCAGGGCAGTGCTGTTCAAAGTATGGTCCAGGGATAGGCAACATCAGCATCACCTGAGAGCTTGTAAGAAAGTTGAATTCTAGGCCCCAGTTCAGAGCTGTTGAACCAGTACTTCTGGTGGTGGGGCCCAGCAATCTGTTTTACCAGACTCTCCAGGTAATTCTTTTTTTTTTTTTTAATTGTGGTAAAATACACATAAATTTATCATTCTAGCTATTTTTAAGCATACAGTTCAGTGCTATTAAACGCATTCACAATGTTGTACTACCATCACCACTAGCCATGTCCAGAATCCTTTTTATCTTGCAAAATTGAAACCTATTAAACAGTAACTTTCCATTTCCCCAGCCCCTGGCAAGCACCATTGTACTTTCTGTCTCTATGATAGTGACTACTCTAAATATCTTATATAAGTGGAATCATACAGCACATGTCTTTTTGTGACTAGCTTATGTCACTTAGCATAATATCGTCAAAGTTTACCTACATTGTAGCATATGTCAGGATTTCCTTCCTCTTTAAGGCTGAATACTGCAGAGTATGTACATACCATATTTTGTTTATCCATTCTTCTGGACACTTGGGTTGCTTCCATGTTTTAGCTATTTTAAATAATTCTGCTGTGAGCATGAGTGTACAAATATCTTTTCGAGACTTCACTTTCAGTTATTAAGGGTATGTACTTAAAAGTAGAAGTGCTGAATCATGTGGTGGTCCAGTCTTAATTTTTTAGAAACCACCGTACTGTTTCCCACAGCTGCTGTATCACTGAACGTTTTCTTGCAGCTGCTAAATGTAAAATTCCCGTCAACAGCGCACGAGTTCCAGTTTTCCTACAGGCTCACTAACACTTGTAGGTTTCTGTTTTATTTTTGGTAGTAGCCATTCTAAAGAGTATGAGGTGGCATATCTTTATAGATTTGGTTTGTATTTCCTTAAGGATTAGTGATGTTGAGAATCTTTTCGTGTGTTTATTGGCCACTAGTATATCTTCTTTGGAGAAATGTCTATTCGAGTCCTTTGTCCTTTTTTGAATTGAGTTGTTTATTGTGTTAAGTTTTCAGAGTTCTCTATGTATCCTGGATATGAATCCTTTAGCAGATATATGATATGCAAATAGTATTTCACACTCTATGGGTTGTCTTTTTACTCTGCTGATACTGTGTTCTGTTACACAAAATTTTTAATTCTCATGAAATCTGCTTTGTCTATTTTTGTTGTTGTTGCCTGTGCCTTCGGTGTCATATGAAGAAATAATTGCCAAATTCAATGTCATGAAGCTTTCTTCTAAGACTTTTACAGTTTTAGGTCTTATGCTTAGGTCTTTGAGCCATTTTGAATTAATTTTTATATACGCTATGTTGTGCTAAGTCGCTGACTCTTTAAGACCCTGTGGACCATAGTCCACCAGGCTTTTCTGTCCATGGATTCTCCAGGCAAGAATACTGGAGTGGGTTGCCATTTCCTTCTCCAGGGGATCTTGCCAACCCAGGGATTGAACCCAAGCCTCTTAGGTCTCCTGCACTGGCAGGCAGGTTCTTTACCACTAGCGCCACCTGGGAAGCCCCAGTTTTTATATATAATATTAGGTAGAGGTCTAACTGTGTTTTTTTGCAAATAAGTAGCTTTCCAGATGATGCTAATGCCTTTAGGTGTGAGAAGCCCTTGTCTCTAGCATTGTCCTCCTTCACACAGTCAGAGCCAGGACTTTGGCATGTTTTTGTGCCAGCTTGAAGGAAGGGAAGAGAGAAAGTAAATCCACAGCAGCAATTTCCTTTTAAGGATGTGGGGGTGGGAAGCTGAACACTTCATTTAAGCTCACATTCCACTAGTGAGAACTTAGAAATAGGGCCACGCAAGCTGCAAGGGAGGCTGGGAAAAGCAGTTTCTGGCTGGCTGGCTATGACCCTGCCTGCAGTGTTTATTACACAGGGAGAGAATGTGTCTTAGTGGGCAACCAGCAGCCTCTGCCACTTGTGCCATGTGCCAGGCACAGTGCTAGGGAGGAGATGATGCTCTACAGCAAGGCAGCCCATGCACTCAACAGGCTGGTCTAATAAGGTGTCCTTTGCCAGGGTAATGATTGAATCACAGGACCTGAGTGTAGGTTGGTCCCCTTAAACTATAGTGCATTAAATATGCAAGTCCTTCATCTTCTAAAAATGGTGTTAATATCTATGGACATTCACATCCTAATAAGGCCACCCAAGACATTGCTCTAAAGTGGGAATTGGTCAGCTCTGACCAGTGAACCAAATCAGACCCCTTGTAAATAAAGTTATTGGAACACAGCCACACCCTTTCATTTTTAAATAGTCCATGACTGCTCTTAAACTATGGATGACAGCAAAATTGAGTAGTTTTTGAGAGTTTGTATGACTCAGAATTGAGTAGTTTGAGAGTTTGTTTTGAGAGTTAGGATGACAATATTTATTAGCCAGCCCTTCACAGGAAACATTTCCCAAGAACTTTGCCTATAATGTGCTGAGCTCTTTTACCTATAAGAGTTATCAGCAAGTGTGAAACCATAGCAGAGATATGCAGAGATTAACAGACATTGATTTCCTCCAAGTTATGCTTTTCACAGGAGATGTTTGGCTGCTTATTCCCTACAGTCAACTGAAAGTCTCTCTGGCCAAGTCTGGATACTTGATAATTTCTTGTAAATGATAGGACAAATTTTGACAAGGGACCATCCTTTGAATTATTAGAATTTAGAAGATAATTGGAGGGGATAAGAGTATATTAGCAGAACTATTGACTGAGCTGAAGCAATATTTGTTCTATCACTTTTCCACAACCAAAACAATATAGTCAATATGTACATTTTGACTAGGGTGTCAAGGCAAACTCCATTCTAGACCCAGATTTTTATTTATTACCAGTTTGATATTTGGCAGGCTTCCCTGGTGGCTTAGCTGATAAAGAATCTGCCTGAGATGCAGGAGACCTGGGTTAGAAAGGTCCCCTGGAGAAGGTAACAGCCACCCACTCCAGTATTCTGGCCTGGAGAATCCCATAGACGGTATAGTCCATGGGGTCGCAAAGAGTTGGACTTGACTGAGCGATTTTCACTTTCACTGATATTTGGTAGGTCACTAAGTTTTTATGGGGCTCAATTTCTTCTCCTTTGCAACAGGGGATTACATATCTGCTCCTCCTGCGTTATGGGAGTAAGGTGAGGTGAGGTGAGGTGAGGTAAGGTAAGTGAAAAAAATATAGCAAACTAATAGCTCGGAGCTTTTGCTGCTGATACCTTAAAACATAGTGGCTTTTCATAATAACTATTTCTTTAGCTTGTGACTTCGTGAATTGGCTGGACTGTGTGATCTGGGCCAGCTTAGTTGATCATTGCTAGGCTCACTCATGCGTTCATGATGAATTGGCAAACTGGCTAGTGGATGGGCAGTCTAGCATGAATTCCGTCACAGGGCTGGTGTTTGTCAAGCTGTAGGTCTGGGTAACAGGAGTGACTGGGCCATGTGTATTACATCATCCGGGAGGGGTTTTAAGAAAAGACAAGCCCCATTGTGCACATTTCCAAATCTCTGCTTGTGTCACATTTTTCTGATAACCCATTGGCTGAGCCCAGAATCAGGTGGGAGGGGATACAGAGCTCCAGGTAAAGAAGCATGGATGAAAGGAGAGAGTGTGGTCATTTTTGCCATCTACCAGACCATTGCCAATTAGGATAGCAACATCAGTATTTCTAGCACCAAGTGAAGACATCCAAGTTTCTCACCTTTAAAAAATGGTGTTAATGTCTAATAAGATCACCAATGACATTGCTCCAGAGTGGAGATTGGCAAACTCTAGTCTCTGAATTAAATCAGGCCCACTGCCTTTGTTTTTGTAAGTAAAGTTTATTGGAACACTGCCACACCCACTCATTTTCATATAGTAGATGGCTGCTCTCACACTATGACATGGTAATTTTATTTTTAGGTTTTAAAGGAACCTCTATACTGCTTTTCAACAGCATCAGTGGGAGCTGCAGTAACTGAGCCCAGTAGTGGGGAGTCCTTGCTGGAGTTATTCTCATACAGTGCTTTGGATGTTATTCTCAACTGACTGGCCTTCCAAACTTAACTCTTTGGCCTTCCCAAAGAGTCTGTGAGGCATCTGATATCCTTGAAGAAATTCCTTTTCTGTTTAGACTAGAGTGGTTTCTACTGTTCCTGACTAAGGATCCTGACACTGATATTTTCTAAGGCTGGGGGTTTGTGGCTTTAAATACCCTATGCTGAAGAAGGCACAATGTTTGATTTTAATTTTTTTGCAAATAAAATGTTTAGCTCACCTACTCTTCGGTATACCTTCATATAATCCAATTAGGTTTCATATACAAGCTCTGGACTCTCTGAATAGCGAAGATGGCTTGAGAAAAGAAGGAAAGCAAACTCTACTTCCTCCAACTTGAAAAGCAAACACTTCAATTTTGTTTGAAAAAACTCAGCTCACGAGCTCCACTCAGTGTCCTGATGGACAATGTTTTCCCTATGCCGTTTGAGAAGGGCCTGTCCTTTCCTCATTGTGTAGTCTTGACACCATTGTCAAAAATCATTTGGCCGTATGTGATCAGGCTTATTTCTGGACTCTATTCTGTTCTACTGGTCTCTGCATCTGTCTCTTTGCCAGTCCCAGTGGCCTTGATTTCTGCTGCTTTGTAGTATGTTTGAAATCAGGAAGTGTGAGACCTCTGATTTTGCTCCTCTTTTTCAAGATTGTTTTAGCTACCGAAGGTCCTATGAGATTCAGTTTTAAGATTTTTTGGTCTACTTCTGCAAAAATGCCACTGGGATTTTGATGGAGATTGCACTGAATTTACAGACCACTTTCGGTAGTCTGACCATTTTAACATTAAACCTTCCAATCCATGAGTACCAGATGCCTTTCCATTTAATTGTATCTTCTTCAATTTCTTTTAGTAATATTTTGTAGTGTTCAGTATATAAGTCTTTCATCTCCCTGGGTACGTTTATTCCCAAGTATCTTATTCTTTCTGATGTTATAGTAAATGGAGATTATTTCGTTAAATTCCTTTTCAGTTTGGTCATTATTATTGTATAGAAACACAATTGATTTTTACATGTTGATTTTTTACCCTGCAACTTTGTTAAAATAATTTCTTACTTTTAACCATTTTTTGTGTGTGAAATCTTTAGGGTTTTCTTAAAGATTACGTTATCTGTAAACAGAGATAATTTTACTTCTTCCTTGTCAATTTGGGTGCCTTTTATATCTTCTTTTGATATCAGGGTGATGCTGACCTCATAGAATGAGTTTGGAGCATTCCCTTATTTTAAATTCTTTAGAAGAGTTTAAGAAGGATTAGTATTCATTCTTCTTTAAATGATTGGTACAATTCTGCTGTGAAGTCATCTGGCCCTGGACTCTTCTTTGTTGGGAGGCTTTTGATTATTGCTTTAATCTCCTTACTAGTTTTAGGTCTCTTCAGATTGTTTAATTTCTTATGATTCTTATGTTGGTTAGTTGGTAGGAATATATAATTTTCTTCCAGGTTATTCAATTTGTTGGTATATAATTGTTCACAGTAGTCTGTTATAACCCTTTTTATTTCTGAGACATCAGTTGCAATGTCCCCTATTTTATTTCCAGGTTAAGTTAACTGAGTCTCATTTTTTCTTAGTTATTCTATGTAAGGGTTTTCCAATTTTGTTGGTCTTTAAAAAAAACAAAACAGCTCTTATATAGTTCAGTCACTCAGTCATGTCCAACTCTTTGTGACCCATGGACTGCAGCATGCCTGGCTTCCCTGTCCATCATCAATTCCCAGAGCTTGCTCAAACTCATGTCCATTGAGCCAGTGATGCCATCCAACTAACTCATCCTCAGTCGTCCCCTCTCCTCCTGCCTCTTTCCCAGCATCAGTGTCTTTTCCAATCAGTCAGCTCTTTCCAGAAGGTGGCCAAAGTATTGGAGATTCAGCTTCAGCATCAGTTCTTCCAATGAATATTCAGAACTGATTTCCTTTATGATTGACTGGCTTGATCTCCTTGAAGTCCAAGGGACACTCAAGAGTCTTCTCCAACCAGTTCAAAAGCATCAATTCTTTGGCATTCAGCTTTCTTTATGGTCCAACTCTCAAATCCATACATGACTACTGGAGAAACCATAGCTTTGACTAGATGAACCTTTGTTGGTAATATCTCTGCTTTTTAATATGCTATCTAATTTGGTCATAGCTTTTCTTCCAAGGAGCAAGCATTTTTTAAATTTCATGGCTGCAGACACCATCTGCTATGATTTTGGAGCCCCACAAAATAAAGTCTGTCACTGTTTCCATTGTTTCCCCATCTATTTCCCATAAAGTGATGGGACCAGATGCCATGATCTTAGTTGTTTGAATGTTGAGTTTTAAGCCAGCTTTTTCACTATCCTCTTTCACTTTGATCAAGAGGCTCTTTAGTTCTTCTTCACTTTCTACCATAAGGGTGGTGTCATTTGCATAATTGAGGTTATTGATATTTTTCCCAGCAATCTTGATTCCTGCTTGCTCTTCATCCAGCCTAGCATTTCACATGATGTACTCTGCATATAAGTTAAATAAGCAGGGTGACAATATACAGCCTTAATGTACTCCTTTCCCAATTTGGGAAAATGTTGTTCCATGTCTGGTTCTAACTGTTGCTTCCTGATCTGCATACAGATTTCTTAGGAGGCAGGTCAGGTGGTCTGGTATTCCCATCTCATGAAAAATTTTCCACAGTTTGCTGTGATCCACACAGTCTTTAGCGTAGTCAATGAAGCAGAAGGAGATGTTTTTCTGGAACTCTCTTGCTTTTTCGATGATCCAGTGGATGTTGGCAATTTGATCTCTTGTTCCTCTGCCTTTTCTAAATCCAGCTTGAACATATGACAGTTCTCAGTTCACGTACTGTTCAAGCCTTGGTAGAAGAATTTTGAGCATTACTTTGCTAGTGTGTGAGATGAGTACAATTGTGCGGTAGTTTGAGCATTCTTTGGCATTGCCTTTCTTTGGGATTGGAATGAAAACTGACCTTTTCCAGTCCTGTGGCCACTGCTAAGTTTTCCAAATTTGCTGGCATATTGAGTGCAGCATTTTCACAGCATCATCTTTTAGGATTTGAAATAGCTTAACTGGAATTCCATCACCTCCACTAGCTTTGTTCGTAGTGATGCTTCCTTCTTAAGTCCCACTTGACTTCACATTCCAGGATGTCTGGCTCTAGGTCACACCATCATGGTTATCTGGGTCATTAAGATTTTTTTGTATAATTTTTCTGTTTTGTTGCCACCTCTTCTTAATATGTTCTGCTTCTGTTAGGTCCATACCATTTCTGTACTTTATCGAGCCTATCTTTGGTATCTCTAATTTCCTTGAAGAGATCTCTAGTCTTTCTCATTCTATTGTTTTCCTCTATTTCTTTGCATTGATCACTGAGGAAGGCTTTCTTATCTCTCCTTGCTTTTCTTTGGAACTCTGCATTCAGATGGGTATATCTTTCCTTTTGTCCTTTGCCTTTAGCTTATATATCCAGAGAAGACCATAATTCAAAAAGACATGTGCACCACAATAGTCATTGCTGAACTATTTATAATAGCCAGGGGATGGAACAGCTGAAATATTCATTGACAGAGGAATAGATAAAGAAGACGTAGTACATCTATACAATGGAATACTACTCAGCCATAGAAAATAATAAAATAATGTCATTTGCAGCAACATAGATTGACCTAGAGTTTGTCACACTGAGTGAAGTAAGTCAGATAGAGAAAGACAAATATATGATATTGCTAATATGTGAAATCTTAAAAAATGGTACAAATAAACTTATTTCAAAAACAGAAATAAAGTCATAGATAGAGAAAACAAACTTCTAATTACCAGGGAGAAGTGGGGGAGGGATAAATTGGGAGATTGGGATTGACATATCCACACTACTGTATATAAAATAGATAATAAGGACTTACTGTATAACACAGAGTACTCTTCTCAATACACTGTCATAGGAAAATAGAGAATCTAAAAACAGTGGTATGTGTGTGTGTGTATATATATATATATAACTGATTTACTTTGCTGTACAGAATACATTAGCACATTTAAACCAACTATCCTCCAATAAAAATTTTAGAAAAATCAGCTCTTGATTTTAATTTTGTCTATTTCTATTCTCTATCTCTGCTCTAATCTTTGTTATTTCCTTCTTCTCCCGAACTTTTCCTTTAGTTTGGTCTTTTCCTAATTCCTTGAGATGTAAAATTAGGTTGTTGATCTGAGAGCTTTCTTCTTCTTAATGTAAGCATTTGCCACCATAAATGTTCTTCTTATTACTGCTTTCACTGTATGTCATATGTTTTGGTGTGTTGTATTTTCATTTTATCTTCAGATATCTTCTAAATTCCCTTGTGATTTCTTTTTTGACTTGTTGGTTGTAGAAGAGTTGATTATTTTCACATTTTGGTGGATTTTCCTGTTTTCTTTATGCCGTTGGTTTCTAGTTCCATTCTATATGAAGAAGATATTTTATATGATTTCAGCTTCTCAAATGTGTGAAAACTTGTCTTGTAGATTACATGTGGTCTGTGGGAAGAATATTTTATGTGTACTTGAGAAAACTGTATTCTGCTGCTTGGAGGGAAATGTTCTGTATATGTCCATTAAGTCTAATTGGTCTAATTGTGCTGTTAAAGTCCTCTGTTTCCTTATTGATCTTCTTTCTAGCTGTTCTATCCATAGCTGAAAGGAGGAATTAAAGTCTCCCACTATTATGGTGTTGCTGTTCATTTCTCCCTTTGGTTCTTCAATGATTCATATATTTGGGAGCCTTAATCTCTCTTAAAATAATAAGGATTTATGATTCTTACAGGGATTGTATTTCTTGAGTAGAATGTAAATGTTGCTTTGGGGAGACTGTGTGTTATGTAGCTGAAGCTCTTCAGTGGCAACAAGGTCTTCAGCCATTGGACCACTCTTCTTTTCAGAGAAGACTTCCATAACCATTCCTGAAGTGTGGTGGCTTTCAGTTATATAAAAAAAATACCTTTACATATTTAGAAATATTTTTGTTATGAAAGTATATTTGTCAAGGTACATAAAATGTCTGTTAGCTTGATTGATATTTTAAAATATTTGGACAAAAGCATGTGGGCCTCCACTGTGCTCTTTCATTGGACCTCATAAACATTCAAAAAGAGTCTGGGAGAGAAGTTATAGGGACAGAATTGGTTATTATAGCAGAATGTTGAAAGCATCTAATTGCCTACTTTTGGGACATTTAAATTTTATCCAAATAATGGAATGGTATTTATCTATATAATACAATTGTTTGAAGTCTATGAAGCATAGAGAAATGCTTATGATGAAGAAAAGAATACAAAATTGAATACAAATTAAGAATATATCTATGTGAAAATTCGTACAAGGAAAAAAAATAGCTCTCTAGATTGCAGGATTAAGGAGTTTACTTATTTTTAACATATTTAGACTGATATACTTAACTCTATAATTTGAATAAAAAGCAAGAACATAGCTCCTTAACCTGTTTTCTCACCATTATAGCAGCTGCCTATGGAGAAATGCTCTGAGTTGAAGGGCTACTCAGCCTCACTTGCCTTCCACTCCACCAGCAGCAGGGTTTCCATTTCTGCTTCCATGAATTCACACAGTGGGAAGACAGCCACAAAGCATAGTACAGCTTCAGATCAAATATCTCTAGACAAGAACTATTTTAAAGAATATATCTACAAAAACTGGACAGTTTAATGCTCATGGGTGATAAATTTGGTGGATTCTGGAGAGTAAGTTTGCATGACCTTGCCTGGCACCCAGCTTTGTGAGGCAGAGAACAGCTGTGGATGTGACTGGTGATAGAAACAAGGTCCAATGCTATAAAGAGCAATATTGCATAGGAGTCTGGAATGTCAGGCCCATGAATCAAGTCAAATTGGAAGTGGTCAAATAGGAGATGGCAAGAGTGAACATCAACATTCTAGGAATCAGCGAACTAAAATGGACTGGAATGGGTGAATTTAACTCAGATGACCCTTATATCTACTACTGTGAGCAGGAATCCCTTGGAAGAAATGGGGTAGCCACCATGGTCAACAAAAGAGTCCAAAATGTAGTACTTGGATGCAATCTCAAAAACAACAGAATGATCTCTGTTCATTTCCAAGGCAGACCATTCAATATCACAGTAATCCAAGCCTATGCCCCAACCAGTAACTCTGAAGAAGCTGAACAGTTCTGTGAAGACCTACAAGACCTTTTAGAACTAACACCCAAAAAATATGTCCTTTTCATTATAGGGGACTGGAATGCAAAAGTAGGAAGTCAAGAAACACCTGGAGTAACAGGCAAATTTGGCCATGGAGTATGGAATGAAGCAGGGCAAAGGCTAATAGAGTTTTGCCAAGAGAACACACTGGTCATAACAAACACTCCCTTCCAACAACCCAAGAGAAGACTCTACACATGGACATCATCAGATGGTAAACAACGAAATCAGATTGATTATATTCTTTGCAGCCAAAGATGGAGAAGCTCTATACAGTCAGCAAAAACAAGACTGGGAGCTGACTGTGGCTCAGATCATGAACTCCTTATTGCCAAATTAAGACTTAAATTGAAGAAAGTGGGGAAAACCACTAGACCATTCAGGTATGACCTAAATCAAATCCCTTATGATTATACAGTGGAAGTGAGAAATAGATTTAAGGGACCAGATCTGATAGACAGAGTGCCTGATGAACTACTGATGGAGGTTCGTGACATTGTACAGGAGACAGGGATCAAGACCATCTCCATGGAAAAGAAATGCAAAAAAGCAAAATGGCTGTCTGAGGAGGCCTTACAAATAGCTGTTAAAGAAGAGAAGCGAAAAGCAAAGGAGAAAAGGAAAGATATAAGCATCTGAATGCAGAGTTCCAAAGAATAGCAAGGAGAGATAAGAAAGCCTTCCTCAGCGATCAATGCAAAGAAATAGAGGAAAACAACAGAATGGGAAAGACTAGAAATCTCTTCAAGAAAATTAGAGATACCAAGGGAATATTTCATGCAAAGATGGGCTTGATAAAGGACAGAAATGGTATGGACCTAACAGAAGCAGAAGATATTAAGAAGAGGTGGCAAGAATACACAGAAGAACTGTACAAAAAAGATCTTCCTGACCTAGATAATCACGATGGTGTGATCACTCACCTAGAGCCAGACATCCTGGAATGTGAAGTCAAGTGGGCCTTAGGAAGCATCACTACGAACAAAGCTAATGGAGGTGATGGAATTCCAGTTGAGCTATTTCAAATCCTGAAAGATGATGCTGTGAAAGTGCTGCACTCAATATGCCAACAAATTTGGAAAACTCAGCAGTGACCACAGGACTGGAAAAGGTCAGTTTTCATTCCAATCCCAAAGAAAGGCAATGCCAAAGAATGCTCAAACTACCACACAATTGCACTCATCTCACACGCTAGTAAAATAATGCTCAAAATTCTCCAAGTCAGGCTTCAGCAATACGTGAACCGTGAACTTCCAGATGTTCAAGCTGGTTTTAGAAAAGGCAGAGGAACCAGAAATCAAATTGCCAACATCTGCTGGATCATGGAAAAAGCAAGAGAGTTCCAGAAAAACATCTATTTCTGCTTTATTGATTATGCCAAAACCTTTGGCTGTGTGGATCACAATAAACTGTGGAAAATTCTGAAAGAGATGGGAATACCAGACCACCTGACCTGCCTCTTGAGAAACCTATATGCAGGTCAGGAAGCAACAGTAAGAACTGGACATGGAACAACAGACTGGTTCCAAATAGGAAAAGGAGTACGTCAAGGCTGTATATTGTCACCCTGCTTATTTAACTTATATGCAGAGTACATCCTGAGAAACTCTGGGCTGGAAGAAGCACAAGCTGGAATCAAGATTACCGGGAGAAATATCAATAACCTCAGATATGCAGATAACACCACCCTTATGGCAGAAAGTGAAGAGGAACTCAAAAGCCTCTTGATGAAAGTGAAAGAGGAGAGTGAAAAAGTTGGCTTAAAACTCAACATTCAGAAAACTAAGATCATGGCATCTGGTCCCGTCACTTCATGGGAAATAGATGGGGAAACAGTGGAAACAGTGTCAGACTTTATTATTTGGGGCTCCAAAATCACTGCAGATGGTGATTGCAGCCATGAAATTAAAAGACATTTACTCCTTGGAAGGAAAGTTATGACCAACCTAGATAGTATATTGAAAAGCAGAGACATTATTTTACCAACAAAGGTCTGTCTAGTCAAGGCTATGGTTTTTCCAGTGGTCATGTATGGATGTGAGAGTTGGACTGTGAAGAAAGCTGAGTGCCGAAGAATTGATGCTTTTGAACTGTGGTGTTGGAGAAGACTCTTGAGAGTCCCTTGGACTGCAAGGAGATCCAACCAGTCCATCCTAAAGGAGATCAGTCCTGGGTGTTCATTGGAAGGACTAATGATGAAGCTGAAACTCCAGTACTTTAGCCACCTCATGTGAAGAGTTGAATCATTAGAAAAGACCCTGATGCTGGGAGGGATTGGGGGAAGGAGAAGGGGATGACAGAGGATGAAATGGCTGGATGGCATCACCGACTCGATAGACATGAGTTTGAGTGAACTCTGGGTGTTGGTGATGGACAGGGAGGCCTGGTGTGCTGTGATTCATGGGGTCACAAAGAGTCAGACATGACTGAACGACTGAATTGAACTGAACTGAAATTCATTCCACTTTCCTGCCAGGGAAAAGACAAAGGAACAGATGAGATTCAGCACAGGTAAATCACAGGGATCCTTGAGAGCCTAAGAGCCCTGAGAGATAAGCAGATATTAGGCAGGAGATAAAAAGATGGAGTGGTGATGGAGGAGAAATGAGTACAAAGGCAGAGGCTTAAAAAATGTTGGTGTCCCTGAAAGTTTGTGTGAAGTACTGTGTGGTAGACCTTTTGAAAGATCACCCGGGAGAGGACTGAAGTAGAACAAAAGCAGATCATCTAGAAGACTGCTTAAATGTCTAGAGAGAGAAAAATGCCTTCTTAGTGCAGAAGGCAGCATGTGAGTCTCATAACGAGAGAAAAAGTAGAGATGTGACTCAAGGTGTGAGTGGTGGGGATAGAGATGAATTTGACAGCTAGGAGGAGAGAGAATCAACAAAAAATAAGTAATCAGAAGGAAAGTTAAGGGTGATGGCCAAATTCTGCCTGAGCATTTGAGTGCACCCATAGGACCAATGTTGCCAGACAAGTCTCCAGAAATGAAAAGGATCTGGTGTTAGTTTGTATTTCAGATTGAAAACTGTCTGCCTCCTTCTCTGGTTACAGTCCTACAGGGATCCACAATGTTTATATTTACATTTTATGTTTACCTAGGCTGGGCTCTGTAGTTACATAATCAGAGAAAGAAATCCCACAATCAACTCCAGGACTCTCTAGACATCACCTTTTGTAAGTAGCCAGAGCTAGGCTTACAGTCAAATTGAGAGGCATTTATGAATAAATACTGACCCCCAGTGTCTAGGTGCAGAAATAAAGATTAAATAAAGATTATAAAATACCAAGACTCTTGGGAGAGTACCTAGAATTCCAGCTACAAATAATGTTTCCTACAATCCAATTCAGAATCCTGGGGTGCTTCAGAAATAAAAATACTGACTAGTATTTTACTATACCAACGGCTAGTAGCTGCCTGGAGAACTCCAGTGAATGTTCTATAGAAAAAGTGTCAGAATGGATTAAATGACCTCAAACATGAGTGTACAACGATATAATGGTCTTGACCCTCTCTGCTCCAAGGTCCAGGTTTAAATACTCCAAAGTCTTCTCTGTAAAAGAGGAGATTTTTACACAATTAATTTGACTGATACAAACTCCAGCTGTGTTTTATTCTCCACCTAGGTCAACGTTGACCTTTCCTTGTGGCTCAGATGGTGAAGAATCTGCCTGCAATGCAGGAGATCTGGGTTCCAGCACTGGGTTGGGAAGATCCCCTGGAGAAGGGAATGGCAACCCACTCCAGTATTCTTGACTGGAGGGAGCCTGGTGAACTACAGCCCATAGGGTCACAAAGAGTCAGACACAACTGAGCGACTAACACTGGGTCAATATTACATCAAATGAAATTTCCTCTCAAGTGGATGCAGGGCAATGTGGTTGGCTAATGTGCCCTTTTAAGTATCTGTGTGGCTAGAGTGAATTCATGAGAAATTCTTGAGTAAAAACTCTGAAGCAAAATAGCTCCTCCAGGTGCAAGTGCTTCAGGGAAAGAAAGGCACCACCTAACATCTTGGTCTGTGGTTGCTGCAGTTGCTATCAGATGGCATCTGTTTTCTGCAGACTGGAAGTGATGCACTGGCTCTTTGGACACAAGCTTATGTTGCATTCTGGTCTATGCTGAAGTTTTTAAGAACGTGGCATTGCAGAGAATTAAATGAAGCCGTCTTGAAAAGGTAGAGCTTCCTTCATGAAAACAGGGATTGTTTTCATGAACCTTGTTTTTAAAGTAAGAATAGACTTAAGGCTTAAGTGGCCAACCACAATATAAATAAAAGGCTGGTTTTTAGTGCCAATGAGAAGCATTCATTACAGGCTACTGACCCCCAGCAGTCTTAGTAGAATGAAGCATGGAGCAGCAGTAGAGACCAGAGCTGTTTCGAGGTCACACGTATTCAAGCTGAGGTATGACACTGAGCTGAGTGAAACAAGGGACATGGGAGATGATTGCTTCGGGGAGCTAAATTCCAAGGAAATGGAGGCCCAGAGATTAAGTGGACTTTAGGAGTCAAACAGGTGTCATTAGGAAGGGATGTCAGCCTCAGGCAGGAAAAGATTAAAGCCCAAGGTTTTGCATCAGGAGAAAGAAATTCTGTTTTTTCAGCTACAAGGTGATGGCAATCATAATCCTGTTTCTGACTTGTATTAGCAGAGAAAGTATTAATAATTGTTGGTCCAATATGTAACTGTAGCACTAGATCTAGCAGAAGTAAAATAAGCATACAACTATTTGTTTCTTGACAATATAGACTTAAGAAGGTTTTCCTTTACTAACAAAGACTGAAATTTTGAGAAGAAATAAAAAGTACAGAAACCAGGCACATTTATCCAGTCATTGCAAATAGCAAAAACATGTTTTCAATACGAGGCTGTTTTGGTTGCTTATCAATGTTTCCCATTACTTTTTCTTTGGTTCTATTTTGAAAAATATCAAACCTACAGGAAAGCTGGAAGAATAGTACAGCGTTATAAATTTTCCTCCATTTATCAATTATAATTTACTAATTTGCTTTCTGTGTCTGTTTAAATATGTATGAACACTGTGTTGGCTGAACCATTTGAAGGAGAATTGCAGGCATCATGACACCTCACCCTTAAATTTTTCAGCCCCTAAAATGTCTTTTGTAACTTTTAATCAAAATATCCAATTAAGGTTCAAATCTGATTGGTAAAACTCTACTCCCCAGGGTGATGGTGTTTGGAGGTGGGGCCTTTGGGAGGTGAGCAGGTTTAGATGAGGGTATGAGGGTGGATCCCCCATGATAAGAATAGTATTCTAAAAGGAAGAGACCAGAGCCCCCTCCCTCTCCACCGTGTGAGGACACAGCCAGAAGATGTCCGTCTGAAAACCAGGAAGACAGTTCTCATCAGACACTGAATCTGCCAGTGCCTTGATCTTGGACTTCCCAGCCTTCTGAACCATGAGAGGTGTTTATTTAAGTCATCTGTGGTGCTTTGTTACAACAGCCTGAACAGACTAAGACAAAGGTTTTATAATCCATCACTGTTATTCTTTCATCTCAAACTGCCCCAAATTTGACACCTGAAGCCAATGTTTATGTCCTACCAGTCTTTGGGCATTTTCTTCTTTTCTGACTCAAGGTGTTCTAAGCTCACTTTATCTGCTTCCAACCTGGAATCAACGGTGTTTTCCCAAACATCGCTGGATCTGTGAAACAGTATTTAGAAAACAAGATCAAGGTAACTAGGTGTGTTCATTATTACTAGGTTATGGCTTCCAGGCCCTTTCAGAGCACACAGCCAGAGCTTGGGGTGGGGGAAAGGGAGAAGAAATTATATACACATTCATACAAATATCTGCAGTTAAAAACTAGTAACATGGTGGTCTTTATCTTCCTCCACCTTCTCTCTCTTCTCCCTTTGTGAGTAACCTAATTTACAATAACATCAACAAATATGCTCAATTTTTAAACCTATGAAATTCAGAATTACTTAAGTAATTCTTTAAAACAGTCTCAGGAACACTTTCATCTTTAAATACTTGAATTTAACATCAGTGTTACCAAATCATCCCAAATTATCCTGCAGAAGTCACACAGAACAGACTAACAGCTCTCTAAAGAGCAAGGACAGATAATGCAACTGTATTTAGGACCTGAATTGGACAACTTAGCAATGGCTGTTTCTTAAGAGTACCAAAATGGACAAATATCAGAAGAAATTACTGGGGCTTCCATTTTAACTGGTTGAAGACTATTAAAGGAGTTTTCCTTCTCAAAATCTATCCTATTTGATATTCAGCATTTGTTTCAAAGCAATCCAGTGGGCAGAGTGAGAAGACCCACATAATGGTGGTCACAAGTCAATGAAGGTTTCCCGGGTAGCTCAGTGGTATAGCATCTGCCTGCCAAGTAGGAGACACCGGTTCGATTTCTGGGTTGGGAAGATCCCCTGGAGAAGGAAAGGGAAATACACTCCAGCATTCTTGCCTGGGAAGAAGAGGAGCCTGGTGGGCTCTGGAATTGCAAAAAGTCAGACATGACTTAGTAACTAAACAACAACAAAGTTAATGAAGTGGTAGTGGGTGATCAGTAAATGAGTATTGCTTGTGCTATTTAGTCTCAGCTTTTGTGGACGTTTAAAATGTTTTATAATAAAAAGATATTAAAAATATATTCCTGTTAAATCAGAGTAAGCATAAGTTTAAATGGCTAGCCCCAACTAAATAAAAGGCAAATAAAATGTGGCTCTATTATGTGAAAGTCAAACGTGATGATGACAATCTGGCTCATGTTTACGATTTTGTCTAAGGAACTTACATTTTTTGGACTTAATTTCCACATCTTAAAAGCTAGTCTGTATAGTGAGATTATCCTCCAATGAATAAAATTTCGCCTATTGTAGGCAAGAGTGACTTTAATTCTGCCTATCATTTTGCTAAATAGCTTTGGCACTAGAGGGATATTACACGATTAAAATATTCTTATAGTATGGCCATTTCATATTTCCCTTGGGACAAAATTTCCCTCACAGTCCAATGTGGAAACCCTCAGGATACAGCATAACATAGCATCTGCCACAGTCAGATCTGCTGAGAGGCAAGGCATGATTTATAAGATGAGTAGTGCTATAGAAGTGAGCCCCAAACTTGCAAAATCCAACCACGCAGAAGACAAAAGTGATCAAAGGAAAAGTGATCAGAGTCTGAAATGTTGAGGCAATTTTGTGTTTCTGAGGGAAGAGAAATATATGAAAGACTTTCCAGGTGAGAGGGAACCTGAACTTTGAAGAGAGACTTGCCACTTGTAAGAGCATAAAAATGAATTAAAAATGATGCTGGGGATGATGAACTTTCTGTCCAGTAAAGCCGGTTCCCCTACTTCATTCTGTCATAAACAGAGAGGGGCTGGAAAATAAAAAATTATAACTACATGGTAGGAAGGGGGTAAACATATGTGATCTCTGTCTTCTCTTTCCTGGAAGGATTTCTGCTTCTGGCCACCAAGTTGGCCAATTGCAGCCCAACAGGGATTGGCTTTAACCAAAAAAAGCATTTTGGCAACAAAGCTACAGAGCCTCTGGGGAGGCTTCCCAGGCTAGAAGACAAATAACCACTGCCATTAATGTGCACACAAAGGGCTGCATTTTAATAAAAGTGGTCATGACCCAAGATGAGAAATAGTCTGCAAATTTGGGGCAAAAGAATCTGGTTAAGCATGGAAATAGCCAGATCATGTTAAGAAATTTTCCTTGCACATCTTTATCAAGGAAATATACATGATGTAACGTATCCTAACTGAGGATGCTTTGTTAATTCAGTGCTCAAATTTGTACTGGATGATTTTAAGAACCTTTTTTCCTGAGGCAGAATTTTTGTTGTTTTTTTTTTTTTTTTTTTTTTTAAGAAAAACAAAGTCTCAATGTACTGGGATACAGGATTCATTTGAGATATTTAAAAATGAAAATTCATAGCATCTTGCTATGGCTATTATCTTACCACACTGGACCTGCATATAACAAGCATTACAGCCTGGGTAGAAAAAACTTGTCTAGGTGGTTCCAAGGCAAGCCAAACCTGGCCTGCCAAGGACCAAATTTCTAGATAAGCTATCATTTTTTAGATTTAAAAAACTCCCCCTTTTTATGGTCCCAGCTTGACATAGTACAGAGGATACCAAGGATCCAGGTTAGGCATACTTCGAGGTACCTACATCAAAAATCCTGAATACTTTGTAAACCGTGCAAAGAAAACAGGTTCACTAGGTGGTCTCGAGGTTAACGTGCTAAAGTTGTTAAAGATAATTGTACATCAAGTTTTCATAAATATCTCTTTTATTTCAGCCAAGATCTCAAAAACAATAAAACCAAAATTGTACCAGAATGTGTCAGCAACAATTATCCCTCTCTGAGGAAGTCTGTGAGATTCCAAAGTGACTAAGTGTGAGCACAGCTTTGTGCAAGGGAGCAATCATGCTGCTGGGGGTCCTCTGGAGGTGGACGTCTAGAGGTGGGGTGAGGGAAGAATCCAAATCTGGGATCTTGAGCTGCTTTAAGACATGGTCACCACTTGGGCTGGAAAATTCAGATGCCAGTTCCAGAGATAAAGCTGTTCAAAAATGGTCTGAGTTGAAGTTTAGCCATAGGTTTGGAATTCTAGGAAGACGGTAGTTGTGTCTGTGACCCTGATCTCTGAATTATCATAAAGAGTGCTATTTGGTTGGGCAACAGGACTGAAAAGAAGGACGGCAGCAGAAAAGACAGTAGTCGGTCAGGAATGTCAAGCAGCCACACTCCACGTCCTTACACATTGCAGATGTGGCCAGGTGTGAGCAAACCACGTTCTTTTCAGCCATCTTTATCAGCTGATGCTCTAAGTCTTCTTTATTTTTTATCTTTTGGTTGTGCTACACAGCACATGGGGTCTTAGTTCCCTGACCAGGGATGGAACCCGTGTCCCCTACATTGGAAGTTCAGAGTCATAACCACTGGACTGCCAGGAAAGTCCCTCTAAATCTTGATTTAAGGATCAGTGGAGACCAAGCAGTGGCAAGGGTTTTATAGTTAGTTTCCTTCTAATGCCAATTTTACCACAAAATGGATACAAATAAACTAACCCACCAATGGAAAACCATGAAAAACTCGTGATACCTGTAATAGCTATTATAGTTGTAAACTGTTAAGATGACTCTATCATTGAAACGTATGTCACTTGCTTTGATATAAGGCAGTAGCTTAATGGAGAAGGCAATGGCAACCCACTCCAGTACTCTTGCCTGGAAAATCCCATGGATGGAGGAGCCTGGTAGGCTTCAGTCCATGGGGTCGCTGAGTCGGACATGACTGAGTGACTTCACTTTCACATTTCACTTTCATGCATTGGAGAAGGAAATGGCAACCCACTCCAGTGTTCTTGCCTAGAAAATCCCAGGGACAGAGGAGCCTGGTAGGCTGCTGTCTATGGGGTCGCACAGAGTCGGACACGACTGAAGTGGCTTAGCAGCAGCAGTAGCTTAAAGAAATGATGACATACCTGTCTACAGCATCTAAAGACATCCTGTATCATTAAGATTGATGAGCAATCAATCAGTCTGTGGTCTACCCTGAGTACTGTAGACTATGTACCATGTTTTGCCCTCAGCAGATAAAGAACAAATGTCCACTGACAAGTGCCAGTATACCATTTCCCCTGTTCAAGTGAATGAAATTACACCCACTATATTCTAACTTCACCCTGACCTAAACTTCAATTTATAGAGAATTAAGCATGTCTGTGTGTTGAAACAAGTACAACTCTTTGTGTTACAGGAAGATGAAAGCAGAGACTAATTCAGTAGCCTGTACTTAATACTTAGGAATCATATGGAAATACTTTGGAGGTACCATTTTCAGACACAGAACTTATTTTTAAATCAATTTTAAGGAGCCCAAGATTAATGTTTAAAAACAAAAGAGAACATGAACAGCTATGGCTGTCTATATGCTGCTAATTCCAGCACTAGAGAGGAATTCCACCAGATGTCAAACAGGATGTCTCTGGACTTGAGACGAGCAAAAGGCCTTGCTGTTTGTAGCTGGCTGCTTTGGAAGAACCCATCTGTGACTCTCCCATTTAATGGGCCTCTGGTCTTACCTATCAGAGTACAAAAGACTAGTAATAAATACTTAAGTAGAGCATATTATCTAATATCCTTTATTATCATCCCAGAAATTTTCTATAAATACAAACGTCTTATTGAAGTGAAGGTCTGTCAATAGTGACTCAATACTGATTTACTGAATGAGGACGACCTTGAACTTAAGCTTCACTTGTTGCTTTTCCATCTCAGAAACTTAGGACATTGATTAAGCCCCACTGGTGATTAACTTAGTGACTAATTAAAAGGAGGCTGGCAGGGGTTAGCACATAAGGCTATGGGCATCCTAAAGCCTTTAACTGGGCCAACGTTAAGACCTAATTACCTCTACAAACTCTACCCCACAGCCTAGATCTGGAAAAATCAGGTGGGAAGACAGACAAAAAAAAAAGGGGGGGGGTGTGGGAGATGAGCACTCATAACACACCGCATGCCATTCCTTCTGCAGCTATTCCTAGCCAGCACGTGGGAAAAACTTTATTTGTCAGCTCGTTTCACTTTTCCTTGATCGTCAACTTTCTTAATGGCTGCTTGGATAGCCTCTTGGTCGCCCAGGAACTGGTGAGGCCCAACAGTACGCAGGTTCTCGTCCAGTTCCAGGAGAATGGGGACTCCAGTAGGAAGAGTAATGTTGATAATTTCTTCATCCGAGATACCTGGAGATCAAGAGGGGAAGAAACAAGGTGTTAAAGACAACCCAGGAGGAAGCTCTGGTTACGTATTTACGTGCACACTTACTTAGTCCCACATTAACTGTGTGTTTGGAACCATGCCAGATACTCAAAGATTCCAGCTATGGTCACTGGAAGCCAAGGACATTCCAGAAGATTTAAAAAAAAAAAAAAAAAAGAAAGAAAGATGAGACAGAAATTTACATCAAATCTTAGGAAAACATGTTTTGGGGCAACCTGTTGCTGGTTGTTTCCTAACTAAATGATTGACAGGTCTCGTCCTCTTGCCCTTTAACATTCCAACTGCTGGGAGAGCAAGGTGTGGTGGGATCTGAGTTTCCAGACCAGGGATTAAACCCACAGCCTTGGCAATGAAAGCATGGAGTCCTTAGCCACTGGACCACCAGGGAATTCCATCAGATCTTTTTTAAGGAACCTGAATCATAGGTTGTTCAACTTTGACCAGAAGAGCTGGAGTTGTAGCAAGGGTAGTAGCAGCCGTGGTGGTTATAGGTTTTTTGGTTTTTTTTTAATGAGTGCTTTAAACGATAAATAGCTAATGTACATTTCACATGCCACATACTTTTCGAAGTACTTTATGTGTGTTAACTTGTTTAATCAGATATGCACTATTATTTTTCCATGTAACAATTTTGACACAGAGAGCTTAAGCAAACAATTCAAGATCACACAGGCTGTAAACAAAGCCTGGATTTAAACCTAGCTGAGGAGAGCGAAAAAGTTGGCTTAAAGGTCAACATTCAGAAAACTTAGCTCATGGCATATGGTCCCATCACTTCACGGCAAATAGATGGGGAAACAGTGGAAACAGTGGCTGACTTTATTTTTCTGGGCTCCAAAATCACTGCAGATGGTGATTGCAGCCATGAAATTAAAAGACACTTACTCCTTGAAAGGAAAGTTACAACCAACCTAGACAGCATATTGAAAAGCAGAGACATTATTTTGTCAACAAAGGTCCGTCTAGTCAAGGCTATGGTTTTTCCAGTGGTCATGTATGGATATGAGAGTTGGACTCTGAAGAAAGCTGAGCACCGAAGAATTGATGCTTTTGAACTGTGGTGTTGGAGAAGACTCTTGAGAGTCCCTTGGCCTGGGAGGAGATCCAACCAGTCCATCCTAAAGGAGATCGGTCCTGGGTGTTCATTGGAAGGACTGATGTTGAAGCTGAAACTCCAATACTTTGGCCACCTGATGCGAAGAGCAGACTCATTTGAAAAGACCCTGATGCTGGGAGGGATTGAGGGCAGGAGGAGAAAGGGACAACAGAGGATGAGATGGTTGGATGGCATCACTGACTCAATGGACATGGGTGTGGGTGAACTCCGGGAGCTGGTGATGGACAGGGAGGCCTGGTGTGCTGCGGTTCATGGGGTCGCAAAGAATCAGACACAACTGAGCGACTAAACTGAACTGAAACCTGCTACTGCTGCTGCTGCTAAGTTGCTTCAGTCGTGTCCGACTCTGTGCGACCCCGTAGATGGCAGCCCATCAGGCTCCCCCGTCCCTGGGATTTTCCAGGCAAGAACACTGGAGTGGGTGAACTGAAACCTAAGTGTCTGTAATTAGTATACAATGTTTTTCAAGTTTTTCTGATTCAAAATGGACAAAGAGAAGAGAGGAGACCTGAAGAAATGGAGTTAAGCTAATTAAAAGGTAACCGAAAGTGTTCAAATTATCTGCTTTAAAAACAGACATTTATTATATAGACTTCTAAACTCTAACCATATGCTTCTGTGCTATATTAACAGAAAGGACCTAGGGAGAGCAAGTTCTGAGGCAAGTTCAAGGGTCCTCCTTTACTTGGAAGGTGAGAATGGTAGAATAAGTTAGTGGCAGTTAGTTATCAATGCACTCTGTTGTTTTTATTAACTAATGGTCATAACTCGGAGGCCCTCTCTGGGCCTCCACTGCCTCTGTCTAATTAAAAAAAGAAACACACACTCTTCTCTACCACCATTACACAGGGTGTGAGGTAGAAGGAACGGACTTAAAAAGAGAAACATGACAAAGGACAGCATGAAAAGTATTTCTTCTTTCTCCACTAGGAATTCTCTTCTAGGTTGAAGATTTAAAGAGTAGGCTACTAACACATTACTTTGTCCTGCGAAGCTCCCACCCTCACACTGCAACCCTACCTATGATTACCACTCCTAACTAAAGCTGGCAAGAACAAATAAATTCAGACCAGACAGCCAGCTGTTTAGCTGGGAGATGACTGCCTTGGATTTTAAGAGCCCTCGGGCTCTGTCAGGTCAGATCTGTCAGCTGGACGCACAGCAGCTGCCGCATGTAACCCCTGGAGACAGTCAGAGCAGAATGCAACAGCACGTGGTTTAGAGCCAGCTGACTGCTAAGGATATAGAGAAACTGAAATCCTAATACATTGTAAATTAAGAGTATAAGATCCTGTGGAATCTTTGGGAAACAGTCTGGCAATTCTTCAAACAGGTAAACACAGAATTACCAGGGGACCCAGCAATTTTACTCCTAGGTACACACCCAAGAGAAATGCAAACATATGTCCACACAAAAACCCATACCCAAACCCTCAGAGCAGCATCATTCATAACAGATAAAAGATGGAAACAGCCTAAAAGTCCACCAACTGATGAATGGATGAATTAAATGTGGTAGATCCAGACAATGGATTATTATTTGACAATAAAAAGGAATGAAGTTCTGCTGCTGCTGCTAAGTCACTCCAGTCATGTCCGACTCTGTGCGACCCCACAGACGGCAGCCCACCAGGCTCCCCTGTCCCTGGGATTCTCCAGGCAAGAACACTGGAGTGGGTTGCCATTTCCTTCTCCAGTGCATGAAAGTGAAAAGTGAAAGTGAAGTCGCTCAGTCATGTCCAACTCGTAGAGACCCCATGGACTGCAGCCTGCCAGGCTCCTCCGTCCATGGGATTTTCCAGGCAAGAGTACTGGAGTGGGGTGCCATTGTCTTCTCCGGAATGAAGTGCTGATACATGCTAAACATTGATGACCCCTGGAAACAGTAGGCTAAGTGAAAGAAGCCCGTCACAAAGGAGTATATACTGCATGGTTCCATTTATACCAAATGGTGCCTTCCCAAGATGGTTCAGCAGGCAAAGAATCCGCCTTCCAATGCAGGAGACACAGGAGACGTGGGTTTGATCCCTGGGTCAAAAAGATCCTCTGGAAGAGGCCATGGCAACCCACTCCAGTATCCTTGCCTGGAGAATCCCATAGGCAGAGCAGCCAGGTAGGCTACAATCCAAATGATCACAGAGAGTCGGACACGGCTGAACAACTAAGCACGCATGAGGGCCAGAACCGGCGAATCTAACAGTGACGTAAATAGGTGTGTGGTTGCTTAGGGCCAGAGGGGATGGGAGGACTGCGCAGTGACAGCCAGGTACGGGGTGTTGTTTTTTTTTTTTTGAGGGTAATGAAAATGTTCTGAAATTGACTGTGCTAATAGATGGACAACTCTGTGAGTAAACAACTCTGTGAAAAGCCACTGAATTATATACTTTAAATGGATGAACTGTATGGCATGTGAATTATATCTCTAGAAAGATGTTTGAAAAACTACTGAACAGATCCAGAGAAGTTTATGGTTCAAATCACAAGACAGTTAAGGTAGTAAAATTGGACTTTAAAAAAAAATTCCAACTTCCAGGACTTCAGCTCTGGTCATCTGACTCGTCGATGGCTATTTCCACCTCAGTACTAGGAGAGAGGAGAATGTTTATGTCCGTGTTCTGCCCTTGTGAAGGGCTGGGTGCTAACTGAACTCCAGAACCTATAGGTCTCATGTTTTCAAGACTAGTACAGGGATGAATGGGCTTCGCCTGCGGCTCAGCAGTAAAGCATCCACCTGCAGTGCAGTAGACCAGGGCTCGATCCCTGGGTTGGGAAGATCCCCTGGAGAAGGAAATGGTAATCACTCTAGTATTCTTGCCTGGGAAATCCCATGGACAGAGGAGCCTGGCACGCTACAGTCCATGGGGTCGAAAAAGAGTAGGACATAACTTGGTGACTAAACAACAACAACAGGGATGAACTGACTTGTCCGATCCCCTTGAAATAGCTAACACACGGGGATTATCATGGGCCAGGGTTAGGGGTTATGATGTGACCTCAGAGAAAAGTGCTAGGTCTTTGGCAAGGGTCAAGGGGCACACGTGGAACTCATCTGACCATGGCCTCAGATCTAACCAGGTGTAACAAGTGTTATTTTTAAGAGCGTTACTCTCAAGCTCATGCTTATGGCTTAGATAACAACCCGGCTTTGTGTGGGACCAAATGAAAGAGCAAACTAAACAAAGGCCACGAGAACTATAATATTTCACCTATAAAGAAAGGAGAGTTCAACAAAAATAGAAATATTTCCAATAAATAAAGTTGACATTCCACTTTAATGACTACTCAAGCCATTCACAGAGCAGACTAATTACTTACAAATATTTAAAATACTTAGACCACTTAATAATCAGTCAACAGACTTAGTGACTGACATTTTAAAAAAGCAAATTAGAAAAAACCACAATGAAGCCATTACTCATTCCTCAATTTTGGCATAAGTCACATTCTTTGTCCTAAGAGAGTTAAGCAAGCAGAACTCCTAAGGCTAAAAAATGCATCTGCATTGGATTAAATCAAACCAAATCAATACTATATTATGCAATATCATATTACAAATGCATTAACGGGAACATCATATGAAAGTTATAATGAGTGGCCAGATATCACATCCTCCATCTGATAATGGGTTTAGATTGTTTTAAACGACATCTAAGAATGTTCTGAAGGGAAATATCTAATCCCGAATCAACCCCTTCTCCAACTCCCAGCTGTTGTCTTTCATTCTTGAATCTTCCACGTAGGAGCATCTGAAAGTTAACTGCAATCCATTTTAATGACTGGGATATTTCAACTAAGAAATAATGAAAGTTTGATGGTAAGTCAAAGGAGTAACTCAAAGCCAATATGGGAAGAAATCTTAACAGCTTAATTCTCTGCACACAGGACCGACTTCAAAAAATCAAGACTGTATCTACAATGATTCCCCTGACCACTGAGCAGGAACAGGAACCATGGACAGTCATGAAGATCCCCACACAGATATACAGCACTACCCCTCTGCATTCTATCAGCGGTGGCTGAGCAAATACTCACTTCTCCCACCAGGATTGTAAGGCAATGTTTTACCCACTCTTGTGATGCTCATGCTTTTGAACGGGGCCTTATGCAAGAATTTAGTAATGTTTGTTCAACTGTAAGGAATTTTATCATGTGTTGGCTGCTGGAATCCAGAAATTTTTTTAGCTTAATGATCCGATATTACAACTATATGAATTAAGTAAAGGCTGTTAGGAATAGAATGTTAACAAAAACTCTAAGACATATAGTCTGTACATATAGTCCTCAGAGGACTATGTCAGAGGTACAGTACCGGCCAAATTTCAGGAGATCGAAACGGAGACTCACAGTGTGCCTCAGAAGTACAGACTTTGCATGTCCAGGTCCAGGTGCTGCATCCTTGCACCAAGAATATACGGCACCTGACTTAATGGACCCTTGGCACATGGCCGAAATGAATGAACCTGAACTCTCTAAGCTTTCAAATTAAATCTAGTCCCTTACTGTTGAAGCTCTCACTAAAGATTGTGATTCCTTTATCACCTTTTTAAGGAAAAAAAAGAGAGACGGTCAAAAAGGCTGAAGAAAAAGTCATTTGTATTTAGTGCACAAACAGCAAATAACTGAAATTAAATTTGTCTTCTATATATTTTCTTTGGTTTTCTCCAAAGTGTTTGCCCAAAATCTTTGAATATCAGGAAACAAGAGAAAAGATGTTTGGGGAGACAGATCTATACAGGACAACGTGTGTGTGCGTGCTCAGCTGCTTCAGTCGTGTCCGACTCTTTGTGACCTTGTGGACTGTAGCCTGCCAGGCTCCTCTGTCCATGAGATTTTCCAGGCAAGAATACTGAAGTGAGTTGCCATGTCCCCCTCTAGGAGATCTTCCTGACCCAGAGATAGAACCCATGTCTCTTGTGTCTCCTGTATTGGCAAGTGGGTTCTTTACCATAAGCGCAACCTGGGAAGTCCTGGGAAACCCCAATTACATGATGCATATTTTGGGGAATTAGAGAAAGAGGGCAAAACTCCGATCAAATTATACAAATGGGAGGTGACAGCCGCGCCCCCCTTCCTTTTCCCAATCACATCAGTCACAATTAAAACCCCACTGACGGGGACTTGTGATGAGAGTTCTGTATTCTTCTGTTGCCAAAATAAGAGCTGACACAAGATTCTGAATTTCATATATGTTCCACCTACTTTTAATTTTATTTCTTTTAGGTTTGAATGCTATCCATGTACAACTTAAAAGACTGGCCAGGGGAGAATTAGAAATTGGTTATTTGAGTAGTGTAACATGATGATAACATAACAGCCTCTGATTTAGAATAAGGCAGAGAGTAGAATCCATCCTACATCTAATTTTATAGTTAAATGCTTTACAATTTTAAAAAAGGAAGGTTTCTATAAATCAATAAGAGAAAGTGTAACCATACCGCTAGATAAGCATTTGCTTCACAGAAGAGAGGCCTGATTTTGCTACTTCTGAAAATATCCCACAAAATGCCAAAGGTGACTGGTCAGTCAGTCCCTGTCCCCACAGCAAGTCCCAGCTGACCTTTCCTCCTTAAGTCTCTAATTTCACTTCATCCTTCTTTGCCTTGTTACGTGTGCAGCTGCACACAGTTCTTCAGTGGGGCAAGCCCATCTTGCATGCCACTTTTACTCCAAACTTGAAACTGCCTAGTCCTTTCTTGAACCCAGACTAAACAATCCACTTCCGCTGGCAACAACAGGCAGACTACATCCAATGCTTCAGTTCAGTACCTCGCTTCTCCTCCAATGTGGGCCTTCAGGAAACAAACAGGAAGTGGCTCTGCCAACCACAGAGAAAGAAACACACACCCGTCTGGAATGCGAAGGAACAGGGAGCTATTAGATCCTAAGCCTGGGCTAGGAGTCATCGTGGTAGTAGCTGGTGAGAGGTGGGCCCTGCTGTAATCTCGACTTCTTAGTACAGCATGGGTAGTTGTTTATGCTGTTAAAAATCAATAAAGCAGCCCTTCATGTAGAGGCTTTCTTACTATATAGTATTTCATATATTTAAGTCTTTCTTCTGAAGGAATTAAGAACTACTATAAAGTTCAAAGTAAAGCAGTCCATGTCACTATACCAAACAGAAAGCCTTTGCACAGAGAAGGAAACTATCAACAAACCAAAGGCCAGCATTCTGAATGGGGAAAGATACCTGCAAAGTGATACATCCGATAAGGGGTTCATATCCAAAGTAGACAAGGAATTCAAACAATTCAGCATTAAAAAAAAAAAAAAAAAGCAACCTGGGCAGAGGACCTGAATAGATGTTTCCCAAAGGAGAAATGCAGATGGCCAACAGACACATAAAAAGACGCTCAGCTGTACTAAACATCAGGGAAATGCAAATTAGAACCACAGTGAGATACCATTTCATTCCTCTCAGAGTGGCTATCATCAGAAAGACAACAAATAACCACTTCTGGCAAAGGTGGAGAAAAGGGGACCCTGTGCACTGTTGGCAGGACTGTAAATTGGTGCAGCCATTATAGAAAGCAATATGCAGGTTTTTCAAAACATTAAAAATAGAGCCACTATGCTGCTGCTGCTGCTTCACTTCAGTCATATCCGACTCTGTGCGACCCCATAGACGGCAGCCCACCCGGCTCCCCTGTCCCTGGGATTCTCCAGGCAAGAACACTGGAGTGGGTTGCTCTAATAATTTCACTTCTGGGTATTTATCCAAAGAAAACAAAAACACTAATTCAAAAAAAAAAATACACACAAACCAATGTTCACTGGAACATTATTTATAATAGCCAAGAAATGGAAGGAACCTAACTATTCATTGATAAATTAATGGATAAACAAGATGTGGTGCATATACACAATGACACATTACTTAGTAATAAAAAAGATAGCTTGCCATTTGTGACAATATGGATGGATCTACAGGGTATTACACTAAGTGAAATCAGGCAGAGAAAGACAAATACCATGTGATCTCACATGTGAAACCTAAAAAACCAACCAAACAAAACAAATGAAAACAATCAATGATTGTTCAAATGAAAATTTAAAAACATGACTTACAGGCTTCCCTGGTGGCTCAGTGGTAAAGAGTCCACCTGCCAATGCAGGAGACATGGGTTCAATCCCTGGTCTGGGAAGATCCCACATGCAGTGGAAAAACTAACCCCATGCATCACAACTGAGCCCACGTGCTGCAACTCCTGAAGCCCACGCACCCTTGGGCCTGTGTTCCACAACAGGAGATGCAGTGCAATGAGAAACCCACACACTGCAAGGGGAGCAGCCCCCTCTTGCACAACTAAAGAAAAGCCCATGTAGCAGCAAAGACCCCGCACAGCCAAAAATACATTTTAAAAATTAAAAAAACATGATTTGGCTATACTAAATAGCAGAGTAAGACATAGAAACAAAGCAAAACAAAATACTGAACCACAGTTTTCCAGTAAGTTCAAACACTTGTTCTAATTCCTACCAGAAACATGTATGCAAAATGCCCAGAACTGTGTTTAGCGCACAGCATGCGCTCAAAAAAGGGCCATCTCATATAGCTGTACCAGGGAGTGTCATTCACAAACCACAATGTAAAACCATAATAATATAAGACTCAATTAGTTGCATGAAATTACCTTTTTATACTTTACTTGCCAAAGATACTCAAGTCAGCTTCTCATAACAGTATTCCAAACAGAAAGATCAAGGGAAGGGCTACTTTTCAGGAAAAAAATTAAAACAGCTCAGGTGGTAAGTATCCTGTGGACAGAGGAGCCTGGTGGGCTGCCGTCTACGAGGCTGTACAGAGTCGGACACGACTGAGGCGACTTAGCAGCAGCAGCAGGTAGTAAGAGGAGACTCACTGAACTGGGTTTGGGCTTTGTTCACTTATCATGGTCATGGCTAAGCCCTGAGGTCTGTCTGGGTTTTACTTTAATTCAACAGCACCTGCCTTCTTTCCCACAGGCAGGATTTGACTGACTTTAGGACAGAATCAGGAGAAGAAATTGGCAACCCACTCCAGTATTCTTGCCTAGAGAATCCCGTGGACAGAGGAGCCTAGAGGGCTTCTGTCCATGGGGTCGCACAGAGTCGAACACGACTGAGCGACTTCACTTTCACTTTTCACTTTCATGCATTGGAGAAGGAAATGGCAACCCACTTCAGTGTTCTTGTCTGGAGAATCCCAGGAATGGGGGAGCCTGGTGGGCTTCCGTCTATGGGGTCACACAGAGTTGGACACGACTGAAGCGACTTAGCACCAAATATTTGAGAAACAAAATAACATCTTAGGAACTTTCTCCATTATCAGGGTACGTACAATCTAGAGTAGATGAGTAACACGTGTACACTCTTAGCCAAAAGATCTTAAGGCCCTTGGAGACTTCAGGGCAGACCAATTTCCCAATTAGTTCCGTGACTGGCTTATCATTCTTTCCAATCCAAAGTTACAATAAGGTATTTGTATACGACAGTATGCTGTCATTGACAGTATGCTGTCATTGATCCTCTCAGTTATCGTACTCTGCCCAACAGAAGGCAAGATGCTTTAAGTGTGTCAAACAATTTAAGAACAGTATGGGGGAAAACTGCCCACTTCCTTGAAAGATCCTGTTTGAAGGGGAGAATTTTACAGAAACATATCTAGAAAACAGGACTAGGAATCAGATCAGTCTACAACAACATTCATTGTTACCTTTGTGACCAATGCAAAGAATTTAGCAACTTTTGTACTTACAGGGAATATGGAATCGGGTCACACCCATTTCAAAGGTTCATTCTTAATACAGGTGAATAACCTTTATAATAAGATGACCATATAATTTATCATCCAAGCTGGGGCACTTCAGAAAGTGAAAGGAGATGCTGTGAATAACTGTACTAGGGTAATAGACATTAGTCAAAAACAGGGGGATGTATAGAAATATAAATTCACAGAAAAAATAAATTAGCAATTAAGATGGTAAATTTTATGGTTTTTCAAAAAAATATCTTCACTGTTGCATGAGGGCTTTCTCTAGTTGCAGGAAGTGGTACCTACCCTGTAGTTCTGGTGCACACACTTCTCATTGTGGTGGCTTCTCTTGTTGCAGAGCACAGGCTCTAGGCACATGGGCTCAGCAGTTGTGGTGCATGGGCTTAGTTGCCCCCACCACATGCGGAATCTTCCTGGGCCAGGGATTGAACCCGTGTCCCCTGCACTGGCAGGCAGATTCTTAACCACTGGACCACCAGGGAAGTCCTTTACATTTTTTTAACACAATAAACACATATAAACACAAATAAATTGGCCAGTCATCTTTTTCTATTAGAAAAATCTTGTATTTTCCCCTTAAAGTAAGGGGGTGTGTGTCTCTTGCTCAGTCATGCCTGACTCTCTGCAATCCCATGCACTGTAGACCACCAGACTCCTCTGCCTATGGAGTTTTCCAGGCAAGAATACTGGAGCAGGTTTGCCACTTTCTACTCTAGGGGATCTTCCTGACTCACAGATTGAACCCTCGTCTCCTATATCTCCTGCATTGGCAGGCGAATTCTTTACCATTGCGCCCCTTGGGAAGCCCTTTAAATAAGCGAGATTCACTTAATTTTTGGAATCTTGGAAAGTCAGTATCTGAATTCAATTTGTTGTTGCTCAGGGGCTCAGTTGTGTCCGCCTCTGTGACCCCACAGGCTGCAGCACGCCAGGCTTCCCCGTCCTGCACCACCTCCGGGAGCTTGCACAAACTCATGTCCACTGAGTTGGTGATGCCATCGAACCACCTCGTCCTCTGTCATCCCCTTCTCCTGCCTTCTATCTTTCCCAAATCAAGATATTTTCCAAATTCAATAGAATGTTTTGTTTTTTTTTAGATTGAGAATTTATCAAGTACCACATGAAAATTAGGTTTCCTAACCTTCCAAGAAGATCCACCAGCAAAGCAGGAGACCCTGGTTAGATCTCTGGGTTGGGAAGAACCCTTGGAGAAAACAATGTCTACCCACTCCAGTATTCTTGCCTGGAGAATTCCATGGACAGAAGAGCCTGGAAAACTATAGTCCATGGGGCCACAAAGAGTTGGACATGACTGAAGCGACTAACATGACACATGTAGCCTTCATACATGAACTCATGAAGGTTAATGACATATAAAATAACTAATGTTGGTATTCCTATTTGTGAGCATATACATCTACAATAAATTTTTTAAAGGGCTATGATCTCACTAAATTATCAGAAATGACATGGAAGAAATAAACACTTTCTTCTGATCTTTAAAAAGTGACTTATGCTTAATTCTTGGAGCTGTGGCATAGAATACTTGGATCTTCTTTTTCAACATACACTGTAAGAGAAATTTTAGTAGAGGGAATTAGCATTTAGAGGATTCCTAAAACAAGAGATAACAAATATTTATGATGTGACCCTAAAGCCTAGTCCAGTCTGTTTCCAGCACGTGAAGTCCTTTTCTTCCACGTTAGGCATGGACGTCACTACAGGGGATCTTAGCAGCAGCAAAGAACCTTGATGAATCTTAACAACAGTACCACCAGGGGGTACTATAGACCAAAAGGGAACAAAGCTGTTCTCCTCCCCAAGGATCGAGGAGCCAAGATCACAAACCACTCTTAAGACTTCCTCTGATTCATGTCAATGTATGGCAAAAACCACCATAACAATGTAAAGTAATTAGACTCCAATTAAAATAAATAATTAAATTAAATTAAAAAAAAAAAAAAAGACTTCCTATGGACAAACTGCAATCTTCACTCATTTGCTTCCCCAGCTATTGGCTTGTGCCTAATGATATATTCTGGTTTTTCTGCCAATTTTTTCCCCCTGAATGTCCGCCATACTTCCTGGTTACCAATCCTACCATTTCTACCTTCCCTATCTCCCTTCCATATACCTCCCTTGTCTTCTCCTGCAGACAACAGCCAGCCTTATACCTTTCTCTACACGTACCTTCTATTCTTTGTATAACTGACCTCTTCGAGCATGAACACTCCTGTTTTAAATCAGTTATTCCCCAAATGAAAACATTTTTTATACAGCTTGTTTACAGTGATAGGGATAGGAGTTATAATTTAAAGTTGCTCCTACTTCATTAATCTCTGAAAGGTAAGTTCAGTTCAATTCAGTAGCTCAGTCGTGTCCAACTCTTTGCGACCCCATGAATCGAAGCACGCCAGGCCTCCCTGTCCATCACCATCTCCCAGAGTTCACTCAAACTCACATCCATCGAGTTGGTGATGCCATCCAGCCCTCTCATCCTCTGTCATCCCCTTCTCCACCTGCCCCCAATCCCTCCCAGCATAAGAGTCTTTTCCAATGAGTCAACTCTTCACATGAGGTGGCCAAAGTACTGCAGTTTCAGCTTTAGCATCATTCCTTTCAAAGAACAGCCAGGGCTGATCTCCTCTAGAATGGACTGGTTGGATCTCCTTGCAGTCCAAGGGACCCTCAAGAGTCTTCTCCAACACAGTTCAAAAGCATCAATTCTTTGGTGCTCAGCTTTCTTCACAGTCCAATTCTCACATCCATACATGACCACTGGAAAAACCATAGCCTTCACTAGACTGACCTTTGTTGGCAAAGTAATGTCTCCACTTTTCAATATGCTATCTATGTTGGTCATAACTTTTCTTCCAAGGAGTAAGCATCTTTTAATTTCATGGCTGCAGTCACCATCTGCAGTGATTTTGGAGCCCCAAAAAATAAAGTCTGACACTGCTTCCACTGAAAGGTAAGTTAGTTCCATACAATCCATATTAAAGGAAGAAAGACCTTCACAAGAAAAGTTAATTGAAGCCTAAGAACAAATGCCCACTAATTTCTCACTCAGTCGTGTCTGGACTCTTTGTGACCCCATGGACTGTCGCCCACCAGGCTCCTCTGTCCATGGGGATTCTGCAGGTGAGAATACTGGAATGGGTTGCCATTCCCTTCTCCAGGGGATCTTCCCAACCCAGGGACTGAACCCAGGTCTCTTGCATTGCAGGTGGATTCTTTACCATCTGAGACACCAGGGAAGCCTCAGTAATGCCTATAAATCCATTTCTGCCCCAATGGTCAAAGCTGTGTTTTAATTTTTGTATTTATTCTATACTCCACATCCATGCACTTCTCCTTTGTTACCTGTCACTTCCATGTATTTGCCCCAAACTACTGCTTTCCAGGGCTATATCAAATCCTCTCATTTTTAAATCTCATTGATTATTTTGTAGCTTTAGTAATTCACATACAACTGACCCATACAACTGACCCATTGAACGTACACAATGGCTTTTAGCATATTCAGAGTTGTGCAAACATCACCACAATCAGTTTTAGAATATTTTCACCACCCCAAAAAGAAACCCTGCATATATAAGCAGTCACTCTTCACTCCACCCTCTTCCCCTCCAACTCAGTCCCAGGAGACAAACAATCTATTTTATTGTCTATATAGATTTGCTTATCCTGGAGATTTTATACCAGTACAATCCTACAATATGTGATCCTTTTTGATTGGGGTCTTTCATGTAATAATGATATCGAAGCTCATCCACATTATAGAATGTTCACTAGCTACTTTTTAATGCCGAATACTATTTAATTGTATGGACATACTACATATTTCATCTGTCCAGTCATCCACTGATGGGCATTTGGGTTGCTTCTACATTTTGTCTTTTATGAATAATGCTGCTTTGAAAGTTTGTGTACAAGTTTTTGTTTGGACATATGTTTTCATTTCTCTTAGGTATTGTTATGCACTTAACTGTATTTCCCCCAAAAAACGTATGTTGAAGGTAACCTCCAGCACCTCAGAATGTGATCTCACTTAGAAATGAGTTTTTATAGAGGTAATCATGTTAAAATGAGGTCACTGGGTTAGGCTCCAGTCCAATATTTTGGGTATCCTTATAAACAGGAAAATTTGGACAAGATGCAGAGACACACAGGTAGAACCCCAAGTGAAGATGAAGGGTTGCACTGATGCATCTACAAACCAGGAATGTTACAGATTTCTGGCAAACACCAGAAAATGCAAGAGGCAAGACAAGATTCTCTCCTACAGCCATTAGGGGGAGCAGGACCCTGCCAATACTTGATTTAGGACTTCCAGCTCCCAGGACTGTGAGACAATTATTATCTGTTTTTCTAAGCCACCCAGTTACCGGCCCTTTGTTACAGTCACCCTAGGAAATGAATACAGGAATGTATCTAGGGGTAGAACTGTTGGATCATTGTTTCACCATAAAGGAACTGCCAGATTGTTTTCTCAAAAAGCTGTATCATTTGGTTGTTTTCAATAAATTATTAGTGATTTCAAAACCTCCCTCAAATACAGTCAGCTCTTCTGTGTGTTACCTTGTCCTTGACGAGTAATTCTCTCTCCAACCCCACCAAGATGGCAATCCTCCTAACCACCATTTATTAAGCCTTCCCATATTTTTCAAAAAAGAATAATAACATGGTTAAATTACCAATGCACTAATAGAAGGGGGTATTAGAGTAAGCTATAGTTGGGGCTGTAGAATAATCTAAGCACTCTAAACGTTAAGACAGGCAAATAAGTAGTACCAGACAGCAGGAAATTGTCTTTAAAAGGAGGATTTCCAAGCTGAGATGGGGAAGAGAAGAGGATCCATAAGGAGATGATGGCAGTTTCTTGAACGAAGGGAATCTGGCCACAGAAAGATCTAAATTCCATCTCTGGAAAAAAGGAATTAGTCTGGGGAGAAGAGAATATATCTTCTGGAAGAAACTTTGAAATTCTGAATTTTGGTTTGTTGTTCTCCTGAAAGGAGCCTCAACTCTTCTTCAAACAATAAAGTACTATAATAAACCCAGTAATGATGAAGTTATATATACATATTAATCAAATATCTGACTATTCTGAACAAGGAAGAATAAAACTCTTTATACAGTTGAGTAAATAAGATACACATACATACCCACACATAAACAGATCAAGCACCATGCCTGGCCAATAAAGTTTTTAACAGCTAATAAAGTCTATAGATTTCAGATCTCTGCACAAGGAATGGATGTCAGGTATACGAGTTATGACTTGGCTCTTGGCCATGTTATAAAAATTAGAGGGGAAAAAAACACATGCTAAAGGTTTACATTAAAATCTCATAAAGATCACTTCATTTTGTTAACAATAACCTATTTTCATTTATTTCATGTGCAATGTCAACCTTTTCATTTTTCACAGCCTCGAATAGAAAAGCAAAGCAGAATGAAAAGGGAATGTTGGAGAAATACATTCTAATGCCAGTGAGCTAACTGCTGACAGTGACAAGAGACAGGAGAACACCAGACAGAGCCCATCACACAAAATGCACAACCATCAGGATTATTTGGGAAACGAGCGCATCAAGGCTGTATATTGTCACCCTGCTTATTTAACTTACACGCAGAGCACATCATGCAAAAAATGCTGGGCTGCATGAAGCACAAGCTGGAATCAAGAACGCAGGGAGAAATATTAATAACCTCAGATATGCAGATGACTCCACCCTTACGGCAGAAAGCAAAGATGAACTAAAGGGCCTCTTGATGACGGTGAAAGAGGAGAGTGAAAAAGCTGGCTTAAAACTCAACATTCAAACAACAAAGATCATGGTATCTGGTCCCATCACTTCATGGCAAATACATGGGGAAACAATGGAAACAGTGACAGACTTTATTTTCTTGGGCTCCAAAATCACTGCAGATGGTGACTGCAGCCATGAAATTAAAAGACACTTGCTCCTTGGAAGAAAAGCTATGACCAACCTAGACAGTGTATTAAAAAGCAGAGACATTGCCAACAAAGGTTCATATAGTCAAAGCTATGGTTTGTTCAGTAGTCATGTATGGATGTGAGAGTTGGACCATACAGAAGGCTAAGCACCAAAGAATTGATGCTTTTGAACTGTGGTGTTGGAGAAGACTCTTGAGAGTCCCTGGGACTGCAAGGAGATCAAACCAGCCAATCCTAAAGGAAATCAGTCCTGGAAGGATTGATGGTGAAGCTCCAATTCTTTGGTCACCTGATGTGAAAGCTAACTCATTAGAAAAGACCCTGATGCTGGGAAAAATTGAAGGCAGGAGGAGAAGGGGACGACAGAGGACAAGATGGTTGGATGGCATCACCAACTCGATGGACGTGAGTTTAAGCAAGCTCCAGGAGACGGTGAAAGTTAGGGAAGCCTGGAGTACTGCAGTCCATGGGGTCGCAAAAAGAGTCGGACTCGACTGAACAACAACCGGGATTGTTGAGTGAAGGGAGAAAGGAGAGAGAAAACCCCTGAAGATGTTACAGTGCAATCACGGTGCCCCAAACTGGTGAGCTCGAGTCCTTTGAAGAGTTCATGTTACTTAAGAGATAGGTAACAACAGTACTTTCTAGAACACAACATCAAGGAATTAAAATTAAAGCTACTGATTATCTCTAATAAGCCATCATTTTCTTTTCCTTCTCCTGAACTTTCTCCCAGTCGATGACTAAATCTGGTCTGGAAAGAGAAGACTGGAGCAAAACAATTATCCAGGAAACCTACGTCTGAAAATATAGCAATGGTTGTTTAAAGCTGGAAGAACATGAGCAAGACTAAAATCTATATAATTTTACTTATCGTGAAACACTAAACAACCAACAACAAAAAAAATGTACCTTGCATACCATTTCTACAGAAACCTCTTCCCTCCCCAGCCTCCTCTTACCTGGTTACTACAAAAGACACATAATCTTTTAAATCAGTGCTTCTCAAGCACTTGGAGAAGCCGAAGCAGCAGTATCAGCATCACCTGAAAATTCTTTGGAAAAGCAAATTATGGAGCCACACCCTGGGCCTACAGGCTCCAAGAGTGGGGCCAGAAACCAGGGGTGGTCCAAATGCTCCCTCCCTTCAGGTGATTCTGAGGCTTCCTGAAGTTAGAGCAAATAATACAAACGTAAAATACCCAGGATTTCTGATAGAACAAAACAATCCTTAAACGGCTGAAGTGACAGAAGGTGCTAGGGAAGGAAAGTCTATAATGTAAACTGTGCATTATTAGTTTAGAAACCATGTTCTTTCTAGACTAAGACCTGGTTAGTAATAGCATGAAGATGGTACCTTCCAGATATTTCAGGAGTGCCCGGCAGCTATTTCCATGAGCAGATATCAGAACGGTTTTACCACGCAATACTTCAGGAGCAATCCTCTCATTCCAATAGGGAAGGAGTCTCTCCAGAACATCCTTTAAGCTCTCGGATCGTGGCAGCTGATCCAAAGGCACATCACACACTTTATATTTCCGGTCGTTGTAGATTTCATGGTAGTAAGGATGGGACTCCTCGATGGGAGGAGGGGTCACGTTGTAGCTCCTTCTCCACAGCCTCACCTGCTCCTCACCATGATTCAATGCCATCTGCTCCCTGTTGAGACTGATCAAGGCTCCGTAGTGACGCTCGTTGAGACGCCAGGAGCTCTCCACAGGAACCCACTCCTGCCCCAGCTCTTCCAGGATCAGCCAGGCTGTGTGGATAGACCGGTTCAGGATGGATGTGAACACGAGATCAAACTCAAAGTTTAGTGCTTTGAGTTGCTTCCCACAGTTCCGCGCTTCCTGCAGTCCATCACTGTTGAGTTTCTGATCCACCCAGCTACAAAAGCGGTTCTCTTTATTCCAGGCACCCTCTCCATGTCTTAACATAATCAGTTTGTACTTGGACATATTGATGGCTGAGCTTCTCTAGGGCCAGTGTTCAGTGACAACAATATATCTAGATGGAGAAGAAAGAAGAAGTATGAAAGTTACATGTTTCATTCAAATGACTACCTGGGAGTGGAAGCACAACTTTCCAACAGCAAGTTTCTAAAATACACTGGAATGATTCCTTGAACTGTTTTGACATCAGGCATCCAGCAACGCATACACACTATGGCACATAAGGGCAGAGTCTACAGATAATTACATGGAACCTAGTTAGCTGACTTAAATTTTCTGATGGTTAGATAGTATACGTTAATTGGATGACATAAAACAACAGAACACTTCATTCTAATGGCATGCTACATTTCCATCAGATAAAAAGGCAGTTCCTGCTTACAGAAGAGACGATTTAATAGAATGAGTTGTACATGTCTAAAATGATGACTTTAGAACTGGGAACTCCCAGCTTTGAGAAGCTGATTCAAGATGGAAGGAACACCCTTCTCATTCTGTTTTCCCTCTGGTGAAGAAAGAAATATTTACAGTCTTATCTTATTATAGAAGTTATTAAACATGCTAATTCAATAAACCACATTCAGCTGGTATGTAAATCACCGAGTGGAGAAAACTGGCTCTTCAATGCCATAGTCTACACCACACACACAAGAAAATCTAAGTTTCAACATTTAAACAATACTAAGATGATTCTGAAAGAGATGGAAATACCACACCACCTGATCTGCCTCTTGAGAAATTTGTATGCAGGTCAGGAAGCTACAGTTAGAACTGGACATGGAACGACAAACTGGTTCCAAATAGGAAAAGGAGTTCGTCAAGGCTGTATATTGTCACCCTGCTTATTTAACTTCTATGCAGAGTACATCATGAGAAACTCTGGGCTGGAAGAAACACAGCTGGAATCAAGATTGCCAGGAGAAATATCAATCACCTCAGATATGCAGATGACACCACCCTTATGGCAAAAAGTGAAGAGGAACTCAAAAGCCTCTTGATGAAAGTGAAAGTGGAGAGTGAAAAAGTTGGCTTAAAGCTCAACATTCAGAAAACGAAGATCATGGCATCTGGTCCCATCACTTCATGGCAAATAGATGGGGAAACAGTGGAAACAGTGTCAGACTTTATTTTTTTGGGCTCCAAAATCACTGCAGATGGTGACTGCAGCCATGAAATTAAAAGACCCTTACTCCTTGGAAAGAAAGTTATGACCGACCTAGATCAGATCAAATCAGATCAGTTGCTCAGTCGTGTCCAACTCTTTGCGACCCCATGAATCGCAGCACGCCAGGCCTCCTTGTCCATCACCAACTCCCGGAGTTCACTGAGACCCACGTCCATCGAGTCAGTGATGCCATCCAGCCATCTCATCCTCTGTCGTCCCCTTCTCCTCTTGCCCCCAATCCCTCCCAGCATCAGAGTCTTTTCCAATGAGTCAACTCTTCACATGAGGTGGCCAAAGTACTGCAGTTTCAGCTTTAGCATCATTCCTTCCAAAGAACACCCAGGGCTGATTTCCTCTAGAATGGACTGGTTGGATCTCCTTGCAGTCCAAGGGACTCTCAAGAGTTTTCTCCAACACCACAGTTCAAAAGCATCAATTCTCCAGCGCTCAGCCTTCTTCACAGTCCAACTCTCACATCCATTCATGACCACAGGAAAAAAACCATAGCCTTGACTAGACGGACCTTTGTTGGCAAAGTAATGTCTCTGCTTTTGAATATGCTATCTAGGTTGGTCTAAATTTCCTTCCAAGGAGTAAGCGTCTTTTAATTTCATGGCTGCAGTCACCATCTCTAGTGATTTTGGAGTCCCCAAAAATAAAGTCTGACACTGTTTCCACTGTTTCCCTATCTATTTCCCATGAAGTGATGGGACCAGATGCCATGATCTTCGTTTTCTGAATGTTGAGCTTGAGGCCAACTTTTTCACTCTCCACTTTCACTTTCATCAAGAGGTTTTTTTAGTTCCTCTTCACTTTTTGTCATAAGGGTGGTGTCATCTGCATATCTGAGGTTATTGATATTTCTCCCAGCAATCTTGATTCCAACCTAGATAGCATATTCAAAAGCAGAGACATTACTTTGAGCAACTGAACTGAACTGAAGATGATTTCAACCAACCTTAGCATTCAATATGGTAGTCACTTAAATAATCTCTCACCTGACTCAAGATGACAGTTTTTGGCAGAAATAAATCTGGATACAAAACAAGCTATCAAATCAAGCAGCTGAGAGATGCTGCCTGTAGGAACAGATTACCAGAAGCAGGTCTGCAGGAGTGAGAGGAGCACACAGATAGGGAGGCCACAGCTCCTCCTCGCAACCCTTCAGCTGTCCTATCCATGCCAGCCACATCGCAGAGGAAGACTCTAGTAAGGTGGGACAGGCAACCCTAGAGTGTTCCTGAACCCCCTAACTGAAGCTGCTAGCCCAGAAATCTGGACCCACTCAGTCCCCTGGAGAAAATCTGCAGCCTGGCTGCACCAGCCTGCCTCACTGGCCTTTCACCGGACACATCCACACTGACAAATGCTACTCGGTTTGTGCACCCAGCACTTTCCACACCAGGGGGCACAGATTATACAAACATCAGGGCCTGGTATTCTGCCATTCTTGGCAACTTCCATGAACTGGAGATACTCTGTCCCACTTAAACTGTGATTCGCCCACAGTTATATAATAATCAGTGATGAAGTTAATTGGAATCTGGACCTAATTTCTTCCTTTCTTTAGTTAATTCCGAGAGATTCTGAAGTCGGAGGAAAGTCTTTACAACAAAGCTTTCAATTTCAGAGGGTCAAGAGCGGACCTGAGGGAAGAAGCAGATGGAGATGATCTGCAAGTGGTTGAAAGGTGACAGCAGTTAGGTTTATGACCTTCCCTTCTCATCGGGTGTCAGTGAAGTCTGACCTTCATTTAGTGCATTGCAAAGGGAAGCATCAGGTTATCGGAAGAGCCTGGGCTCAGGACGCAGGTGAAGATACCTTGCAGAGCCGAGACTTTCCAGAGGGAGAACGATGCCTCTCCCCTCAACCCAGATGGGCATCAAGGGGCAGAAAACTCAAAATGGGATGAAAGGCAGCTAGGCAGTGTTTGGCTAGGTGATTACTGGTACCTGGAAGTGGAGTATCCATGAAACGAATGAAGCTCAAGCTTTAGGGCCCCTCACTTGAACAAGCTACTTCTAAGGTGCTGGGAGAGACCAATTAATGAATTCACATGGATGAGAACATGTATGTGTGTTTAATCAGCAAAACAAAGACACTTGGGTATTGTTTTTTTGAACAGCCCACCCCAATCCACTAAGTGCTAGAAGCTTCTGGCCCATCAAAAACTGGATTCATGCCCATGCAACATTTTATTTACTGCCCTGTTTTTGGTGGTGGTGCTGGAGGGGGATGGAGAAAAGAGAAGCTGTCAATGGTTCTCTACCTCAGCCCTTACTGTGTCTTGTCAAGCAAGAAGCTCCTTATAGCAAAGAAGTTATTTTTCACTTCAAATGAAGAGTGTGATGCACAAATATTGTAGGCAGATGCACCTCTTCAACATCTTTTGATGATGAACTATTCTGAGGGGGAAAAAAGTGTAGCAATATCATAAACACTCAGGCACCTATCACAAAGCTTTACAGTATTTTAATCAGCTCTATTTGTTTACTTTAAGAAATAAGACACTTTCTGTTTCTTCCCTCTCAAAATATATACACTGGAGCAGAGAAATAGTGCTACAGCCACAAAGACTCTACAAATACACCAGACCCTTATTATGGTGCACAGAGGGCAAACACAGGGTAAGATACTGAACTGGAACATCTACTTCAGGTCAATAAAGTCCCTTCCCTCTCTCCTCCTTGCTATCAACTAACCTTTGCCATTTAATTAATGGCTGAGTATTTACAAAGGAACTGTTGAGGTTTACAGCTTGCAATCTTTATGATTCAATCTCTGTAGGAGCTGGTAAGCCAAGTGTTTACCAACAAATACAACACTGCAGTTTCATTTAAAGTTTCAGGCAGGGACTGCAGATCTGTGCGGGGCTGCAGGGGTAGTGGGAACATTGCTGAACTGCAGAGAACATATGTGCTTCTCTGATGGATGCAACTCATGCACATTGACACATGGATGGAGCATCTGTATAATCTAGTCTTGCTGAGCTAAGGGTACCATTCTAGAACTTTTCTGGAGAACACAGAGAAGCTGAGGGCTGCTGGAAACAGAAGACTGGAAAGAATGCAAGACTCAGACCAGAAAAAACTTGTGGATTCTGTTTTGAAGAATAAATAATTTTTTTTTTTTTTTTTTGGTAACATGATCATTTCAGCTTAGAAGCTCATAGGAAAAATGAAAGGAGTAACTACTACTTAGCTCCAGCCCATTTCTCTGTGAGACTGAGGAACTGAGGTCTTCAATTTTCCAATTTTCAAAAGAACTGGAAATGTAATTTCATGTGATAACTGATACAAATACTAGCAACTAACTAGAATACATTTTAAAAAACATGAGCTAAACAAGACCTGTCTGAGGGTAGCTTGAGTCTGCTAGTGTATGACCTGTGACTTAAAGGGGAAGTTCCTCCAGGTCACAGGTGAATGGGAAGCCCCACCCCCACCTCCTGGAGCTGGTCAGAGCCCAGGCCTCCAGGCTCTAATCTGGGCCCTTTCTCTGTGGTTGTCCAGTGCACTTTTTCAAAGGACAGACCTGCTAATCCCCACATATGCCAGGCTCCCTTGTTCCTGACCCTCCTTTCACCAAACCCTTGCCAGTGCCTTGCAGAGTCCCAGCTCTGTAATCAAACTCCTACTCAACTTTGGACTCTTCTGGAATGTTTCCTCCAGCTCTCAACATTGACCAAACTGAAAATGAACTGAGCACAAAACTATTCGCAGGTGTCTGCTTTTCCCTTTAGCAGGGTTATTTGTGCCTCATATCCTGGGGTGGAGGCAGCTGATGGTCAGGGTCCTGCTCCCTCCCTCTTGATGGTACCGCCTGACCAAATGCCTCCACCCCCACCATCTTCTGGGCAGGAGCAGGGAGCTTTGATTCTGAGAGTCGTGCAATATTCAGCCATAGTTATCTTACCCTCATGTATTAGCTACAAACTTCCTGAAAATTGAGTACCCTGTTTAAAACCCTCAAATTACTTCCTGTTGATCTTAGGACAAAACTCAAAATCCTTAATGTGACCAGTAAGGCTTTGGTTTTATTTCCTTAACATACCATGTTCTTTCTGGCCTCAGGAACTCTGCATACTCTGTATTCTACACAGAACCCTTACCCATCATCACCTCCCCTCTGACTGCCACTTCAATCCCACTCTGGTTTTTGGACCCACTAGTCATCAGCTGTGTCCAATCAAAATGTAATTCAAGCCACATATAATCGGCTTTTTAAAATTGGTCATTTTAAACTTTCTAAAAGTCATATTAAGCAGAAAAAAGTAGGTGAAAGTTTAATAATTCATTTTATTTAACCCTTTAGTTTCAAAGGATTATCATTCTAACATATGATCTATATAAAATAATTAATGAGGTATTTTTTTTTCTTAGTAAGTCTTTGAAACCTGATCTGCATTTTATACTTAAAGCACAACTCACTTTGAACTAGCCAAGTTTCAAGGGCTCCATAGCCACCCATGACCAGTGGTTACTATATTGAATGGTATGACTATAGTGCTTAGTTTAAATGTTATTTCCTCTAGGCTGGTGGTTTCTCAAACTTTAATGTGCATTGGAATCACCAAGAGAACTGTTTCAGATTACTGGGCCCCATTTCCACAGCCTGAATGAGTAGGTCTGGGGTGGGTATAACAAGATTCCAAGTGATGCTGATGCTGCTGGTTTAAGGATGATGCTTTCAGACTTCTGTGTATGCCCTTCTTTCTCACCCATTGAAAGTGGTGAGGTGCCTTCCCAAGGCCCCCTGCTTTATGACATTGGGTACAGTTGTGATGGGTCACTGTGACGGATCGCTTGTTCCCCGTCCGTGTGCCCTGTAACCTGCATTAGAGCTGATGACTCACTGCCTATCTCTGGAACCCAGCATGACTCTTGACACATACTAGGTACTTAGTAGGTGTGTTGACTGAATCAAAAGACAAGCAAAAATGATTAGACTGTGTAATAAGGCTAAGCGTGGTGCAACGAGTATTCAGAATCGTGTCCAATTCTTTGGGACCCCATGGACTGCTGGATGCCAGGCTCCTCGGCCCATGGAATTTTCCTGGTAAGAATATTGGAGGGGGTTGCCATTTCCTACTCCAGGGGATCTTCCCAGCCACATCTCTGACATCTCCTGCATTGGCAGACAGATTCTTTATCACTATGCCAGATGGGAAGTCCAGTAGTTTTTGTAGTAACTGCCAAAGCATAGTACAGTCAGTGGGGAACATCTCTGGCAATCCAGTGGTTAAGACTCCACTCTTCTACTGCAGGCAGTGTGGGTTCCATCCCTGGTTGGAACTGAGATCTCACATGTCACATGGTATGGCCAAAAAAACATATCAACAGTCAGTTGGCAGGTCCAAGATGTTAGGAAGATTTAACTCAAGAATTCCAATGTATTTTATGGCAAAGGCAGAGCCAAGAACAATCATCCATCATATTTTTGTATCTGTTACAGTTTAGCATGTTCCTAAATGGCCTTAACAATATGCACAGAGAAAAGAGATTGATTTGTTCAAACACACAGAGGCACTAAATGAGACTGGAGCTGTCATCCAGGCCCTGTGCCTCTGACACCCATGCTCTTTCTACCTCATCATGGAAGACTTGCGAGTCTGGGTGTGAGCATCTAGGCTCACTTGGCTTCACTTCACAGGAGCATCTCCAGTCACAGCTTGTCTCTCCAACCCAGGCAGACATTTCATGAGATGCTCACAAACAAGGTGAGTATAAAGGAGGGCTCGGCGTGTAACTGCTCGTGTGAACCTCAAGGCACAATGTCAAATCAGGCACCAGACACCCCCAACTTAGAAAGAGGGGCCATGCTAAGAATTAAAAACTATTCTTTTTAAAGGTGCTCATTTACCCTCTCAACAAGGGTTATTGGCACTTGAATTAAGTGCTGATTTTCGTCAACGATTTACTTCATACCCCCAAGGGGCCACACAGGTCACTGAGTGACCACACTTCAGGGTGCCTTCCTTTTTAAAATATGATGTGGCTCAAAGGAAAAAAATACTAAGCAAACATATCTTTTACATGACTCTGCATCTCCTCTTCCTGCCCCTTCCTCTTGGCTGTTTTTCCCTTCCTTCTGGCCATTATTTTTTTAGTCGTCTGACACCTCCCTTGTACCTTGCCCACTCTACTGAAACAGTCTCTCAAAAGACTGCTGATTAGTCACTTCTTAGTAAGTGGAGACCATCTTCACTCAGGACTCCCACTGCTTTGACCCCTCTGAAGCTAAGCACTTCCATCAAGGGAAGAAAAATTCTTCTAAGACTTCAGGGCTGCATTTCTCCCACCTCTTCTACTGTTACGTCCTGGTGCTGCCCACCTGTTGGCAACAGTACTAGGATGGTGAAGCATGTATCATCACGTACCTTCCCTACCCAGGGATTGAACCTGGGTCTCCTGCACTGCAGGCAGATTCTTTACCATCTGAGCCACCAGGGAAGCCGGTATGACGCCATGGCCGCTACCTTTCTTGGAGTGCTCATCGTGTGCTTGGGACGATTTGAATTCTCAACCACCATTCTATGGACAGGTTACTACAATTACTCCTATTTTATAGATGCAGAAACTCAGGAGAGGCTAACTTGCCCAAGAGGACAAAGACTGTAAGTGGCAGAGCAGGAGTTCAATATCAGGCCAGCTGGACCGCAGTGCCTATACATATGCCCTGACCCACTCTGCTTTACTACCATATTGGCACCCAAGGCTCTGTCTTCCTACCCTGGAAACCCAACTTTTCTCATGACTTTAATTACATTAAAATGGATGATGTATCCATTGACAGCCCCAGATACTCATCAGTCTGCCCAGTCTGGTCAAACAACTCATTCTTCAAACATATGCTGCAAATCTCATTTGAACATGGCATAAAGCTAGGCCTGGGGGGAACAGAGAATCGAACTTGAATGATGCCTCCAAGGGACTAATGGGGGAAAAGTGACGTGTGTGTATCACGACAGCAGAAAGTAATCCACAGCATGAGAAAGCACTTGATGTATAAGGGAGACGGAAAAGGAGTTTTTTTGTTTTTTTGAATAATGCTTCGTGGACATGGCACTATTTAAGCTGGATTTGAAAGGATGTTTAAGATTTATAGAAAAAAGAAAAGGAATTCTGCTCTAAGGGAACAGTGAATAGAGGTAAGGGAATGGGTATTTATGGAGAACCATTCAAACTGGTTTGCCTAGAACAGTCTTGCTTTAGACCTGTTTCCCCAACATAATTATTATAGGGCCCCTTTCACACTTGAAAGTCCCATCTAGAAAATTATATGATCACCCTATACTAAGTATAGGGTATAATAAGGAAGTAGGAGGACACTACTCTAGAAAGATAAGGCTGAACAGTGGCCCTGAAAGGACATTGTGCCAAAAAACACAGGTTATTCTGCAAGTACTGGGACATCATTAAAGCTTTAATAATGTGTATTTTAGGAGGATCAGGCAGCATTTACAAGTAAGGGAAATGTATGTGAATACTTATGAATCTTTTGCAACTATTCTGGCAACATTTAATGAAGACTTGGGGCAGCATAATTGCTGTTGAAATGGGATGAAGGTAATGATGTGAGAGACACTCCAGCTTAGCTGGAGGCAAAAAAAAGGGGGGGGGCAACTTTTTCTGTAAAAGGTCCAAGAGTAAATTTTTTAGGCTTTGTGGGTGATATGGTCACTCTTAAAATCACTCAATTCTGCCACTGTAGCTGAAAGCAGTCATAACCAATGCATATATGAACAAATAAGGTTATGTTCCAATAAACATATTGGAACTTTTTGTCTTTTACATATGGATAAAGAAATGAGAATTTCATATAATTTCCATGCATATGAAATATTGTTATTCTTTGACTTATTTCAACCATTAAAAAAATGTAAAAGCCATTCATAGCTTGTGGGCTGGAAAGATAGTAGGCCAGAAGGTCTTAGCTTCCTAAACCCTGGTCTAGCTGAGATTACTGGATCTACTAATCACATCAGCATTTTGAACATTTAAGCATCCTGTCATAGGATAATCCCAACATTATTAAAATCACCTTATTTTATTCTTGGCCAGCACTGCAAGTACTGTGAATAATGGAATCCCATTCATAACTGTTTTTAATCCTTCACATAAGACAATACTGAGCACATTTACATCAGTCTGAGTAGTTTATTTTGCTTCATCAAATTACTTAATAATGGGTTCAAGACAGAATAAGGAAAAAATTATTCATCTTGTTAACCAACTTCAAAAATATGTCACTTTGACATGCTTTACTTTTATTAGACATCTTTATAAATTGTCACAGTGCTTCACACTTCAAGTGAACTTGAACTGGCAACTCATGAACAGGTGGGGGAAATTATAGGATAAAGTCCAGTCTCAGCTTGTTTTCCGTTTCCAAAAATTGAGTAAGAAACGTGATCAATGATAGAATATTGAAGCAATATAAAATAAGGAATACAGAGCCAGAGTTGCTTTGATCCAAAGCCTTCTCTTCAATAATAAATATTCAAATGCTCCCCTAGACCATTTGGAGGTCTGAATCCTCACTTGCAGCTTTGAATGACTCTCAACCCCACTGCATTAGGGAGCTAGCTCTACAGAAGACAGACTGGCTAGACTTGAGGACAGGAAAAAGAGAGGTTAATCAAGTTTCTAATAAATTAAAAAGGAACAGTTCTTAAGGGAAATGAAATCTGGAGCTCAGTTCCTAAGATTCTCCGAGCCCAGCTCAATATGAAAAGTTCAAAGATGCCTGTATTCAAAAGTACCTCCTGTTCCTCATTTATTACTTTTCCAAAAGCTTGATGGTAATTTTTCCATTTGTATTTGCATTATAAGAACAACTATTTTACCAGGAGCAAACTCTATTACTTATCGGTGTTTTCCAGACACTACTACCCTGTCATTCTCCAACTCTATACCTTCTAACAGCCCTGACTGACCCCATGTTACAGAGGTAACAAACCATAGCAGGTAGACCCTTATTCACAGGGAAATGTCCAGCAACGAGATGTGTGTGCGTGGGGCATGTGGCCTGTTCCAGCTGGCATGGCATCACTCATGTGCGGAATACCCATTCAAGACTTCTCCTTCCTATCTCTGGTTACTTATTCCCCTACAGTAGTAGCATTTGTGTCAAAACAAACCATTTCCACCAAATCCCAAAAGTGTGAAGTCAAGAAACCTAGACTTTAGTCCCAGCTCTGCTACTTAATGACAGTGTCATCTTGACTAAGTTATCTGCTGCACCTCAGGTTCCTTGTCCATAAAGATGAGGATAATGAAATTACTGTTTCTCAAGGGGCTATGAGGAATACTAAATGAGATGATGGTGAAGCACGCTACCAAAGAATGCAAGGTATTCTGGGTTGAATGGCGCAGACTTTGACTAACACATGAAGACTGATACAGACCTCAGGCCCTTGAAAGTGATCCTACCTTGCTGACGGTTTGAGCAGAAACAAAAGCTGGGGATAAAATAAAATGAGGGTGGGGGTAAGGAGAAAAGGTTAAATTAGATAGGGGAAGGAGGAATGCAATCAATTGTTGTATGTGTTTCAGGGCAGGGGTGTTGATGGTAACATACAGTCCTAGAAGCATACCAAATACTAAGTGATATTCTATAATTCACATGCTTTGGTAAAGTGGCTAACATTTATTTTACATTTTATAAACTATGTTTTTTTTTTTCATATTTGTGGCCACGTTTCAGTTAAAGAGTTTTGTTATTCAGTGATACTTTTAGTCCTATTTTCCCATATAAATATCCCTTCACACCAGATTTCATTCCAAGGATGTTCAAGTGACCCATCATCAGTTCAGACACTGGCGTGTCCTCTGTGCTCTAGGCACAAGACAAAGATGAAGGTGTGGCTGAATTTAGATGTCATTACTTAATATAAATTTAAAATGAAATGTGCCACTTAATTTCAACCAACCATAGAAGGCAAAAGAGGAAAAGAGACTGAAAGATCTACCCAGACACCAACAGCAGCTGTCTCTGAGTAGTGGAATAAAGGATGACATTTTCTGTTTTACTTCTGTACAATGTTCATTCTGGACAACGACCAAATTTTCTACAATGACCCACTTGGTTTGGTTTAAATGTGGACACAAAAGAACCAGGTACGACCCTTGTAGCTGGGAGCTTTTGTTTGCTAACAGACTGGTTAGGAATTTACTGTAATGAGATTTTGCAGATGTACTTGTGGTGGAAAATGTTTAAGAATCTTTAGTTTAAAACAGACTTTGAACACAGGCATAAACCTCAGAAATAATCTAATGCAACATCCACTTTTTAAAGAGGCAGAAGTTAAGAGTCAGAGAATTGAAAGATTACACCTGGTAGCTCAGTTGGTAAAGAATCTGCCTGCAATGCAAGAGAATCTGGTTTGATTCCTGGGTCAGGAAGATCCCCTGGAGAAGGGATAGGCTACCCACTCCAGTATTCTTGGGCTTCCCTTGTGGCTTAGCCGGTAAAGAATCCGCCTGCAATGTGGGAGACCTGGGTTCAATCCTTGGGTTGGGAAGATGCCCTGGAGAAGGGAAAGGTTACCCACTCCAGTATTCTGGCATGAAGAATTCCATGGACTGTCTAGTCCACGGGGTTGCAAAGAGTTGGACATGACTGAGTGACTTTCACTTCACTAAGATCACACAACTTCAAGACTAAACCCAGGTGTCTTGACTGCCAACTCAGAGCTCCTTCCACAACACCATTTGACTGAATTATGCCTCTCTAAACCCCACCACAATTGAGTAGCATCTGTGGTATGTGAGGTGCATAGGAATACAAGGATGGAACAAACCTAGTCCCTTGGCCTCAGGGGAGGCAGTTTTAAAACACAAAATGACATGTGTTCTGCTTTCATTATAGAAACCCCTAGAAACTACTGGTGAAAGATTGCATCGGATTTTTTCTCCCCCAAAGTGGGCAGTTAACATTCTGATACCACTTATAAGCCATTAAGCCTCCATAATTTGGGAGGCGGTAAGGTAATGAGAGTTATAGTAAGTTAGCCAACAACCAATTATTCCTCACAACTCAACTGTGAATTTCACTTCCATTTGGCATTCCTACTGTCTTTCTCCAGTAACATGGCGCTCATCCCTTGGCAAGAAGAAGAAATACACTTACTTTTTCATTTGTAGTGGTTCAAAGAACCTGTGATTTAGTTCCAGATTTGAACCCTCCATGAAACCACTGCAGATATTTACCTTTCTCCTTTCATGACGTTCAGGTTTTTTCTATCTACAGAGCCTTCAAGGGCCAAGTCTGCCATCGCCCTCAATATAGCGCCAAGGCCCTGAAAACACACCGAAGCGCCCTTTCAGGGGGAGTCCTACGATGAACGGGGCTGACTGACACCCGGTACCTGAGACGTCCAGGGGAGTAGAGTTATCACTCCCTTCGACTCTCTGTTTATTCTTGCCGTCAAGACACCACTACCAACGCGGGGTCCTCCTTTCCTTTGGCAGACTAGACAGGCTTATTCTGAGAAAGGGACAGCTGAACGGGACCTGCGGGATAAGTGAGGGTCGGAGCTTGAGGGGTGGGCGTGCGAGTGCCAGACTCCCACCACAGACTGAACCTGGGGAGGAAAGAAACTGGCCCTCCAGCGCGCTGAAATAAACCACCACATCATTGACAAATGGAAAACCTTCGCAACAGCACTATTAACAACAGCAACCACTCACCTGCAAAAAGGCCACCAGTAGCAGCCGCTCCTCGGAAAACCGAACAGCCAGCGTCTCCCAGGGCTCATCACTGCGGCCCGGCATCGACTCTCTTTTCTAGCCCCCGAGCCAGAAGGGGCAGGTCCTAGAGCTCTGACTATTGGAGAGTCGAGTTGTCAATCATTCACACCCCCGCCCTACTCCCAGGAACAGGTCAAGGTCTTTTCCGTTTTTCAAATCCCCTGAGTAGAAAATGAGGCTCTGATTGGCTCTTTGAGGAGACGAGCACACTTCCGGACCAGTGAGGAGCTAGCTCTGACGCTAGTGGGCGGGCTTGTTCCGGCGGGGAAGTAGAAAAACAAAACCCGGCGCGTCGCCTGGGCAATGGGTAAACCTCGGGAACTCTTAGGCTGAGGTGCTTGAAATCTCTTAGGTTGAGGTGCTTGAAAGCGCTTACGCGTCGAAAAGGAACTATCTGCCAACCTAGTGAAGTGTCGACGGAATCTTGAAGTGATGAGGTGATGCCTCCCTTTACTCATGTGAAACTGCAGCTTGGGGATGAAGGTGGGCACTCCTCGCGGAGGAAAGCTCCTGCTTTCCTGGTGTTTTAAATCCTAAACGGTGATTAAAGTAAAAGCCTTTAAAGTGCCCGACATATGGGCAGTAACTGGCCCTCACTCTCTCCTAATACTTTTGTAGATTCCCCGTAGGCACTCAGGGACTTCCCTTGTGGCTCAGCTGGTAAAGAAGCCGCCCGCAATGCAGGAGACCTGGGTTCCATCCCTGGGCTGGGACAGTACCCTGGAGACGGGAATGGCAACCCATTCCAGTATTCTGGCCTGGAGAATTCCGTGGACAGTCCATGGGGTCGCAAAGAGTCGGGACACGACTGAGCGACTATCGCTTTCACTTAGGCAGTCCTCTTACACTGTTTTGGTTGGAGGTAGAAAAATGTTTCGTGGAAGGCACTTGAGAGCTTAGAGGACAGATGAAGGGAGCATGGAGTGAAATGACAGTTATAAATTTGGAGGCCGCAATTATTGAACAAGAAGAACCTATGAAAATACCCGAAGCTTAGCATGCTACTGCTAAATCGCTTCAGTCGTGTCCGACTCTGTGCGACCCCATAGAGGGCAGCCCACCAGGCTCCCCCGTCCCTGGGATTCTCCAGGCAAGAATACTGGAGTGGGTTGCCATTTCCTTCTCCAATGCATGAAAGTGAAAAGTCAAAGTGAAGTCGCTCAGTCGTGTCCGACTCTTAGCGACCTCATGGACTGCAGCCTACCAGGCTCCTCGGTCCATGGGATTTTCCAGGCAAGAGTACTGGAGTGGGGTGCCATTGCCTTCTCCAGAAGCTTAGCATAGGGCCCTGTAAACTTCTAAGTAAGCTTGAACCACCACACAAGCCTTTGAAGCATAACTGTCAGAGCTTTTAGGTGGGCAAGAAAGATAGTAAGGATTGGTGTGTTTGCCTGACCACATGGGAAATTTCCCTTCCTGTATTTCTGAAAGCTGTCCTTCCTAGTGTTCAGTGTCTTCTTTTTGAGTTTTTCCTATTTCATCCTCATAACAAGTCCAGTAGATATCCGACAGGCAACCAGATCCTCAGAATAATTAAACATACATTTGAAAAGGTAATTTCCACATTTTAAACTCTGTGATCCACTATATTGAATTAAGACCTTAGCATTTGTAGTTAGTTCTATTATCTCATTTATCCTTAGAGCATAACAGTTTCTCCTAGGATCTCAAAGAACAGATCCTTCTGGGAGAGCACAAATCCAAGGCTTGACAAATCTCAGCAAGGGGTTGATAACATCCAGGGATAGTTGAATTCAGCTTGTATTTGTCATTAACTAGAGGTCAGATCTAAGCAACTGGAGGAGGTGACTTCCAGTCCGGACTCCCAAGAATGTAGCTTCCAAATCCTATACTCTTACCCACTTCCTCTTCCTTTTCTCCACACCAGGTGGGGACAAAGTGAGGGGAAACTTTCCTACAGGTTGACATCAAAGCTCTCTAGAGTGCCCACCAATGGAGAATAAAGACAGCCATTCACAAATGTCTGTCTTATAGCATTTGACATTTAGGGATACTTACTCTGGACTTAAAGTCTATTTACTGTTGTTATGGATACCTGTGGAATGCTAGCTTGTCACACAGAATATTAACAACACCAAACATCACCTGCCTTTTAGAATCTCATTGTACAGGTGAGTAATCTGAAGATTAAGAGATTTATTCAGAATTACTTAGCTAGGTGAGGGCAGAGCCTAGACAAGGATCTGCACGTGCATGCTCAGTCCAACACGACTTTTCTCAACTCCATGGACTATAGCCCGCCAGGCTCCTCTGTCCAGGGGATTTTCTGGGCAAGAATACTGGAGTGACAAGGATCCAAGGTTGCTAATTCATGATTCTGGGAAAATGCTTCCTCTTCTGTTGCCTCTCCCCTTCTCCTAACACACACACACACACACACACAAAGCAATTAAAAAAAAAAAGTCAAGATTACTAAGTTGAAAATTTGCCAAGATCACTAATTTGAAAATTTGGGGCTTCCCTGGTTACTCAGTGGTAAAGAACCCACTTGCCAATGCAGAAAATGTGAGTTCGATCCCTGGGTCAGGAAGATCTCCTAGAAAAGGAAATGGCAACCTACTTCAGTATTCTTCCTGGGAAATCCCATGGACCAAGGAGCCTGGTAGGCTACAGTCCATGAGGTTGCAAAACAGTCGGACACAGCTTAGCAACTAAACAACAAAAATTTTGAAAATTTACTTCCATTAAGACCAGTCATGAGCATTTACTTCTGATATAATAAATAGTATAATGCTCAAAATTCTCCAAGCCAGGCTTCAGCAATATGTGAACCATGAACTTCCTGATGTTCAAGCTGGTTTTAGAAAAGGCAGAGGAACCAGAGATCAAATTGCCAACATCCACTGGATCATGGAAAAAGCAAGAGAGTTCCAGAAAAACATCTATTTCTGCTTTATTGACTATGCCAAAGCCTTTGACTGTGTGGATCACAATAAACTGTGGAAAATTCTGAAAGAGATGGGAATACCAGACCACCTGATCTGCCTCTTGAGAAATCTGTATGCAGGTCAGGAAGCAACAGTTAGAACTGGACATGGAACAACAGACTGGTTCCAAATAGGAAAAGGAGTTCGTCAAGGCTGTATCTTATCACCCTGCTTATTTAACTTCTATGCAGAGTACATCATGAGAAACGCTGGACTGGAAGAAACACAAGCTGGAATCAAGATTGCCGGGAGAAATATCAATAACCTCAGATATACAGATGACACCACCCTTATGGCAGAAAGTGAAGAGGAACTCAAAAGCCTCTTGATGAAAGTAAAAGTGGAGAGTAAAAAAGTTGGCTTAAGGCTCAACATTCAGAAAACTAAGATCATGGCATCCGGTCCCATCACTTCATGGGAAATAAATGGGGAAACGGTAGAAACAGTGTCAAACTTTATTTTTCTGGGCTCCAAAATCACTGCAGATGGTGACTGCAGCCATGAAATTAAAAGATGCTTACTCCTTGGAAGGAAAGTTATGACCAACCTAGATAGCATATTCAAAAGCAGAGACATTACTTTGCCAACAAAGGTCCGTCTAGTCAAGGCTATGGTTTTTCCAGTGGTCGTGTATGGATGTGAGAGTTGAACTGTGAAGAAAGCTGAGCACCGAAGAATTGATGCTTTTGAATTGTGGTGTTGGAGAAGACTCTTGAGAGTCCCTTGGACTGCAAGGAGATCCAACCAGTCCATCCTAAAGGAGATCGGTCCTGGGTGTTCATTGGAAGGACTGATGTTGAAGCTGAAACTCCAATACTTTGGCCACCTGATGCAAAGAGCTGACTCATTGGAAAAGACTCTTATGCTGGGAGGGATTGGGGGCAAGAGGAGAAGGGGACGACAGAGGATGAGATGGCTGGATGGCATCACTGACTCGATGGACGTGAGTCTGAGTGAACTCCGGGAGTTGGTGATGGACAGGGAGGCCTGGCGTACTGTGATTCATGGGGTCGCAAAGAGTCGGACACGACTGAGCGACTGATCTGATCTGATCTGATAGACAGTATGCAAATAACTCAATGTACCAGTTCACTACTTCAAACAACGTTTGGTGTTGTCTCAAATAAGAAATGAAAATGCAGTAAATTATTATAGCCATGTTGTCTTTCTTTCTGTTATGTGAGTATATCAAAAAGTCAATATTAGCACATATAGTACGTTAAGAATTAGTAGCAGAGTGTCTTATTCAGGACCTGAATAAAATACAATTTTATAGTAACCTACACACTGGGCCAAAATTATTTCACCACTATGTGAATGGAGCCACTACCTTTTACAGGTAGGGTTGAGCTGGTGCACCATTCATCAAATTCATTCAAGAACCTAGGCTCTTCTGCCTTAGCTCTCTCCTTTCTTCCAGAAGCTCCAAAGTATCTGGTCCTATATCCTCTGTACAGGTTTATCTTCTTAGCAATCTTACCACCATGATCTGGTTGTTTGCTGGTCTCCTGCCACACCCTGCCTTCTTCAAGATCAGATTACAAGCTGCTTCTCATCATCTGGGGTAACATACCCAAAATGTTTGGCTTCACCATTTTCCCAGTCAGTACACAACTCCTCTACTGAAGCCAAAAACTGGAAATGGCCTTTTGGATTAATCACAATTCTTATTTCCTTCTAATTTTTCCGCTATAAACCAATTATTTTAAAGTGGGGAATCTATAGTATATATACTGTTTCATGGCAATATTTACTTAATTCATTATGAACATCTCCCCATGTCATGAAGAACCTCAGAAAGGCCTTTGAAGCCATCTGTCCCTTCATTTCTCAAGTTAAATCATAGAATGCTCATCTCACAGAGTAGTGCAAAGAATGATGGAGGCCATTTTGAAACAGTTTTGCAATCTCCAAAGCACCTTACCTCTGCCACTTCCTCGCACTGGGAACTTAGGCACATTGTCTGACCTCTTTATCTGTGTCTTTATCTGTGAAATAGGGATAATACCTAATGGGCCATCATGAAAATTAGATGATGCAGGAGGCATCCAGCACAAATGAAGTGTTCAGTAAATGGTAGTTATTCTTAACAGCTATGCTGCTGCTGCTAAGTCGCTTCAGTCGTGTCCGACTCTGCGACCCCATAGACAGCAGCCCACTAGGCTCCTCTGTCCCTGGGATTCTCCAGGCAAGAATACTGGAGTGGGTTGCCATTTCCTTCTCCAATGCATGAAAGTGAAAAGTGAAAGTGAAGTCACTCAGTCGTGTCTGACTCTTAACGACCTCATGGACTGCAGCCTACCAGGCTCCTCCGTCCATGGGATTTTCCAGGCAAGAGTACTGGAGTGGGGTGCCATTGCCTTAGCAGTGATAAAATATATTTTAACTACTCACGCTGTATTCCTATTATACAAACTCAAGAAAGTCTGGGCCATATGCTTTCTTCCCCTTTCACACTGTCTACTCAAGTGGAGATCTGGCCTCCTGCAGAGGCTATAGGACAGGAATTTTCTTTGTTAATCTTGCTGCTAACCAGAGAGGTAACTGTCAAGATGTGAATGCTGAAGAGGGTACAAACCCCTTGTGTGGCCAGGAGCCTGTGGTATTAGGAAGTCTGAATTATATGTCTCAACTGGAGCATCATAGAGTGAACAAAGTGGTCATAATTTCTCCCTGTAGAGTTGTTTTTCAAATTCCATATCAGATTTACATATAATATTGTATGTTAAAAATATTATGTTCATTGTACAAGGCTTATAAAGGAAAAAATTTTGAACATCCATATTCCTACCACTTAGAATTTGTTAAAATCTTTAAATTTAACATGTTAAATTGTTAACAATTCTTATTTCCTTCTAATTTTTCCACTATAAACCAATTATTTTAAAGTGGGGAATCTATAGTATATATACTGTTTCATGGCAATATTAATTCATTATGAACATCTCCTCATGTCATTTAATAGTCTCTAATTACAATTCCATCATGTGACTACCTTTGGGTATTCCGTCTCACAGTTCAACCAGTCTCCTACTCTTGTGCGTTGAGGTTGTTTCAGTTACTTTCAAAGTTTCAGGGACTTAAACGGGCTGCTACTTTCCTTAAATAACAGGGTGCTCTGGGAATGTCTGTTGAAAAGAAGCTGATAAAGTTGCCAGGCATTTTTCTCTCTGTGCCCTGGCACTGCAGAGCTAAGAAAGCTGAAGCCAGGGAAGCCTGAAGGTTCCTGGAGGGTTGCCCCTTCAGCCCTGCCTCCCTCCCCTAAGTTTCCTATTCTTTAACCTGAAGAAAAGGTGTTGAGATGAGAGAAACTGGGGGAGTGATTGACTTGGGCTCCACTAATAAAACCTTACACAACTCCTGGCATATGTGTTTTCATTTTACAGATGGGGAAAGTAGGGCACAGAGAGAATCTATGCAAACCTGCTAATTAGAGCATCTGAGTTTGATTCCTGGACTTGGTTCTGAAATTTGAACTCTTCCCCACCAAGCTCCTACTTCTTCTAAAAACTGATGGCTATAACTTCATTCTTTTTTTTTTTTCCTGTGAGAAATGTGTTGTCAGTCTCCTAAGATTTATTGGTTATCTGCTCCCTTAAAAAAAAAATATTCCCTCCTGACTGTCCAAGAATTTCTTCTGCCTCTGAGTTTCCCAAGTTGGCTCCTTCTTTGCCTAAAGAATGTATCCTCATTCTTTGATGAAGAATCAGACAACTTACCTTTTTCCCACCCATATATTTGCTTGTTTTCTTACTGAAGCATTCTCACTATATATGTTGGGAAGTCAGACTCATAAAGGGAAGTTCTTTCAAGCTGCATCAGTTTAACAATATTGCATAGTTCCCTTAGCTTTGGGGAGTTATGAAGTATGACTGTATAGAGAGTAATAAGTCTTTTTCTTTGGTTTGGTTATAAACTGGTTCTGAAGGAAGTTCTAAAAGAGGCTTTACAAAATTGTTTAGAGCCATGCAGCATCATTAAAATGGGTGTATCACCTCCCAATATGACACTTTGAAGGCAGTAACACATATTTGGAAGTGTAATTTCTGGAATGTTTTGTTAAAGGCTGTATGCGTCATCAAATCACAGTTTTAACCAGGAAGACAACTTTTGGGGGACTTCCCTGGTGGTCCACTGGGTAGTACTCTGTGCTCCCAATGCAGAGGGCCCAGGTTCAGCCCCTCAGGGAACTTGATCCTGCATGCCTCAACTAAGAGTTCAAATGCTGCACTAAAGATCCTGCAAGCTGTCCCCATGCAGCTGAATAAATACTTTAAAAAAAAAAAAGATAGCTTTTTGCATCCCCCACCCCCACCCCGCCACACATATTATAGCAGTACCCTAACCCAAGCTACCATCGCCTCATGGCTGGATTTTATCAGTAACAAATCTCCCGGAATCCACTTTTGCTCCTTTTTAGCTAGACAGGGTGAGCTTTGTCATTGTGGTACAGCTAATCCCCTCCTTCCCCCAGCTTGAAACACCACAGCAGCTTCCCACTGTTCCTAATACTGGCCTTTCTTCTCCCCTATGGCCATTAGACCTTGCACGAGCATTTTCCCAACCTAGAATGCTCTTCCTTTACAGGTAGTTAAAGCGCAGAAGACGAATCCAAGTTTCATAATTCCCAGGCTGAATCTCTAACGTAAGTGTGTTCCTGGGGATTTGTTGTTATCCAGCTGGGGGAATATATGATTTGGAGGTTCAAAGGAAATTCAGTAGCACAGTGGGTAAGAGTGTGGGCTTTAGGGTCAGTCTGCCTGGATTCCAGTCCTGGTTCTATCCTGTACTAACCACATGATATTGGGCAAATTTTTTTTTTTAAACACCCTTGCTTTATTTCTTCTGTTATATAATGGGCCACTATAAGGGTATCTTGGAGGAGGGCATAGCAACCCACTCCTGTATTCCCTGGAGAATCCCATGGACAGAGGAGCCTTGGCTGGCTACAGTCCATGGGGTCACAAAGAGTCAGACACAACTGAAGCAACTTAGCACGCACGTACAAGGGTATCTACCTCATAAAGTTATACTATTTAAATAAGTTAATACATGGAAAGAACTCAGTAAATTTTTTAAAGTCTCAACAATAAATGAAGGCCCCAATATAATTCCTTATGTGGAAGGTAAAATCAACATTGCTAATTTTCTCTTGTTTTCTTCTGGAGAAAAACAGATACAGCAAGCAACTGGGAGGCCTTCCCAGGGCAGCCAAAGGCTGGTCCTAGCAGATAAGGCTTCAGGGGCTGCACTATGTAGGGAAAGACATGTGATGACTTAGTCAAAACAGGTGCCAGGCCACAGATACCAGTGAACTGAGATAATATGAAGCCTAAAAGGGGTTAAGAAATACACAAGGAAAAAAAAGAAATTTAAAAAATCACAACAGCAGGCAAAAAGATAATATATTTACAGATGAAATCAGTTTCAGCTTCTCAACTAAGCCCCATCATGTAAAATATCTTCTACTTACGTGATAAACATTTTGGAGGCTATCTGAGGTCCCAGAACTTCTTACCAGAATGTTCTCTGGCAGCTTTGAGATCCATCATTTCTAGCTACTTCTAGGTACTATTTTGTATCTACAGGAGAGAAGCTACTCTCCTGTTTATTACTCTCCTATTTCTCTCTACTTACTGTGGATCTGAGACTTCAACTTGAGTGAGACAAAGCTCTTTGTATCCCCCATTTAATGACTCACAGAGTCTTTATTAATTAAATTTAGAAAATAGTTTGACTGGCTTCACTTACTAGTGAGTTTTCAAGTAAAGAATAATGAGAATACAGGATTTGTTATGAGTTTGGTAACCATGAGTGAGTTCCAGCCACTTGTTGACCTCCTTATGCCCATTGAATCTCCTGACTAGTCTCTGCCACCATCTCTCTGTGAGGTCAGATAAGAAGAGGGAATAGGTAAATCACCTGTTGTAGGCCACAGGATGTAAAAATTAGCAAGAAAAGCTATCCTCGTATGTGGTGTTCCGTAGACTATTATCAGACTTATGAGTTATGGCAAAGGCTCTACCACTTGATGGTTCTTGGAGAGATGATGTGCTGAAACTCGGGTGGTTGTGAGCCATGGTCACTCAGTGACAGCTGAGGTGAACTATAATGCCAAATGACCTAGTTTCTTCACCTTTGAAATGTTAAGCAAGTGTATAAAGGCCAGGCGTCTATAGCTTGCTAAAACTTCCCTTGAAAATTATTTTTAGGACCAGTAGGGAAAAAAAGCAAGAGACTTCCAGAAAAATATCTATTTTTGCTTTATTGACTTTGCCAAAGCCTTTGACTGTGTGGATCACAATAAACTGTGGAAAATTCTGAAAGAGATAGGAATACCAGACCACCTGACCTGCCTCTTGCAAAATCTGTATGCAGGTCAGGAAGCAACAGTTAGAACTGGACATGGAACAACAGACTGGTTCCAGATAGGAAAAGGAGTATGTCAAGGCTGTATATTGTCACCCTGCTTATTTAACTTCTATGCAGAGTACATCATGAGAAACTCTGGGCTGAAAGAAGCACAAGCTGGAATCAGGATTACCGGGAGAAATATCAATAACCTCAGATATGCAGATGACACCACCCTTATGGCAGAAAGTGAAGAGGAACTCAAAAGCCTCTTGATGAAAGTGAAAGAGGAGAGTAAAAAAGTTGGCTTAAAGCTCAACATTCAGAAAACTAAGATCATGGCATCTGGTCCCATTGCTTCATGGGAAATAGATGGGGAAATAGTGTCAGACTTTATTTTTTGAGGCCCCAAAATCACTGCAGATAGTGATTGCAGCCATGGAATTAAAAGATGCTTACTCCTTGGAAGGAAAGTTATGACCAACCTAGATAGCATATTCAAAAGCAGAGATATTACTTTGCCAACAAAGGTCTGTCTAGTCAAGGCTATGGTTTTTCCAGTGGTCATGTATGGATGTGAGAGTTGGACTGTGAAGAAAGCTGAGCACCGAAGAACTGATGCATTTGAACTGTGGTGTTGGAGAAGACTCTTGAGAGTCCCATGGACTGCAAGGAGATCCAACCAGTCCATCCTAAAGGAGATTGTCCTGGGTGTTCATTGGAAGGAATGATGCTGAATCTGAAACTCCAGTACTTTGGCCACCTCATGCGAAGAGTTGACTCATTGGGAAAGACCCTGATGCTGGGAGGGATTGGGGGCAGGAGGAGAAGGGGACAACAGAGGATGAAATGGCTGGATGGCATCACCGACTCAATGGACATGAGTTTGGGTAAACTCCAGGAGTTGGTGATGGACAGGGAAGCCTGGCATGCTATGATTTATTGGGTCGCAAGGAGTCGGACATGACTGAGTGACTGAACTAAACTGAGGGAAAAAAAAACCTGTGTTCTCAGATCCAACCATATTAGGCAGGATATTAATAACAGGCCAACTTTTAACAAAATATTATGGTAGATGATTCATTTTTTTATCCAAAAATCATAAGTGTGTGTGTATGTATATACATTCCTCTTTGCCTAAAAACATTTAATTTCTTTATGCTTTGTTTTTCTGCCTTCTCTAAAATGGGTGAGAAAGAAGAACAAAAATAGGAAAGGAAGGAGAAAACAAGTGAAACCATCAGAAATACACAGGATCTGGTCTTAAACAGCAAATCAAACTAAAAAGTAACCAATTAGTCATTGAATGTCACCTAGTGTTTAAGAGATTGTATTAAGACATTGTTGAATTGAAGTGAAGTGCAAGTCACTCAGTCGTGTCCGACTCTTTGCGACCCCACGGACCATACAGTCCATGGAATTCTCCAGACCAGAATACTGGAGTGGGTAGCCTATCCCTTCTTCAGGGGATCTTCCCAACCCAGAGACTGAACCCAGGTTTCCTGCATTGCAGGCAGATTCTTTACCAGCTGAGCTACCAGGGAAACCCAAGAAGTTCTTAAACTTCCTAATTTTGAAGTTTTGAAGAAAGAGAATTAACAGTATTTTTAGTACTGACCATAAACTGCACCAGGAGCAAGAGAAATAAAGTGAAACATAGTCCTTGTCCTCAAGGAGCATGGCCCAGTAAGACAGAACTCATGAACTATGAATTACAGTCCAACAAATGCAAGTGCAATTATTGACGACTCAAGGTGTTTTGGTGGGTGGGGGAGGGGGAGTTCTTAAATGTGTGAGGGGAGGGGTTAGGGGTGAGAAGAGTTGATGGGATGTGAGAAATTTAAATACACAGGAGAAGAGGTAAAGTGAGCAGTGTTAAAAAAAATTGAGTAGACTTCTAGCCAGAATCCAAAACTGGATTGTGGAGATAGTTTCACAATTGTATTAAACTCACTGAAACTCATTTGGATTATATGCTAAAAATGGCTGAATTTTATGATATATATTTTTTTTTCTTAAGAACATTGGCTTTAGAAACAGATACCTGTGGACAGATTCCTGGCTCTGTAATTTACTAGCTGTGTGATCTTGGTCAAGTTAGTTAACCTCAATGTGAAGGAGGAATGATGATCTACTCTCTCTAGCTCAGGGTTGTTGCAAAGATTACATGGGATGGAGTATGTAAAGCTCCTGCTACATTATTATGCTCAGTATGAAATATTCCCTCTCACTGGGATGCTTAATGAAAGTTCGTATGTGCGGTCTACTAAACACCTCTCTTTGCTCTATTTTTCAAATGGTTTGGCAGCAGCTATAGCTTCTTTTGACTTCCTTTCAGTAGAATTTGAATATGAAACCCCCTCCTGAAACAGGAGAGAAGGGGACAGAGCACAACCTTTTAAAAAAAAAAAACGCCATAGGGACTTCCTTGTGGTCCAGTGGTTAAGACTCTGTGCTGCCAATGCAGGGGGCATGGATTCAATCCTTAGTCAAGGAACTAAGATTTCACATGCCCCAGTTCAGTTCAGTTCAGTCGCTCAGTCGTGTCCAACTCTTTGCAACCCCATGAATCGCAGCACACCAGGCCTCCCTGTCCATCACAAACTCCTGGAGTTCACTCAGACTCACGTCCATCGAGTCAGTGATGCCATCCAGCCATCTCATCCTCTGCCATCCCCTTCTCCTCCTGCCCCCAATCCCTCCCAGCATCAGAGTCTTTTCCAATGAGTCAACTCTTCGCATGAGGTGGCCAAAGTACTGGAGTTTCAGCTTCAGCATCATTCCTTCCAAAGAAATCCCAGGGCTGATCTCCTTCAGAATGGACTGGTTGGATCTCCTTGCAGTCCAAGGGACTCTCAAGAGTCTTCTCCAACACCACAGTTCAAAAGCATCAATTCTCCGGTGATCAGCCTTCTTCACAGTCCAACTCTCACATCCATACATGACCACAGGAAAAACCATAGCCTTGACTAGACGGACCTTTGTTGGCAAAGTAATGTCTCTGCTTTTGAATATGCTATCTGGGTTGGTCATAACTTTTCTTCCAAGGAGTAAGCGTCTTTTAATTTCATGGCTGCAGTCACCATCTGCAGTGATTTTGGAGTCCCCCAAAATAAAGTGTGACACTGTTTCCACTGTTTCCCCATCATTTCCCATGAAGTGATGGGATCGGATGCCATGATCTTCATTTTCTGAATGTTGAGCTTTAAGCCAACTTTTTCACTCTCCACTTTCACTTTCATCAAGAGGCTTTTGAGTTCCTCTTCACTTTCTGCCATAAGGGTGGTGTCATCTGCACATCTGAGGTTATTGATATTTCTCCCGGCAATCTTGATTTCAGCTTGTGTTTCTTCCAGTCTAGCGTTTCTCATGATGTACTCTGCATGTAAGTTAAATAAGCAGGGTGATAAGATACAGCCTTGACATCCTCCTTTTCCTATTTGGAACCAGTCTGTTGTTCCATGTCCAGTTCTAACTGTTGCTTCCTGACCTGCATACAGATTTCTCAAGAGGCAGATCAGGTGGTCTGGTATTCCCATCTCTTTCAGAATTTTCCACAGTTTACTGTGATCCACACAGTCAAAGGCTTTGGCATAGTCAATAAAGCAGAAATAGATGTTTTTCTGGAACTCTCTTGCTTTTTCCATGATCCAGTGGATGTTGGCAATTTGATCTCTGGTTCCTCTGCCTTTTCTAAAACCAGCTTGAACATCAGGAAGTTCACAGTTCACATATTGCTGAAGCCTGGCTTGGAGAATTTTGAGCATTACTTTACTAGCATGTGAGATGAGTGCAATTGTGCAGTAGTTTGAGCATCCTTTGGCATTGCCTTTCTTTGGGATTGGAATGAAAACTGACCTTTTCCAGTCCTGTGGCCACTGCTGACTTTTCCAAATTTGCTGGCATATTGAGTGCAGCACTTTCACAGCATCATCTTTCAGGATTTGAAATAGCTCAACTGGAATTCCGTCACCTCCACTAGCTTTGTTTGTAGTGATGCTTCCTAAGGCCCACGTAACTTCCCATTCCAGGATGTCTGGCTGTAGGTGAGTGATCACACCATCGAGATTATCTGGGTCGTGAAGATCTTTTTTGTACAGTTCTTCTGTGTATTCTTGCCACCCCTTCTTAATATCTTCTGCTTCTGTTAGGTCCATACCATTTCTGTCCTTTATCGAGCCCATCTTTGCTTGAAATGTTCCCTTGGTATCTCTAATTTTCTTCAAGAGATCTCTAGTCTTTCCCATTCTGTTGTTTTCCTCTATTTCTTTGCATTGATCGCTGAGGAAGGCTTTCTTATCTCTCCTTGCTATTCTTTGGAACTCTGCATTCAGATGCTTATATCTTTCCTTTTCTCCTTTGCTTTTCGCTTCTCTTCTTTTCACAGCTATTTGTAAGGTTTCCCCAGCCATTTTGCTTTTTTGCATTTCTTTTCCATGGGGATGGTCTTGATCCCTGTCTCCTGTACAATGTCACGAACCTCATTCCATAGTTCATCAGGCACTCTATCTATCAGATCTAGGACCTTAAATCTATTTCTCACGTCCACTGTATAATCATAAGGGATTTGATTTAGGTCATACCTGAATGGTCTAGTGGTTTTCCCTACTTTCTTCAATTTCAGTCTGAATTTGGCAATAAGGGGTTCATGATCTGAGCCACAATCAACTCCTGGTCTCGTTTTTGTCAACTGTATAGAGCTTCTCCATCTTTGGCTGCAAAGAATATAATCAATCTGATTTCGGTGTTGACCATCTGGTGATGTCCATGTGTAGAGTCTTCTCTTGTGTTGTTGGAAGAGGGTGTTTGCTATGACCAGTGAATTCTCTTGGCAAAACTCTAGAAGTCTTTGCCCTGCTTCATTCCATATTCCAAGGCCAAATTTGCCTGTTACTCCAGGTGTTTCTTGACTTCCTACTTTTGCATTCCAGTCCCCTATAATGAAAAAGACATCTTTTTTGGGTGTTAGTTCTAAAAGGTCTTGTAGGTCTTCATAGAACCGTTCAACTTCAGCTTCTTCAGCGTTACTGGTTGGGGCATAGGCTTGGATTACTGTGATATTGAATGATTTGCCTTGGAAATGAACAGATATCATTCTGTCGTTTTTGAGATTGCATCCAAGTACTGCATTTCTGCACTCTCGGCCGCTGCCCCTGACCTCGGACGTGGGGTAACTCCTCTTGGCCGCCGCCCTTCGGGCATGGGGTCCTCAGGCAATGCCAAAGAATTCTCAAACTACAGCACAATTGCACTCATCTCACATGCTAGTAAAGTAATGCTCAAAATTCTCCAAGCCAGGCTTCAGCAATACATGAACTATGAACTTCCTGATGTTCAAGCTGGTTTTAGAAAAGGCAGAGGAACCAGAGATCAAAATGCCAACATCCGCTGGATCATGGAAAAAGCAAGAGAGTTCCAGAAAAACATCTATTTCTGCTTTATTGACTATGCCAAAGCCTTTGACTGTGTGGATCACAATAAACTGTGGAAAATTCTGAACTGGACATGGAACAACAGACTGGTTCCAAACAGGAAAAGGAGGACGTCAAGGCTGTATCTTATCATCCTGCTTATTTAACTTACATGCAGAGTACATCATGAGAAATGCTGGACTGGAAGAAACACAAGCTGAAATCAAGATTGCCGGGAGAAATATCAATAACCTCAGATGTGCAGATGACACCACCCTTATGGCAGAAAGTGAAGAGGAACTCAAAAGCCTCTTGATGAAAGTGAAAGTGGAGAGTGAAAAAGTTGGCTTAAAGCTCAACATTCAGAAAATGAAGATCATGGCATCCGGTCCCATCACTTCATGGGAAATGATGGGGAAACAGTGGAAACAGTGTCACACTTTATTTTGGGGGACTCCAAAATCACCGCAGATGGTGACTGCAGCCATGAAATTAAAAGATGCTTACTCCTTGGAAGGAAAATTATGACCAACCCAGATAGCATATTCAAAAGCAGAGAACATTACATTGCCAACAAAGGTCCGTCTAGTCAAGGCTATGGTTTTTCCTGTGGTCATGTATGGATGTGAGAGTTGGACTGTGAAGAAGGCTGATCGCCGGAGAATTGATGCCTTTGACCTGTGGTGTTGGAGAAGACTCTTGAGAGTCCCTTGGACTGCAAGGAGATCCAACCAGTCCATTCTGAAGGAGATCCGCCCTTGGATTTCTTTGGAGGGAATGATGCTGAAGCTGAAACTCCAGTACTTTGGCCACCTCATGCGAAGAGTTGACTCATTGGAAAAGACTCTGATGCTGGGAGGGATTGGGGGCAGGAGGAGAAGGGGATGGCAGAGGATGAGATGGCTGGATGACATCACTGACTCGATGGACGTGAGTCTGAGTGAACTCCGGGAGTTTGTGATGGACAGGGAGGCCTGGCGTGCTGCGATTCATGGGGTCGCTAGGAGTCGGACATGACTGAGTGACTGATCTGATCTGATGGGGTTCTCAAGGCAAGAATACTTTAGTGGTTTACCATTCCCTTCTCCAGTGGACCACATTCTGTCAGATCTCTCCACCATGATCCGCCCATCTTGGGTTGCCCCATGGGCATGGCTTAGTTTCATTGAATTAGACAAGGCTGTCGTCCTATTGTGATTAGATTGACTAGTTTTCTGTGAGTATGGTTTCAGTGTGTCTGTCCTCTGATGCTCTCTTGCAACACCTACCATCTTACTTGGCTTTCTCTTACCTTAGGCGTGGGGTATCTCTTCACGGCTGCTCCAGCAAAGCGCAGCCACTGCTCTTTACCTTGGACCAGGGGTATCTCCTCACCGCCGCCCTTCCTGACCTTCAATGTGGGATAGCTTCTCTAGGCCCTCTTGCGCCTGTGCAGCCACCGCTCCTTGGAAGTGTGGTTGGTCCTCCCGGCCGCTGCCCCTGGCCTCGGGCGTGGGGATGTGCAACCAAAAATAAATAATGTTAAAAAAAAAAAAAAGAATTATATAGCCTGATGACTAGAACCAAATGGCTCCAAGATGGCAGATGAATTGTCTTCCACTAGACTTGAACCTCAGTATACAATCATTGTTACATATCAGCAAACTAAATGACATACCCACAGGTGCAAGGACAATGTCAAAGCAGACCACAAGGGTCAAAAAGGGTGTGGTGGCCCAATTCCTGGAAATCTCCACCCTCTTTTCCAAATAGCTGAAATATTCCTCCCACACATTAGCCTATAAAATTACTCACTCCTACAAAAACTGACAACCCCATACCCTGGGGCTGCTCTCACCTTCTGAGATGGCCTGCATTCTGTGGAGTGTGTTTCTCTCTAAACAATTTGGCTTCTTACCTATAACTTTGTCTCTCCCTGAATTTTTCCTATAAATGAGACCTCAAGAACCTGAGCTTCATTAAGTCCTGGAACCAGGTGTGTGATCACAATTAAAGGACTGTAGGTTCAAGTCCCAGTCTGAGTTACATGGTTTCGCCCCTCCCCCAATATTCTCCCATTTCTCTTCTTGCATTGCTTGCTAAGCACCTTCACCAAGCGTGTTACCCGTACTTCCAATGGTATTTCTCCATGCCTTTGCACATGCTGCGCTTTCCACCTGCGGTGTGTTTATTACCTCCTTCACTTAACTAACCCTTAATCATTCTTTTAGTTTTTAGAATTTTTAAATTATGTAATATTTCAAACATACAGATGTTGGGATCTCCTACTTCCCCAATCCTGTCTCTTATTAGAGGCTCTCTTCTTGTCTGTGAGGTCAAGCCACAGCTTGCCACCCATGTGGGGATAGGAATAGCCATCATCATAGGTGGCAAAAGATAAAATGCTCACCACTGGCCAACCCCGGCCTCCCCAGGCCCAGAAGGTGACACTTGCTTCCAGAGATGGGGCAGAGGTGGTGGTATTTTATGACAATACATTTTGAAAATACAGATTAAATGAAAAAGTATATAAAAACTACATAAGTTACTAAAATTGACTCAAGAAGAAACAGAAGACCTGAATCATTCCATAATCAATAAAGGAATGGAATCTACAGTATAAAATCTTCCCCTACCAAAATCACTGACCTGGAACATTCTGTAGCTGAGGATTGCAGGAAATGCTTATTCCTAGTGCTTGATATTTGCTACCATGTGGAAGGAACTGTGTTGGCCTAACATAGCTGGCATCTGTCTAGCTCTCAAGGTTACTTACCTTCAGGGGAAAGGGGAAAAACTGCCTCATTAGTAAATATAGGAGAATAAGCTTGAGTTCACCTGACCTCTACCTCCTTTAATTGGCTTGTTTCAGACAGAAAGTGCATGAGTGACCTTATTTATAAAGGCGCTGCCCTTCCTGGATAGATCTTAGGTTATGGTGCTGCCTATCTAGGTGGATAGTCAGTCTGTCTAGGTTTGGGGATGGTATTAAGAAGCTTGCTGCTGCTAAGTTGCTTCAGTCGTGTCCGACTCTGTGCAACCCCATAGACGACAGCCCACCAGGCTTCCCCGTCCCTGGGATTCTCCAGGCAAGAACACTGGAGTGGGTTGCCATTTCCTTCTCCAATTAAGAAGCTTACTGTTGCCTTATTCATACTTGAGCCACATTATCTAACAACTTTTTCAAGCATTGTTGTTATTCAGTCATTAATTCATATCCGACTCTTTGTGACTCCATAGACTGCAGCATGCCAGGCTTCCCTGTCCTTCACTATCTCCCAGAGTTTGCTCAAACTCGTGTCCATTGAGTCAGTGATGCTATATAACCATCTCATCCTCTGCCACCCCCTTCTTTTTTTGCCTTCAATCTTTCCCAGCATCAGTGCCTTTTCCAATGAGTCAGCTCTTCACATGAAGTGACCAAAGTATTGGAGGTTCAGCATCAGTCCTTCCAGTGAATATTCAGAACTGATCTCCTTCAGAATGGACTGGTTGGATCTCCTTGCAGTCCAAGGGACTCTCAAGAGTCTTCTCCAACACCACAGTTCAAAAGCATCAATTCTTCAGCACTCAGCCTTCTTTATGGTCTAGCTCTCACATCCATACATGACTACTGGAAAAACCATAGCTTTGAACATATGGACCTTTGTCGACAAGTGATGTCTCTGCTTTTTAATACACTGTCTAGGTTGGTTGTAGTTTTTCTTCCAAGGATCAAGTATCTTTTAATTTCATGGCTGTAGTCACCATCCACAGTGAATTTTTAGTCCAAGAAAATCCACTTTTCCCCCTTCTACTTGCCATGAAGTGATAGGACCAGATGCCATGATCTTCATTTTTTGAATGTTGAGTTTTAAGCCAGCTTTTTCACTCTCTCACACTCATCACAAGGCTCTTAATCAAGCATACAGATGATATTCTGTTTCTACCTTTATTTTCATACACCTGTTTCATACACCTACATCTATTTCTTTTCACAGTTCAGTTCAGTTCAGCCACTCGGTCGTATCAAACTCTTTGTGACCCCATGAATTGCAGCACACCAGGCCTCCCTGTCCATCACCAACTCCCGGAGTTCACCCAGACTCACGTCCATTGAGTCAGTGATGCCATCCAGCCATCTCATCCTCTGCCATCCCCTTCTCCTCCTGCCCCCAATCCCTCCCAGCATCAGAGTCTTTCCCAATGAGTCAACTCTTCGCATGAGGTGGCCAAAGTACTGGAGTTTCAGCTTTAGCATCATTCCTTCCAAAGAAATCCCAGGCTGATCTCCTTCAGAATGGACTGGTTGGATCTCCTTGCAGTCCAAGGGACTCTCAAGAGTCTTCTCCAACACCACAGTTCAAAAGCATCAATTCTCCGGCACTCAGCCTTCTTCACAGTCCAACTCTCACATCCATTCATGACCACAGGAAAAACCATAGCCTTGACTAGATGGACCTTTGTTGGCAAAGTAATGTCTCTGCTTTTGAATATGCTATCTGGGTTGGTCATAACTTTCCTTCCAAGGAGTAAGCGTCTTTTAATTTCATGGCTGCAGTCACCATCTGCAGTGATTTTGGAGTCCCCCAAAATAAAGTGTGACACTGTTTCCACTGTTTCCCCATCATTTCCCATGAAGTGATGGGACCGGATGCCATGATCTTCGTTTTCTGAATGTTGAGCTTTAAGCCAACTTTTTCACTCTCCACTTTCACTTTCATCAAGAGGCTTTTGAGTTCCTCTTCACTTTCTGCCATAAGGGTGGTGTCATCTGCACATCTGAGGTTATTGATATTTCCCCCGGCAATCTTGATTCCAGCTTGTGTTTCTTCCAGTCCAGCGTTTCTCATGATGTACTCTGCATGTAAGTTAAATAAGCAGGGTGATAAGATACAGCCTTGACATCCTCCTTTTCCTATTTGGAACCAGTCTGTTGTTCCATGTCCAGTTCTAACTTGCTTCCTGACCTGCATACAGATTTCGCAAGAGGCAGATCAGGTGGTCTGGTATTCCCATCTCTTTCAGAATTTTCCACAGTTTACTGTGATCCACACAGTCAAAGGCTTTGGCATAGTCAATAAAGCAGAAATAGATGTTTTTCTGGAACTCTCTTGCTTTTTCCATGATCCAGTGGATGTTGGCAATTTGATCTCTGGTTCCTCTGCCTTTTCTAAAACCAGCTTGAACATCAGGAAGTTCACAGTTCACATATTGCTGAAGCCTGGCTTGGAGAATTTTGAGCATTACTTTACTAGCGTGTGAGATGAGTGCAATTGTGCGGTAGTTTGAGCATTCTTTGGCATTGCTTTTCTTTGGGATCGGAATGAAAACTGACCTTTTCCAGTCCTGTGGCCACTGCTGAGTTTTCCAAATTTGCTGGCATATTGAGTGCAGCACTTTCACAGCATCGTCTTTCAGGATTTGAAATAGCTCAACTGGAATTCCATCACATCCACTAGGTTTGTTCATAGTGATGCTTTCTAAGACCCACTTGACTTCACATTCCAGGATGTCTGGCTCTAGGTCAGTGATCACACCATCGTGATTAGTTACCAATTTTACAAATTTGGACTAGTGAAGAACCGTCTTAAAAACTTTTTATGTTGAACTACATTTAGACTGATAGAAAACGTGCCAGATTAGTACAGTTTCATGTATCCTTCACCCAGCTTCCCCCAGTGTTAACATCTGACATAAGCATACTATAATCATTAGAACCAGGAAATTAGCATAGGTACAGCACTACTAGCTAAACTGAAGAGCTTATTAAAGTTTTGCCACGAATCTCCCACTAATGTCCTTTTTCTATTCCAGGATTTCATCTAGGATCTCACTTTGCATTTCATTGTTAATTGTCCTTGGTTCCCTGAGGTCTGTAATAGCGCCTCAGTCTTTCCTTGTCCTTCATGACCATGATACTCTTGAAGAGTGTAGGTGATTTTGCCAAATGTCTATGAGTTTGAGTTGGTCTGATGTTTTTTCATGATTGGACTGAGGTTCTCTGGTAATGTGAGAATACCATGAAATACTATTATCCTCAGTGCATCATATATCACAGGGTTCATGATGTTGATATGTCTTCTTATTGGTGGTGTTAACCCAGTTGGTTAATATGGTTTCTGCCAAGTTTCTCCACCATAAAGTCATGTCTTTCCCTTTGCAATTAAAAAGTATGTTGGGGGAGATTTTTTGTAATCATGCAGACTTCACTTCTCCTCAAACTTTTACCCACCAATTTTATCATCTATTGATGCAACTTGTCTTCAAGTTATTTTTGTGGTATTGCATGGTGATTTTATTTTTTTCTTTCCTTTTATGTTAATTCAAATTATATCATAAAGAAGAGTTGTCCTATTTCTGCCATTTATTTATTTGATTATTTTATCAGTATTGGCTCATTTATTATACTTATGAATTATAATCTAACTCTATAATTATTTATTTTACTGCTCAAATTGTTCCAGCTCTGGCACTTAGGAGCTACTTTGGATTGGCCCCTGTATTTTGTTTTGCTTTTGGAGCATGTTATTACCATCTGGGAAAAGATATTCTAAGCTCATCTTTATATTACCTGCCTTGACCCTGGAATCAACCATTTCTCCAAGAAACTCTGGTTCGTTTTATTAGAGAGCAGTTTAGAATCCAACATATGAGCACAAGGTGTGAAATTGGCTAAAATTTCTGACAGTTTCAAGTTGATGAAAATAAGGGCTAATCGAAATTCATAGGCTTATGGGAACTGGTGCAAGCAGTCTGGAAAACAATTTTTCATTAGCCACTAAAGCGTAGGTAGGTACATTCCATGAGTCAGTAATTTCACTGGAGGAACTCTTGCACGTGTACAAGAGTTGTATGCAGTTTTGTTTAGACTAGCACATAATGGGAAACAACCCAAACGCCCATCAGTAGGAGAACAGATGAATAAACTGTGGTATATTCATACAATGGAGAATTCTAAAGCAGTGAAAATGAGCTACAGCTGTACATATCAACAGGAATAAATCTCAGATGTATAATATTAGCCAAAAAGAATACAGACTGTATGATTCCATTTATAGAAAGTTCATCAATAGGCAGAATAAAGCAATATAGATATTGTAGGGATGCATAAGTGATAAGATGATCGAACTAGAAAGAAAAGGCAACCATTATGGCAAAATTCAGGAGCGTGATTACAGTTAGGGGTGGAATGTGTGGAGCTTCACAAGTATTGGTTGTACCATATTCCTTAAGCTGGATGGTGGATTAATGGGCATTCATTTTGTTTAGATCAGACATATGTATGTGTGAAATACTGCATAATGAAGAAGAAAAGGGGAGGAGCTGGAGGGAAGGAAGGAAGAGAAAAGAAGGAAAAAAAGAAGGGAGGGAAGGAAACATGGATGGACGGAGGTAGGGAAAGAAAGAAACAAAAGAGCATCCCTGAACACAGTATCTTAGGATCTGGGTGGTTCAGATTCTGACACCAAATACCTCTTTGACTTTGAGTGAGTCACTAAACTTTTCAGAGCCTCCGTTTTCATACCAGTTAAATAGGTAAAATTTGTTCTTTGCCATGTATGCCTCACAGTGTTCTTTTGAGGGAGAAAATGAAACTACGTGTAGAATAGTACTTCAAAGAAGTAATAAAGTATTCTGAAATATAAAGGAAAAAGAAAGTTAATACCTCAAATCACCTTGCTTCCCAATGCCAGAAACCTAGTGTACCTTGATGTTTATATATAATTTTTTATTCAGCCACTATTTAACTTCTATCCTGCACACTCCTTGCTGAACTAACATATCAGGAGGAGAGCAGGTATTTGTTTATGCCTTTCCAGAAGGTTGGTTTGCTCTTCTGAGCGACTTACCCAGAGCATTTATGAGGTCTCAGACTGGAGAACTAAGGTGTTTCTCACCTGGAAAGGGCAACTTTAATGTGCTCCCTGGTGGTCAGAGGAGAAAGCACACGAGAAAGGTTGGCCATCAGCCTCAGTTTCAACAAATGCAACGATAATCTGTATAAGGTAAGGGCTACTATGCCTTACTACATGCCAGACTTTGTTCTAACTTCTTCATTTTCATGATCGCATTTAATGCTCATAACAGCCCTGAGAGATATGTCATATTATCCCCACTTTACAGATGAGAATATAGACTCTTGGACAGTTGAAGTAAATGACCCAAGGTCACCAAATGAGTGACAAGGGCCAATTTCCTCCTCAGGGCCATCTGCAGCCAAAGCCCATATGTATTATCTAACCCAATTGTCTGTTGCTCAACTGAGTTCTCCTGAGAGATCTTTACATTTCGCAGGTATAATCTCTGGGCTGATATGACTTCTCATCACCAGCCAATTGCACAAATAAAGCTGTGATTTTATTAGATACTACTAATTTTGTTTTTAAATTCCAGCTTTACTGGTAACACACCAGTGGGAGCCTCATGGGGAATACTAAAGAGCTTGAATTATTTGTGCTTAGGGAGGATCTTCCTGCTTTCCAGGTAGTTCAGTGGTAAAGAATCTGCCTGTCAGTGCAGGAAACGCAAGACAGTCAGTTCGATTCCTGGGTGGGGAAGACTCCCTGGAGTAGGAATTGGCAACCCACTCCAGTATTCTTGCTTGGAAAATCCCATGGACAGAGGAGCCTGGTGGGCTACAGTCCACGGAGTCTCAAAGAGTTGGATGCGACTGAGCACACAACGCGATGGACCTTCCTATTGTAGTTGAAGGACCCTTCAGAAAAAAAAAAAAAAAAAAGGAAAGATCACCAAATTTCTAATTTACAGACTCAACCTATTTTTTTCAGTTGACTCACTGTCCCTCTTCTTTGCTTAGAATAATCCTCTTTACCTATCTTGACTGGAGCCCACACTGGCTTCTTCTTCAGCCTCTGATTTATGCTATAATGACTGGCTCTTGGCCTTCTGCTTTTTAAATCTTTTATTCTATTAATAAATACATATTCTAGTATTTAAATAACTTTTCATATCTGAAATAAAGCATATTTGGGCACAATATAGTTTACAAATATGGCATTACAACCAGTTGTTATATTTTATTATTTATGTATTTTAAGAGGTTGGTCTACAGTTTTGAATGATTCTTGGTGAGATATTGGTCCCCAGGTTATTCTAACCTTGTAAGATGAATTGGGAAAATTCCTTCTTTTCTGATTTTGGAAAAATGTGAATATCATACATATTACCTTCATTCTGAATATTTGATAGAATCCTTTTGGTTAATCATCCTAGCTTGAAAGATAGGAGTGAAGTGGTAAAAAACATGTAAAGATGTCTATCCTCAGTCCCACTTCTCACCCCTGGTACAAACCAGTCTACTCAAGTTTTCTTTTTCTTAGGTCAGTATCAGTAATTCATGTTTCCTATGTAACATTCATTTCATCTAGATTTTCAAGTTTGTGGCACCAAAATTTTATGTAAAGTTTTCTTAGAACATTCAAATGTCTTTTTGACTGTACTTATAACCCTTTTGTTATTTAAGTTGGTATCATTTTACTTTGGCTGAAGTTACCGATGGCTCAGATGGTAAAGAATCCGCCTGCAATGCAGAAGGCCCGGGTTCAATCCCTGGGTCAGGAAGATCCCCTGGAGAAGGAAGTGACTACCCACTCCAGTATTATTGCCTGGAGAATTCCATGGACAGAGGAGCCTGGTGGGCTACAGTAGATGGGGTTGCAGCTCCTGACTGACAGTCTCCCATACCCACTCTAACCACCTTCTCTCTTCATGTATCCACCGCATCTTTTATCATTCCCTGCTGTATCCATCAATGGCCCAAAGGGACTATTTAAGTAACAAAACAGGTATAGTCCCTTTCTAGGTGATCTGTGAGCTATGGACAGCCTTTCTTGGCCATGGAGAGTTGTCATTATGTTGCTTACATCTTTTGCTCTCCTCACCTATATATACATACACCTGTCTTTCATGGGTCCCTGCTCTGTTAAGCCCAGCTGTGTCTATCCTATACATCCTCCCTACCCTGCCCCCATAGTTCACCTCTGTTATGGGGAAGAAAATTAAGATACCCTGTATATATCATCTTGAATTCCTAACATTACATAAAACAACTGAGCAGTCAGTGGTCTAAAGGAAGTTTATAGTGCTACAGGCAAACCCTCAACTGTATGGCAGCCTTTTACTAAATAAATCACTATAGAAACTCCAATCCAATTCTACTCAGCCTCACCCTAAAGGGAGGTGGAAAAGTAGACAAAGACAGTACACATTTAGTCTTCCCTTCATCAAAACCTCCCCCAAATCAGCTAAGCATATCCATCTTTCAGGATTTTAGGTCCCAACTTGACCCAGCTCACACATGTACGGCTCTTTCTTTCCCTCTTCACTTCTTTGCTAGTTACACCTCTGTCTGATACACCTTGATTCTTATGCACAGGTCAGATCTTTCCTGATCTCTAACTAAAGCTGTAGTTCTTGCTTATTCCTGGGTATATCCTTAACCACTGAGATTAGGAGTTGAACTATTACCCCAGAAAAATTGCCCTTATGATATAAATTATTTTTTAAAAATATAATAGAGGATTTATATTCATAGAAAATAATCCTTCTTTAATAGTGCTCCTTTTAGCACTACTTAGCACTGTGTGAACCGTGAACTTCCTGATGTTCAAGCTGGTTTTAGAAAAGGCAGAGGAACCAGAGATCAGATTGCCAATATCTGCTGGATCATGGAAAAAGCAAGAGAGTTCCAGAAAAGCATCTATTTCTGCTTTATTGACTATGGCAAAGCCTTTGATTGTGTGGATCACAATAAACTGTGGAAAATTCTGAAAGAGATGGGAATACCAGACCATCTGATCTGCCTCTTGAGAAATTTGTATGCAGGTCAGGAAGCAACAGTTAGAACTGGACATGGAACAACAGACTGGTTCCAAATAGGAAAAGGAATACGTCAAGGCTGTATATTGTCACCCTGCTTATTTAACTTCTATGCAGAGTACATCATGAGAAACGCTGGACTGGAAGAAACACAAGCTGGAATCAAGATTGCCGGGAGAAATATCAATAACCTCAGATATGCAGATGACACCACCCTTATGGCAGAAAGTGAAGAGGAACTCAAAAGCTTCTTGATGAAAGAGAAAGTGGAGAGTGAAAAAGTTGGCTCAAAGCTCAACATTCAGAAAACGAAGATCATGGCATCCGGTCCCATCACTTCATGGGAAATAGATGGGGAAACAGTGGAAACAGTGTCACACTTTATTTTGGGGGGCTCCAAAATCACTACATATGGTGACTGCAGCCATGAAATTAAAAGATGCTTACTCCTTGGAAGGAAAGTTATGACCAACCTAGATAGCATATTCAAAAGCAGAGACATTACTTTGCCAACAAAGGTCCGTCTAATCAAGGCTATGGTTTTTCCTGTGGTCATGTATGGATGTGAGAGTTGGACTGTGAAGAAGGCTGATCGCCGGAGAATTGATGCCTTTGACCTATGGTGTTGGAGAAGACTCTTGAGAATCCCTTGGACTGCAAGGAGATCCAACCAGTCCATTCTGAAGGAGATCAGCCCTGGAATTTCTTTGGAAGGAATGATGCTAAAGCTGAAACTGCAGTACTTTGGCCACCTCATGCGAAGAGTTGACTCATTGGAAAAGACTCTGATGCTGGGAGGGATTGGGGGCAGGAGGAGAAGGGGACGGCAGAGGATGAGATGGCTGGATGGCATCACTGACTTGATGGACATGAGTCTGACTGAACTCCGGGAGTTGGTGATGGACAGGGAGGCCTGGCGTGCTGCGATTCATGGGGTTGCAAAGAGTCGGGCACAACTGAGCGACTGAACTGAAATGAACTGAGCACTAGCACCAATAATAGTGCTTCTTTCAGCAAACAAGGTTATGTATGAAGTCATTAGTTCTGTAAAAGAAAAAGAAGAAAAACAATTCATTCAAAGAGAATTTTCTCCCTTTTCTCTGGAATGCAAAGCCACCCACTTGAACAATTCACATTGACCCAATTCAGCGGTACAGTGTTGTATAATGCACAAACATGGCCTGGAGTCAGGAGACTTTGGGTCTACTCCCCAATCTGTTATAGTAGCTGTGCATTGTTGTTGTTCAGTTACTAAAGTTGTGTCTGACTCTTTGTGACCCCATGAACTGCAGCACACCATGTTTCCCTGTCCTTCACTATTTTCCAGAGTTTGCTCAAACTCATATGACCTCAGGATAAATTGCATAAAACTGTTATCTAATTTATTTGTCTGTAAATTTAAGATATTAAACTATATAACCTTCAAAGATCTTTTAAACACAGCAGTTTCAAATCCCCAAAAGTACATGAGTAACTATCTTATGTTGGGGGCCCTGAGTAGTATGGGAAAAATATAGTCTTTATTCTCAAGAAACGTATCATTTCATGAAAATGTGACTTTATTTTAAGTAGTCAGATATAAGATGACAGTTTTCTTTTTCAATCTTTAGGGTGAACTTGGTTCAAATCATTTTAGCCCCATTTATAGCTATTATTTCTTCATCGTTTCAAACTGTTCATGTGGTTCTCAAGGCAAGAATACTGAAGTGGTTTGCATTACCTTCTCCAGTGGACCACATTTTGTCAGAACTCTCCACCATGACCCATCCATCTTGAGTAGCTCTACATGCAGGATGGCTCATAGTTTCATTGAGTTAAACAAGGCTGTGGTCCATGTGATCAGATTGGTTAGTTTTCTGTGATTGTGATTTTCATTCTGTCTGCCCTCTGATGGAGAACAATAAGAGGCTTATGGAAGCTTCCTGATGGGAGAGACTGACTGAGGGGAAAACTGGGTCTTGTTCTGATGGGCGGGGCCATGCTCAGTAAATCTTTAATCCAATTTTCTGTTGATGGGAGGGGCTCTATTCCCTTCCTGTTATATGACCTGAGGCCAAACTATGGTGGAGGTAATGAAGATAATGGCGACCTCCTTCAGAAGGTCCCATGAACGCACTGCTGCACTCAGTGCCCCCAACCCTGCAGCAGGCCACTGCCAACCCACGCCTCCACCAGAGACTCCTGGACACTCAGGGGCAAGTCTGGGTCAGTCTCTTGTGGGGTCACTGCTCCTTTCTCCTGGGTCCTAGTGCACACAGGTTTTGTTTATGCCCTCCAAGAGCCTGTTTCCCGAGTCCTGTGTAAGTTCTGGCAGCTCTATGGTGGGGTTAATGGCGACCTCCTCGAAGAGGGCTTATACCATACCCAAGTCTGCTTCACCCAGAGCCTGTGTCCCTGCAGCAGTCCACTGCTGACCTGTACCTCCATAAGAGACACTCAAACACAGTTCTGGCTCAGTCTCTGTGGGGTCTCTGGGTCCTGGTGTGCACATTTGTTTGAGCTCTCTGAGCATCTCTGGTGGGTATGGGGTTTGATTCTAAATGTGATTTTGCCCCTCCTACCATCTTGCTGGGGCTGCTCCTTTGCCCCCCACCTTTTTAATACTTTTAAAATTTTTATTTTTAATTTATTTTATTTTTATTATTTATTTCTTTTTAATTAAATTGATCCTTTGCCCTTGGATGTGGGGTATCTGCTCCAGTGCTATGCAGCTGCCAAACAGTATGAAAAGACAAAAAGATAAGACACTGAAAGGTGAACTCCCCAGGGGGGTAGGTGCCCAACATGCTACTGACCAGTGGAGAAATAACTCCAGAAGGAAAGAAGAGACAGAGCCAAAGCAAAACAACACCCAGTTATGGATGTGACTGGTGATGGAAGTAAAGGCTGATGCTGTAGAGTGCAATACTGAATAGGAACCTGGAACGATAAGTCCGTGAATCAAGGCAAACTGGAAGTGGTCAAACAAGAGATGGCAAGCGTGAACATCAACATTCTAGGAATCAACGAACTAAAATGGACTGCAGTGGGCGAATTTAACTCAGCTGACCATTATATCTACTACTGTGGGCAAGAATCCTTTAGAAGAAATGGAGTAGCCATCATAGTCAACAAAAGAGTTCTAAATACAGTACTAGGATGCAATCTCAAAAATGACAGAATGATCACTATTCATTTCCAAGGCAAACCATTCAATATCACAATAATCCAAGTCTATGCCCTGACCAGTAATGCTGAAGAAGCTGAAGTTGAATGGTTCTATGAAGATGTACAAGACCTTCTAGAACTAACATCCCCCAAAAGATGTCCTTTTAATTATATTGAACTGCAATGCAAAAGTAGGAAGTCAAGAAATATCTGGAGTAACAGGCAAATTTGGCTTTGGAGTACAGAATGAAGCAGGGCAAGGGCTAATAGAGTTTTGCCAAGAGAATGCGCTGGTCATAGCAAACACCCTATTCCAACAACACAAGAGAAGACTCTACACATGGACATCACCAGATGGCCAATACTGAAATCAGATTGATTATATTCCTTGCAGCCAAAGATGGAGAAGCTCTATACAGTGAGCAAAAACAAGACCAGGAGCTGACTGTGGCTCAGATCATGAACTCCTTATTGCCAAATTCAGACTTAAATTGAAGAAAGTAGGGAAAACCAGTAGCATTCAGGTATGACCTAAATCAAATCCCTTACAATTATACAGTGGAAGTGACAAATAGATTCAAGGGATTAGATCTGATAGACAGAGTGCCTGAAGAACTATGGACAGAGGTTCATGACATTGTACAGGAGGCAGGGGTCAAGACCATCCCAAAGGAAAAGAAATGCAAAAAGGCAAAATGGTTGTCTGAGGAGGCCTTACAAATAGCTGTGAAAAGAAAGAGAAGTGAAAGGCAAAGGAGAAAAGGAACGATATATCCATTTGAATGCAGAGTTTCAAAGAATAGCAAGAAGATATATAAAAGCCTTCCTCAGTGATCAGTGTAAAGAAATAGAGGAAAACAATAGAATAAGAAAGACTAGAGATCTCTTCAAGAAAATTAGAGATACCAAAGGAACATTTACATGCAAAGATGGGCTCAATAAAGGACAGAAATGGTATGGACCTAACAGAAGCAGAACATATTAAGAAGAGGTGGCAACAATACACAGAAGAACTATACAGAAAAGACTTTAATGACCGAGATAACCACGAAGGTGCGATCACTCACCTAGAGCCAGACATCCTGGAATGCTAAGTAAAGTGGGCCTTAGGAAGCATCACTATGAAAAAAACTAGTGGAGGTGATGCAATTCCAGTTGAGCTATTTCAAGTCCTAAAAGATGATGGAGTAAAAGTGCTGCACTCAATATGCTGGCAAATTTGAAAAACTCAGCAGTGGCCTTGGGACTTGAAAAGGTCAGTTTTCATTCCAATCTCTAAGAAATGCAAAGCCAAAGAATGTTTAAACTACCACACAATTGCACTCATCTCACACACTAACAAAGTAATGCTCAAAATTCTTCAAGCCAGGCTTCAACAATATGTGAACTGAGAACTTTCAGATGTTCAAGCTGGATTTAGAAAAGACAGGGGAACTAGAGATCAAATTGCCAACATCCACTGGATCATCAACAAATCAAGAGAGTTCCAGAAAACTCTATTTTATTGACTATGCCAAAGCCTTTGGCTGTGTGGATCACAACAAACTGTGGAAAATTCTTAAAGAGATGAGAATACCAGACCACCTGACCTGCCTCCTGAGAAATCTGTATGCAGGTCAAGAAGCAACAGTTAGAACTAGACATGGAACAACAGACTGGTTCCAAATTGGGAAAGGAGTACATCAAGGCTGTATACTGTTGCCCTGCTTATTTAACTTATATGCAGAGTACATCATGAGAAATGCTGAATGAAGCACAAGCTGGAATCAAGATTGCCGGGAGAAATATCAATAACCTCAGATATGTAGATGACACCACCCTTATGGCAGAAAGCGAAGAAGAACTAAAGAGCCTCTTGATGAAAGTGAAAGAGGAGAGTGAAAAATTTGGCTTAAAACTCAACATTCAGAAAACTAAGATCATAGCATCTGGTCCCTTCACTTCATGGCAAATAGATGGGGAAACAATGGAAACAGTGACAGACTTTATTTTTTTGGGCTCCAAAATCACTGCAGATGGTGACTGCAGGCATGAAATTAAAAGACGCTTGCTCCTTGGAAGAAAAGTTATGACCAACCTAGACAGCATATTAAAAAGCAGACATTACTTTGCCACCAAAGGTCCATCTAGTCAAAGCTATGGTTTTTCCATTAGTCATGTATGGATGTGAGGGTTGGAGTATAAAGAAAGCTGAGCACTGAAGAATTGATGCTTTTGAACTGTGGTGTTGGAGAAGACTCTTGAGAGTCCTTTGGACAGCAAGGAGATCCAACCAGTCCATCCTAAAGAAAATCAATCCTGAATATTCATTGGAAGGACTGATGCTGAAGCTGAAACTCCAATACTTTGGCCACCTGATGTGAAGAACTGACTCATTTGAAAAGACCCTGGTGCTGGGAAAGATTGAAGGTGGGTGGTGAAGGGGACGACAGAGGATGAGATGGTTGGATGGCATCACGTACTCAATGGACGTGAGTTTGAGTAAGTTCCCAGAGTTGATGATGGACAGGGAAGCCTGGCATGCTGCAGTCCATGGGGTCACAAAGAGTTGGACACGACTGAACACCTGAACTGAACTTTCTTCATCTATTCTAATATCTCTCATTCTTGTTGTTGTTCAGTCATTAAGTCATGTCTGACTGTTTGCTACCCAGTGTACTGCAGCACGCCAGGCTTCCCTGTCCTTCAGTATCTCCCAGAGGTTGCTCAAACTCATGTCCATTGAGTCGGTAATGCTATCTAACCATCTCATCCTCTGCCGCCCCATCTCCTTTGGCCTTCAGTCTTTCCCAGTATGAGGATATTTCCCAGTGAGTCAGCTCTTCATATCAAGTGGTCAAAATATTGGACCTTCAGCTTCAGCATTAGTCCTGCCAATTAATATGTAGGCTTGATTTCCTTTAGGATTGACTGATTTGATCTCCTTGCAGTCCAAGGGACTCTCAAGAATCTTCTCCAGCACCAAAATTCAAAAGCATCAGTTCTTTGGCACTCAGCCTTCTTTATGGTCCAACTCTCACATCTGTGTATGACTACTGGAAAGTTGGTAAAGTGATGTCTCTGCTTTTATGCTGTCTAGGTTTGCCATAGCTTTCCTTCCAAGCAGCAAGCATCTTTTAATTTCATGGCTGTAGTCATCACCTGAAGTGATTTTGGAGCCCAAGAAGATAAAGTCTGTCACTGTTTCCTTTTTTACCCTCCTATTTGCCATGAAATGATGGGACTGGATGCCATGATCTTAATGTTTTGAATACTGACCTTTAAGCCAGCTTTTTCATTCTCCTCTTTCATCCTCATCAAGAGTTTTTTTAGTTCCTCTTCCCTTTCTGCCATTAGAGTGGTATCATGTGCATATGTTTGTTAATATTTCTCCTGGAAGTCTTGATTCCATCTTGTGATTCATCTAGCCCAGCATTTTGCATGTTGTACACTGCATATAAGTTAAATAAACAGCTTGACAATATACAGCTTTGTCTTACTCCTTCCCCAATTTTGAACCAGTCATTTGTTTCATGTCCAGTTCTAACTGTTGTTTCTTAACCTGCATACAAGTTTCTCAGGAGACAGGTAAGGTAGTCTTGGTATTCCCACCTCTTTAGGAATTTTCCACAGTTTGTTGTGATCCACCCAGTTATAGGCTTTAGCATAGTCAATGAAACAGAAGTAGACGTTTTCTTGGAATTCCCTTGCTTTCTCTATGATGCAACTGATGTTACCAATTTGATCTCTGGTTCCTCTGCCTTTTCTAAACTCAGCTTGTACATCTGGAAGTTCTCAGTTCACATATTGCTGAAGCCTAGCTTGAAGGATTTTGAGCATAACTTTACTAGCATGTGAAATGATTGCAATTGTATGGTAGTTTGAACATTCTTTGGCATTGCCCTTCTTTGGGATTAGAATGAAAACTGACCTTTTCCAGTCCCTCTTTCTAGCCCCCAGAAAAAGACACAGGATATAATCATGGCCCAAGAAGTAAATCCTGTTATGTAACACATCTACATGGCTTATTATTTATTTCACACTTCTTTTTTCTTCCAAAGTTAATAATGTTCAATTATATAGAACAAATAGAATAGAATAGAAATATTAGAATATAGACTTAAAATATTTCTCACACTTTCACAGCCAGGACTATGATGGACTAGATAGATGACTAAAAATTGAATAAATTTCAAATATAGTTTTTAATACATTATAACCTCAGATATGCAGAATGACACCACCCATATGGCAGAAAGTGAAAAGGAACTAAAGCGCCTTGTGATGAAAGTGAAAGAGGAGAGTGAAAAATTTGGCTTAAAGCTCAACATTCAAAAAACTAAGATCATGGCATCTGGTCCCATCACTTCATGGGAAATAGATGGGGAAACAGTGGAAACAATATCAGAATTTATTTTTGGGGGCTCCAAAATCACTGCAGATGGTGATTGCAGCCAGGAAATTAAAAGACGCTTACTCCTTGGAAGGAAAGTTATGACCAACCTAGATAGCATATTCAAAAGCAGAGACATTACTTTGCCAACAAAGGTCCGTCTAGTCAAGGCTATGTTTTTTCCAGTGGTCATGTATGGATGTGAGAGTTGGACTGTGAAGAAAGGTGAGCACCGAAGAATTGATGCTTTTGAACTGTGGTGTTGGAGAAGACTCTTGAGAGTCCCTCGGACTGCAAAGAGATCCAACCAGTCCATCCTAAAGGAGATCAGCCCTCGGTGTTCATTGGAAGGACTGATGCTGAAGCAGAAAATCCAATACTTTGGCCACCTCATGTGAAGAGTTGACTCATTGGAAAAGACCCTGATGCTGGGAGGGAATGGGGGCAGGAGAAAGGGACGACAGAGGATGAGATGGCTGGATGGCATCACCGACTCGATGGATGTGAGTTTGGATGAACTCCGGGAGTTGGTGATGGACAGGGAGGCCTGGTGTGCTGCGATTCATGGGGTCACAAAGAGTCAGACACAACTGAGCAACTGAACTGAACTGAACATACAAAGTGATATCCCTACATGTCAAAAATGGAAAATGAAAACAACTAAATCTCAATGAAGAGCAGTTTAAACAAATGAAAAGGCTAGGACTGCCTTGAGGGAAAATGTCAATACCAGCATTGAGATTAGAAAATTAAACCTTTGGCTTTCGCCAAAATGGAAAATGAGACTCTTCCATTAAGCCAAGCTCTTTGAAGGGGACCAGAGTAGTTTCAGATCAGTTGTCCCCCCAACTCCTTCGTATTCATGAAGAAACAAATCTCTGTCCCTCATTGAGGACTTCTGCTTTTCAAAGATTAAATATAATCAAATATAATTAGCTCTCCCTTTCACTTTCAGAAATGCCCTAGTCTCAAGATAAATTGTACAGTCACTCCATAGTGGCCCACCCAGTGTTGAGGCACAAAGCCAGAGGACTTTCTGCAGAAGAAAAATATATATATATATATAATTAGAAAATTTAAAACATATCCTGAATGGAAGATAGGAGAAAACAGTAACAATACCTTTAAATTCTTGAGAATTTATATATTGAAATTAGCATAGAGTATAAAGTAATTATGAATCAAATGTTTTAAGAAATTAAAGATGGAATAAAAACTGGAAAAGGACCAAAATATAGAGCCAATAAAAAAATACCAAGCATTTTTGGAAAAAATAAATAAATTAGAACCTTTATAAATAAAACATAATTATTGAAATTAATAAGTCACTGGATGAATTAAACAACACAATATATGCAGGTGAAGAAAATATTAAGTCTGAAGGAAATGCTCAGTCTGTAATGCATAGAGACAGAGCAGTAAGTATGAAAGAGAGAGTCAGCCACATGGAGGATATAATGAGAAAGTGTAACACATCTAATTGGAGTTCCAGGAAGAAAAAATAGAAAAAAGGCAACATTTGAAGACACAAAGGCTGAGAATTTCCCCAAACCAATAAAAGGACACGAATCCACAGATGAGTCCAAGACAGAATAGATACATAAAAATAAAGTTATACCCAGATATATTTTAGTAAAAGCAAAGAATATCAAAGACAGAGAAGTTCTTAAACAGGCAGAGAAAAAAGATAAATAATTTACAAAGAACAACAAGTAGATATCTAGTTTCTCAATAGCAATTATGAAAGACAGAACACAGGAGAATTATATCTTCTGAAGTTCTGAAGAGAAAATAACCATCATCCTAGATTTCTAGATTTAGCAAAACTATTTTTCAAGGACAAGGGAAACAGAAACATAGTCGGGCTGACATAGACTGAATTTACCTCCAACAAACCTTCCCTAAAGGGACATTTTCACAAATGCACTCTTGAAAGAAGAAAAATGATTCTAAAAACAATTTCAGGATACCCATGTGCAAAAGAAGTTGGACACTTATCTTACACCATGTACAAAAATTAACTAAAAATAGATCAAAGACCTAAATGTGAAAATTAAAAGCATACCTTTGGAAGAAAACACAGAGGTAAATCTTCATAATATTGGAGTTGGCAGTGGTTTCTTAGATATCACCAAGTGCACAAGAAACAGAAGAGAAAATACACTGGACTTCATCAAAATTAAAAATTTTTCTGCATCAAAGGACATTATCAAGAAAGTGAAAAGACAACCTACAGACATGGAACTATTATTGTCAAATTATATAAATGATGTATCTAGTATCCAGAATTTATAAAGAATTCTTATAAATCAACAAAAAGACAAAACAATCAAAAAGTGAGCAAATGAGGTAAATAAACATTTTTCTAAACAGCATATACAAATGGCCAATAAGCACACAAAAAATGTTTGGCATCATTAGTTATTAGGGAGCTTCAAGTCAAAACCACAAGGAGATACCACTTCATACCCCGTAGAATGACTGATTTTTTTTATATAAAATAAACATCATAGATACAGAAAACAAACTTATAGCTATCAGGAGGGAAGGGTGATGGATAAATTAGGAGATTGGGATTGACATATACATAACTATATATAAAATAGATAACTAATAAGGACATACTGTACAGCACTGGAAACTACTCAGTACTTCGTAATGACCTATATGGGAAAAGAATCTAAAAAACTGGGTGGATAACTGATTCACTTTGTTGTATGCCTGAAACTAATACAATGTTGTAAATCAACTACACTCCAATAAATAAATTTTTTAAAACAAATATCTATGAGGATGTGGATAAATTGGAGCCCTTGTACATTGTTGCTAGAAAGTTTAAATGGTGCAGCCACTATGGAAAAAAGTTTGATAGTTCTTTAAAAAGTTAAATGAAGAATTACCATACGACCCAACAATTCCTCTTCTAGGTATATAACCCCAAAGACTGATGCTGCTGCTGCTGCTGCTGCTGCTGCTGCTGCTGCTAAGTCGCTTCAGTTGTGTCTGACTCTGTGCGACCCCATAGACGGCAGCCCACCAGGCTCCCCTGTCCCTGGGATTCTCCAGGCAAGAACACTGGAGTGGGTTGCCATTTCCTTCTCCAGTGCATGAAAGTGAAAAGTGAAAGTGAAGTCACTCAGTTGTGTCTGACTCTTCATGACCCCATGGACTGTAGCCTACCAGGCTCCTCCGTCCATGGGATTTTCCAGGCAAGAGTACTGGAGTGGGGTGCCGTTTCCTGCTCCAAAGACTGATGACAGATATTCAAACAGATACTTGGACACAAATGTTCATAGCAATATTATTCACAATAGCCAAAAGGTAAAAACAACCCAAATGTCCATCAATGGATGATGGATAAATAGATCTGCTATATTAATACAATAAAATGTTATTCACCCACACACACACACAAAATAATTAAGTACTGATGCTTGCTACAACATGGATAAATCTCAAAAACATTATGCTAAGTGAAAAAAGTCAGACTCCAAAAATCAAATACTGTATGATTCCATTTGAAATGTCCAGAGTAGGCAGATCCACAGAGACAGCAGGTTACTGGCTGCTAGAGGCTGGGAAGAGGAAGGAAAGGAGAGTAACTGCTTAATTGGCATGGATTTTCCTAGTGGGGTAATCAAAATGTTCTGGAACCAGATAGTGATGATGGTTGCACATCATTGTGAATGCACTAAATGCCACCGAATTGTACACTGTAAATTGGTTAGAACTGAATTTTTATGTGAGTTTTACTGTAATAAAAAAGTTCACAGATATAAAGAAATCAGCAAACATGAGTAAAACCAGACATTGTATATTATATATTATGATAAATGATTATATGTGTTTTTCTTAAAATGAGATTAAAAAATAGTGCACAGTACAAACATGAGTTGAGAAACGGGTAATCAGAGTTAAAGTATTTTACAGTTCCTATGAGACCCCATGAGAGCCATTGACTTTCAAGTGTTTTTGACTGTAATCCACAGTTAGAAATTGCTACCCAGTGCACACAAATATGTATATGACTGAAACAAAAATTTCACAAAATAATGCTGGTTGAATGTGTTATATACTGATATTTTCTAATCTAATTAATTTCATTTTTTAAGTGCTAATCATGTCCCATTAAATTGATTTCATGACCCATTAAATGGATTATAATACACCATTTGAAAAAAATTAATGTAAAGAGCATGTGGTGACACCCAGTGAAGGCTCCCCTGGTGGCTCAACTACAGAATCCACCTGCAATTGCAGATTGAGGTTCCATCCCTGGATCAGGAAGATCCCTTGGAGGAGGAAATGGCAACCCACTCCAGTATTCTTGCGTGGAAAATCCCATGGACAGAAGAGCATGGAGTGTTACAGTTCATGGGGTCGCAAAAGAGTTGGACATGACTTAGCATCTAAACAACAACAACAAAGAAGAGAAAATAAGAGAAGAAAGGGTCTTGAGCAGTTCAATGTTGACTACGATGCTATATCCACAAGCATCAGCAGATGATGAACTGCCAGTATTTTTCAAAATCTTCTGATGATATCACCCTGTTCTAGGATTGGAATCTCCTTAAGGCAAAGTGTTTCTACTAGTGCATTGGAAACCTTTTGAAAAATTCTGCATTTGAATAGTATTCAATGAATTGCCAAGATAACGTTCTCTTGAGTTATTCAGTATGGATTTCTACAGCTGATGGAAAGCATTTCTTATCCATGAACATTGCAGAACAGTCTACCTCAATTTGAGGAAATCAGAAGATCTGAGTGGTGGTCTTATCCCTTGCTACCTTAGACAAGTCATTTCATTTATCCTGGTTTCAGTTCCCTTATTTGTAAAATTGAAGGGAAATTTATGTTTTTCCTAAAAAAGAAATCTGTATTCACTCTAACAAGTCTATGGAGACCCCTGATTTCATGCACTTACACATAATCATGTACAAATGTGTTGCATCTAGATGAAGGAAATTTAATGTAGACTCTCAAGAAATACCCAAAAGCATTGGCATTAATCTATTTTAAAATAGAAAGTGATATATGGAGCATATTTTTATACTTTTTCAGATATAATTGTTAATTTATAAGATGTTCATACTTTTTTCTTAATTAGTTGTTGATTGGGTGTGGTGTGTTTTAGTTACTGCCACTTTGGGAGTTTTACTAAGTTAAGAAAAGGGATTATACTGATCTGAGTATGTACCAGTAAACATACCCATATTCCATGGCAACTAAATGGCTATTGCCATTTAACTGTTTTTCCAATTACTACAAGGTACCTCAGTGAACAATATTTGGTAAGCTTTGTTTACACATGAGAGACACGTGGCTGTTTTTCCCACCACAATTATTTGTTTATTAGCTAGTCATTGTAACCTTCCATTGTCTCAGATGAGGTATGACTAAGAGATTTGGTATCGGCAGTCTACCACTGTCTGGAAAGATTCCTATGAAATGAAACAGTGGAAAAGACATTCCCCATACCAGCTGTACTAAACTATTTTTAGTTCACCAAAAGCTTTTTGATAATTTTTGCTTACTGTATTTTTTAAAAAGTCATTTTTTGTGTGTGGAAAATTTCAAACATAGATAAATAACGTAGTATAATGAACCCCACTAATTCATCACTCAACTTCAACTATTAATATTCTACCACACGTTTCATCTATACCATCCAGTTCCAACTCCTCCATTTGATTATCATTATTTTCTTAGTTTTTAAGGTGAGATTTACATACTGAACAATTTTAACAACTAGACATACCTGTGTACCTACACCCTTACCAGATCTCCTGAATTTCCTGAAAAAAAGGGTACTCCTCCCTTCCCAGATGGTCCCCCTACTTCCACAAAGCAACCACTGACTTTGTTTGACCTTGGTTTTGCTTTTTCTATTTAAGTGGAAACATACAATTTTCTACATCTTTTTGGCGCTTAGATTTTTCTCTCAACGTTATGTTTATGAGATTCAGTAATGCTGTTGCATGTATTGGTACAATAATTCATCCTTTTCACTGCCAAGTGGTAATATACCACAACTTGTTTAGCCATCCTTGTTGATGGATTTTTGGGTTGTTTTCAATTTGGGGCTATCATGAATAAAGCTGTTATAAAATTTTTATACAAGTTCTTTTATAAATAAGTGTTTTCACTTATCTTGGATAATTACCTGCAACTGCAATTGCTGGATCACTAGGGTAAGTTCAATTCAGTTCAGTCGCTCAGTTGTGTCCAACTCTTTGCGACCCCATGGACTGCAGCATGCCAGATTCCCTGTCCATCACCAACTCCTGGAGCTTGCTCAAACTCATGTCCATCGAGTCGGTGATGCCATCTAACCATCTCATCCTCTGTTGCCCCCTTCTCCTCCTGCTTTCGATCTTTCCCAGCATCAGGGTCTTTTCCAATGAGTCAGTTCTTCACATCAGGTGGCCAAAGTATTGGAGCTTCAGCTTCAGCATCAGTCCTTCCAATGAATATTCAGGACTGATCTTTAGGATGGACTGGTTGGATTGCCTTGCAGTCCAAGGGGCTCTCAAGACCCTTCTCCAACACCACAGTTCAAACTCTTTAATTCTTTGGCACTCAGCTTTCTTTATGGTCCAACTCTCACATTCATACATGACTACTGGAAAAACCATAACTTTGACTAGATGGACCTTTGTCAGAAAAGTAACGTCTCTGCTTTTGAATATGCTGTCTAGGTTTGTCATAGCTTTTCTTCCAAGGAGCAAGCGTCTTTTAATTTTATGGCTGCAGTCACCATCTGCAGAGATTTTGGAACCCAAGAGAAGAAAGTCTGTCACTGTTTCCGTTGTCTCCCCATCTATTTGCCGTGAAGTGATGGGACCAGATGCCATGATCTTCGTTTTTTGAATGTTGAGTTTTAAGCCAGGGTTTTCACTCTCCTCTTTCACTTTCATCAAGAGGCTCTTCAGTTCCTCTTCATTGTCTGCCATAAAGGTGGTGTCATCTACATACCTGAGGTTATTGATATTTCTCCTGCAATCTTGATTCCAGTTTGTGCTTCATCCAGCCCAGAATTCCACATGACTTATAACTCTGCATATAAGTTAAATAAGCAGGGTGACAATATACAGCCTTGATGTACTCCTTTCCCAATTTGGAACCAGTCTGTTGTTCTATGTGCAGTTCTAACTGTTGCTTCTTGACCTGCATACAGATTTCTCAGGAGGCAGGTCAGGTGGTCTGGTATTCCCATCTCTTTAAGAATTTTCCACAGTTTGTTGTGATCCACACAGCCAAAGGCTTTGGCATAGTCAGTAAAGCAGACGTTTTTCTGGAACTCTCTTGCTTTTGCTATGATCGAACAGATGTTGGCAATTTGATTTGTGGTTCCTCTGCCTTTTCTAAATCCAGCTTGAAGATCTGGAAGTTCTCGGTTCACATACTGTTCAAGCCTCGCTTAGAGAATTTTGAGCATTACTTTGCTAGTGTGTGAGATGAGTGCAATTGTGTGGTAGTTTGAGCATTCTTTGTCATTGCCTTTCTTAAGGAATAGAATGCAAACTAACCTTTTCAAGTCCTGTGGCCACTGCTGAGTTTTCCAAATTTGCTGGCATGTTGAGTGCAGCACTTTTACAGCATCATCTTTTAGGATTTGAAATAGCTCAGTTGGAATTTCATCACCTCCACTAGTTTTGTTCCTAGTGATGCTTCCTAAGGCCCACTTAACTTTGCACTCCAGGATGTCTGGCTCTAGGTGAGTGATCACACCATTATTGTTATCTTGGTCATTATGATCTTTTTTGATCATAAGCCATTAAGATCATAAGCCTCTTATCCTTATTCATCAAGGGCAGACAGAATGAAAACAACAATCGCAGAAAACTAACCAAACTGATCACATGGACCACAGCCTTGTCTAACTCAATGAAACTATGAGCCATGCCGTGTAGGGCCACCCAAGATGGATAGGTCATGGTGGAGAGTTCTGGCAAAACCTGGTTCACTGGAGAAGGGAATGGCAAAACACTTCAGTAGTCTTGCTTGAGAACCTCATAAACAGTATGAAAAGGCAAAAAGATATGACATTGAAAGATGAACTCCTCAGGTCAGTAGGTGCCCAATATGCTACTGGAAAAGAGTGAAGAGATAACTCCAGAAACAAGAAACAGAGCCAAAGCCAAAACAACCCCCAGTTGTGGATATGACTGGTAATGGAAGTAAAGTCTGATGCTGCAAAGAACAATACTGCATAGGAACTGGAATGGTAGGTCCATGAATCAGGGTAAATTGGAAGTGGTCAAACAGGAGATGGCAGGAGTGACCACCAACATTTTAAAAATCAATGAACTAAAAGGACTGGATCGCTGGGTTAGCATATGTTTATAAGAAACTACCACACTCTTTGCTAAGGTGGTTATACCATTTTACTCTCCACTAGGAATACATGTGACTTCTAATTGTTCCACATTCTCATCAGTACTTGGTATTGTCTGTCTTAAATTTTAGCTGTTCTAGGGAGTGTAGAGTGCTGTGCTGTGCTTAGCTGCTCAGTTGTGTCCAACTCTTTGCAAGCCGGTGGACTGTAGCCCACCAGACTCCTCTGTCCATGGGTATTCTCCAGGCAAGAATATTGGAGTGGGTTGCCATGCCCTCCTCCAGGGGATCTTCCCAACCCAGGGACTGAACAGGTTCTCCTGCATTGCAGGTGGATTCTTTACCAGCTGAGCTACCAGGGAAGCCAGAGTGTAGAGTAGCGTGTCAATATTTATTTGCATTTCCTTAATGACTAAATGTGTGGAGCAGAAACATGTTTTTCTGGAACTCTCTTGCTTTTTTGACGATCCATTGGGTGTTGGCAATTTGATCTCTGGTTCCTCTGCCTTTTCTAAAACCAGCTTGAACATCAGAAAGTTCATGGTTCATGTATTGCTGAAGCCTAGCTTGGAGAATTTTAAGCATTACTTTACTAGCGTGTGAGTTGAATGCAATTGTGCAGTAGCTTGAGCATTCTTTGGCATTGCCTTTCTTTGGGTTTGGAATGAAAACTGACCTTTTCCAGTCCTGTGGCCACTGCTGAGTTTTCCAAATTTGCTGGCATATTGAATGCAGCACTTTCACAGCATCATCTTTTAGGACTTGAAATAGCTCAACTGGAATTCCATCACCTCCACTAGATTTGTTTGTAGTGATGCTTTCTAAGTCCCACTTGACTTTGCATTCCAGGATGTCTGGCTCTAGGTGAGTAATCACACCATCATGATTATCTGGGTCAGGAAGATCTTTTTTGTACAGTTCTTCTGTGTATTCTTGCCACCTCTTCTTAATATCTTCTGCTTCTGTTCAGTCCATACCATTTCTGTCCTTTATTGAGCCCATCTTTGCTCAATGCTTTGGTATCTAATTTTCTTGAAGAGATATCTAGTCTTTCCTGTTCTGTTGTTTTCCTCTATTTCTTTGCATTGATCTCCGAGGAAGGCTTTCTTATCTCTCCCTGCTATTCTTTGGAACTCTGCATTCAGATGGGTATATCTTTCCTTTTCTCCTTTGGTTTTCACTTCCTTTCTTTTCACAGCTATTTGTAAGGCCTCCTCAGACAGCCATTTTGCTTTTTTGCATTTCTTTTTCTTGGGGATGGTCTTGATTCCTGTCTCCTGTACAATGTCACGAACCTCATTCCATAGTTCATCAGGCACTCTGTCTATCAGATCTAGGCCCTTAAATCTATTTCTCACTTCCACTGCATAGTTATAAGGAATTTGATTTAGGTCATACCTGAATGGTCTAGTGGTTTTCTCCGCTTTCTTCAATTTCAGTCTGAATTTGGCAATAAGGAGTTCTTGATCTGAGACACAATCAGCTCCCGGTTTTGTTTTTGCTGACTGTATAGAGCTTCTCCATCTTTGGCTGCAAAGAATATAATCAATCTGATTTCGGTGTCGACCATCTGGTGATGTCCATGTGTAGAGTCTTCTCTTGTGCTGTTGGAAGAGGGTGTTTGCTATGACCATTGCATTCTCTTGGCAGAACTCTAGTTTGATTTTAAGAGTTCTGGCTGGGACTTAAATGGAGACTGGGGCATATCATAAACTCTAAAAGGAAAGTACTATGTGGAAGTTTATTGAAGAATATTAAGGACCTCAGCTTCAATCTTTCCCTTTGAAGGGATAATCCTGTGGCTGTCAAGCCCGTACAGTAATAGGATGGTTCAAATTTACAGCATGAGAAAGAAATATTACTTTCTTGGAATACAGGCATGAAGTTCCCATTGATGAGAAAGGCACTATATTCTCTTGCTGGCTGTGCTCTGTAAAACTCCTCCCCTGAACTGTTTCCAGGGTCTTCTAAGAAGATAGGCAGGAATTTTCTCAAGCCTCCCTTAGCCTGACCTTCAATGACTACCTGGGGGTTGAGGAGAAGAATGCAAAGATCTGTCTGGGAAGAAACTAGGGCTGCTACTGCAATGGTAACAGTTTATACTTTCTGTATCTTGCCACCCTTGGGTGCTGGTCTTTTGGTTTCCTCGCATTAAGAGGAAGCTTCAGTAGTGTCTGTATAGTCAGCTATGTCTCTGAAGTAGATACTGTTGGCACCACTCATAGCCCCTTGGCACTCAACATTCCTGTACACACTGGTAGTTTTCTGTTGCCCATACCTGCCTCCCTGTACCCAAGAGCTTTCTTTGACCACAGGAACATGCTGGGTGCCAGGCTGACTGGAAGTGCTGGGAAGTTAACATCTCTGGGAACAGCCCCCAAGCTAATGACAGATGAGAGTCAGTAGCCAAATTCTCCATTGTTCTCATCCTCTGGGTGGGACAATTCTCAGGCATGCTCTCCTCCTCCCAGGGCTGCACAGTAGAAATGAGCCCAGGGTCCCCACTACAGTCACATACTCATGAATACATCCTCCTTCACTGGCTGCCTTCCTTTCCCTGGCTCCTTGTGCCCTCCTCTTCTACTGCTGCTTCTTGAGGTCACCTTCCAGATAAACTAGCCTCAATCCTAGTCTCAAGGTCTGTTCTGGAGAACCTATTAGAATAGGTTTCTAGGCTAGTATAATATCAAGCAAACTGATAAAATTATATTAGAATAAACATACTGTTAATAAATCTTCTAACACTTTAAATGCTTCACTTGACATCCAACAAAAGACCTAGAATTCTAAAGACCTAGAATTCACTTCTTTTGAGTTTACCTAGTGAAAGGTTGCTGCTGTGAGCTGTGTGTAATGCCGGGATTCATGACCTCAGAAGGAGAGGATTTCCATCCGGGGTTAGAGATGAGGCTTGACTATTTGGAGCTTTTTGTGTAGCAAAGTTTTATTAAAGTATAAGAGAGATAGGGAAAGCTTCTGACATAGACATCAGAAGGGGACAGAAAGAGTGCTCCCTTGCTAGTTTTTAGCAAGGTGTTTTATGTCTGTTCAGTTCAGTTCAGTTCAGTCCCTCAGTCATGTCCGACTCTTTGTGACCCCATGAATTGCAGCACGCTAGGCCTCCCCATCCATCACCAACTCCCGGAGTTCACCCAAACTGAACGTCCATCGAGTCGGTGATGCCATCCAGCCATCTCATCCTCTGTCGTCCCCTTTTCCTCCTGCCCCCAATCCCTCCCAGCATCAGAGTCTTTTCCAATGAGTCAACTCTTTGCATGAGGTGGCCAAAGTACTGGAGTTTCAGTTTTAGCATCTTTCCTTCCAAAGAACACCCAGGACTGATCTCCTTTAGAATGGACTGGTTGGATCTCCTTGAAGAAGTCTCTCAAGAGTCTTCTCCAACACCACAGTTCAAATGCATCAATTCTTCGGTGCTCAGCTTTCTTCACAGTCCAACTCTCACATCCATAAATGACTACTGGAAAAACCATAGCCTTGACTAGACGGACCTTTGTTGGCAAAGTAATGTCTCTGCTTTTGAGACATTAACCTTATGCTATCTAGGTTGGTCATAACTTTCCTTCCAAGGAGTAAGCATCTTTTAATTTCATGGCTACAATCACTACCGGCAGTGATTTTGGAGCCAAAAAAAATAAAGTCTGACCCTGTTTCCAATGTTTCCCCATCTATCTGCCATGAAGTGATGCGACCAGATGCCATGATCTTAGTTTTCTGAATGTTGAGCTTTAAGCCAACTTTTTCACTCTCCTCTTTCTCTTTCATCAAGAGGCTTTTGAGTTCCTCTTCACTTTCTGCCATAAGGGTGGTGTCATCTGCATATCTGAGGCTATTGATATTTCTCCCGGCAATCTTGATTCCAGCTTGTGCATCTTCAAGCCCAGCGTTTCTCATATAAGTTAGAAAGCTATTAATCAGATAAGAGAGACAACCTAAAGGCTGAGGGAGTTTCACCAGGCCCCTCTCCCACAATATGCAATTTTGAGATAGGATAGCACGACGTGTGTCATTCCCCAGCCATAAAACAATTAACAGGAATACTGGTTTGTTGAGCCATTAGCAGCCCAAGGTTTGAGGAAAGAAAAAAGTTAGTCTTAAGTGGAACCTTTATGAAGAAAGGCAAATTCCAAAGCAAATACATAGTTTCACTAACATATCTTAAGAAAAACATTTCCATTAGAAAAACACATTAGTTAACTCAAGGCAGAACCAGGTGTCATCAACACAGAATTAAAAGAAGCCTCTTTTAATTTTGACTCCCCTGGTGGCTCAGAGGTAAAGCATCTGTCTGCAGTGCAGGAGACCCGGGTTTGATCCCTGGGTTGGAAAGATCCCCTGGAGAAGGAAATGGCAACCCACTCAAGTATTCTTGCCTGGAAAATTCCATGGAATCTTCCTACCAGAGGAACGGTAGGCTACCGTCGATAGGGTCGCAAAGAGCTGGACATGACTGAGCCACTTCACTTCACTGCACTTCAGAGAAGGAAGAAAAAAACATCTGCCACTTGCAGTTTATTTCTTCCTTTATTTCTTCCTGCCGCTTGGGGACCTCTGGCCTTCCTACCTGTTACCCTCTCACTGGAGCTATCCCCAAATCTGGCCTTCCTACCTGTTACCCTCTCACTGGAGCTATCCCCAAAGTGTTCCCTGATGACTCAGATGGTAAAGGATCTGCCTGCAATGCAGGAGACCTGGGTTCAATCCCTGGGTCAGGAAGATCCCCTGGAGAAGAGAATGGCTACCCACTCCAGTATTATTTGGAGAATCCCAGGGACAGAGGAGCCTGGTAGGCTACAGTCCTTGGGGTCACAAAGAGTTGGACACGACTGAGTAACTAATGTTGTTAGAGAATTCTCAGGTAAAGACTGAATTTAAGGAATAATACCCAAAACCAAGGAATTCTGTCCCTCATATTTAAGTTCAAATAGTCAGCTACTTGCTTTCTCAAAGCAAACTGATATCATGTATATTATTCCCAGTATATTAAGATACTTCTGTGTATAATAAAAAAAAATCCTTAATGTATTGATGTTTTGGTTTTACTCACCTTTGCCCATCTTAGGAACCAAAAATGGAAAGCAAGGATAATTTTGCTGAAGAAAGAAAGATGGCTGATGCTGGTGTGTATATAGACATGCATGTATGTGTGGACCCAGGAGACCTGTGCATTCTTTGCTCTCACACTCTCCTCCTTCAAAAACATGAATACAGCAACAACTAAAATATTCTGGCAAGTTCAGGTTTATGGATGTGGCATGGGTTGAAAAGTTTGGTAAACAATTCCCCTTAATATTTTTAAAGGTCAAGAATCAGAAGAGTATCACAAAATTGAAATGTCAGGGTCCCATAGCTCAAGATGCTAGAAATCTTCTGGCATCAAGATAAATTTTACTTCTCTAGCCATTAAAGTATTTCTTCTTAAATCCTAATCCCAAATCCAGAGATTCAGACCTGAATCTTGGCTCCATAGCCCCCATTCAAATAAGTGTCTTCCAGGTAATTCACTATTAATTTCACTGTTCTTTTTTTTCAAAAATGTTGTAATTCTTTCTTGATAAGGACTGAACCTTGTTCTAATTTCATGTTTAATTGAATTAAATATACTCTATGGTTTATATAAAGAACCTAGTGTTGGAGGTTTGTCTCACTATCATTTTAGAGAAATCCTTGATTCAACATAGTGCAATGCAAAGATATATTTTGATCCAGTCTTAGACTTTTTCCAGGTCTTTGGAAAAGACCCTGGTGCTAGGAAAGATTGAGGGCAAGAGAAGGGGACTGCAAAGGAGAGGTGGTTGGACAGCATCACTGACTCAATGGACATATGAAGTGAAATTTGCTCAGTCATGTCTAACTCTTTGTGACTCCATGGGCTATATGGTCCATGAAATTCTCCAGGCCAGAATACTGGAGTGGGTAGCTGTTCCCTTCTCCAGGGGATCTTCCCAACCCAGGAATCAAACCCAGGTCTCCTGCATTGCAGGCAGATTCTTTACCAGCTGAGCCACCAGGGAAGACCAAGAATACTGGTGTGGGTAGCCTATTCCTTCTCCAGCAGATCTTCCTGAGCCAGGAATTGAACTGGGGTCTCCTCCATTACAGGTGGATTCTTTATCAGCTGAGCTATCAGGGAAGCCCTAGTTTGAGCAAATTCCAGGAGATTGTGAAGGACAGGAAAGCCTGGCATGCTACAGTCCATGGGGTCTCAAAGAGTCAGACACAACTGATCAACTGAACAACAGACTTTCTAATCCTCCATCTCCTTACTCATCAATTCTTAACGAAAGACTTTGTACACTTCCTGTAACCAATATCCTTGTAAATGTAATACCTTTTTCACCCTCCCTCCCCACCCATGGGAGGAAACTGGGACAAGCTTTAATAAACACCTATTCTGGTTATTCTTTGATTGTCCCCAGATCCATTCTCTGTTCTCCTCTGATATGTTTTTTGTTCTGGGAGGCTGGCCTCTGTGAACTATGTCACCCTCTGACCAGTGGGAGATACCAGCAAAAGACGAGACTGTAGGAAGAGAGAGATGCCAGGGTGTTTATTCCCTCCCACTCTCTGCTCCACTGTGGTTCTATCAATGGCCTTATCATCCAAACTACAGTTATGGTTGGGCAATCCCTCTTGACTCCAGCTGTCAACCAGGCTCTGGTAATAGTGTTGTCTCCCTTTGTTGTTCAGGCTGGGGATTCCAACAGCCCTCTCTGTCTCATTTCTGGGGGTCTCAGTATCCGTCACTGGCTCCTGGCTCAATAAATGGTTCCTTTATAGAAAAGCCTCTGCACAACAAAGTTGAGTATGCTGTCTATTTGTTGCTCTCATGTTCGTGCTCAGTCGCTAAATTGCGTCCAACTCTTTGTGACCCCATGGACTGTAGCCTGATGGGCTCCTCTGTCCATAGGATATTCCAGGCAAGAATACTGGAGTGGGTTGCCATTTCCTCCTCCAGGGATCTTTCCAACACAGGAACCGAACCCGCATCTCTTGCATTTACTACATCGGTAGGTGGATTCTTTACCACTGAGCCACCTGGAAAACCCCTATTTGTTGCTTAGCCCCTGGCTAATACAGCCTCCTACCTTCTAGTTTTCAGCAGTCTATGATGCAGTGACAGGTCTAGGGATCACAGTCATCTCTCTGAACCTGGAATCAAGTAAGTACCGATGCAGATAAAGACATCACATTTCCCTCTGAGCACTCCCAATACTCAGAGGGAAACTTGATGTCAAAAAATAAAAAAAGAATAAAAATACAGAAGTGTTTGTCAGAAGCACACTGTGCCATTTGATCTAGAAGCTCATAAAAAAAGGGTTTGCATCTTCTAGGGTCAAGAATGGTATTTTCTGGGAACTGAAACAGAACTAGAGAAAATCTGATCATTTGTGGAACTACTGGTATATATATAATGCTTAGCTATGGTCCCCCCTATTCTGTGTAAGAAACCACCCCAAAACTAATCATTTAATCTCACAAAACTGCAGGTCAGCTGGGCAGTGGCTCTTCATCTTGCTTAGATGAGTCACTAGTTAAGACACGTTCTCACGGCAATGACAGAGTGCAAGAGGCAAGTCCAACCACTCAAGCAAGTGTGAAGTCCCTGTTTGTGGCACATCTGCCAAAGCAAGTCATATGGCCAAGGCCAAGGTCAAGGAGTGAAAGGGAGAGTGCGTAAATATTTTTGAAAATCTACCACAGCAGGTAAACTACAGAAAATTCACTCAAAGGCAGGCTACAATTTGTTCAATAAAATGGAGGAGAATTTGGGTTTGTTTACCTCTTATGCATCAAAAGTGAACTAGAGTGACTTTTTAAAATAGCAGGCTAAATTTCTTGGCATCTTGAAAGTTTCTTTTTTCTTTTTTTAAATTATTTATTTTTGGTTGGGCTGAGTCTTCGTTGCTGCATGAGCTTTCTCTAGTTGCCGTGAGCAGGGGTTACTATTCATTGTGGTGTAAGAGCTTCTCATTGGGTTGGCTTCTTTTGTTATGGAGCACTGGCTCGAGGTGCTCAGGCTTCAGTAGCTGCCAGCACTTGGGCTCAGTAGTTGAGATTTACAGGTTTTAGTTACATGAAATAATACGCAAAATCTTCCCAGACTAGGGATTGAACCCGTGTGTCCTGCATTAGTAGGCAGATTCTTAACCACTATACCACCAGGGAAGTTGTACAAAGTTTCTTAATGCAGAGATGATATTGCCTTAGAAACAGAGGCATTTGGAGTTTCTGGGTATTAATGTTATGGAGATTCCATGATCTGTTCATGACTAAACTGGGATTACCAGACTTGACACCTGAATCTAGCCTTGTCTATTTTTTTTTTTTCTTGCAAGTTTCAAATACCAAAAGAATTACTCTCATTCTGAATCCTGGAATGAGAATCAGCACATCCTACTGAATATGCTTGCTAGTAATTCCACAATGTGGATATCCAAAAAAAAGGTCAAAGGGTCTAAAATGAATACTTCCTTATCTGCACAGGCTCTTCTTAATTAGTGACTGATTTGTACTTTGAGATTTATTCAACTTGGAAGGGGTTAAAGTTGAAGATTCTAATAACTCTCACCAGTTTAATACCTACTAATCTTTTTAGCCCAAGGAGGTGGGGAAGTGCATCCCTTGCATAGGATTGAAATGGAGCAAAAAGTCCTTAATTATCTTGGTCATCTTTGGGAAGGAAAGCATTGTTTAAAATGGTGAACCCAGCAAAGAAAAACCAGCTAGAAAATCAGCAAGAAATCTTCATTATTCTCCTAGCACAGTGTGTCAACCCAATGAGTGTTTATAAATGATGAGTTAATTTCAAAAGAAACATTAGCTTGGTATTCTAGCTATCAAGGGTCAGTATAGAAATTGACAGTAGAGAGATATTAATATAGCTTGGAGTCATGACAAACCATGCAGATGAGATGATACTGGGACTGCATTTCAGGAATAAATCAGATTGAATAAAGGAAAAGGAAAATGCACCAGGAAACAGAGGGTGAGTAAAGTTTGGAGTGAGGAATGAACAGGATATGTGGAGTAGCCTGTAGGGGATAGTGAGAAGATAATCTTGATCAAGACGGGAAAGTTGTCATGAATTAGGTGAGACAGAGATTGTACTACCAGGTTAAGAGGGTCTTAATAGGCAAAGGCATTTCGATGTTACGCGGTGGATGTTTGAAACTGTTGGATTTCTTGGTGAGGAAATTATTTTAGTGCAAACATCTCTGGTGTTTTCCCTGTGACTCTAGGACAGCTTCTGACTTGATAGTAATGACTGTGGTCAATGAAACAGGAGATGAATCATGTGTATTTTGACTTCTTTACAAATTTGTTTTGAGCCTGAATCACAAAAAGAGTCTGAAGCCTTTTCCCATGATTTTTGTTGGCAGCAGCTGTATGTTCCCATGGGAACACACATACTTACCTGTCTAAACCTTCCTCTTTTATTTATGCCCTCAGCTTTGTTCACTTGGATGTTTTCATCTCTTCTATGGGGCATATTCACATAAAAGCTTAGAGCACAGCCTATTTTTCTTTCACAATTGAGGATTCACATCTTCAAATACATAAAACTCCAAACCAAATATGATGGAAGGAGGCATTTGGATAGACCGTGGAGTGGTAATGTCACTTTGAACACCATCTTCGGTAAAAATTTTAGCTTTGTGAAGTGATCAGATGAAGGAAAGATGGCTCAGTGAGCTTCTTTGGTAGCTAATTCTGGAAAGCGTTTGCTAAATTCTAATCCAAAATAGAATCTCCCTTGCTCGTGAATGAAGCTCGCAATGCTGGGAGTAACACTGCCCTTTTCATCTCCTGGAGAGAAGTTCTCCTCTGATCATAACAGCAAATCAGCAAACACTTACTGAACTTTTTACTCATAGAGGACACATTAATTTCCATGTCACTTTGTTCCTTTGCCAAATTCCAATGGCTTGAAATCCAAAATAGATGAGGTTAAATAAGAGCAGTTGTATATTTTTGAGAAACTCTGAGTTTAGTTACTATAGATTTTCTAAGCTATTGCTCTCCTCAGTTTATATTAAAAAAAAAAAAATCTACTGAGCTAGCTTCCAGACTAAGTGCTGATGATTCAGACATGAATAACACTTTCCCTGGAGTGTTTCAGGTAAGACAAATATATAGCGAATAAGCCATAATAAAATTTAATAAGTCCTTTAACTGAAATGCATGAGTTCTGTGGTACCGGTGAAGAAAACCACTCTGTGGTTCTAGGGTGGCTGTCACAGAGCAGAAGCCATTTGGGCAAGTCTCAAAGGATGAGCAGGGGCTCCCTAAATCCAGTAAGAGCACTTAAGGTGAGAACATAATGAGTAAAAACACCGGAACGTCAAAGTGCAGTGCTGGCTGTTATTTCTTTTCATTCCGGAAGACACAGGTCAAAAATCCAGGGAGAGACAAGTGTCTGGGAGTTTGCCCTCCTCAAGGATGCTCTTCTCAGCTCAGACATGCTGCAAGCAGAAATTTCAGGACTGCAGAATCAGGCTGATTAAATCATAGGGCAGGACTTCCTGGGGAGCAAAATATTTGCAAACATTTTCATGGAGATGGGACAATGGACTCAAGATAACTGCAGGTTTCCCAAACTATCAGGAAACACGATTTCTGGAGGAGGAGCCATATTCTTTTAGAAAGAATCTAAAGGAAATGCCCCAAGGTTTTAGGAACTTTGAGTGGTCCCAGCCTCCTTCTATAGTCCCTTGTGGTTTTCCTGAACATGCACTCTTCCCTTTACTAAACTGCGAGTTCATTCCCCTTACTGGTTTCCTAGGGCTACCATTAAGCCACAAAAGTGGCTTAATACAAGAGAAATTTATTCTCTGGTAGTTAAGGAGACCTGAAGTCTGAGACAAGGGTGTGAACAGGAGTGATTCCTTATGAAAACTCTGAGGGAGAATCTGTTCTGTGCTGCTCCCCTAGTTTCTGGTAATACCAGAAATCCCAGCACTCCAGCTTCTGCCTCCACCTTCAGAATGCCTTCTTCCCTATGTCTCTGTGTGTCTCAAAGCTCCTTCTCCCCTCTTTTTATCTGGATACCAGTCATTAGCTTTGGGCCCCATCCTAAATCCAGGATGCTCTCATCCCAAGATTCTCAATTACATCTGCAGAGATCCTATTTTCAAGCAAGGCTGCATTCACAGTTTCCAAGATTCAGAACCTGGCCATACCTTTTGGGGGAACCGTATTCAATTTACTATGTCTCCCCCTTTTATAGCCCACATTGATGTCTTCTGAGCACTTGTTTATGAGCTGTTAGACCCTGTGCAGAAACTGGGCACTGGGATGGAAAGACACAGTATCGTAACTCCCACTGGCAAGGAGTAAAACAAAGGTACAGATTATCCAGCTCTAGATCTCCAAGACTTTTCTTACTAGAATTTTTGACCAGAAACTCATCCAAGATGTGAACACTAACTGCAAAAGGTTCAGAGTAAAAATTTCTATTGGAAAAATGTGGGGCTACTTCAAACACACCTTTTTTTCCCTCCTTTTTTTTTTTTTACACAATCTCTATGGTTGTCATATATTCAGCCTCTTGTGAATGAGAACAGATTATTTACGACACTAACAGTTAAATGGCAAGTTGGGTTCTGATCCCTTAGCTAATCAGTAGCTACACAGTCCCCCAGAGCCAAGAGGCTCAGCAAGGAAGGTCAGTTCACAACTTTTATTGAGGGCAGAGGGGTTCGCTGATTGTTTCCTGCTAAATCCCTGATGAGTTTTTGCAGAGCAACACTTTCAAAATGGGTTGAGTAAAACTACTTCTGCTTTGCTTCCCCAAAGTCACTTTTTTTCTGTTGGCTTATAATGTATTCCCAAGAATTTTGGAATTTAGGATGACTTTCCCAAGAAAATTTTATTTCTTAGCAAATTTAATGTCTTCCAGAAGCAAAATTATAGGTTTGGGATTGTAAATAAAGCCTACTCAAGCTTGGTCAAATCTAATTTCTCCTACTCCATGCCTGCATGCAAGCAGCTGACCACGGCTGGAGAAAGACTGCCCCGTGCTGACTCCTCTGATTTTAAATTAGTGATCACTAAGCTCAAGCAGTCTTTTGGTGCTACCTGGCCATTTCTCTCCACATGTCTCATCTACTCCCAATCCTGAATGACAATTTCACACCTTCTTCTCTATCAATTCTTCAACAGCTCTTTCTCCTCAGTTCTCAAATAGCAATTGACTTCCTTGTTTCTGTGAAAAATACTGCAATTCAGAAGAGAATTTCCACACACTCCCTCGCTATCCACACCCATGACCAGACCCTCTGCCTTCTCTCGGTTACTCTAGAATGTGTGCTCCCAAGGAAGCTCCCTCCAGCTGCGCCCCAGCCCCACTCCCTCTCCCTTACTGAGGGCATCACGTCTGTTGTTCTCCCTCTTAGCCCTGCATCATCAGCTTTTTTCCCTCTCGACTGGATGTCCCGTCAACATGCAAACCTGCTGCAACACTTACCATCTTAAACACATACACCTCTATTTTGACTCTCCACTGTTCAGTGTTTCTATACAAAACTATTTTAAAAAGTTGTCTATACAGCTGTGTCCTCTCTTTCTTTTGAACTCACTCTCTGTCCTGAACTACACCTCCAGAATTGATCCTGTCAAGGTTACCATGGCTTGCAAATTGCTGAATCCAATGGACAATCTCCAGTCCTCACTTTAGTTGGTCCTTCTACAGTATTTGACACTGTTACTGTCTTCCTCCTGTTAGGCGCACTTTAAAAAATTTTTTTATAACTTTCAATTTTATATTGGATTATAGCCCGTTAATAGTGCTGTGATAGTTTCAGGTGGACAGCAAAAGGAGTAAGCCATTCATATACATGTATCCATTTTTCCTCAAGGGCTTCCCTGATAGCTCAATTGGTAAAGAATCCACCTGCAATGCAGGAGACCCCGGTTTGATTCCTGGGTCGGGAAGATCAGCTGGAAAAGGGGTCAGCTACCCACTCCAGTATTCCTGGGGTTCCTTTGTGGCTCAGCTGGTAAAGAATCCACCTGCAATGTGGGAGACCTGGGTTCAACTCCTGGGTTGGGAAGATGCCCTGGAGAAGGGAAAGGCTACCCACTCTAGTATTTTGGCCTGGAGAATTCCGTGGACTGTATACTCCATGGGGTCGCAAAAAATCAGACAAGACTGAGTGACTTTCACATTCTCCCCCAAACTCCCCTTCCATCCAGGCTGCCACATAACATTGAGCAGAACTCCCTGTACTATACAGTAGGTCCTTGTTGGTTATCCATTTTAAATACAGCAGAGTGTACATATCCATCCCAAACTCCCTAACCCTCCCTTCCCCCAATCCTTCCACCCTGGGAAGTGTAAGTTCGTTCAGCACTTTTCAAACTTGCCTTCCAGGACTCCATTGTTTTTCACTGACCTCTCCTCAGTCTCCTTTGCTGCTTCCTCCTCGTCTTCTTGACCTCTCAATGGCAGAATGCTAGAGACACAGGACACCTCTTGTGTCTAACTTCACTCACTCTTGGGGTGATACTAGATCATTTCATGCTGTGGCTGCCCCACCAGTATTCCTTTAGGACTCACCTCTCCACACAGAAGGCTATTGCTGGGAACTTTACTTCTCATTCTCCCAGGGTGGGGGGAGGGGGTTGGCGGCCTGGGGAGCACGGGTTCTCCCGCGAGGAAGCTGGGAGTGCTGCGGCCTTAATGCCCCCAGAGCAGTCCTCAGCCCAAGATGGACGCTGGTTTAGCAGGTAATTCTCGGGTAGCTTTCCAGCCCCTCAGGATCCCTGTCACGGAGTCCAGGCTCACTGTGCTCACCACACAACAGGCCAGTAAATTGTGAGACAAGTTGTTGAGGCAAAGAACAATGACTTTAATCAAAAAGCTAGCAGACAAAGAAGATGACAGAGTAGTGCCTCTAAAACACCATCTTCTCAGGCCAAATTCCGGCTCCTTCTATACAGAAGAACGGAAGGGGGCGGCGCCCACTGCGATCCCAACCAGTGGCTGAGTGGAACTGCTAACTGTCACTCACTATGGGTCGTTCCCTGGGAGGAGGGACCCACTGCAATGCTGGCCAATGACTGAGCGGGACTGCTAACGGTCTCTCCCTAACTGCCAGGCACCTGCCCTGCCCCATTCCATTCCTTTGAAGCCTATCCTACCCTCTCTCCAAGAATCCCACGATGGGGCAAATTTCAGTTGCTGACAGAGAAAACATATTTCATAATGCACCTTTTATTAACTCTCTTCCTTTCCCCATCTCACTTCTTTACTGATAATTCTTGGACTCTCCTCACAAATAAACGATTTGCACTCAATTTCTTGTCAGGGTCTGCTTGGGGCTTACCAGGTGGCACTAGTGGTAAAGAACCCAACTGCCAATGCAGGAGATGTAAGAGACTCAGGTTCGATCCCTGGGTTGGGGAGATTCCCTGGAGAAGGAAATGGCAACCCACTCCAGTATTCTTGCCTAGAGAATTCTATGGACAGAGGAGCCTGGAAGTATAGACCATAGGGTCACAAAGAGTCAGACGCGACTGAAGCGACTTAGCATGCACACTTCCAGGGGAACCCAAACTAAGACAAATACTAATTGTATACCAGCGACTCTCATATTTATATCTCCAGTTCAAACATCTGTCAGATTCCAAAATCACTATATTCAGTAGCCTTCCCTCGCAGCTCTGTGTGGGTGTCTAATATCCATTTCACACTTAATGTGTCTATAAGTGAGTTCCCGATTTCCCCTCCAAACCTGCACTGCTGAAGTTGAGGTCACTCCTTTCACGTGTACATACAACCCAACAACGTTGTCTGTTGGCTCCATCTTATGCTCAAATCCTACCTTTCCTGTACCTATTAAGCCCCCATTCAAGCTGCCTTACCCTGTGTATTGAGATAATGTCCAAACTGTTTTCTCTCTTGGCCTCTTGCCCCATTAAGGTTTCTTTTGCTCAGTAGCCACAAGGATCCTCTTAAGCCAGAGTCAGATCATGTCATTCCGATCAAAACTTGCCAATGACTTCATCTCAGGGCAAAAGCCAAAGTCCATGATATGGCGTAGAAAGCCCTCTGTGGTCTGCTGCCTGTCTTTCCCTCTGATCTCATCTCCTGCCACTCTCCCACTCTTTCTGCTTTAGGGTCAGTGATTCCATGTGCCCCTATACATGCTCCTTCTGAGGACCTTGGCACTTTTTCCCCTGAAATCTGGAACATTCTTATTCCAAATAACTGCATAGTTTGCTTCTTCTTTAAAGTCCCTTCTGAAATGTCACCTTATTTAGAAGGGCCTTCTTTGTAGGGTATGAGGTACATGTTATCTGATCATGCCCTTATCCAACTCTGCTTTCTCCTGCATGCTGCTTTTCTCACACTCCAATATTAGTTGGCTTCTGATTAGATTCAGTCAACTTAGGAGACTAGAGAGTTGGAAGAAGGAAAAGAGAAAGTGAAGTCGTGTCTGACTCTTTGTGATCCCATGGACTATAGAGTCCATGGAATTCTCCAGGCCAGAATACTGGAGAGGGTAGCCTTTCCTTTCTCTAGGGGATCTTTCCAACCTTGGGATCAAACCCAGGTCTCCCACATTGCAGGGGGATTATTTACCAGCTGAGCCACAAGGGAAGCCCAAGAATACTGGAGTGGGTAACCTATTCCTTCTCCATCGGAAAAGAGAGAGAGGGATATTTTCTCCAGCCTCAGGCTGCATTTCCAGGCAGCAGCAAGTCTCTCTGTGGCTCCTGTTCCCTTTGAACTGAGGTCTTCCAGCCTTCAGGATATGACAGCACAGAATCCTTGTGCCCCCACCATAGGATGGTAGTGGCTTCCAGCAGTTGCTGATTTCTGGGTTCCTTTGCTGTTACTTATTTGGCTTCTCAGATCTTCAATATCCATATAACCAGTTCTTTTCATTAAACTTCTCTCTTTTAAAATACTCAGATCTATTTCTGTTTTACTCATTGAATCCTGACTGAAAATTTATCAGTTTTCGTTCCAAAAGAAAATGTGTAATTTGAAGAGATTTTAATAAAAAGATTCTTCACATAAGTGTTGGTTTGGTTTTAGAAAAACAATAATGGGTGTACAGAAACTCCTGGCTAGTCACAGAATCTACAAAAAAATCCATACACACACACAAACTACCAAATCTAATAAATGAAGCAAAGTTGCAAGGTACAAGATCAACACTAAAAAATTAGTTGTGTTTCTATACACCAGCAATGAACAATTTATTTAAAAAAATTTAAAAGACAATTTCACTTACTACAGCATCCAAAAGAATAAAGTACCTAGGAATAAATTTAACCAGAGAAATTAAAAATTTGCACACCAAAAACTATAAAACATTGTTGAAAAAAATAAAGAATACTTAAATAAGTGGAAAGACATGTTCTGTGTTCATTGATAAATGACAATATTAAGATGGCAGAATTACCCAAAGCAATCTACAGAGTCAATGCAATCTCTATAAAAATTTTAGAGATGATTTTCACAAAAAAGGAAAATCTAATTCTCAAATTAAATGGAATTTAAGGGGTCCCAAATAGCCAAAGTAATATTGAAAGAGAAGGATAGAGCTGGAGGACACATATTTCCCAATTCGAGACTTTTATAAAGCTCCAGTAATCAAATCTGTATTATTAGGATAAATATAGACAGATAGACCAATGTAATAGAATTTAGAATCCGTAATAAAACCCTTACATCTATGGCCAATCAATTTTAGACAAAGGTACCCAAGATCATTCAGTGGGGAAATCTCTTCAACAAGTGGTAGGGAAGTAATTTGATATCCACATGCAAAAAGATCAAAATTGGACCATATACATCACACCATATACAAAAAAATTAACTAAAAATATATCAACAATCTAAGTATAAGTGTTAAATCCATTAAACTATTAGAAGAAAACATGGGTATAAACCTTCATGAACTTAGATTTGGCTAGGGACTGGGGTAGGACATCAAAGGCATAAATAATAAAAGAAAAATATAGATAAATTGGACCTCATAGAATTAAAAAACCTTTGTGCACCAAGAAACATTACTGAGAAGTGAATGAGCAACATATTTATAATTTATGTTGCTAATGATACAACATAATTTATTTGGGATAATTTATTTGCTACTGATACAAATAATAAAAATCTAATATCCAGAATATACAAAGAATCTTTACAACTCAACACAAAAAAGATAACCTAATTTAAAAATAGGTTAAGGACTTGAGTAGACATTTCTCCAAAGAAGATATACAAATGGACAACAAGTAAATGAAAATAAGCTCGGTATCATTAGTCATTAGGGAAATGCAAATCAAAACTGCAATAAGATACCACTTCACACCCCCTAGGATGGCTATAACTTTTAAAATATTGATAATCGATGTTGGCAAAGATGTAGAGAAATTGAAACCCTCTTACCATGCTGGTGGGAATTTGAAATGGTGCAGCCACTGTGGAAAACAGTTTGGTGCTTTCTCAAAAAACCGAACATAGAATTACCACATGAAGCTGCAATTCCACTGCTAGGTATATACCCCAAACAACCAAACGTACTCAGATGCATGTGCATACATGTTCATAGCAGCACCATTCACAAGAGCCAAAAGGTAGGACAGTCTGGTTTCCGTCAGTGAATGACAAATTGTGGATAAAAAAATTGTGTCATATTCATATAATGGACTAATATTCAGCCATAAAAACAATGAAGTTGATACATGTTACAACATGCATGTACCTCAAAAACACTATGCTAACTAAAAGAAGCCAAACACAAAGGGACACCTTATGTGATTCCATTTATATGAAATATCCAGGACAGGGACATCCACAGTGACAAAAGGCAGATTGGCGGTTGCCCAAGCCTGGTAGGAGAGGGGGTTGGGAGAAACTGCTTAATGGGTTGGAGTTTCCTTTTGAGGTGAGGAGAATGTTCTGGAACTAGAGAGAGGTGATGACTGTACCGCAGCATGAGTGTATTAAATGTCACTGAATTATTCTCTTGGAAGAGGAAAGTTTATGTTTGTTAATATAAGATAGGAAGAGGGTTGGATGAGGGATAATATAGGGGTAGGAGAAAAAAAGGGTTATTATGTGATTATATGAAATCATCTGTGTGAAGTTTTTGAAAAGTATAAAACACTGTAGAATTTTTTAAAAATAATTTAATAAAAAATAAATAAATGAAATATTTAAGTACTGGACTGTAATAAGAAATCATATGTTCTAGGGATTCAGTATATTCTCCTGAGAAAAAAGGTTTTGAGTCTAACATGTTGGAAATTTAACAGAGAATAACACTGGTAAGTTATATGACTTGTGACTCATTTATGTTAAAACTAGAGTGTCTCTCTTGGCTATGGTGTTTTGTTTTTACTATACACTGCTGCTAGAGTTGGATGTTTTGGGTTTTGGTCTGACGACTGTACGACAATGCACTGGATTTATTTGTTCACTTACTGAAGAATTTTCTATTGCAATAGGCTAGAATGGAAAAAATTAATCTAGCAAGATGGAACTTAGCAGACATGAGAAGTCCTTTCCTCAGATCTAGAACAGCAAACAGCCATCCAAGATCTGGCTTGGGGAAAAATGGTTTAACAGTATCACACGGGGAAAAATAAGGCTCTGGGGTTTCCGTTGGCTAGGAGCTGAATATGAGTCAACAGCAAGTTGTGGCTTCTTAACCAAACAAAACATAGCAAAACAAAACCTTAAAGACATCTTAGCTTGGGAAAACAGAATTGTAGTACCTGGGCCAAAGTGAAGAAATCATTTTGTTTCTCCTGCACTAATCAGCCCATACCTGGGGATCTGAGTACTGCCCCAGGCATTGCACCATGGGGGGACAGCGTCAGGCCACAGGTGTCCAGAGGAAAGGGATGGGAAAGTGCAAGGCTGAAACCATCCGCTTGAAGTGTGCCTGCAAGAATGGGGAATATAGTGAGGGGTATATCTGTGCTGGACAGGGAGATTCCACAGGGAGTTTAGAAGAGATAAATTACTTACTCTGTGCCACCTCCTTCTATAGAAATGACCAAAGGGGAACTTACTGTTGAGTGTCTCCTCTGGGCCAGTAAGTGATAACCACTTTACATGTGTTGTCACATTACTTCCCTGCACCACCTCTCTGGGCTTCCCCAGTGGCCGAGGTGGTAAAGAATCTGCCTGCAATGCAGGAGACCCGGGGTTTGATCCCTGGGTTCGGAAGATCCCCAGGAGAAGGGAATGGCTACGCACTCTAGTATTCTTGCCTAGAGAATCCCACGGACAGAGGAACCTGGGGAGCTACAATCCATGGGGTTGCAAAGAGTTGGACACAACTAATTGACTAATACTTTCATTTTCACCAACTCTCTGAGACAGTTATTGATGTCTTCAGTTCAGTTCAGTTGCTCAGTCGTGTCAGACTCTCTGTGACCCCATGAATCGCAGCACACCAGGCCTCCCTGTCCATCACCAATACCTGGAGTTCACCCAGACTCACGTCCATCGAGTCGGTGATGCTGTCCAGCCATCTTATCCTCTGTCGTCCCTTGCTCCTCCTGCCCCCAATCCCTCCCAGCATCAGAGTCTTTTCCAATGAGTCAACTCTTTGCATGAGGTGGCCAAAGTACTGGAGTTTCAGCTTTAGCATCATTCCTTCCAAAGAACACCCAGGGCTGATTTCCTTCAGAATGGACTGGTTGGATCTCCCTGCAGTCCAAGGGACTCTCAAGAGTCTTCTCCAACACCACAGTTCAAAAGCATCAATTCTTTGGCACTCAGCCTTCTTCACAGTCCAACTCTCACATCCATACATGACCACAGGAAAAACCATAGCCTTGACTAGACGGACCTTTTTTGGCAAAGTAATGTCTCTGCTTTTGAATATGCTATCTAGGTTGGTCATAACTTTCCTTCCAAGGAGTAAGCATCTTTTAATTTCATGGCTGCAATCACCATCTGCAGTGATTTTGGAGCCCAAAAAAATAAAGTCTGACACTGTTTGCACTGTTTCCCCATCTATTTCCCATGAAGTGATGGGACTGGATGCCATGATCTTCGTTTTCTGAATGTTGAGCTTTAAGTCAACTTATTCACTCTCCACTTTCACTTTCATCAAGAGGCTTTTGAGTTCCTCTTCACTTTCTGCCATAAGGGTGGTGTCATCTGCATATCTGAGGTTATTGATATTTCTCCCGGCAATCTTGATTCCAGCTTGTGTTTCTTCCAGTCCAGCATTTCTCATGATGTACTCTGCATGTAAGTTAAATAAGCAGGGTGACAATATACAGCCTTGACGTACTCCTTTTCCTAGCAGCATTCTAATAACTTGCTTCCATTTGAAGATCAGGCATATGTTTGCTAACGTAAGCATAGTCTTTAGGTACTGGGCTCCAGTATTCAACTTGAAGTTTAAGCAGTCAACTTCAGAAGAAGAAGGCCCTTTGCTCCCAGGGTCTGACACAGTGGTGTATCATTTACTTTCTGTACTCAGACCAGGAGTAGACTAGGGCAGGGCAGTAAGTGGATGTCAAGGAACAAAGGGTTTATCAGAAGCTGCCAAAGCTAGAAACAGTGCTTGAGTAAGAGGCACCTGTTTGTTTCCACTTCTGCTATTGCTGGCTGGTAGTCAGAGTAAGATCTTTAAGGTTCTCTTTGTTTGCCAAGTCGATCCCTCCAAGTGTATGATACAGCTAGTCACCCTACCCTTCACTGTCTTCTTCAGCAATTACCCGTTCATTGGTTCCTTAGCAGAGTCTTACTCCCACTTGCTTTATCTTAGGATTCAGCTTATAAATAAGAGGTTGAAGGTCATATTCAGGAAATTATTTGAAAAATACTGGGGAAAGTATGTGAATTTCAGTCAACCACTCCTATTCTTCCATGTGAAATATAAGACTCTTGAGAGTCCCTTGGACTGCAAGGAGATCTAACCAGTCCATCCTAAAGGAGATCAGTCCTGGGGGTTCATTGGAAGGACTGATGTTGAAGCTGAAACTCCAATACTTTGGCCACCTAATGTGAAGAACTGACTCATTTGAATAGATCCTGATGCTGGGAAAAATTGAGGGCAGGAGGAGAAGGGGACAACAGAGGATGAGATGGTTGGATGGCATCACCGACTCGATGGACATGGGTTTGGGTAGACTCCAGGAGTTGGTGATGGACAGGGAGGCCTGGCGTGCTGTGGTTCATGGGGTCGCAAAGAGTTGGACACGACTGAGCGACTGAACTGAACTGAGCTGAACCTGCTGTCCAGAGCATTTCTTTCTTTCTTTCTTCCTTTTTTTAATTCCCCCTTCCCCACACACCACCTACAGTAACTACAAAATTGATCTCTTCTTTTTGTGAGTTATTTTTAAATTAGATGCCACATAAAGTGAGATCATACAGTATTTGTCATTCTCCATTTCACTTACTATAATGCAGGGCATTTCTGAGTGTGGTGTGCCTAATTCAGGCAATGAACACGTAACAACATCACGGATGCTTTCCCACCCTAGGAGGACATGCATAAAACTGTGAAGTACCAGGAATGGGGAGATTTTCACAATGGCCATGTGTTAAAGGTTGAAAGGTTGAAAACAGCTATTTAGCTTGGGAAAACCAAGTACTTGAAACTATATCTTCTTTAAAAGTATAGCTCAACCAGTTCCTAACTGTCATCTCCACTCCTACCTCCTACCACTCCTGTCATCTCCACTTTTATCTCCTACTATCACCATTTCTGATTTTCCAACATCCAAACTGATACAGCCAACATTTTGTAGACAACTGTGGTATATGAGAATCCTTAGAAAAAATGGAGTAGCCACATAGTCAACAAAAGAGTCCAAAATGCTGTACTTGGGTGCAATCTCAAAAATGACAGAATGATCTCTGTTTGTTTCCAAGGCAAACCATTCAATATCACAGTGATCCAAGTCTATGCCCCAACCACTAAAGCCAAAGAAGCTGAAATTGAATGGTTCTATGAAGACTTACAAGACCTTCTAGAATTAAAACCAAAAACGGATGTCCTTTTCACCATAGGAGACTAGAATGCAAAAGTAGGAAGTCAAGAGATACTTGGAGCAACAGACAAGTTTGACCTTGGAGTACAAAATGAAGCAGGGCAAAGGCCAACAGAGTTTTGCCAAGAGAATGTATTGGTTATAGCAAACACCCTCTTCCAACAACACAAGAGACAACTCTACACATGGACATCACCAGATGGTCAATACTGAAATCAGACTGATTATATTCTTTGCATTCAAAGATGGAGAAGCTCTATCAACAAAAACAAGACTGGGAGTTGACTGCGGCTCAGATCATGAACTCCTTATTGCAAAATTTAGACTTAAATTGAAGAAAGTAAGGAAAACCACTAGACGATTCAGGTTTGACCTAAATCAAACTCCTTATGACTATACAGTGGAAGTGACAAATAGATTCAAGGGATTAGATCTGATAGAGTGCCTGAAGAACTATGGATGAAGGTTCGTGACACTGTACAGGAGGCAGTAATCAAGACCATCCCCATGGAAAAGAAATGCAAAAAAGCAAAATGGCTGTCTGGGGAGGCCTTACAAATAGCTGTGAAAAGAAGAGAAGCAAAAAGCAAAGGAGAAAAGAAAAGATATAAGCATCTGAATGCAGAGTTCCAAAGAATAGCAAAAAGAGATAAGAAAGCCTTCCTCAGTGATCAATGCAAAGAAATAGAGGAAAACAGTAGAATGGGAAAGACTAGAGATCTCTTCAAGAAAATTAGAGATACCAAGTGAATCTTTCATGCAAACATGGGCACAATAAAGGACAGAAATGGTATGGACCTAACAGAAGCAGAACATATTAAGAAGAGGTGGAAAAAAAAAAAAAAAAGGTGGTAAGAATACACAGAAGAACTATACAAAAAAAGACCTTAATGACCCAGATAACCATGAAGGTGTGATCACTAACATAGAAAGCCAGATATCCTGGAATGTGAAGTCAAGTGGGCCTTAGGAAGCATCACTATGAACAAAGCTAGTGGAGGTGATGTAATTCCAGTTGAAATATTTCAAGTCCTAAAAGATTATGGTATGAAAGTGCTGCACTCAATATGTCAGAAAATTTGGAAAACTCAGCAGTGGCCACAGGACTGGAAAAGGTCAGTTTTCATTCCAATCTCTAAGAAAGGCAAAGCCAAAGAATGTTCAAACTACTGCACAATTGCACTCATCTCACACGCTGGCAAAATAATGCTTACAATTCTCCAACCCAGGCTTCAGCAGTACATGAACCAAGAACTTCCAGATGTCCAAGATGGATTTAGAAAAGACAGAGGAACCAGAGATCAAATTGCCAACATCCATAGGATCATCGAAAAACCAAGAGAGTTCCAGAAAAACATCTACTTCTGTTTTATTGACTATGCCAAAGCCTTTGGCTGTGTGGGTCACAACAAACTGGAAAATTCTGAAAGAGATGGGAATACCAGACCACCTGACCTGCCTCCTGAGAAATCTGTATGCAGGTCAAGAAGCAACAGAACTGGACACGGAACAACAGACTGATTCCAAACTGGGAAAGGAGTATGTCAAGGCTGTAAATTGTTACCCTGCTTATTTAACTTCTATGCAGAGTACATCATGAGAAACGCTGAACTGGATGAAGCACAAGCTGGAATCAAGATTGCTGGGAGAAATATCAGTAACTTCAGATATGCAGATGACACCACCCTTATGGCAGAAAGCAAAGAGGAACTGAAGAGCCTCTTAATGAAAGTGAAAGAGGAGTGAAAAAGCTGACTTAAAACTCAACATTCAAAAAACAAAGATCATGGCATCCAGTCCCATCACTTCATGGCAAATAGATGGAGAAACAATGGAAATAGTGACAGACTTTATTTTCTTGGGCTCCAAAATCACTGCAGATGGTGACTGCAGCCATGAAATTAAAAGACACTTGCTCCTTGGAAGAAAAGCTATGACAAATCTAGACAGAATATTAAAAAGCAGAGACATTATTTTGCCACCAAAGGTCCATCTAGTCAGTTATGATTTTTCCAGTAGTCATGTATGGATTTGAGAGTTGAACCATAAAGAAAGCTGAGTGCCAAAAAATTGATGCTTTTGAACTGTGGTGTCAGAGAAGACGCTTGAGAGTCCCTTGGACTGCAAGGAGATCAAACCAGTCGATTCTAAAACCAGTCGATCAGGAAATCAGTCCTGAATATTCAATGGAAGGACTGATGCTGAAGTTGAAGCTCCAATATTTTGGCCATTTGATGCAAAGAACTTACTCATTGGAAAAGACCATGAGGCTGGGTAAGATTGAAGACAGAAGGAGAAAGGGACGAGAGAGGATGAGATGGTTGGATGGCATCACTGACTCGATGGACATGAGTTTGAGCAAGCTTTGGGAGTTGATGATGGACAGGGAAGCCTGGCGTGCTGCAGCCAATGGGGTTGCAAAAGAGTCGGACACAACTGAGCCACTGAACTGAACTGCAGTAGATGAATATATTACTAAAATATGGACTCTATCACAGGAATAATCACTTCAAGTGGGGAATGTGAATGATGCTTGCAAAAACCTGGCCCTGGATTCTCTGACTCTCAATTTTATTGTCTTTCTTCAGAACATTTTTAGCCGTACACAACTACGGCCACTCCTTTGTATTGATCCTCACTTAACTGTTGTTGCTCTTCAGTTGCTAAGTGAGGTCCAACTCTTTTTGACCCCCTGGACTGCAGCACCCCAGGCTTCCCTGTTCTTCCTTATCTCTGGAGTTTGCTTAAACTCATGTCCATTGAGCTGGTGATGCTATCTAACCATCTCATCAGCTGATGCCCTCTTTTCCTTTTACCCTCAATCTTTTCTAGCATCAGTGTATTTTCAATGATTCAGCTGTTCACATCAGGTGGCCCAAGTATTGAAACTTCAGCTTCAGCATCAGTCCTTCCAATAAAGAGTCAGGGTTAATTTCCTTTAGGATTGACTGGATTGATCTCCTTACAGTTCAAGGGACTCTCAAGAGTCTTCCCCAGCACCACAATTTGAAAGCATCAATTCTTCAGCGCTCAGCCTTCTTTATGGTCCAATTCTCACATCCGTACAAGACTCCTGGAAAAACCGTAGCTTTGACTAGATGGACCTTTGTCAGCAAAGTGATGTTTCTGCTCTTTTAATGTGCTGTCTAGGTTTGCCATAGCTTTGCTTCCAAGGAGCAAGCGTCTTTTGATTTATTGGCTGCAGTCACCATCTGCGGTGATTTTAACACCAAGGAAATAGTCTGTCGCTCCTTCCACTTTTTCCCCTTCTGTTTGCCATGAAGTTATAGGCCTGGAGGCCACGATCTTCATTTTTTGAATGTTGAGTTTTAAACCAGTTATTTCACTCTCTTTCACCTTCACCAAAAGCCTTTTTAGTTCCTCTTCACTTTCTGCCACTAGAGTGGTATCATCTACATATCTGAGTTTGTTGATGTTTCTTCTGGAAATCTTGATTCCAGGTTGTGATTATCCAGTCCAGCATTTTTTATGATGTACTGTGCATATAAATTAAATAAATAGGGTGAAAATATACAGCCTTGATGTACTCCTTTCCCAGTTTGGAACCAATCTGTTGTTCCATGTCCAGTTCTGTTGCTTCTTGACCTGCATACAGATTTCTCAGGAGGCAGGTCAGATGGTCTGGTATTCTCATCTCTTTAAGAATTTTCCACAGTTTGTTGTGATCCACACAAAAGCTTTAGCCTTTACTCAATGAAGCAGAAGTAGATGTTTTTCTGAAACTCCCTTGTTTTCTCTATGATCCAACAAATATTGATAATTTGATCTCTGGTTCCTTTGCCATTTCTAAATCCAGCTTGTACATCTGAAAGTTCTCAGTTTATGTACTGCTGAAGCCTAGCTTGAAGGATTTTGAGTATAACCTTGCTAACATGTGAAATGAATCCAATTTTATGGTAGTTGAAATATTCTATTCCAATATTTCCAATAAAGAAATATTTTCTATTTCGTTGCATTGTTCATTTAAGAAGGCCTTCTTACCTCTCCTTGCTATTTCCTGGAACTCTGCACTCAGTTGGGTATATCTTTCCCTTTCTTTTGCTTTTTGCTTCTCTTCTTTCCTCAGATATTTGTAAAGTCTCCTCAGCAACCACTTTGCCTTCTTGCATTTCTTTTTCTTGGGAATGATTTTGGTCACTGACTCCTGTACAATGTTACAAACCTCTGTCCACAGTTCTTCAGGCATTCTGTTTACCAGATCTAATCCCTTGAATCATCGCCTCCACTGTATAATCATAGGGATTTGATTTAGGTCATACCTGAATAGCCTATTGGTTTTGTCTACTTTCTTCCATTTAAGCCTGAATTTTGCAATAAGGAGCTGATGAACTGAGCCACAGACAACTTCAGGTCTTTTTTTCTCTGACTGTATAGAGCTTCTTCATCTTTGACTGCAAAGAGTATAATCAATCTGATTTTGCTGCTGCTGCTGCTAAGTCACTTCAGTCGTGTCCGACTCTGTGCGACCCAATGGACTGCAGCCTACCAGGCTTCTCTGTCCATGGGATTCTCCAGGTAAGAACACTGGAGTGGGTTGCCATTTCCTTCTCCAATGCGTATAAGTGGAAAGTGAAAGTGAAGTCGCTCATTGGTGTCCGACTCTTAGTGACCCCATGGACTGAAGCCTACCAGGCTCCTCCATCCATGGGATTTTCCAGGCAACAGTACTGGAGTGGGGTGCCATTGCCTTCTCCCAATCTGATTTTAGTATTGACCATTTGGTGATAGATGGGGAAACAGTGGAAACAGTGGCTGACTTTATTTTTCTGGGCTCCAAAATCACTGCAAATTGTGATTGCAGCCATGAAATTAAAAGACGCTTACTCCTTGGAAGGAAAGTTATGATCAACCTAGACAGCATATTAAAAAGCAGACACATTACTTTGCCAACAAAGGTCCGTCTAGTCAAGGCTATGGTTTTTCCAGTGGTCATGTATGGATGTGAAAGTTGGACTGTGAAGAAAGCTGAGTGCCGAAGAATTGATGCTTTTGAACTGTGGTGTTGGAGAAGACTCTTGAGAGTCCCTTGGACTGCAAGGAGATCCAACCAGTCCATCCTAAAGGAGATCAGTCCTGGGTGTTCATTGGAGGGACTGATGTTGAAGCTGAAACTCCAATACTTTGGCCACCTGATGTGAAGAGCTGACTCATTTGAAAAGACCCTGATGCTGGGAAAGATTGAAGGTGGGAAGAGAAGGGGATGACAGAGGATGAGATGGTTGAATGGCATCACTGACACAATAGACATGGGTTTGAGTGGACTCCGGGAATTGGTGATGGACAGGGAGGCCTGGTGTGCTGTTGTTCATGGGGTCGCAAAGAGTTGGACATGACTGAGTGACTGAACTGAACTGAACTGATTTGGTGATATCCATGTGTAGAGTTTCCTCTTGTGTTTTTGGAAAATGGTGTTTGCTATGAATAGGTGTGTTCTCTTGACAAAACTGTTAGCTTTTGCCGTGCCTGCTTCATTTTGTACTCCAAGGTCAAACTTGCCTGTTACTCCAGGTATCTCTTAACTTCCTACTTTTGCATTCCAGTCCACTATGATGAAAAGGACATCTTTCTTTGGTGTTAGTTCTAGAACATCTTGTAAGTCATCATAGAGCTGTTCAACTTCAGTTTCTTCAGCATTAGTGTTTGGGGCAAAAACTGTGAATTACTGTGATGTTGAATGCTTTGCCTGGGAAATGGACCGAAATAATTCTGTCATTTTTGTGTACTGCATTTCAGACTCTTCTGTTGACTATGAGGACTACTCCATTTCTTCTAAGGGATTCTTGCCCACCGTAGTATACACAACGATCATCTGAATTAAATTTGCCTATTCCCATCCACTTTAGTCCACTGATTCCTAAGATGTTGATGTTCCTGCCATCTCTTGCTTGACCATGTCCAGTTTACCTTGAATTATGGAAAGAGGAGAGTGAAAAAGTTGGCTTAAAGCTCAACATTCAGAAAACTAAGATCATGACATCTGGTCCCATCACTTCATGGCAAATAGATGGGGAAACAGTGGAAACAGTGTCAGACTTTATTTTGGGGGGCTCCAAAATCACTGCAGATGGTGAGTGCAGCCATGAAATTAAAAGATGATTACTCCTTGGAAGGAAAGTTATGACCAACCTAGATAGCATATTCAAAAGCAGAGACATTACTTGGCCAACAAATCCGTCTAGTCAAGGCTATGGTTTTTCCTGTGGTCATGTATGGATGTGAGAGTTGGACTGTGAAGAAAGCTGAGTGCCGAAGAATTGATGCTTTTGAACTGTGGTGTTGGAGAAGACTCTTGAGAGTCCCTTGGACTGCAAGGAGATCCAACCAGTCCATTCTGAAGGAAATCAGTCCTGGGTGTTCTTTGGAAGAAATGATGCTAAAGCTGAAACTCCAGTACTTTGGCCACCTCATGCGAAGAGGAAGAGTTGACTCATTTGAAAAGACTCTGATGCTGGGAGGGATTGGAGGCAGGAGGAGAAGGGGACGACAGAGGATGAAATGGCTGGATGGCATCACCGACTCGATGGACGTGAGTCTGAGTGAACTCCAGGAATTGGTGATGGACAGGGAGGCCTGCCGTGCTGCGATTCATGGGGTCGCAAAGAGTCGGACACGACTGACCGACTGAACTGAACTGAACTGATGGACCTAACATTGCAGGTTCCTATGCAATATTGTTTTTTATAGCACCAGACTTTACTTTCACCACTAGACACAATCACAACTCAGCATTTTTTCTGCTTTGGACTTGCCACTTCTTTCTTTCTGGAGCTATTAGTAATTGCCTTCCACTATTCTCCAGTAGCATATTGGACACCTTCCGACCTGGGGAACTCTTCTTCTGGTGTCATATCTTTTTGCCTTTTTATACTGTTCATGGAGTTCTCAATGCAAGAATGTTGGAGTGGTTTGCCATTCCCTCCTTCAGTGAACCATGTTTTGTTCAGAACTCTCCACCATGACCCATTGATCTTGGGTGGTCTTTCATGGCATGGCTCATAGCTTCACTGAGTTATGCAAGCCCCTTCACCAGAACAAGGCTCTGATCCATGAAGGGGACCTCATTTAATACTCAAAATTTAAAACTCTGAAATTCTCTTAAACCACAAACTCTTATTCTTCTGTCTTTCTTATACCTATTAATATTTTCCTTACCCTCATCATGAACTCCAGACCTCTTGAATGCTCATATCCAAGTATTCAGCTCTGTCTTGGTTTTTCACTTGGCCTCTTTCCTAGCTTGGATCCCATGGACATCTGAAGTGACCAATGGCCACCAGGTGGCAGTAGAGTCTCAACTGTCCACCAAATTGGACACCAAGTAGGGTATGGTAACTGTTGCTTATATTGGGACCCTCAAGTTTGATGGGGCAGTGGAATTAAACAAAGAATAGATCATGCCGAAGGTCAGTCAGCGGGGACAAGAAGAACTTGAGCTTCATATAACTAAACCAGCGAAGTGGCCAGACCTGAGCTATGATGGAGATGGCAGGGTTCTCCCAGGTTCATTGTCTGTAATCATTTCATACCTGTTTACATGGGTAGTCTCCTCCTGCTTTGAGACATCCCCTGCCCAATGGCTCTGAAGCTGCTTCTAGTTAAGAGTTAGTTACTTAATGCCAACAAGCCTCCAGAATTCTTTGTTCTTAACTGCCTTTCCAATTCCTATTGCTAGGTGGAATCAACCCTCTTGTCTCTCTCCTTTTGGACAGCCAGGTGCTCCTGCAGAAAGTTACAAAAGTCTACACATTGAATCAACACTAAATCCATGATATGTAACTTCGGTGGCAACCTCAAGGCTGCTCAAGTTTGCTTCTTTCATCCTTTGTTAACTGCTTGGGGCATTGCCCATAGGAGCAATTACAAGCCTTCGCCACTCCCAGAAATCCTGTTCTGCGTTTCGGCTCCTCAACCACAGCAGGTGATCTCACATCCTCCCTTGTCTGGAGAACTGAGACCATCCATCCCATCCTCTTGTGCAGGTCCTCTCCACAGCAGACTGAGCACAGGACCAACAGAGTTCTCTGTGTTACATTTCTTGAGTTGAATGGGAAAGATGTCAGAAATCCCATCTTCTTCAAGGCAAAGTAAGAAAACAGACCACCTACATCTCATCTCAGAATTAACTTACTCCTCTGAATGGTATGTTACTCTCTTAGTCAGCTCAGGCCGACAGAACAACACATCCGGGTGGCTGAATCAACAGAGTTATTCTCACAGTTTTGGAGGCTGGGAATTCCAAGATGTGGGCACGTTTGATTCTCGGTGAGCACTTTCTTCCTGGCTTGCAGAGCGCCACCTCCTCCCTACATCCTTATGTGGTCTTTCATTTATTTATTTTTGGTCTTCGTTGCTGTGCTTGGGCTTCCTCTAGTTGCAGTGAGCTTGGGGCTACTCTGTGTCCATAGGCTTCTCATTGTAGTGGCTTCTCTTGTTGCAGAGCACCGGCTCTAGAGCACTGGCTCAGTAGTTGCAGCTCATGAGCTTAGTTGCCCCACAGCATGTAGACTCTTCCCAGACCAGGGATCGAACCTGTGTCCCTCACATTGGCAGGCAGATTCTTAACCACTGACTACCAGTGAAGTCCCATGGTCTTTCCCTGAATGCATACAGAACACAAAAGGGATCCCTTTCTTCTTATAAAGCCACCAATCCCATTATTGCTTCAATGGCATAATCTAATCTGCTGGGGTGGTAGCTCTTACAAATCTCATCTTCAAAGACAGTGTTTTTAACAATATTCATTAAAAAATTCACAAACCAACATAAAATATATTCTATTCTCTCCAACTTTAATTTACATCATTCTTCTTATTCAATGATTTTTTATTCATTTATTCAATCATTCAATTGACAAGTATTGACTTAGCCAAGACTCCTATCTGCTTCATACTGCCAAGTACAGACATGATGATGGAGCACATTTGAAGCAGATAAAGAATATTTAAAAGGAAGAGTCATCCAGAATTTGCCAGACTCTCCGTCCAGCATTATGGAAAGAGGATCCACCCAATGGCCAGCAGGCATAGGTCAGTATGCTCAGCTTGGGGCTCAGTCGCTGACTAAGTAGCTGTGGCTCATGGGCTTAGCTGCCACGCAGCATGTGGGATCTTCCTGGGTCAGGGATCGAACCTGTGTCCCCTGCATTGGCAAGTGGATTCTTAACCACTGGACCACCAGGGAAGCCCCTTACCCAGGTTTGGATACTAGTTTCTTTTATAGATTAAAGAGGGGAAGGTGAAGAAAGTAAAGTAAAAAAAAAAGAGGCAAAAACTATTTACAAATATTTCCTGGTTCTGGCCAGACTGCAGAGGCATTGCATTAATTTCTTTGCAGCCATTCATAAGTGGGCCTGGTCAGGATGTTTCCCGTGAGCTAAACAATGGTATTTTAGCTTAATGCTCAGGCCTGGGAGGCAGGTGTCCCAGAGATGAGCCATTGTGTATACTATAAGCTATAGGCAACATTCCTCTGTGATAACCTTGCAGAAAAAGCAATAGAATACAAAGGTTAAAGTAAAAGAAACAGATTCAATATGGAGTCAGATTTGTTTTTCCCTATTACAAAAGGATCAGAATGGCATGTGATCACAGTATACCAAACTGAGACCTGAAAGTAGAAGATATATACCGTTAGTCGTGTCCAGTCTTTGTGACCCCACGGACTGTAGCCCACTGACCGTGGAATTCTCCAGGCAAGAATACTGCAGTGGGTAGCCATTCCCTTCTCCATGGGATCTTCTTGACCCAGGGATAGAACCTGGGTCTCCTGCATTGCAGGCAGATTCTTTACCATCTGAACCACCAGGGAAGCCCTCAGAAGATATAGGAAGGCATATTACGCCTCAACATAAGAAAGACTTCTCTTAACACAAGATTTTCCTGAATACTAGTTGTCAAAAGTGAATTCCTGGCCACCAGAGGAGGCTGGGCATTAGCCAGACTGTGATGTTGAAGACCTGGAAGATGTTCAGTGCTTCTAAAGCCCCACCAGCCTCGATAGCCTGTAAGTCTAGTCTGGCTGGCACCAGGTGAATCTCTTAAATCAGTCCTATCGTTTCCGCCACAGCCCAAAACACACAGATGCATGTTAGCCTTGGGGCTCCCTCGGCTGCTGGCTCTGGCCTACCTCATACAAAGAAGCAGGGCATAACTCCAGGGAGACAAACCTATTTATTCAGCAGAACTTGTAGAGCGTACAGCTGTGAATAGACTGCTTAACGTCTGGTAGATTTGCAAACAGAGGAAGAGCAAAGAGCATTTGGGTCACCAGGTCACCAGCCAGTTCTACAAAGATTAACCCACTGCAGTGGCTGACCAACAGTGCATCCTATACTTCAGATAGAAGAGATCAAGACGACAGCAGGAGGACGCACTCTGTGCTCCAGACGGAGGAAACAAAGACCATAATAGGATGTCCTGTGCCTGCAACAAACGGGCCCCTTAGAGAGTTAGATGTATATCTCAGGGAGAACTTTGATGAATCCGGCGTCTTGCATGTTCCCGTACATAGTAAAGCACTAAAATCACTGACTTGAGATATCTGTTGTTTGGACTAGTGTTGCTGCCAAAATCTTGGCTTTCTCTGCCCACCAGAGCAGAATAAGAAAATATGGAGACAGAGTCTGAAGGAAGTAGGAAGATAGCCTTAATCCTCAAGCCAGCAGAGGAGAGAACACAGTAGCCTTCTGCCTCAAGAACTGTGTCTCCCCTCCTTGGGGAATCGAGGGGATCATATAGTTGGGGCTCACAGTCAGGGGTTGGCAATAAAGAGCCAAGTTGTAAGGATCCTGTATTCTTCTTTATTTTTGAATCGTATCAAAATGGTCAATAGGCTGGCACCAGTTAGCCTGGTAATTTGGCTCTGGCAGTTGGTCTGGTAGTAAGTCCATTGTGCTTTGTGGCTTGCACAGCAACTTTCTTTCTGTAATGCCAAAAGAGGGAAAAACAAACTACAAGCTGGGGGGTTGCAGAGAGAGTGCTGTAAAGTCGAGCATCAGGATTTGACTAGCATAAAGTTAGAAGATAATAGATGCAGAGTGCAGCTCATGCAGAGTTAGAGGGTGACAGATGTGTAAGTGCAGGATGTAGTTTACACAACAGATTCGTCTTCTGAAAAGAAGGAAACTTTGTTATCAATGCAGACAGTAGATCAGGAACAGTTAAAGTAGAGAAGGACTCAAAAGGCAAAAGAGAGAAAGAAAATTGTTTTCTTATTTCACTGCAACACTAGCAGCAATCTTTTACCAAGATGTACTTGACTGCATGGATTCCCCAGTCAAAAAAAAAACAAACATATATGAACTATCATCCCTCCTACTTCTTAGAAGTAGTTTCTCAGAGCTATGAAGAGGCCATAGTCTTCTGGGCTATAGTCCTCAGTAAGACGCTGAATATAACTTAACTCACAACCCTCATGTTGCGCAGTTATCTTTCAGTTGATAGATTTGCAAGGTTGATAATTAGAATGAAGCAAAGGTGGTTCAGTGGTAAAAGAATTTGCCTGCCAATGCAGGAGTCCCAGGAGATACCAGTTGGACCCCTGGGTTGGGAAGATCCCTTGGAGAAGGAAATGGCAACCCACTCTAGTATCTTTGCCTGGAGAATCCCATGGACAGAGAAGCTTGGCTGGCTACAGTCCAGGATGTCATAAAGAGCTAGACAAACCTGAGTGTGCACACAAAGCAAATATGTGGGCTTTCCAGGCGGCGCTAGTGGTAAAGAACCTGCCTACTCATGCAAGAGACATGGGAGACTTGAGTTTGATCCCTGGGTTGGAAAGATCCCCTAGAAAAAGGCATGGCAACCCACTTGCCATGGCAAGTATTCTTGCCTGGAGAATCCCATGGACAGAGGAGCCTGGCGGGCTACTGTGCATAGGGTGGCAAAGAGTTGGACATGACTGAAGTGACTTGGCATACAGCACAGAAAGCAAATATTTAAGTTCCTGTCTGGGTGCTTGGCTTCTAGCTTATAGGCAGAAAAGTAATAAATTACAAAAAATTAGAAAACAGCAATTGCAGCAGTATTTTCCACTTTTGAATATCACCAGTTGGTTCAGAAATAAGTCAACCAAATCTGAAAGAAGAGGCACATTTAAAGTTCTGGAATCAGAGAAGAAAGGCGTAGAGACATGTATTTTCCTGACATAATGTTTTCCCTCTGCACTCTCAAGCAGAAATTAAGGAATTTGTTCAAGAGTTCAAGAGCCCTCAGGACTAGCTGGTTTTCAAATTGTTGCCAGGAAGTGGAAAGAGTGGGTCTAGGAAAAGCCATGTCTTCTGAGAGGCAGGCAGAAGGGAAGGAGCTTTATTTTGTCACTTGCGCGATTATTAATACTTTCAGAAGAGCTGTAGGTTCTAACTTCATTCTACTAACCTGTTTCTGGACTTACAAAAATACTTGGTGTTTGATTTATTCTGCAGAATATATTTAGGTGATGTGTGTGTCACTTTATTATGATAACTAACACCAGGAAAAAGAAAGGTTGTAAAGAGAAATAAATGAGCTGGGGTTTGTGGATATTTTTGATTTTCAGAAGCCTGCCCCCTCTAACTCCACTGCCCTTGCCTTGGTGGGAGAGAAAGAGACAGTGATATGTCTTTTGTCAACAAAAGGCCAAAGCCCAGATTCAAAGACAGGATGAGGAGGATGCATATGCAAAGTCATGGTGCAGGGAACTTGGCCAACCATGTAACAATTGATAAGATTGTATTTGGACGTGGTAGTGCCAAGTGCAGAGAAACAAACACACAGAAGGCAGTGGGGCTGCTCAGAAAGTGGAAACTGCTGACCTTGTTTCTGGTTATGTCCAGAGACTGATGTTTGTAAGTTTGTTAAGACAACTAATTAAAAAAGAAAAAAAGTCCAGGGTGATTTTTTTTTAAAAACCAGAAACCAAAATGTAGGCCCTCTGTATTTACTGCTTGCTGAATTCTAGGAGAAATATGTAAAAATAATCAGCAAATATTAATTCCTTTTAAAATTAAAAGCAAACTATTAAAACCCCTGCTTCTTGCTATATAAAGGAGTGGCCTGGGACCTTGACAAAACCCTTGGCATTTCTGTGTGCTTTAAAAAACATTAATTACATTCTTAATACACTATCAAAAGGAACACTCTTTCTGTCCTTTTGAGCTTCAGCCTTACCATTTTGATACATGACCACTAATTCTGTCAAACAGCTCTTATGATGGGATTGTCTGATGTTTCCTCAAACAAACAACAAATAAATAAAATATGTAATATGTTAGATAAATAAACGCCATAGGGAAAAAAAGAAAACAGAGAAGAGAAAGAGGGAACACCAGAGAAGATGGATTAATTTTAAATAGTGTGGTGAAGGAAGGCCTTCAAAGAAGATGACAAACAAGCAAAGACCCAAAGAATCTGAGACACACAATGGCTCGCACTGTCTGAGGGTAGATAGAACATCCCGGGCAGTGAGAACCACCAGGACTGAGGCCCTGGAGCGCACACTCAGTGGTAATCTCAAACCACCCCTCTTGTGTAATTTTTAAACAATGGTCAAAGTCTTCTTCTTGGTCCTTTCTGCCTGTGTGGGCCCTGACCGTTCTGAACCAACAAAAGTGCTGAAAGCCAGCCCTGAAAGGTGAAAGGTGAAAACCTTCCCCAGAGTTGCTGGGAAAACATTTACCCTGATGACAACAGAAGAGAAAATACAAACTGGATAGAATTTTAAACACGATGTAATCAAATTTATAAAGCGTTTGCATTCAATATGTCAGCAAATCTGGAAGACCCAGCAGTGGCCTCAGGACTGGAAAAGGTCAATCCTCATCCCAATTCCCAAGAAGGGGAGTACCAAAGAATGCTAACCATTGGACAGTTGCACTCATTTCCCATGTTAGTAAGGTCATGCTTAAAATCTTGAATGCTAGGCTTCAGCATTATGAGAACCAAGAACTTCCAGATGTCCAAGCTGGGTTTAGCAAAGGAAGAGGAACTAGAGATCAAATTGCCAACACTTGCTGGATTATAGAGAAAGCAAGGGAATTCCAGAAAAACGGCTCTCTGTTTCATCGACTATGACTGTGTGGATCATGACAAACTGTGGAAAACTCTTAGAGAGATGGGAACACCAGACCATCTTACCTGTCTCCCGAGAAACCTGTATGCGGGTCAAGAAGCAACACTTAGAACCCTGTATGGAACAACCGGTTGATTCAACGATTGAGAAAGGAGTATGACAGGGCTATCTTCTGTCACCCTGTTTAACCAATACATTGGGCACGTCCTGAGAAATGCTGGGCTAGATGAGTTACAAGCTGGAATCAAGATAGGCAGGAGAAACATCAACAACCTCAGACATGGAGATGATACCACTCTAACAGCAGAAAGTGAAGAGGATTAAAGAGCCTCTTAATGAGAGTGAAGAGTTGAGTGAAAGAGTTGGCTTAAGACTAAATATTAAAAAAATTAAGATCATGGCCCAATTACTGCATGGCAAATAGAAGGGGAAAACGTGGAAGTAGTGACAGATTTCCTCTTCCTGGGCTCCAAAATCAATGCAGATGGTGATTGCAGCCATAAAATCAGAAGATGATTGCTTCTTGGCAGGAAAGCGATGACAAACCCAGACTGTGTGTTGAAAACCAGAGACATTGCTCTGCTGACAAAGGTCCGTATAGTCAAGGCTGTGGTCTTCCTAGTGGTCACTACAGTTGTGAGAGCTGGACCACAAAGAAAGCAGAACACCAAAGCACTGATGCCTTTGGACTGTGGTGCTGGAGAAGGCTCCTGAAAGTCCCTTGGACAGCAAGGACCTCAAACCAGTCAGTCTTAAGGGTGATCAGCCCTGAATATTCAGCTGAAGCTCCAGTATTTTGGTCATCTGATGTGCACAGATGACTGATTGGAAAAGTCCCTGATGTTGGAAAGATTGAGGGCAGAAGGAGAAGGGGACAACAGAGGGTGAGATGGCTGGATGGTGTCACCAATGCAATGAACATGAACTTGGGCAAACTCCGGGAGATGGTGAGGGACAGGGAGGCCTGGCCTGCTGCAGTCCATGGCATCGCAAAGAATTGGACAAGACTGAGTGAATGAACGACAACAATCAAACTCCACCTGTAGTATATTAAGTGTGTTTGTTTTCTGAAGTTGAAAGGCCAATTGAATGAAAATAATTTAAAGTGTAAGTGTTTCTATGATTTGACTTTCCCAATAAGTGTGTGAAATAACTGAGTTGGATGTTTGTTATTTTTTTAATACTTAATACATTTCTGATTATAAACATGAATTTTTTACTTTAGAAAATGTGAAAATTATGCAAGAGAATAACAAAAAATGAAATTCACTGGTTACCACCTAGGAAAAAATCTTGTATATATATTTTTATAGATAGACTTTACTTTGAAAGTGAGGTGAAAGTGTTAGTCTCTGAGTTATGTTCAACTCCTCGAGACCCCATGGACTGTAGACCACCAGACTCCTGTGTCAGAACACAGGAGTGGGTTGCCATCCCCCTCTGCAGGGGATCTTCCTGACCCACGGATTGAACTCACATCTTCTGCAGCTCCTGCATTGGCTGGCAAATTCTTTACCACTGAGCCACCTGGGAAGCCCTTATCAGACCATGCTTAAATACTAACGGGTTCAGTCTGGTCCTGAGAGTCCCTGGGACTTGTCTGCAGATCTCCATATTGGCTGGTACCCATCTTCCCAGCTCAATGAGAAAAATATGGCTGGAGAGACATACTTGGGACATGAGGACCACTTCTTGTTCACCTACTTCCTGTGACAAGCTTCCTTCCTTTTCCATATCCTGCCTCAGCATCCTCCCCTTCCATTACTCCTCATCCTCTCTCCCCGTAAGAAAAGGAAAATTCACTACATAATGACATAATCATAGAGTAGACAGAGTTAACACACCTGTAGTGTATACATTGGACTGGATGCCGCATGCTCAGTTGTGTCTGACTCTTTGCAACCCCATGGACTGTAGTCCTCCGTGGAATTTTCCAGGCAAGAATACTGAAGTGAGTTGCCATTTCCTCCTCTGGGCAATCTTCCCGACCCAAGGATCAAACATGAGTCTCCTGCCTTGGTAGGCAGACTCTTTACCACTGAGCCACCTAGTTGATGGCTGCTGCTGCTGCTGCTGCTAAGTCGCTTCAGTCATGTCCGACTCTTCGAGACCCCATGGACTGCAGCCCACCAGGCCCCTCTGTCCATGGGATTCTCCAGGCAAGAGTACTGGAGTGGGTTGCCATTGCCTAGTGTGGCTTTATTCCCAGCAATCCAAAATCAATGAAAAAATATTAAAATGGAATCATTGTATTGGTTAGAATTATGAAATTGAAGAATCTAAGGTCTGAAAAGTTCTCATTATTTGAGATATAAATGTGAAAAATAAAATCAGAAAAAACGAGGAAGTTGCTTTTTAAAATATTTCTCCATATCCACATTTTAATTCACCTCTGGTTAAAATCAAGTGAAACAAAAAATGTCATATAACTTGCTAATAGGAATATAATCTTTTTATCCTATACCTAAGATTTTAAATTAAGGAAATCATAATCACATGAAGGAAAAAATTTTTAATTTTTAAAAGCGCTCAAAACAATCTCATAGATTATGAATGTATAATAGCAAGAATGTAAAAATATGGATGTAAAGTGTAATACCATACTCTGTAACTTACAAGCTTCATGAGGTAAAAACAGACCCCCAAACTCTCTAGCAGAGTGCCAGGGAAACCATAGATACAGAAACAGTAGGCTCATTCCTCCTTCCACGGATGCCCCAGACTGTGGCCAAGAATGACAGGGCCTGGGGGCTCCCCTAGGAACCACTGGCTCCTCTGATATTTTCCACCTGGAGCCCTGGGTAAAAATTACTGGGGGAAATAAGCTGTTGATATTTTGATTGATATCAGAGCTAACTTCTCTGTGTTAAGTCTAAACTGGCCACACCTCCTCAGTGTTAATGACTGTCTCCTTCAGTTCAGTTCAGTTGCTCAGTCGTGTCCAACTCTTTGCGACCCCATGAACCACAGCACACCAGGCCTCCCTGTCCATCACCAACTCCCGGAGTCCACCCAAACCCATGTCCATTGAGTCAGTGATGCCATCCAACCATCTCATCCTCTGTTGTCCCCTTCTCCTCCTGCTCTCAATCTTTCCCAGCGTCAGGGTCTTTTCAAATGAGTCAGCTCTTTGCATGAGGTGGCCAAAGTACTGGAGTTTCAGCTTCAACATCAGTCCTTCCAATGAACACCCAGGACTGATATCCTTTAGAATGGACTGGTTGGATCTCCTTGCAGTCCAAGGGACTCTCAAGAGTCTTCTCCAACACCACAGTTCAAAAGCATCAATTCTTTGGCGCTCAGCCTTCTTCACAGTCCAACTCTCACATCCATACATGACCACAGGAAAAACCATAGCCTTGACTAGACAGACCTTTGTTGGCAAAGTAATGTGTCTGCTTTTGAATATGCTGTCTAGGTTGGTCATAACTTTCCTTCCAAGGAGTAAGCGTCTTTTAATTTCATGGCTGCAGTCACCATCTGCAGTGATTTTGGAGCCCAGAAAAATAAAGTCAGCCATTGTTTGCACTGTTTCCCCATCTATTTGCCATGAAGTGATGGGACCGGATGTGGCGGCTGCAATGGCACAGGAGCACAGCACCGCCCGAGAGGAGCTACCCCATGTCGAAGGTCAGGGGCAGTGGCCGAGAGGAGCTACCCCACATGCAAGGTAAGGAGCAAGCGGCTGCACTTTGCTGGAGCAGCCATGAAGAGATATCCCACATCCAAGGTAAGAGAAGCCCAAGTAAGACTGTCTCCTAAACCTCTCCAAAAGCCCTTTTGGAAACCATAGGAATGTCAGATGAGAGAGACTTATCTGAAGCAGTTTCCTGTACATGCCAGAGTGTCCAGTACGTCTGCTGGGACGAGAGACCTCTTGAGTAAACTAAATGCAAGAGGAACTTTTTCCCAAGAAAGGATGGACATGAAGGTGCTGCCAGGATAATCTTACTTGCTTCAAGCAGCATTACTATAGGTAGGAAATGCTGAGTGCCTGAAATTACCTGAAGAGAGCCTGCAGAAGGTAAGATGGGATGTTTGGGCAGATGGGAACCCACAAAGAGAAAAGTTAGCAACACCCTGCATAGGCAGAACTCCATCCAAGGTCTAACATTCTGAACTTAAAACAATAGACCTTAAGGGAACATGTCAAAGAGGGAATCCAGCCAGTAATATGCGCCTTCATGGATATAACCTCATCTGTCCTTGCCAGTCACCACACAGCACTCCCATCTTTCCAGTCCAAAAGCCAGAGACCCAAGAATATCACTTTATACAGGACCTGAGAGCAATAAATCAGGTAGCTGAGGACATTCATCTGGTGGCACCCAACCCCTATACCTTACTTTCTTTGGAGATTTCTGCTGGCTTACAGTTTTGGGCCTACATAGCTTCCCTGGTGGCTCAGATGGTAGAATCCACCTGCAAGGGAGGAGACCTGGGTTCCATCCCTAGGTCAGAAAGATCCCCTGGAGAAGACAGTGGCTACGCACTCCAGTATTCTTGCCTGGAGAATCCCATGGAAGAGGAGCCTGGTGGGCTACAGTCCATGGGGTCACAAAGAGACCTTTTATTGCACATCCTAAAGTCCTGAATCACAGGGATTTTTTGCTTTTGAATAAGATGACCCAGAGACCAAATTGAAACAGCAGTTCTGGTGGACTGTGCCTCCCCAGAGATTCAAGAATGCTTCTCCCAGTTTTAGGGAAGCCCTAGCCAAAGATCTAAAGGACCTACAGTTATATGAGGGAGCCTTTCTTCAGTATGTAGATGACATTTTGATTGCCAGTGAAACCGAAGATCTCCCAGAGCCTTTGAAACCTGGCTCATCCACTTATAACCTGAGTGGCCCTGACGAAGTGCCTTGGCCTCCCCATTCCTGCATTTCATCTTCTGAGAAATGTAAGCATATCTCCCTCTAAGGGGCAGGATTCAGTGAATCACACATACAAAAATCACCCAAATAGTGCTGGCGCATAGTAAACTCTCAATACCTGTTGGTTATTATTATTCTTTATTATTTTCAGTCATAGTATCCTCAAGTTTAGTGGAGTCTCCGTGATCAGATCTAAGAAGCAGAAAAAAACGTGTAAGTGGCTTATCTAAGTCGAATCTCCCCTTTGTACTCTGTTCCTTTGGTTGAACAAATCAGTCCAGATACAGCAACTGCCTAACCCCTGGACTTCAGCAGGGCAGGCTCGGTGTGATTTCAGACAAGCTTGGCTACAACAGGACACTGGTGGAGAGAATTACACTTCAGTAAGATGAAGAAGGAGAATGTGCATTAAGAGATTCAGCTTCAATATTCTGCATAGAAGGGATACTCCTCCAGACTTTTCAGCCTGCAGAGAAAACAGTCGTAAAGGATATGCCAATGTTAAACTCTGGGTTAAACAGCATTCTTCCTCATGGATCCTATGAGCTTTGTGCCCTCTCAGCTTCTCCCCTTCCCCCAAGATTTTATAAGAACCCAAGTCTTCCTCCACCTTCCATCAAACAGATCTGAAGGGTGTGCTAGGAGGGAGGGTGGGGGGACGGTGACCAGGATACCAGAAAGCTTCATGCTGCTGCTGCTGCTGCTGCTAAGTCTTTTTAGTCTTGTCCAACTCTGTGCGACCCCATAGATGGCAGCCCACCAGGCTTCCCCCGTCCCTGGGATTCTCCAGGCAAGAACCCTGGAGTGGGTTGCCATTTCCTTCTCCGATGCATGAAAGTGAAAAGTGAAAGTGCAGTCGCTCAATCATGTCCGACTCTTAGCGACCCCATGGACGGCAGCCCACCAGGCTCCTCCGTCCATGGGGTTTTCCAAGCGAAAGAGTACTGGAGTGGGGTGCCATTGCCTTCTCTGAGAAAGCTTCATAGAATAACTTGGGCTTGTTATGATCACTGAATGAGTTAATGATACATGCACTGGGCTTAGGGTGCCTGGCACATTCTAAGCTAACACTCAAGAGATCTGAGCTGTATTTAATCCTATCATTCCAATTTTGTAAATAAAGAAACCAGCCTGGGAAATTTACCCAAGGTCACAAGTCTAATAACATTAAGTGTTAGAGCTGGGATTTGAACTGGGTGGATTCATTCCTTTTCCTATTTAGAAGGAATAGGAAAAGGAATGAATAGGAAAAGGAGTTCATCAAGGCTGTATATTGTCACCCTGTTTATTTAACTTCTATGCAGAGTACATCATGAGAAACGCTGGACTGGAAGAAACACAAGCTGGAATCAAGATTGCCGGGAGAAATATCAATAACCTCAAATATGCAGATGACACCACCCTTACGGCAGAAAGTGAAGAGGAACTCAACAGCCTCTTGATGAAAGTGAAAGAGGAGAGTGAAAAAGTTGGCTTAAAGCTCAACATTCAGAAAACTAAAATCATGGCATCCGGTCCCATCACTGCATGGAAAATAGATGGGGAAACAGTGGAAACAGTGTCACACTTTATTTTGGGGGGCTCCAAAATCACTGCAGATGGTGACTGCAGCCATGAAATTAAAAGACGCTTACTCCTTGGAAGGAAAGTTATGACCAACCTAGATAGCATATTCAAAAGCAGAGACATTACTTTGCCAACAAAGGTCCGTCTAGTCAAGGCTATGGTTTTTCCTGTGGTCATGTATGGATGTGAGAGTTGGACTGTGAAAAAGGCTGAGCGCCGAAGAATTGGTGTTTTTGAACTGTGCTGTTGGAGAAGACTCTTGAGAGTCCCTTGGACTGCAAGGAGATCCAACCAGTCCATTCTGAAGGAGATCAGCCCTGGGATTTCTTTGGAAGGAATGATGCTAAACTCCAGTACTTTTGGCCACCTCATGCAAAGAGCTGACTCATTGGAAAAGACTCTGATGCTGGAGGGATTGGGCGCAAGAGGAGAAGGGGACGACAGAGGATGAGATGACTGGATAAAATCACTGACTCGATGGATGTGAGTCTCAGTGAACTCCGGGAGTTGGTGATGGACAGGGAGGCCTGGCGTGCTGCGATTCATGCGGTCACAAAGAGTCGGACACGACTGAGTGATTGATCTGATCTGATCTGATCTGGATTCATTCCTGAGTCCCACCCCTCTAATGCCTCTGGGGGAAAAGCAGTTCCCTCTCCAGGAAGATATTACTTTACTTTTAAAATTTTATTTTATTTAGTTGTTCTGGTCTTCGTTGCGACACATAGGATCTTCAAACTTCATTTGGGGATGTGGAATCTTTAATTGTGGCATGTGGGATTTATTAATAGTTGCCCAACCATGGATAGAACCCAGGCTTCCTGCATTGGGAACATGGAGTCCTAGCCACTGAACTACCAGGGAAGTCCCTCATTTTACTTTTTTTTTTTTTTTGCTGTTTTTACTTTTTTTTTTTAATTGGAGGATGATTGCTTTACCATGTTGTGTTGGTTTCTGCCATACAACAAGGTGAATCAGTCATAAGTATACATATATCCCCTTCCTCTTGAGCCTCCCTCCCACCTCCCTCATTTTACTTTTGACACTCCTTTTCATTCTAAGTAGCTGCTGCTTGTTGTTCTCCAACAGAAGTAAGGGCTTCCCAGGTGGCGCAGTGGTAAAAAATCCACCTGCCAATGCAGGAGACTCAAGAGACTCGGGTCCAATGCTTGGGTCAAGAAGATCCCCTGGAGTAGGAAACGGCGACTCACTCCAGTATTCTTGCCTGGAGAATTCCATGGACAAAGGAGCCTGGCGGGCTACAGTCCATGGGGTTGCAAAGAGTCAGACACGACTGAGTGACTAACACTTTCACTTTTCACACACTTAGAACTTTACTGGGTATTGTAAACATTTCCCAAGGCAAACTCCTGATTTCTTTCCCCCAAATGGCAATTCCATCTTGTGTGTGATTCAGGCAACACCAGAACCAAAGATCTGGAGCCTCCTTTGAATCCTAATGGCTCAGATCCGATTGGCTCTGCTTTCCCAATGTATTTAGAATAAGATGGTTCTCTCTACTTACCATTACCCAGGTCCAGCCACTGTCGTCTTTTCCCCTGGGTTATCACAACAGTCTCCCTGTAGTCTCTCAATTCAGAAGTCAGAGTGGGGCTTTTAAAGCACAAGCCCCATCATGCCACTCCCTGGCTCAGAATCCTCAACTGGCTTCTCAGCACCCTCAGAGCCCAAACCAAAGGCCTTCCTCACAGTGTCTACCTGGCTCTGCTTGCTCTGAGCCCCTGACACTGCTGACCTTGCCTCTTCTCCCTCTGCTGCTCACTCTCTCTGCTCCAGCCCCACTCGCCATCTTACTCAAGTGCTCTAAACACAATTCCACCTCAGGGCCTTTGCACATGCTCTCCTCACTGCCTAGAATGCTCTTCCCCAGGTATCCACACAGCTCATCCCTCACTTCCTTCAGGTTTCTGCTCAACTGTCACCAATCAGCAAAGCTTCCTCTGACTCCCCCTATTGTAAGGGATCACTCCCCCACCACTCTCCAGTCCCTATTCCCTTACTACCCTACTTGATTTTTCTGCATAGCCTTTATTGCAGTCTGATATATATATATGTGTGTGTGTATACATACATATAAAGAGAGAGCTTATTTCTGTATTCTCTCAATAGAAAATAGAGAAGTTAGATAGAACAGGGAATGGAATGGAGTAGAGAAGGTAGACAATGCCTTCCTACAATTCACTTTCTTTGTCAGTTGTAGGATTCACACTTACTCAACATATTCATTTGTGAGTTTGTTTCTGCACGCCCTTACTAGAATGTAAGACTGTGAAGGCAGGAACTTTGTCTAGATGATATCCCAAGCACTAGAGAGTGCCTGGCACATAGTAAATGCTCAATAAATACTTAGTGGATGAAAGGGTGAATGACTGCCTCTGCCTTCTACCTATTGACAACATGTTCTCTCTTAAGATTCCACTTCGACATCCAGGAGTTCCAACAATATGCAGCAGTTAAGGATATGTCTACCCTGGTGCCTCAGATAGTAAAGAATCTGCCTGCAATGCAGGAGACCTGGGCTCAGTCCCTAGGTCGGAAAGATCCCCAGCAGGAAGGCATGGCAACCCACTCCAGTATTCTTGCCTGGAGGATCCCCATGGGCAGAGGAGCCTGGTGGGCTGCAGCCTGTGGGGTCGCAAAGGGTCAGATGCAACTGAGTGACTGAGCACACACGCCCACTCTTTTCTCCCAATGAGTCTAGGTATTCCAGTTTTGATTTTCAACACCGCCAGAAAATGACATTTGAAATAAAAGTAGTTCCAGTTGTCTTTCAATCCTTCTAGCTAAACTTCTACCAGTTGAGACAGACTCCTGGCAATCCTCCTAATTAACTCAGCCCGGCGCCACTCACGAGTTAAAGGTGTAGTACCGCCAGTTTCTGTCGAGGCTGAGTAGGGTCGCCATCTCCTCCTTGCTCAGTTTAAAGTCAAAGACCTGGAAAAGTGAGAGTTCCAGAACATCATCAGCAAGCCAGTGCAATTTGAGATCTCCAGCCACACTAGCAGGGAGCAAGCTCACATCCACAGCAGTAACTAGCCAAGGGAGTTTCTCCCCTTATGTCCACCAGACACGAATGGCTCTAAATTGGGTGCTACACAGAGACTGCCGTGTTTCTGAGGTTTTGTGTTCCAAAGCCTGTAAGCCTCCTTGCCTTACAGGCTCTGAACTGCACAGTGCACATGCCCCCGATGGACATGTGGGTTCCTCCAGGAAGGCAGGTCTTCTAGTACGATCTATACCTCTCCTGCTGCTGGGAGGCAGAGGCTTAGGCAGGACAGTCTGCTGTTGTGTGTGGCCCACAACATAACTGCTTAGGGACAGCCAAGACCTTCTCGGTCAGTGGTGAGAGGTACAGCTGTGCTCAGACCTGACAGGACATCACCGGCTGCTCCCCTAGCCCACCCTTGGTCATGGGTCATTCATCTCAGCCCTGAGGTCAGCTCCCTGGCCTGAGAGATGGCAAGGTGGTGAGAAGGTGGTGGAAGCCCACAGAAAACACAGGGACAGCATGAGAGACCTGGTGACGGAGTCTCTCCCATCCCCTCCTCCACTGAGAAAACCAGTTTGCTCCTTGGAAGAAAAGCTATGATCAACATAGACAGCATATTAAAAAGCAGAGACACTACTTTTCTGACAAAGGTCCATCTAGTCAAAGCTATGGTTTTTCCAGTAGTCATGTATGGATGTGAGAGTTGGACTATAAACAAAGCTGAGCACCGAAGAACTGATGCTTTTGAACTGTGGTGTTGGAGAAGACTCTTGAGAGTCTCTTGGACTGCAAGGAAATCAAACCAGTCAATCCTAAAGGAAATCAGTCCTGAATATTTACTGGAAGGACTGATGCTGAAACTGAAACTCCAATACTTTGGCCACCTAATGTGAAGAACTGACTCATTTGAAAAGACCCTGATACTGGGAAAAATTGAAGGCAGGAGAAGAAGGGAATGACAGAGGATGAGATGGTTGGATGGCATCACTGACTCGATGGACAGGAGTCTGAGCAAGCTCCGGGAGTTGGTGAAGGACAGGGAAGCCTGGTGTGCTGCAGTCCATGGGGTTGCAAACAGTCAGACACGACGGAGCCACTGAACTGAACTGAACCAGCCAGAACCTTACCTGAAAGTTCTCAGCAATGCGTGCGAGCGTCACAGACTTGGGAATTACAATCACGTGCCTCTGGATATGGAACCGGATCAGAACCTGTGCAGAAGGGGACTTCTCATTTACACTCATCTGCAACGACCACTCCCTCTACTTTTTCAGAAAATGAAACATCTCTGCCATTCACTATGTCTTTATTAAGTTACAATAGCTAATATACACTGAGCACTTTATAGCTATCAGATAACTTCTCAGTCCTCTGCTCAATCTCTCCCTTAATCCTCACAACAACCCTGTCTTCTTCCTTTTTAAAAAATAAAGTGACCTGGGATAGTGTTTGGGATCGTGAGGCTGATAAGTAGCGGACCTGGGATCTGAACCCAAGAGTTTTGGCTGCAAAGCCATGTTCTTATTCTTGGTCCTCCAGTCTCAACAGAACTTGTTAGAGGCCATCCCTGTTTCAGTGATAACCATGCTATTTCCTGGAGGTCCAAACAAACAGACTTTCAAGGAAAGGCCTTAGAGGGCTTCCTCTCTTGTTCGCTTTCCCTTCAAGGAGTAAAATGGGTGCTTTCCCAATGGTCCAGTGGTTAGGAATCCTCCTTGCCTTGCCAGGAATACTGGTTCGATCCCTGATCTGGGAAGATCCCACATGCCTCAGAGCAACTAAGCCCATGCACCACAACTACTGAAGCCTGCAGCAAGAGAAGCCACTGCAGTGAGAAGCCCATGCATGGCAACAGAGAGTGGCCCCCACTCACCCCAACTAGAGAAATCCCTCTCGCAGCAATGGAAACCCGGCATAGCCCCCAAAATAAAATAAATACAGGAGTTAAATGAAGACAATATTAAGAATCACACAAGACTAGTTTGTGGCAGGTTAAGAAACTACACATTATACTTGGGCTGTGGATTTTTTGTGCTTTGCAGCAATCTCATTAATCTTGGGATCGTCCAGTAGAGAAGGGTCCTCTGGTTTAGCCCTAGGGAGAGAAAGATGGTTGGTGTGCATAATCACCATGGCTACCATATATAGATGAATATTACTCCAGTGATGGGCCCAAGGCTGATCTCAGTCTTCCTCATGCGGTAGATAAGGCAAAAGGATTTGAAAGCTTCATGTCTTACCCATGGGTCCACCCATGGGTTCTGAAGCCTCAGGAATTTTTGCAAAGGCTGGTCCAGTGCTGGGTGGCTAAACTGGAGTATTCCCAAAGGGTTGCCGGTTTTTTTTTTTTTTTTTAAGTTCCCATATTTTCCCCGCTGTTTGAGTATGCCAGGCACATTGCCTTACATGCATTTTTCTTTCTGATGGCTTTCTTAAAACAATGTCGAGAGAAAGATCAGATGCCTTACCCAGATCTATTTGGACAGCCTAGCGGGCTGTAAGCCATGACACTGATGCCCTTGGACTGACAGTACTGGATCAATTTCTCCTGCGTGAGATATGGGTGACACTCAATCTGTAAAAGCAAGAATTCTCATCACTGGGAAAATCCACCTGCTCTTTGAGCTGCTCATAGGGAGTTCTACACAGAGAAAAAGGTCTATCAGCAAAGGCCAAATCCTGGCCCCTGCTAGGCTGGCTAAACCAGACCCCAAGACCCTTCTCCCATGACCCACAAAGTATGTGATGCCTGACCTTCAAGATGAGACTTAGTGCAAATCATTGAACTTGCCTCCAGACATCTAAGAAATAATAGAGCAGAACCCTTACCCTTTACTAAACAATTTACCTGGTTAATCACTGGTTTGTATTTCAGTCCAGGTTTGTTCAAGAGTCTCTCGATCTGAAAGTGGTTGAAGTTGGAGATCCCAATGTTTTTCACCAGCCCCTCATCCACCAGCTCCTCCATGGCCTGTCATAGAAAGGGACAACTTTGGCCACTGCCAGAGGGACCCTAGTTTGGCTTAGTCCTCTCTGGGACAGGAATATGTGTGTGGATTAGCAGAACTAATAAAAAGAATTTGACTTCTAACATAAACCCACAGAGATAAGAGAACAGATTCTGCATGATTACAAAAGGCCATGACATTTTTGTACCCAGTTTTATGCTTCTGGATATGTTCCAGTGTCTCCTGGTTTATAGTCCGTGGGAACTTAAATAGAATCTGTATCCTGCTGTTGTGTGAAAATTGCATAAATCTTAATTACATCGAATTGGTTGATAGTGCTTTTCAGATCTACTATAGCCTTCTACTTTTCTGACTATTCATTCTATTAATTTTTGAGAGCTTGTAATTGACATTCCAACTAAAAATCTTAATTTATCTACTAAAAAGATAATTGTAATATATGGTGGAGCTATATGTAATCTTGTTCTGTATTTTCCAACTCTCCTGTAAATGTGTTATCATACGTCCATAATTTAAAAAATAAGAAAGAAGAGGGGAAAAGGAATTTTCCATCCAGCCCATGAGTAGAGAGGAAAGTAGGAGCAAAGCCTCTGAGGCGAGGACAAGCATGAGGTGTCCGGGGGACAGTCGAGCCAGTGGTTCTCAAACGTGGCTGCAATTTGGAATCACCTGACAGCTTTAAAACATACTGATGCCTAGACGGAAAACCACTAGACCATACAGGTATGACCTAAATCAAATCCCTTATGATTATACAGGCGAAGTGAGAAATAGATTTAAGGGCCTAGATCGGATAGATAGAGTGCCTGATGAACTATGGAATGAGGTTCGTGACATTGTACAGGAGACAGGGATCAAGACCATCCCCATGGAAAAGAAATGCAAAAAAGCAAAATGGCTGTCTGGGAGGCCTTACAAATAGCTGTGAAAAGAAGAGAAGTGAAAAGCAAAGGAGCAAAGGAAAGATAAAAGCATCTGAATGCAGAGTTCCAAAGAATAGCAAGGAGAGATAAGAAAGCCTTCCTCAGTGATCAATGCAAAGAAATAGAGGAAAACAACAGAAAGGGAAAGACTAGAGATCTCTTCAACAAAATCAGAGATATCAAGGGGACATTTAATGCAAAGATGGGCTCGATAAAGGACAGAAATGGTATGGACCTAACAGAAGCAGAAGATATTAAGAAGAGGTGGCAAGAATACACAGAAGAACTGTACAAAAAAGATCTTCATGACCCAGATAATCACGATGGTGTGATCACTGACCTAGAGCCAGACATCCTGGAATGTGAAGTCAAGTGGGCCTTAGAAAGCATCACTACGAACAAACCTAGTGGAGGTGATGGAATTCCAGTTGAGCTCTTTCAAATCCTGAAAGATGATGCTGTGAAAGTGCTGCACTCAATATGCCAGCAAATTTGGAAAACTCAGCAGTGGCCACAGGACTGGAAAAGGTCAGTTTTCATTCCAATCCCAAAGAAAGGCAATGCCAAAAAATGCTCAAACTACCGCACAATTGCACTCATCTCACACGCTAGTAAAGTAATGCTCAAAATTCTCCAAGCCAGGCTTCAGCAATACGTGAACCGTGAACTTCCTGATGTTCAAGCTGGTCTTAGAAAAGGCAGAGGAACCAGAGATCAATTTGCCAACATCCGCTGGATCATGGAAAAAGCAAGAGAGTTCCAGAAAAACATCTATTTTTGCTTTCTTGACTATGCCAAAGCCTTTGACTGTGTGGATCACAATAAACTGTGGAAAATTCTGAAAGAGGTGGGAATACCAGACCAACTGATCTGCCTTTTGAGAAATCTATATGCAGATCAGGAAGCAACAGTTAGAACTGGACATGGAACAACAGACTGGTTCCAAATTGGAAAAGGAGTACATCAAGGCTATATATTGTCACCCTGTTTATTTAACTTATATGCAGAGTACATCATGAGAAACGCTGGGCTGGAAGAAACACAAGCTGGAATCAAGATTGCCGGGAGAAATATCAGTAACCTCAGATATGCAGATGACACCACCCTTATGGCAGAAAGTGAAGAGGAACTCAAAAGCCTCTTGCTGAAAGTGAAAGAGGAGAGTGAAAAAGTTGGCTTAAAGCTCAACATTCAGAAAACGAAGATCATGGCATCCGGTCCCGTCACTTGATGGGAAATAGATGGGGAAACAGTGGAAACAGTGTCAGACTTTATTTTGGGGGGCTCCGAAATCACTGCAGATGGTGATTGCAGCCATGAAATGAAAAGACGCTTACTCCTTGAAAGGAAAGTTATGACCAACCTAGATAGCATATTCAAAAGCAGAGACATTACTTTGCCAACAAGGGTTCGTCTAGTCAGGGCTATGGTTTTTCCTGTGGTCACGTATGGATGTGAGAGTTGGACTGTGAAGAAGGCTGAGCGCCGGAGAATTGATGCCTTTGACCTGTGGTGTTGGAGAAGACTCTTGAGAGTCCCTTGGACTGCAAGGACATCCAACCAGTCCATTCTGAAGGATATCGGCCCTGGGATTTCTTTGGAAGGACTGATGGTAAAGCTGAAACTCCAGTACTTTGGCCGCCTCATGCGAAGAATTGACTCATTGGAAAAGACTCTGATGCTGGGAGGGATTGGGGGCAGGAGGAGAAGGGCATGACAGAGGATGAGATGGCTGGATGGCATCACTGACTCAATGGACGTGAGTCTGGGTGAACTCCGGGTGTTGGTGATGGACAGGGAGGCCTGGCGTGCTGCGATTCATGGAGTTGTAAGGAGTTGGACATGACTGAGCGACTGAACTAAACTGAACTGATGCCTAGACTCTTCTCTGGTGGTCCAATGGTTGAGAATCCGCCTCCCAGTGCAGGGAGCACGGGTTGGATCCCTGGTCCAGGAAGATATCACATGCTGCATGTGGAGCAACTGAGCCCGTGCACCACAACTACTGAGCCCGTGCACCTGGAGCCCATGTCCCAGGAGAGAAGCAGCGAGAAGCTGGTGCACTGCAACTGGAGAGTAGCCCGTGCTCTCCATAACTAGGGGAAGCCCAAGGGCAACTATGAAGACCCAGGGCAGCCAAAAATAAATAGTTAAAAATACATGTGTGTATATATATATATATATATATATATACACTGATGCCCAGATTCTACCCTTAGAGTTTCTTACCAAATTTGTGTAACATGTGGCCTCAGCACTGGGATCGTTAAAACTCCCCAGGTGATTTTAATGCATAGAGAGAACCACTAGGGTAGCTGATGTAGTCTTTAAATTGGACAAATAAAATTTAGAACTGATGAGATTGCAAAGTCCCCAAGCCGCCTGAGTTGGGCCATGAAGCAGTGTAACTGTTTCTGTGTACCGTGGGGCAGGTACAGGTGGGTGCATGATACATCTTGACGTTGTTCCACTCTTTTTCTCCCATCTGCTTCAGGGTGTTCAAGAAGGTTTCTGTTGAACTGGTTATGGGTCCACATAAACGTTGATTGCTTCAGTCCTGCCTTTTCTTCCTAGATGCTTTGAACCTGATCATCAAAATCTTTCATTTAGTAATCATTCTCAAATCCATTCTAAGGATACAGCAATGTGAAAATCAGGGTACTTTTTGCAGAGAACAATGATATAGTTGTCACAATGAAAACAATATATTAAGTATTCGTTAAGAATGAGGGCAACATCATTTAAAAGTGGACATTTAATTTCCAAATACATGGAGTTTTAAAAGTACCTTTGATACTACTTTCTCGTTTAAATGCTTTCTTCCCTGCACTCGCCCTCTGTGTTCTTTCTGTCTTCTAACCTTATTGAGGCTTTCAATGGATAAGTCAAAGAGCTCTCTCCTGGTAAATGTCACACTGCACTTGAAAATATGTGGGTTATATTCACATATCTTGATTTCTAACATAAATCCACAGTGATGAAGAGAACAGACTCTGTATGATTTCAATACATTTAGACCATAAAACTTTTGCAACTTGTTTTATATCCCTGGATGTGTTCCAGTGTCTCCCAGTTGATAGTCTATGAGAACTTGAATTCGTATCGTATTGTTGTGTGAAAATTCTGTAAATCTTAATTATGTTGAATTGGTTCATGGTACTTTTCAGGTCTACTATTTCCTTCTACTTTTCTGTCTATTCATTCTATTAATTTTTGAGAGTTTGATATTGAAACTCCAACTAAAAATCTCAATTTATCTACTTGAAAACATCATAACATTTAGTGGAACTATATGTAACTTTGTCTTGTGTTTTCCAAGTCTCATGTAAATGTGTTCTCATAATTTCATAACTTAAAAAAAAAGAAATAGAAAATAAGAATAAGGTCAAAACTTTTGTGGAAACAACACATATCTCACAAAGAATAATCCCTAAGATATTTCAGAGGTCTTGTTTTACCAAGGTAATGTATATGACAGAGCCCTCTTGTCAAATTTAATGCAAAAGCTTAGTCTATTGAAATCGTAGGCTCTGTGGTAGGTCTTATCATAACTTCCATTCTCAGGAATAAAACATTCACTGAATTGAGTCCATGCACATAAAACATTCAATTCAGTTCAGTCGCTCAGTCACGTCCAACTCTTTGCAACCCAATGGACTGTAGCACACCAGGCTTCCCTGTCCATAACCAACTCCCGAGCTTGCTCAAACTCATGTACATCAAGTTGGTGATGCCATCCAACCATCTCATCCTCTGTTGTCCCCTTCTCCTCCTGCCTTCAATCTTTCCCAGCATCAGGGTCTTTTCTAATGAGTCAGTTCTTTGCAATAGGTGGCCAAAGTATTGAAGCATCAGCTTCAGCATCAGTCCTTCCAGTGAATATTCAGGATTGATTTCCCACCATTAGATGGTTCATGAAATCTTCCTCCTGAAATATTTCTCTCACAGGAGGTTGTTTGTGGTAGGAAAATAAACATGTTGACTTTTTTAAAAACTAGCTAAGTACCAGAATTCACCTTTCTCTTTATGGGTACTCTTTTGGCACTAGCAGAAAGAAAGTAGTATATTTTCTTGAAAATTCAGGCTTCATAAATTTGTTTTATTGAGTATATCAAACAAGTGTTTAAGATTATGTAGTTGGATAAAGACTTGTGTGGTCGTTAGGTTAAACAGAATATGTAAATCTAAGAAAAACAGCATTTTTAAACTTGAAGTTTGAACCCACCTTCATGTATGTGGGCTCAACCAGCTTTTGGCTAGTACAGCAGTGATGTTCTGTCACATTTACTATGTGTTTATACTTAATTATATGCTCAAGATAGCAGAATGTTTGACAGAATGATGCCTTCATAAGATTTTCCCAAGAGAACTTGATTTACGTGTGTGTGTATATATATATATATATATACACACATACATACACACACATATATCCCTGGAGGAGGGCATGGCAACCCACTTCAGTATCCTTGCCTGGAGAATCTCATGGACAGAGGAGCCTGGTGGGCTGCAGACCATAGGGTCGAAAAGAGTCAGACACAACCGAAGCAACTGTGTGTGTGTGTGTGTGTGTGTGTACGCTCTTGCTCATGAGATATTGCCAATGGCTTATTATTTAGAATGGCTTTTAATCACATAATCACTGCTCTTTTATTATTGCTAACTTTTAAATGTCTTTCTGTTGTTTTTTGATGAATTTATTTTTATTTTTGGTCACACTGGGTCTTCATTGCTGCACGAGGGCTTGCTCCAGTTGTGGTGAGCAGGGGCTGCTCTTTTTTGCAGAGCACGGGCTCTAGGGTCGCATGGGCTTCAGTAGTTGCTGCTGAGTACAGTCTAGAGTACAGTCTCATTATTGCGGTGCACCGGCTTAGTTCCTCCCAGGCACAGGGAATCTTCCTAGATCAGGGATGAAATCCATGTCCCCTGCATTGGCAGGCAGATTCTTTACCACTGAGTCACCCAGGAAGCTTTATATTATTAGTATCTATTGGAAGATCTTTCTTTTAAAAAGCACAAGAAACTGAGGTTTGGAGGAGTTAAATAACCTGCACTAAATTTGGAAAACTCAGCAGTGGCCACAGGACTGGAAAAGGTCAGTTTTCATTCCAATCCCAAAGAAAGGCAATGACAAAGAATGCTCAGACTACCGCACAATTGCACTCATCTCACACGCTAGTAAAGTAGTGCTCAAAATTCTCCAAGCCAGGCTTCAGCAATATGTGAACCGTAAACTTCCAGATGTTCAAGCTGGTTTTAGAAAAGGCAGAGGAACCAGAGATCAAATTGCCAACATCCGCTGGGTCATCAAAAAAAGCAAGAGAGTTCCAGAAAAACATCTATTTCTGCTTTCTTGACTATGCCAAAGCCTTTGACTGTGTGGATCACAATAAACTGTGGAAAATTCTGAAAGAGATGGGAATACCAGACCACCTGACCTGCCTCCTGAGAAACCTATATGCAGGTCAGAAAGCAACAGTTAGAACTGGACATGGAACAACAGACTAGTTCCAAATAGGAAAAGGAGTTCGTCAAGGCTGTATATTGTCACCCTGCTTATTTAATTTCTATGCAGAGTACATCATGAGAAACGCTGGGCTGGAAAAAGCACAGGCTGGAATCAAGATTGCTGGGAAAAATATCAATAACCTCAGATATGCAGATGATACCACCCTTATGGCAGAAAGTGAAGAGGAACTCAAAAGCCTCTTGATGAAAGTGAAAGAAGAGGAGAGTGAAAAAGTTAGCTTAAAGCTCAACATTCAGAAAACTAAGCTCATGGCATATGGTCCCATCACTTCATGGCAAATAGATGGGGAAACAGGGGAAACAGTGTCAGACTTTATTTTTGGGGGCTCCAAAATCACTGCAGATGGTGATTGCAGCCATGAAATTAAAAGATGCTTACTCCTTGGAAGGAAAGTTATGACCAACCTAGATAGCATATTCAAAAGCAGAGACATTACTTTGCCAACAAAGGTCCGTCTAGTCAAGGCTATTGTTTTTCCTGTGGTCATGTATGGATGTGAGAGTTGGACTGTGAAGAAAGCTGAGCACCGAAGAATTGATGCTTGTGAACTGTGGTGTTGGAGAAGACTCTTGAGAGTCCCTTGGACTGCAAGGAGATCCAACCAGTCCGTTCTAAAGGAGATCAGTCCTAGGTATTAATTGGAAGGACTGATGGTGAAACTGATACTCCAATACTTTGGCCACCTCATGCAAAGAGTTGACTCATTTGAAAAGACTCTGATGCTGGGAGGGATTGGGGGCAGGAGGAGAAGGGCATGACAGAGGATGAGATGGCATCACTGACTCGATGGACATGAGTTTGAGTGAACTCCAGGAGTTGGTGATGGACAGGGAGGCCTGGCGTGCTGTGATTCATGGGGTCGCAAAGAGTTGGACATGACTGAGCGACTGAACTGAACTGAACTGACTGAAGTTATTTTAATCAATACCTGCAATCCCAGGGCAACACTGTTTCAAACCCTGGTTTAAGAATAAACTGGGTATCCTCTGAAGTCAGGCATGTTGTAGTCTCCTTTGAGGATTTGGTCTTAGTTTTCAAAAATATAAGAAGTGTCAGGTGAACCCCAAAAGTCTAAGGTGATTAGGAAGGAGAAAATCATGATGAGGTAAAACCTCATTGAGCACCTGGGCTCCTTCACACTGGTGTAGACCCTTGTAGATGACTGAAGGCAAGTTTTCACTCCAGCCCACTGAGAATAAGACAGAACCTACCTCCCAAGTGTCTAAGAATGTTGCTTTACTGATGATGGTATTGCCTTTATCATCTTTGGGAACAAGGTCCTCCCCAGGCTGTAAATGCGAAACAAGAAGCTTAGTGCAGTGTGCATCTGAACACTTGATTCTGTCAAGTGAGGTTTCAGGATCCTGACTCATCCTAAACACCCACATCTGCATACCATTTTTTTTTCCAAGCTCCACAGTATAAATTTCAAGAAGCTGAATTGAAATAAAATCTCTAGATCAATCTGCTAGAGTATAAAACATAAGTTCTTATATTTTAGAAATTACTGGACTTTTTTTTCTTCTTCTTTTGGCCATGCCACACGGCTTCTGAGATCTTAGTTTCCTAATCAGGGATTGAACCCATGCCCTTGGCAGTGAAAGCATGGAGTCCTGACCATTGGACCCTCAAAGAATTCCCAGAAATTGCTGGACTGATTTTAAAATCTATCATAAACTCATTCCAGAAGCCACCATTAGCCCCGGGGACATGGACTTCTCACAAACAGTTGGGGACAAAGTTCAATTTCATGAGGTGAGAGAGCTGGGAATTCATGTCCCTCAGGCTCTCTGGCAGGAGCAGAGTCCTATTTCCTCACTGAGCACTGGCTACCTTTCAGCACGATCATACTTGGGCTCTTCTCCAAAACGGCATTCCCAGTGCATCAGTTAATGAGAGGATTGAACCCTGAAACAGCATTAAGTAAGAGCTGCCCTGGGAAGAGAGCCCTTGGCATGGAATCAGGACCAAAGCAGAGTGGCAGTTGCAGCTTGCCTGGGCTGCTAGAAATCATGGTTTTCTCAAATGTAACAGAGAAAGCCAAGGTGTGGGGTCACCTCCACACTGGTCCATGGACTTGGACTCCTTTTCAGGCCAGTGTCTTTCTGCTCCACCGTCTCATCCTGAAAACTTTCCTGTGGAGTCCTGAAGTGCAAGGCCTCTTGCTTCAGCTCCCCTTGGTCCCCAGCCTCCAGCCCCCAACCCTCCCCTCCCCACTCCTGACACAGCTGCTATCTTCCAACACGTGCCCAGGAACCAGAGATTGGGACGGGGAGGAACTTCAACCTGTAAAGCCTGTGGAAAGTGAATGAGGTAGAGGTCCAGATAGTCCAGTCTCAGATCCTTGAGGGTCTTCTGACAGGATTCCCTCACTAGATGCTTCTCCATGAAGGTGGGCCACAACTGCAGAGAGCAGAGCAGGGAGAAATCAGCAATGGACAGAGAAGGGGCTACCTTTCTCTGCTTTCCCTGCTTTTTGACCCTCAGCTTGAGCTAACCCCAGGGGCAGGCCATTTACAGCACAGCTGGTTAAGATGTATCATCCAGGGATGCAAGGTTACCAGGTCGCTCTGAAAGTCACTGACATCTCAAGTGTCAAGGGCAAGTTATCTTTTTGACTCACCTGGTATTCTATGTATTTGTTACATCAGGTACCATATTTGGGCACAGACTCAGTGTTTGTTTACAGGCACTATTCTCTTCCTCAGCAGTAGGGTTTCTGAAGTCATGGATTGTGGCCAGGATTTAAGTTCCTAAGCCTTTGGGAACAGGTGGTCCTCTACTGCTCTCCTATGTCTCTGAGCCCATGGGCCACCAATAATAACTCTATAAGGAATTTATCCAGGCGCAACCAGTGGGGTCTATTTGTCCCACTAGATACATGCACTTTCCAAGTACCTGTAACTAGTCCCTTTTAGTAAATTGGGTATAATGCATATTCAGTGATTCTCAACCCTCTCTCACCCCACCCCTCCCTCTTTTTATAACATTCTGTAACTTGCCTTTTACTAGCCTGAACTGAAGTGAAATTCATATATGACAATAAGTATGTCCCACCATTTTCCAAAGTACCTGCCAGCTGAGAACCTCTGGGCTACAACCACTGAGACCACAGTGCTGAAAGGTGGAGCTTCAGGATCCAATTGTAGCCTTAGCTCTTGGCTGCCAGGGGGAAGATGGAGCCCACCAATAGGGAACAGGGATGCTAAAGACACCACCCTGGCTCAATGGAGACTACTCCTCTGGGGGGAACCCACTCGAGAAGGGTGGGTAGCATCAGCATCAGTGCACGACACTGGATGATAATGTGGATGTTTGCGTCCAGGGATGTTATAAAGGCAGTGATGAAGACAGCTGGGGGAAATGACCTGAATTGTTCTTGTTGTTCAGTCACTCGGTCATGTCCAACTCTTTGTGACCCCATGGACCCAGAATGCCAGGCTTCCCTGTCCTTCACTGTCTCCCTGAGTTTGCTCCATTGAGTCAGGGATGCCATTCAACCATCTCGTCCTCTGTAACCCTTTCTCCTCCTGCCCTCAATCTTTCCCAGCATTAGGGTCTTTTCCAATGGGTCAGATCTTTGCATCATGGCCAAAGTATTGGAGTTTCAGCTTCAGCCTCAGTCCTTCCAACGAATATTCAGGGTTGAATTCCTTTAGCATTGAATAGTTCGATCTCCTTGCTGTCCAAGGGACACTAAAAAGTCTTCTCCAGCATCACAATTTAAAGCATCAATTCTTCAGTCCTCAACCTTCTTTATAGTCCAACTGTCACATCCGTACATGACTACTGAAAAAACCATGGCTTTGATTATATGAACCTTTGTTGGCAAAGTGATATCTCTGCTTTTTAATATTCCGCCTAGGGTTGTCATAGCTTTCCTTCCAAAGAGCAAGTGTCTTTTAATTTCATGGCTGCAGTCACTGTCCATAGTGATTTTGGAGCTCAAGAAAATAAAGTCTGCCACTGTTTCCATTTTTTTCTTCATCTACTTGTCATGAAGTGATGGGACTAGATGCCATGATCTTTGTTTTTTAAATGTTGAGTTTTAAGCAAGCTTTTTCACTCTCCTCTTTCACTTTCATCAAGAGGCTTTTTAGTTTCTCTTCTCTTTCTGCCATTAGGGCTGTATCATCTACATATCTGAGGCTGTTGGTATTTCTCTTGGCAATTTTGATTCCAGCTTGTGATTCATCCAGTCTGGCATTTCACATGATGTACTCTGCATATAAGTTAAACAAGCAGGGTGACAATATACAAACTTATCATACTCCTCTCCCAATTTTGAAACAGTCCTTTGTTCCATGTCTGGTTTTAACTGTTGCTTCTTGACCTGCATACAGTTTTCTCAGGAGGCAGGTAAGGTGGTCTGGCATTCCCATCTCTTTAATAATTTTCCACTGTTTGTTGTGGTCCACACAGTCAAAGGCTTCAGTGTAGTCAATAAAGCAGAAGTATATATATATTTTTGGAATCCCCTTGCTTTTTCTATGACCCAACAGTTGTTGGCAATTTGATCTCTGGTTCCTCTGCCTTTTCTAAATCTAGCTTGCACATCTAGAAGTTCTCAGGTCACATACTGTTGAAGACTAGCTTGAAGGATTTTGAGCATTGTCCTGCTAGCATGTGAAATGAGCACAATTATATAGTAGCTTGAGCAATCTTTGGCATTGCCTTTCTTTGGGATTGGAATGAAAACTGACCTTTGCCAGTTTTGTGGCCACTGCTGACTTTTCCAAATTTGCTGGCATATTGAGTGCAGCACTTTAACAGTATCATCTTCTAGGATTTGAAATAGCTAAGCTGCAATTCCATCACCCCCACTAGCTTGTTTGTAGTAATTCTTCATAAGGTCCGCTTGACTTTGCATTCCAGGATGCCTGCCTGGCTCTAGGTGAGTGATCACACCATCATGGTTATCTGGGTCATTAAGATCATTTTTGTATAGTTCTGTGTATTCTTGCCATTTCTTCTTAATTGCTCCTGCTTCTGTTAGTTCCTTGCCATTTCTGTTCTTTATTGTGCCCATCTTTGCTTGAAATGTTCCCTTGGTATCTCCTCCTTTTTGAAGGTCTCCAGTAGCCCTACCTACAAAGGTTCGTCTAGTCAAAGCTGTGGTTTTTCCAGTGGTCATGTATGGATGTGAGAGTTGGACTATGAAGAAAGCTGAGCACCGAAGAATTGATGCTTTTGAACTGTGGTGTTGGAGAAGGCTCTTGAGAGTCTCTTGGACTGCAAGGAGATCCAACCAGTCCCTCCTAAAGGATATCAGTCCTGAATATTCATTGGAAGGACTGATACTGAAGCTGAAACTTTGGCCACCTGATGCGAAGAACTGACTCCTTGGAAAAAACCCTGATGCTAGGAAAGATTGAAGGAGGGAGGAGAAGGGGATGACAGAGGATGAGATGGTTGGATGGCATCAGTGACTCAATAGACAGAAGTCTGAGCAAGCTCTGGGAGTTGGTGAAGGACAGGGAAGCCTGGCGTGCTGTAGTCCCTGGGGTCGCAAAGAGTTGGACACAACTAAGCTAAACTGAGCTGAGTAGCCCTACCATAGAGCATGTAAACTCCAGGACTGGGTTGCCCCAGGCCAAACAACTAATAGGAAGGGAGCACAGTCCACCCACAGCAGATAACTGGATTAAAGATTAACTGAGCATGTCCCTGCCCACCTGAACAAGACCCAGATTTCCCCACAGCCAGTCCCTCCCATAATGAAGCTTGCCTCTTAACCTCATCCAGAAGCAAAAACTATAATCCCAAAGCCTCCAGAATGAAAACCACAATCACAGAAAGCTAACCAAAGTGATCACATGGATCACAGCCTTGTGTAACAAAGCCATGCTGTGCAGGGCCACCCAAGATGGATGGGTCATAGTGGAGAGTTCTGAGCCAACAGGGATGCGCCATATAGTGAGATGAATTATATATATTTGTGCTAGGGTCACTGAGACTCTAGATAGTAAATGTGATCCACTAGAGCAGGGAATGGCAAACCACTTCAGTATTCTTGCCTCCAGAACCCCTCGAACAGTACGGAAAGACAGAATTCTGGGTGCTGACTAGATCCAACACTTCTGCCTGCTTTGAAGTGCAGTCTTCCCACCAGGTGAGCCCTGGGTACCTTGCTCACTATGAAGAGTTCTTCCCGCTTCACAGCCTTCTCTTGGATCTTCTCTTGGATGGCTTCCCCCACCTCATGCTCATTCTCGTAGGCATAAGCACAGTCCAAGTGGCGATATCCTATGTCAATGGCCCCCTTCACAGCCTCTCTGACTTCTCCTAGGCCAGACTGGAAGGAAAAAGAAAAAACCATCTCCCCAGACCACCTTCAACAGGCTGTCTTACTCAGCCCAGCTTCTCCAAACCAAGATTTCCCTGAGATCCCTTTTTCTAGGGGATACCTAGGAAGAAAGCATGCTTTGGAAAACTTTTCAAAAGAGAAGGAAGAAAAGTGAATTAACTTTATGATTAGAGCATCATGTCCCATCCTAGCTCAAGCCTATTCCCTTCTGATTCAGGTTCATGCTCCAGCCCAGAAATGTCTCCGGGTATACAGAAGTGAAGTGAAGTGAAGTCACTCAATCATGTCCGACTCTCTGCGACCCTATGGACTGTAGCCTACCAGGCTCCTCCATCCATGGGATTTTCCAGGCAAGAGTACTTGAGTGGGTTGCCATTTCCTTCTCCAGGGGATCTTCCCAACCCAGGGATCAAACCCAGGTCTCCCGCATTGCAGTCAGACACTTTACCATCTGAGCCACCAGGGAAGTCAAGGTACGTAAAAGAGACTGAAAACTTTTTCTAATGACCAGGCTACACACTGGATTTTGAAATAAACTAAAGGAATTTCCAGAGAGAAAGTACTTATTACCTGATAAATTCAGGCTTATCTCATGCTAGGTGTGTGATCTGAGAAGATTGCTTAATTTCTCTAAATCTTGTCTGCAAAATGGGAATAATGACAAGAGAATCTGCCTCGTGAAGCTATTGCTGCTTCCCAGGTGATGCTAATGGTAAAGAATCCGCCTGCCAATGCAGGGGATGTAAGAGATGAGAGTTTGATTTCTGGATCAAGAAGATCCCCTGGAGAAGGGCATGGAAACCCACTCCAGTGTTCTTGCCTGGAGAACCCCATGGACAGAGGAGCCTGGTGGGCTATAGTCCATAGGGTCACAAAGAGTTGGACAAGACTGAAGTGATTTAGCACGCACTTGCACGAATATACATGAGGTGATTGTGGTAAGTGCCATAGTGAGTGTCAAATTTGAAGTACAGCACCAGGCATACACCTAAGAGTCAGTAGATAAAAGACATTATATAATTATTGTTTCAGAAAAGGAGAAATAGAAAACCTTGTAAAAATGGAATGTCTCCCCTCACTCGAAGGCAGAAAGTTTTTCTTTCTTCGAAGAAAAGAGAGAAGGAAAGAGAGAGAGGGAGTGGGGAAGGAAGGGAGGAAGAAAAAAGCGAGAAGGAAGGAAGGAAGGGCATTAAAAATACCACATTCTGTCTAATCTAGCCAAGCCAAAGAATGAAAGAAAAAGAAACATTTACGACTGATCAACCTATCCTTTCTTCTGGTGGGCTACAGTCCATGGGGTCACAAAGAGTCAGACACAACTGAGCAACTAACACTTCCACTTAAACCGCTTAAAACTTGATACTTGCTAAGAAAGCTCTCACCACTGCTGGAAAAAGTCAGTCTTGGAGCACTACCGCTGAATCAGCCCTGAGAAAGCAACTCAGTCCTGCCTCCAGCGCCCAATATTTACTTCCCCAAAACCCTTGTTTCTGGGCTTTCCCTCAGGACAGGAGGAAATGCCCAAAGGCCCTCAAGGGAAGAAGGTGTCCAAATATGTGCACACTTACTTTCCAGGTGCCCAGGCCCAAGATGGGCACCTTAGCCTTGGTACTGAGCTCCACAAAGGAGACCATGGTGCGTGCAGAAACAGCCCCGAGGGAGCCAGTTAGAGGTCTTCTGCCCCACTGAAATGTGCTGGCTGCAGAGGAAGCACCCTGCCCTGGCACAAGCAGGAAAGTCCTTTCATCCTTTCATAAGATTCAAGTTAATGAACATCAAACACTGTTACCTCGAGAAAGTTCTCCCTGATAAAAAAAATGCATGAATTATTTTATAAGAGTGAAATTTTATCAACAAATTAAAATAATGCACATGGAAAATTAAAATGTGCATCTATTTTAATTGTTCTTATCTTATTACTCAACTGTTGTAAAATTTTTTTTTCCCCTCAGAGCATGGAAACTATCGAAGTATAAGAATATGTTTGTCTGTTAACCACCTGGACAGGATCCTTGTATGCTAATATTCATCATATATTAGTGATTCTTGTCACTTTCTTAAAAAACAAACTTTGTGATTGAAAAAAAATGCTATGTACTCAAGTCCTAAGAAGCCCTAAACTTTTAGGCTTCTTTTCCCTTAAGACAATGTTCATGTGAGATTCCTCTTTTTCTTTTAATTTCAATATTTTTATTCACCTGAAAAAATTGGAAATAATGTAAGTGTGCTATATAGAAAACTGATCAAGAAATTAATTTGGGTTAGTGAAATTGTTAAAGTAATTTCTTATCAAGAAAAAATGATTTATACTCATTATAGTAAAACTGAAAAATATAGGTTATAAATAAGGAAATATTAATCACCTATATTCTCACCACTCATGATACCATTACAAGAGTAAATACTGTTTCCTCCAGACTTTTGTATATATGTAAATGTGTGTTCACGTGTGTGTATACACATTCAAAATATATAGTTAATACATTGCATATGTTACCGAACTCAGGTTTAACTGCTAGTCACTTAAGTAACCAATACTGAGTAGTATTGGTTTGGTGGAAAGGAAAGATAGCTTTATTGCAGAAGCCCACAGTTCTGGGGAGAAGGTGGACTCATGTCCCAAAAAACCAACTCATGACTCCCCAGGTTTTGCTCTGAGATAACAGAGGGAAAAGAGGAAGAGACCACATGCTTAGGAGAGGGTTATGGGGTGTGTGGGCTCAGCTCATGGACAGTCTTCTGATTGGTTGGTGGTGAGGTAATCAGAAGTCAACATCCCCAGCCTTCTGGTTCCAACTAATCTGAGGTCTCTGTGCTTTTCTCCAGAAAGGGGAGTATGTAGTCAAAGGAAATCTGTTTTTGTTTACCATGTGAAATGTGGTTCAAAATCGAATTTTTTTAATAGTGATTTTTTAAATTAATTAATTAATTTTTGACTACGCTGGGTCTTCATTGCTGTGGGTAGGCTTAGTCTAGTTGCGGTGAGCAGGGACTCCTCTTGCTGGGGAGCATGAGCTCTAGGCACTCAGGCTTCAGTAGCTGTGGCACATGGACTCTAGAGCACTCGGGCTTCAGTAGTTGTGGGTCAAGGGCTTAGTTGTTCTGCCGCATGCGGGATCTTCCTGGACCCGGGATTGAATTTGTGTCCCCCTGCACCGGCAGGCAGGTTCTTAACCACTGGACCGCCAGGAAAGTCCCAAAATTGACGGGTATTTTTGCAACACCATTTATACAATAACACACTCCACCGTTTGTGATGTTTCAGTAATTATTTGCAACTTTCGTTTTTTTTTAATATTATATTCTTTATAAAATATAAAAAGAAAAATCAGTAGAGAACACAGGATAGATTAAGAAAATAAAACCCACACATAGTCCCACATTTAGAAATGATTATTGTTAATATTTTGGAGCATATCTATGGATACCCAGTTGAGTTTGGATGCCCCAAAGTGGAGGAGAACTGTGCCTCATTTCCCAGGGTGAGGCTGTGGAGAAGGCATCAAGTCTAGGATGGGATCTCTTGGTTCCCAAAACTGTAGGGTCTTCATGACCACAGGAGGTGTCCGGATGAGTGGCTAAATGTAGTCTCAGAGTGTCCCATGAGCCCCAGGGGCTGGGAGAGCAGCCTGATTACTCACGTCCACTGGCAAAGCTGGCTGAAAGGAAGTGAAACCAAACAAGTGAGACCATTGCCCTGCACAAGACCAAAAGAGGCAAAGGTCTTTTGCAGAAGGAGAAAGGCTTTACTGCAGGGCAGCCAAGCAAGGAGACAGGAAGCAAAGCTCAGATCTGTCTCCCTGATGGGCTTTTGTGTTGGGTATTTATTGTGGAAGTAGGGAGCAAGATGGGGAGGCGGCTCTTAAATATTTGGTGGAAATGAAGGAGAAGTTTCAGGAATTTCGTGCACGGGATGACTGTCCTTCACGTCTCTTCACAGGTGGCATGTGCAGTATCAGGATAGTTCCACATGTTATACATGGTAGATTTTTGGCGAACGATGTACAAAGTTCACGATCGAGCATTTTAGTCCCTCAATGTGCCAGTGGAAAGTGCTGTTAGTTAGTAAGTGTTTCCGTACCTCATTTCCCTGGTGCTCTGTGAGACAAGCTTAGGGGGAGGTCTCTGTTAATTGTCTTGCTTCTACCTTATGATCCTTGAGTGTGTACATTACAGGGTAAGGTTTCAGAAGGAATCAGTGAGCCCCTGAACGTCTCAAGTCAGAGACTGTGAAAGTTGTGATGAACACAAGTTCGTCATGCATATGATATTCAGGAGAGCTGGATGGAGGTTGTAGAGTGGGCTGTATAACTAAGGATTCGATGGGAATAAGGCTATCTCAGATAACTATACAAAAGGATGGATGATCACACCTAAGGACCAGATATACGAATCCCATTTCAGGGAAAGTCAATGTATAGATGGTGATTCACACCAGGTACTTTTCCCACACTGCTGGATTTTGCAAGTCTGTTCTAAACCCTGCTGATACCTACAGAGAAGGAATCCTAAATTAGTGGATTTTAATCCTGAAATACAAGAAACTAAAAGTAAAGACCGGCAAAAAAGAAAGGCCGTGTAAGCTGAAAGTGTAACACAGAACATTTTCAGAAGTGGATATCATCAGCCAGAAGCAGTTGCTTGCAGTCCATTTTTTCATTCATGCCATCAAAAATTAATTTCAGTCTCACTTACAAATAAAAGCAAGCTTTAGTCCCATGATGAACTGAGGAATATCTGGTTCAGAATTTATCTCACAGGAAGAATGATCCAGCCACAAGTCTTACTCAGCTTAAAACAAACAAAAAACCTTCACTGTCAGATGAGAAGAGAGGTAATTCTGATTCTGATTTACTATTATTATTATTACTACTAGTAGCCATGTGCAATACATAATAGTGCATGTGTTAACACATTTTCTCATTTATTCTTCAAGTAGCCTCATGAGGTAGATACTATTACTATCCATTTCATAACAGAGGAACTGACACATTGAGATGTTCAGTAGTTTGTTCAAGGTAAATGGTAGAGCTAGGATATGAATACTGGTTATTGGGCTCTAAAGCCAAAGCCAGTGTGACAGAGGAGCCTGGCAGGCTACAGTCCACGGGGTCGCAAAAGAGTCGAATATGACTTAGCAACTAAACATAAGCAAACACCAGAGCAGGAGAGAGGCTGTAGCATCTGGTAGGGGATGGCAGTGGGGATTCTTGGGGACACTGACAACCAGTGGAGGTGGCTGACATATGATGCCAGTATCTGTAGGTCTTACACACTCATTGGAAGGGGTGGTGGTGCCAGCACATGGCAGACAATGGCCAACAGGGTGCGTCCATGAGCATGAGAAGGCCGTTCTCTGGTGCAGTGGTTACCTACTGCGGCATGATAAGTTATTCCCAAAATAACAGTTTAAAACAACAAACATTTATTTTCTCATAGTTTGTGTGGATTGATGAGTCACAGTGATCCATGACCAGCAAACCCAGACGTCCAGACTGATCAAGCATGTATTCAGCTATGTAAATTAAGGAAATATGAGTCATCTAGGGCATAAAAGAAAACATATTTTGAGGCAAGATTGCCAAAACAGGCAAAAGCTCTCAAGTTTCATTTCTGCTACCCATAAAACCATGTTATCACGAGAAAGGGTCCTCAGGTTCAGGGGTCCCTGGAGTGTAGAAGGAAGTCAGATGGGGTTTTGTCTTTGTTTCCATAAAAATACATGTTTCTAGATATCAATGTCTATGTTTTTCATTCATGTACTTGGGGAGTGGTCAGACACATGAACTGACTCCATCCATGGCATATGAACATCATTGCTTCACCCAATGTTTGAGTATTGATAAAATGCCAAGTGTTAGTCGCTTAATTGTATCTGACTCTTTGCAACCCCAGGGACTGTAGCCCACCAGGCTCCTCTGTCCATGGGATTCCCCAGGCAAGAATACTGGAGTGGGTTGCTATTCACTTCTTCAGGGGATCTTCCTGACCCAGGGATCGAACCCAGGTCTCCCACATTGCAGGCAGATAATTTACCATCTGAGCCACCTGGGAAGCCCATGGATTTATGTCTTCACCCTGTTTTATTTCTGTTCCTCATGCTGAGGCCATATGCTAACATTTTGGTGAATTGCTTTCATGATACTGATGTGAAATCTGCCTGCGTTTGGAGTTTATACAAACAGTGTTGTGTTATGAGCATTTAGTCCATAGTCTCCACACAGTGCTCTGCGCTGTGCATTCTGCTTACAATCTCCATCTTTATCCAGGTAAAGAGACCCTTCCTTCTCAAGGAGAAGGACAGCTCAGGAGTATAGGATTCCCTGAGACAGTCTGTCAGGCAAGGGAGAGATCAGGTAGAAGAGGAAACACCCTGGAAAAGGAGAGAGGGAAAGGAAGGATGCTGTTGCCACGAGGCCAAGCACTTGTGGGCTATTTTCCCATTTCTCATCCCAGGTAACTTTACTGAGTGGACATCATTATCATCCTCCTATGGTAGAGAAAGAGCTTCAAGGAGATTAGGTAAATTATTCAGGTCAAATTATCTGCAGGAACATTGGTCACCTTAAAGGTCACACATAGACCCAGATTAGGCTTTTCCTTGAGCAGTGGTTCTTAACCTTGCCTGTACACTAGCATCACCTGGGGAACTTATAACCACTGACACTCAGAACCACCCACCTATACACACCCACACTCACTCAAGTTCAGATTTAGCTTGGCTCCAGGAGAACCCAGACACCAACTGAACTTAATTTTTAGTCTTAAGTGTGGGGCTTCCCAGGTGGGGCTAGTGGGAAAGAACCTGCCTGCCAATGCAGGAGATGTAAGAAAATGGGGTTCGATCACTGGGGTCAGGAAGATCCCCTGGAGGAGGAAATGACGACCCACTCCAGTATTCTCACCTGGAGAATCTCATGGACAGGGGAGCCTGGTGGGCTCAGGTCCATAGGGTCGTCCAGAGTTGGACACGACTGAAGAGACTTAGCACGCAGTTATTTGGTCACAGTTTAACATGCCCCTCAAGACAAGTGCTCTGAACCTGAGCAGAGGCTGGTGAGTTTCACACAGTGAACACACCCATGTAAACACACCAGAACAAGAAACAACACTACAGACACAGAAACTCCCTCACACCTTCTTGCAGTCACTCTCCAGATCCTCAAGGATGACCTTTCTCCTGACTTCTGACACCACGGAGCAGTTGTGCCTGGTTCTGAACTAATTGTGTGGGCTTCCCTGGTGGCTCAGATGGTAAAGAAGCCACCTGCGATACAGGAGACCCGTGTTTCGTCCCTGGGTTAGGAAGATCCCCTGGATAAGAGAATGGCTACCCACTCCAGTATTCTTGCCTGGAGAATCCCACGGACAGAGGAGCCTGGTGGGCTACACTCCATGGGGTCACAAAGAGTCGGACATGACTGAAGCAACTTAGCAAGCATGCATACATTGCAGGCTAAAAGCCCATGGGGTCACAAAGAGTCAGACACACCTGAGCGACTTTACTTTTTTCATACATTGCATATTCTTTTGTGCCTCGTCCCTTTCACTGAAAAGTATGCTTGTAAAGTTCATCTGTGTTGCTGAATGAAGCTGTGGTCTGTTTATTCCTATTGTGGTGTAGTATTCCACTCTATGACATTTTGTTCAACTATTGATAAACATTAGGATCTTTCCAGTTTGGGGATATTATGAACTAATGATGATATTAACAGTCTTGTATGTATGTACTGGTGATTATATGTTCACATTTTTGGTGGGTATTTACATGGGAGTTGAACTGCTAAGCCTGAGGGTAAAACAGTGGCATTGTAAAAAGTTCCCTAGGGAGGTCCTCAAGGTGTTCCCAAGGCGGAGACACTCTTCTTTCCATTAGAGAGTATACCTGCAGCACTATGAAGATGTTTCTCATAATACCATCACTGGCACCTAAACCAACTCAGATTTCTTTGTTAAAAATGCAGATAACAGCATCCAGTGAACTAAAATGGGGAGCGGGGATGTGGTCCTTGGGAGTCTACTATTTTAACAACCACCATCCAAGTGGTTCTTACATACACCTAAGTTGAAGAACCAATGCATTATGCCATGCTGCAAAGAAGTCAATCCAGACTCGGTAATATATTTCTCCATCCAAGATCTTTTGAAACTGATGAACATACAACAACTAAAGGGAATGATGACTTTAATTGCCTTCAGGGAGGATTTATAGATAAGTACTACTTCTCTCAGGCATCGTTAATTTTGAAAGCTTGCTACAAGAATCAGGTCAGATCAGATCAGATCAGTCGCTCAGTCATGTCTGACTCTTTGCAACCCCATGAATCGCAGCACGCCAGGCCTCCCTGTCCATCACCAACTCCTGGAGTTCACTCAGACTCACATCCATCGAGTCAGTGATGCCATCCAGCCATTTCATCCTCTGGCGTCCCCTTCTCCTCCTGCCCCCAATCCCTCCCAGCATCAGAGTTTATTCCAATGAGTCAACTCTTCGAATGAGGTGGCCAAATTACTGGAGTTTCAGCTTTAGCATCATTCCTTTCAAAGAAATCCCAGGGCTGATCTCCTTCAGAATGGACTGGTTGGATCTCCTTGCAGTCCAAGGGACTCTCAAGAGTCTTCTCCAACACCACAATTCAAAAGCATCAATTCTTCGGGGCTCAGCCTTCTTCACAGTCCAACTCTCACATCCATACATGACCACAGGAAAAACCATAGCCTTGACTAGACAAACCTTTGCTGGCAAAGTAATGTCTCTGCTTTTGAATATGCTATCTAGGTTGATCATAACTTTCCTTCCAAGGAGTAAGCGTCTTTTCATTTCATGGCTGCAATCACCATCTGCAGTGATTTTGGAGCCCCCAAAAATAAAGTCTGACACTGTTTCCACTGTTTCCCCATATATTTCCCATGAAGTGGTGGGACCGGATGCCATGAGCTTAGTTTTCTGAATGTTGAGCTTTAAGCCAACTTTTTCACTCTCCACTTTCACTTTCATCAAGAGGCTTTTGAGTTCCTCTTCACTTTCTGCCATAAGGGTGGTGTCATCTGCATATCTGAGGTTATTGATATTTCTCCCGGCAATCTTGGTTCCAGCTTGTGTTTCTTCCAGTCCAGCGTTTCTCATGATGTACTCTGCATATAAGTTAAATAAACAGGGTGATAATATACAGCCTTGACGTACTCCTTTTCCTATTTGGAACCAGTCTGTTGTTCCATGTCCAGTTCTAACTGTTGCTTCCTGACCTGCATACAAATTTCTCAAGAGGCAGATCAGGTGGTCTGGTATTCCCGTCTTTTTCAGAATTTTCCACAGTTTATTGTGATCCACACAATCAAAGGCTTTGGCATAGTCAATAAAGCAGAAATAGATGTTTTTCTGGAACTCTCTTGCTTTTTCTATGATCCAGCAGATGTTGGCCATTTGATCTCTGGTTCCTCTGCCTTTTCTAAATCCAGCTTGAACATCTGGAAGTTCACAGTTCACGTATTGCTGAAGCCTGGCTTGGAAAATTTTGAGCATTACTTTACTAGCGTGTGAGATGAGTGCAATTGTGTGGCAGTTTGAGCTTTCTTTGGCATTGCCTTTTTTGGGGATCGGAATGAAAACTGACCTTTTCCAGTCATGTGGCCACTGCTGAGTCTTCCAAATTTGCTGTCATATGGAGTGCAGCACTTTCACGGCATCATCTTTCAGGATTTGAAATAGCTCAACTGGAATTCCATCACCTCCACTAGCTTTGTTTGTAGTGATATTTCCTAAGGCCCGCTTGACTTCGAATTCCAGGATGTCTGGCTCTAGGTGAGTGATCACACCATCGTGATTATCTGAGTCATGAAGAGCTTTTTTCTATAGTTCTTCTGTGTATTCTTGCCACCTCTTCTTAATATCTTCTGCTTCTGTTAGGTCCATACCATTTCTGTCCTTTATCGAGCCCATCTTTGCATTAAATGTTCCTTTGGTATCTCTGATTTTCTTGAAGAGATCCCTGGTCTTTCCCATTCTGTTGTTTTCCTCTATTTCTTTGCATTGATCGCTGAAGAAGGCTTTCTTATCTCTTCTTGCTATTCTTTGGAACTCTGCATTCAGATGTTTATATCTTTCCTTTTCTCCTTTGCTTTTCACTTCTCTTCTTTTCACAGCTATTTGTAAGGCCTCCCCAGACAGCCATTTTGCTTTTTTACATTTCTTTTCTATGGGAATGGTCTTGATCCCTGTCTCCTGTACAATGTCACGAACCTCATTCCATAGGGATAGTTTAAAGACATTTATATACTTCTGTAACTCGTGAAAGCACTCTTTGGTTAGATTGCTTATCCCTGGGGGTGATAGAATATGTTTCCTTTATTCACATCAAATGGGATTCATGAGATGGATCTAAGTCAAGGCCATAGCATTCTTATCTGTGACAGATAAAGACACACCAGTTTTCCACCAGGAGAACAGGAATGATTTCCTGTTTTGTTTAGTTTCTTTTCTTTTCTTTTTCTTTTTTTTGTTAAACACAAGTAACAGAAGTGCTTTCCAGGCCTGTTTAGTCTCTGCCCAGCCAGAGTGGGGTCCCCGCTCTGGTGTCCCCACACCCTGAGAACAGGACTCTTCTGTCTTACCTGGGCCCTGTCTCCAGGAACACAGCATCCATAGGCAGTTCCCCATGTAATTGGTACCTAATGCCATAGTTCCAACCCACTCCAGTATTCTTGCCTGGAGAATCCCATGGAGAGAGGAGCCTGACGAGCTACAGTCCATAGGGTCGCAAAGAGTCAGACATGACTGAAGTGACTTAGTACACACATATGCCTTTGTTCCTCAGGGCCCAGTTTCTTATCCCAAACACAAAATACTCTAGCTTCCCACCCCATACCCCACCACCAGCCTCATTCTGCTCCTGTTCACGCTGCTTCTAACTTGCTTTTTACTTTTTTTTCCAGTAGGCTGGTTGCCCAAGCTTCTTCTGAAACTAGGCCCTAGGCCCCTTCGTTTCTTAACATCCCAGCTCGGTTTAAAGCTCTTAGCTCATTTCCAGCTGAGCCCCAGCCATGGAACAGGCTCACAGCCAAGTTCACTGGGTGTTATATTTCACCCCCACACAGCAAGGGCCTTGTTATGACATTTGTGAACCCATAAAAATATTTTAAAGTATATTTTATGAGTAAGCTGGTATAAAGGATGAATTTATGATTATATATATTGCATTATATTATACATATTGTGCCTGGTTGTTAAGTCACGACAGTGATATCTGACTCTTTTTGAACCTATGGACTGTAGCCTGGCAGGTTCCTCTGTCCATTGGATTCCCCAGACAATAATACTTGAATGGGTTACCATTTCCTCCCCCAGGGGATCTTCCCAATCCATGGATTAAACCTGCATCTCTTTCATCTCCTGCATTGGCAGATAGGTTCTTTACCACTAGTACCACCTGGGAAGTCCACAAGAATACACAGAAGAACTATAGAAAAAAGCTCTTCATGACTCAGATAATCACGATGGTGTGATCACTCACCTAGAGCCAGACATCCTGGAATTCGAAGTCAAGCGGGCCTTAGGATGTATCACTACAAACAAAGCTAGTGGAGGTGATGGAATTCCAGTTGAGCTATTTCAAATCCTGAAAGATGATGCCGTGAAAGTGCTGCACTCCATATGACAGCAAATTTGGAAAACTCAGCAGTGGCCACATGACTGGAAAAGGTCAGTTTTCATTCCAATCCCAAAGAAAGGCAATGCCAAAAAATGCTCAAACTGCCGCACAATTGCACTCATCTCACACGCTAGTAAAGTAATGCTCAAAATTCTCCAAGCCAGGCTTCAGCAATACGTGAACTGTGAACTTCCAGATGTTCAAGCTGGATTTAGAAAAGGCAGAGGAACCAGAGATCAAATTGCCAACACCCATAGGATCATCGAAAAACCAAGAGAGTTCCAGAAAAACATCTACTTCTGCTTTATTGAGTATGTCAAAAGCCTTTGACTGGGTGGATCACAACAAACTGGAAAATTCTTCAAGAGATGGGAAATACTGGACCACCTGACCTGCCTCCTGAGAAATCTGTATGCAGGTCAAGAAGCAATAGTTAGAACTGGACATGGAACAACAGACTGGTTCCAAATAGGAAAAGGAGTACATCAAAGCTGTATATTATCACCCTGCTTATTTAACTTTTATGAAGAGTACATCATGTGAAATGGTGGGCTGGGTGAAGCAATAAGATGGAATCAAGATTGCTGGGAGAAATATCAATAATTCAGATATGCAGATGACACCACCTTTATGGCAGAAAGCAAAGAACTAAAGAGCCTCTTGATGAAAGTGAAAGAGGAGAGTGAAAAAGTTGGCTTAAAACTCAACATTCAGAAAACTAGGATCATGGCATCTGGTCCCATCACTTCATGGCAAATAGATGGGAAAACAGTGGAAACACTGACAGACTTTATTTGGGGGCTCCAAAATCACTGCAGATGGTGACTGCAGTCATGAAATTAAAAGATGCTTGCTCCTTGGAAGAAAAGTTATGACCAACTAGAGAGCATATTAAAAAGCAGAGACATTATTTTGTCAATGAAAGTCTGTCTAGTCAAAGCTATGTTTTTTTCTAGTAGTCATATATGGATGTGAGAGTTGAACTATAAAGAAAGCTGAGCACCAAAGAATTGATGCTTTTGAACTGTGGTGTTGGAGAAGACTCTTGAGAGTCCCTTGGACTGCAAGGAGATCCAACCAGTCCATCCTAAAGGAAATCAGTCCTGGGTGTTCATTGGAAAGATTGATGTTGAAGCTGAAACTCCAATACTTTGGCCACCTATGCGGAGAACTGACTCATTTGAAAAGACCCTGATGCTAGGAAAGATTGAGGGCAGGAGGAGAAGGGGATGGCTGATATAGTTGGATAGCATCACTGACTCAATGGATATGAGTTTGAGTAAACTCCAGGAGTTGGTGATGGACAGGGAGGACTGGCATGCTGCAGTCCATGGAATCGCAAAGAGTCGGACACAACTAAGTGATTGAACTGAACTGAACTGATGTATTATTTTACGCAGTTTATTGTATTAGGGGCTTACCAGAAAATCCCATGGGCGGAGGAGCCTAGTAGGCTGCAGTCCATGGGGTCATGAAGAGTTCGACACGACTGAGCGACTTCACTTTCACTTTTCACTTTCATGCATTGGAGAAGGAAATGGCAGCCCACGCCAGTGTTCTTGCCTGGAGAATCCCAGGGATGGGGGGAGCCTGGTGGGCTGCCGTCTATGGGGTCATACAGAGTTGGACACGACTGAAGCAACTTAGCAGCAGCAGCAGCAACAGCAGGTGGCACAGTGGTAAAGAATCTGCCTGCCAATGCAGGAGATGCAGGTTCCATCCCTGTCAGGAAGAACCCCTGGAGGAGGAAATGGAAGTCCACTCCAGTATTCTTGCCTGGAAAATTCCATGGACAGAGGAGTCTTGTGGGCTACAGTCCGTGGCGTCGCTAAAGAGTCCAACAGGACTGAATGAGCACACATGCACATTATTATATTACATATTTTTCTTCTGAGTTTTAAAGATACGAAAATTAAAACATCCTTGCAGGTCCGTAAAAAATATCATAGACCCTAGACCCCATGCCTACTGGGTTTCATGGACCTCTGGGCCCTGCACATAGCTCATTTTGAGATGGGACAGCCTCATCCTTTTTTGTGTGACTTTTTTTTTTCGTTAATAGGGTTCATTTTGAGGGTAGCTTTAGGTCTATTAGCAGAAACTAAACTATTTGATCAAGTGCCTGCTAATAGCCCCGAATTAAGTTTCAGAGCCCTAGATCACAAGTGCAATAGAAGTTTCTGTTTGTTCACGGTGAGGTAACAAAGTCAGCACATGTGAAAGTTGGAAAGGTGCACTTCTTTTGTGTAAAAGGATCTCAGCTAGAGGAGAGACATGGGGAGGAACGGCGAGGTGGGAGGGAGAGAGGAAAAGAAAGAAAGGAAGAGGATAAAGGGACTCTCTTACCTCGTAATTGTTTCCACTGTGAATGGGGTCTAGAAAAGGAGAGGGGAGCAGCAGTGACTCAGTAATGAGGGTTGCAATTCTAGGTTTAGTTGCAAGATGGCCAGATCCTGATCTTGTTCAAGTCGGTTGTGACTAGCTGGGTAGTCTGCAATACAGAGGACATGACAGAGTCTCGTGGCATGGCACAGCATAGATTTCAGCCTGCAGGTAGTGGGGTTTCTGTCTTTGTGGTCTCACTTGTTTGTGAGTTGGCTTTGATTGACTTTTTTTTTTTAATTATTTATTTTTATTTGGCTGTGCCAGGTTGTAGTTGCCGCATGAGGGATCCTTGATCCTCGTTGTGGCGTGCAGAATCTTCACTTGCAGCATGGGGGATCTAGTTCCCATTGAAGCTGAGCCCGCTGCATTGGGAGTGCAAAGTCTTAGCCGCTCCCAGGGAAATCCTCTGATTGACTCTTGAAGTGAACATTAACCTCTAGACTGTGGATTATGATATAACTTATTGAGGCCAACTGACATGGCATTTGCACCTATGAATAGAAAATCTTCAGACTCCAATAATGTTTGTTAAATGGTCTACTTCAATAACAGGTAACATACGCCTGTCTCATAACTGTGGCCACTAGGTCATAGTAGAAAGTCTCATGAATCGCACAGGGCCATCTTATTGTCCCAGCACATACTGATGCCATGGCAGTGCAAGTATTGTTGAATTAGTAAGTTCTTTGTGACTCACAGAATACTGAAATGTGTCTCACTTAGCCTTCACAATGTTTCTTCTAGAACCACTTAACCGATGATCCAATGAGAAGGAAAAAGATCTTTATTGGATAACTGGGATTAGAAAGGTGTATCAGCTGTTTCTGTGTGAATGAGCTTGTCATAACAACCACCATTTATTTGCTCATGAGTCTATGGGTTGGCAACTCGGGCTGCAATTCCTCAGCGAACTTGTTTCTGCTCCACATGGTGTCAGCTGGGCTCACACCTCCAGCTTCATTTGACTGAGGTGGCTGCCAGCTATGACAGCCGAGACCCCTCTCCACATGCCTGTCCGTCATCCTCGCCAGGTTTCCAGACCGAGGCATTTTACGACCTATTCTTAGAACGTCTGCAGTATTAATTCCACCACATTCTATTAGTCAAAGCAAGTCACAGGGCCAACACTGAGTCAAGATGTGGGAAAACAAACTCTACTTCTTGATGAGAGTTGTTACGAAGAATTTGTGGCTGCGTTTAATCAACCCCAGGAGGTTTAGTAAGAGCTTTGATTAGGTACCTTCCCGCTTCTTGGTTTTATACTTTAAGAAGCTGAATTTCTCTTTCATTTGGTCTGAGGAATATGTATGTACAATGTTTTACTTTGTGTAAGATAAAAGTTAAGAGAAAATGATCGGGTTAGCCAAAAAATTTCATTTGAGTTTTCAGTAACGTGAAAATCCCAAATGAACTTTTTGGCCAATCCAATACTTTACAGAAGAATAAGTGACAGGCAGCGATCATTTTTCACCTGTCCAATATTCCCACATCAATATATCCAAGAGGGAGAGGAAGCAGCAACTCATGTATCTGATGGGAACAAGGAGGAAAAGAACAATTCCCAAAATGGTGAGACACAGAACAGAGTGGATGATCCAAGAACAGAGCTAAGGATGAAGCCAGAGAAGTATATGGAAACCAGATGGTGCAGAGCTACAGAGCCATGCCCACAAAGGTAGATTTGTCATGAAACTTAAGTTTCAGTTGCCCTAATCTTTTTTCTCAGTAGAAGGCTTCCCCAGTGGCTCAGACGGTAAAGAATCTGCCTGCAATGCAGGAAACCTGGGTTCGATCCCTGGGTTGGGAAGATCCCCTGGAGGAGGGCACAGCAGTGCACTCCAGTTTTCTTGCCTGGAGAATCTCCATGGACAGAGGAGCCTGATGGTACAGTCCATGGGGTTACAAAGAGTCGGACAAGACTGAGCTACTAAGCACAACACAGCCCAATAGGTTTTTACTTATTATATTTCAGCTTTATTGAGGTATAATGGACAAACACAATTCTAAGATATTTAAAGTGCACAACATGATTTGATATATGTACACATTGTGAAAGTGGTCCCCCCCACTTTGAGTTAGTGAACACATTCCTCATTTCACATATTTGCCCTTTGTATGTGTACATGTGTGTGTGTATGAGAAAGAAAGAACATTTAGGTTCTATTCTCTCGGAAAATTTTAAGCATACAATACAGTTAACTATTGCTGCCATATTACACAATGATCTTCAGACTTATGCACCTTATAACTGAAATTTTGTACCCTTTTAATAACTTCTCCCTATTTCCCTGGCAACCATCATTCTCTTCTGTTTCTATGAGTCTGACTTTTCTTGTAGATTCCATGTGTAAGTGATGCCATGAAGTATTTGTCTTTCTCTGTCTTTTCACTTAGCCTAATGCCCTAAAGATCCATCCATGTTGTCACAAATGGCAGGATTTCCTTCTTTTAAAAGCTGAATACTACTCCATTGCATGTACATAGCACATCTTTATCCATCCATCTGTTGACATATATTTCGGTTATTTATATATGTTGGCTATTATGAATACTGCTGCAATAAACATGCAAGTACAGATATATTCTTGAGATCCTGTTTCCATTTTCTTTGGCTATATGCCTAGAAGTGAGATTCCTGAATCATACGATAGTTCTATTTTTAATTTTTGAGACACCTTCAGACCATTTTCTATTTGGATAACCAGTTTACATTCCCATCAACAATGTGTCAGAGTTCTCTTCCTTCCACATCCTTGCCTTGTGTCCTGTCTTCCTGATGGCAGCCATGGTGTCTTTATCTTTTATTTTTGATAGATTCATTATAATATATCTTGCGTGAGTGAATGCTCAGTTGCTCAGTCATGTCCGACTCTCTGCAACCTCATGGACTGCAGCCCACGAAGCTCCTTTGTCCATGGGATTTTTCCCTGCAGGAATAATGGAGTGGGTTGCCATTTCCTTCTCCAGGGGATCTTCCCGACCCAGGGATTGAACTTGAGTCTTCTGTGTCTCCTGCACTGCAGGCAGATTCTTTACTGTTGACCACTAGGATATGTCTGAGAGAAGGTCATTTTGCATTGAGATAAGGTATAATAGCATTATGAATACAGATGTCCAAATCTCTCCTCAGGGTCAGGAAGTTCTCAGCTATTATTTCTTTTTTTTCCTCCCTTTTAAAGTGCACAGTGTTTAATGACTAAGTAATTGCAAAAGTGAAAGTGAAGTGAAGTCGCTCAGTCGTATCCGACTCTTTTCGACCCCATAGACTGTAGCCTACCAGGCTTCTCTGTCCATGGGATTTTCCAGGCAATAGTACTGGAGTGGATTGCCATTTCCTTCTCCAGGGGATCTTCCCAACCCAGGGCTGGAACCCAGGTCTCCCACATTGTAGACAGATGCTTTACCATCTGAGCCACAACATCACCACTAATTCCAGAGCATTTTCATCACCTGAGTTCTTATTTCTTGATACAATCTTCCTGCCTCCTCTTTCTCTTCTTCTCCTGGAAACCTGTTTATTCTAATATCTGTATGTTTCCTTGCATCCCATAGATCATGTATGACTTCTTTGCTCTTTTTCTTCCACCCTTCTTTGTTTCCCTCTGATTGGGTTATTTCAAAGTTCCTGTCCTCTAGGTAACTTGTTCTGTTTTCCCTTTGATCTACTCTGGTACAGATTTTCTCTATTGCATTTTTCATTTCATTCTTGAATTCTTCAGCTCCAGAAATTCTGCTTGGTTCTTTTTTATGCTTTATATTTCTTAGTTAAATTTCTCACTTTGTTTACTTTTTTCCCTGATATCTTTGAGTTGTCTGTTTCTTGTAGCTCATTGACTTTGTCAGAACAGCCATTTTTAATTCTTCAGCAGCTAGATCAGAAGGGCTTATGCCTCTGAGCTCAGTTATTGGAGGATTATTGTTAATTTTTGGTGCCATTTCCTTGATTCTCTGTGTTCCTTATAGCTTTGCATTGATGCTTTTGCATTTGAAGTAGCAGTCTTCTCAAAAGATTACTAGTTGCCTTCTGACGGGGTGTATTTTTTTATTGGTCCTATTATATCTGGGCTTTCCCCTCTGCCTTTGTATAGGTCTACCTGCTCCACACGTCTTTCTTTTATTGCCGAATTCTCAAGCTTTTAGGTTGTCTCTAGTTCTTTCAACTCCTTCGGCTGACTGCTGGAATCTCTTGTTTTCCAGAAGGTGGAGCTATAGCTCAAGTTTGTGGCTTCTCCCTCATCCACAGATCCTGGTCTGTTTTTCTGATTGCACTGATTTTACCAGACTCTCTTGCCACTGCCCTCAGAGGCAAGCCAGCTAAAGAGAGCGGGGTGATGTGCCTTTAGTCCTGGGGCACTTGGGGTGCCTGCAGGCTGGTGGGGAGACCCTCAGGTGAGGTCCTCCCAGTGGCTTGTGGGCGAGCTTCCTGTTGGGAGTCCTGAGCTCAGTCCGCAGGAACTGCATCCCTTTACTGTCCTTTGGTATTTTTAATCTGCCTCTTTCCTGATCTCCTCCCACCCACCCATCACGAAAGTCCTGTCTCAGTGCTAGGGACACTGCTGGAGAGAAATGGGTTTCTCCAGCTGTGTTCTGTACTCAGCCAGAGACTCACTTCCCTTTCCCCTTGGGCAAGGTGTCCGTGGAACAGCTCAGCCCCTCTGTGTCAGTGTGAAGAAGGGGCAGCACTGGCAGAGTTCCTCTTATTTTCTCCACTGTGTGCAAACTCATGTGTTTGTGTTTTTTTTTTTTTTTTCTAACAGCTTTCTGAATCTTTTTTTTCAGAAGGCCAGAATTCTCTTCCAACACTGGCTATTTGCCCAAGTTAACACTCTCCACATCTTCCCTGGCCACAGCCAAGAGGGTTTGGGGCAGGTTTGCTGGCTCTTCTGGTCCCACAGCCTTTTCTGAAGTCTGTCTGCCTATTAATAGATGCACAGGTAGGCAAGAGTCCTCTTGGGTCCCTTGGTGTATAGTCCTGGATCCCACAAGGTCCACAAGGTGTTTTTATTCATGGATGAAGGCCTAATTAGGTGTTTTTAACATGGACAAAAAGAAGGGACATCCTATGCTGACATGAGGATTATCAGTTCAGTTCACTTGCTCGGTCGTATCTGACTCTTTGTGACCCCATGGACTACAGCACACCAGGCATCCCTATCCATCACCAACTCCCAGAGTTTACTCAAACTCATGTCCATTGAGCTGGTGATGCCATCCAACCATCCCATCCTCTGTTGTCCCCTTCTCCTCCCGCCTTCAATCTTTCCCAGCATCAGGGTCTTTTCCAATGAGTCAGTTCTTCACATGAGGTGGCCAAAGTATTGGAGTTTCAGATTCAGCATCAGTCCTTCCAATGAATATTCAAGACTGATTTCTTTTAGGATGGACTGGTTGGATCTCTTTGCAGTCCAAGGGGCTCTCAAGAGTCTTCTCCAACACCACAGTGGGATTGTACATTTTTCTAAGGTTTCCTGTATGTGTGTGTGTGTGTGTGTGTGTGTGCATGTGTGTGCTGTCACTTCAGTCGTCTGCAACTCTTTGCAACACTATGGACCATAGCCTGCCAAGCTCCTCTGCCCATGGGATTCTCCAAGCAAGAATACTGGAGTGGATTGCCAGGCCATCCTCCAGGGGATCTTCTTGACCCAGGGATCAAACCTACCTTTCTTATGACTTATGCATTGGCAGGTAGGTTCTTTACCACCAGCACCACCTGGGAAGCCCTAATGATGCCCATGTATGACCTAAGTCAGAGAAAACATTCAGTTCTCAGTTTCACCACTTTGTGTGGGTATGCTCAGTCACTCATTCACGTCTGACTCTCTGCTGAACATTTTTATTTGTGACTTTAAAATACTTAAAAGAAAAATAGAATAATGTTGAAACAAATTTGAGATAACTTCTTTGCAATCTTTAGAAAAAATTTAGTGGAGAACTACATTAACTCTTCTTGCTTATATGACGGTAAATGCTTTTCACAGATCAGTTGACTGATTCCCTCTCACTTTCCTTTCCACTGAAGCCGTACCTTGGTGTCCATGTTCACCCAGATCCCTGAAATAACTTCTAACTTGTCTCCATAGACCTATTCTTGTCTCTCTCTGAGCAGCGGTTCCCTGCCAAGTGACCCCAGCCCGGTATCAGCATCACCTAATATCTTAACTTGGCTGCCATAACAAAGTACCACAGCCTGGGTGGCTCAAACAACAGAAATTTACTTCTCATAATTCAAGAGATTGGAAGCGCAAGATCAAGGTGCCCACATGGTTGGGTTCTGATAAGAGCTTGCTTCCTGGATTGTAGACAGCTGCATCCTACCTGTGTCCTTACATAGCACAGAAAGTGAAGTCTCTCCTTCAGATCAGATCAGATCAGTTGCTCAGTCGTGTTTGACTCTTTGCGACCCCATGAATCGCAGCACGCCAGGCCTCCCTGTTCATCACCAACTCCTGGAGTTAACCCAGGCTCACGTCCATCGAGTCAGTGATGCCATCCAGCCATCTCATCCTCTGGCGTCCCCTTCTCCTCCTGCCCCCAATCCCTCCCAGCATCAGAGTCTTTTCCAATGAGTCAACTCTTCGCGTGAGGTGGCCAAAGTACTGGAGTTTCAGCTTTAGCATCAGTCCTTCCAATGAACACCCAGGACTGATCTCCTTTAGGATGGACTGGTTGGATCTCCTTGCAGTCCAAGGGACTCTCAAGAGTCTTCTCCAACACCACAGTTCAAAAGCATCAATTCTTCAGTGCTCAGCCTTCTTCACAGTCCAACTCTCACATCCATACATGACCACAGGAAAAACCATAGCCTTGACTAGACGGACCTTTGTTGGCAAAGTAATGTCTCTGCTTTTGAATATGCTATCTAGGTTGGTCATAACTTTCCTTCCAAGGAGTAAGCCTCTTTTCATTTCATGGCTGCAATCACCATCTGCAGTGATTTTGGAGCCCAGAAAAAAAAAGGCTGACACCGTTTCCACTGTTTCCCCATCTATTTCCCATGAAGTGATGGGACCGGATGCCATGATCTTCGTTTTCTGAATGTTGAGCTTTAAGCCAACTTTTTCACTCTCCACTTTCACTTTCATCAAGAGGCTTTTGAGTTCCTCTTCACTTTCTGCCATAAGGGTGGTGTCATCTGCATATCTGAGGTTATTGATATTTCTCCCGACAATCTTGATTCCAGCTTGTGTTTCTTCCAGCCCAGCGTTTCGTATGATGCATAGAAGTTAAATAAACAGGGTGACAATATACAGCCTTGACATACTCCTTTTCCTATTTGGAACCAGTCTGTTGTTCCATGTCCAGTTCTAACTGTTGCTTCCTGACCTGCATACAGATTTCTCAAGAGGCAGATCAGGTGGTCTGGTATTCCCATCTCTTTCAGAATTTTCCACAGTTTATTGTGATCCACACAGTCAAAGGCTTTTGCATAGTCAAGAAAGCAGAAATAGATGTTTTTCTGGAACTCTTGCTTTTTTGATGATCCAGCAGATATTGGCAATTTGATCTCTGGTTCCTCTGCCTTTTCTAAAACCAGCTTGAACATCAGGAAGTTCATGGTTCACATATTGCTGAAGCCTGGCTTGGAGAATTTTGAGCATTACTTTAGTAGCGTGTGAGATGAGTGCAATTGTGCTGTAGTTTGGAGACTAATCCCCTCATGGGGACCCCCACCTTCACAACCTCACTGAAACCTAATTACCTCCATAAAACTCCTCATCCAGATATCACCACATTGAGGGTTACGACTTCAACAGGTGAATTTGCCAGGGACACAATTCAGCCCATGGTGCTGCTACCAAAATTTTGGCTTTCTCTGCCTACCAGCATTGAATAAGAGAATACAGAGATAAGAGTTTGGAGGAAGTAGGAAGATAGCCTTAATCCTCAAGCCAGCAGAGAGAGCGCAGTAGCCTCCTGCCTCAAGCATTTTATCTCCCCTCCTTGGGGAATCAAGGGGATCATATAGTTAGGGCTCACACTCAGGGGTTGGAGATAAAGAGCCAAGGTGTAAGGATCCTGTATTCTTCTTTCTTTTTGCATTGTTTCAAAACATTCAATAGACTGGCGTCAGTTAGCCCAGTAATTTGTGTCTGGCAGTCTGGTAGTTGGATCCATTGTCCTTTGTGGTTGCATTGCAACTTTCTTTCTGTAATGCAAAAAAAAGGAAAAACAAACTACAAATGGTGGTTTGAGGAAAGAGCTCTGTAAAGTTAAGCATCAGGATGTGACTTGCATACAGTTAGAAGATAATAGATGCAGAGTGTGGCTCATGCAGAGTTAGAGGGTGACAGATGCATAGGTGCAGGATATAGTTTACATAACAAGTTCAGTTAGTCAGTTCAGTCACTCAGTCATGTCCGTCGCTTTGCAACCCCATGGACTGCAGCATGCCAGGCTTCCCTGTCCATCACCAAACTCCCAGAGCTTGCTCAGACTCCTGTCCATTGAGTCAGTGATGCCATTCAACCATCTCATCCTCTGTCATCCCCCTTTCCTCCTGCCTTCAGTCTTCCCCAGCATAAGAGTCTTTTCCAATGAGTTAGTTCTTCACTTCAGGTGGCCAAAATATTGGAGTTTCAGCTTCAGCATCAGTCCTTCCAATGAATATTCAGGACTGATTTCCTTTAGGATGAACTGGTTGGATGTCCTTGCAGTCCAAGGGACTTTCAAGAGTCTTCTCCAACATCACAGTTCAAAAGCATCGATTCTTCAGTGCTCAGCTTTCATTATAGTCCAACTTTCACATCTATACATGACTACTAGAAAAAAACATAGCTTTGACTAGACAGACCTTCGTTGACAAAATAATGTCTCTGCTTTTTAATATGCTCTCTAGTTGGTCATAACTTTTCTTCCAAGGAGCAAGCATCTTTTAATTTCATGGCTGCAATCACCATCTTCAGTGATTTTTGGAGCCCCCAAAAATAAAGTCTGTCACTGTTTCCACTGTTTTTCCATCTATTTGCCATGAAGTGATGGGACCAGATGCCATGATCCTAGTTTTCTGAATGTTGAGTTTTAAGCCAACTTTTTCACTCTCCTCTTTCACTTTCATCAAGAGGCTCTTTAGTTCTTTGCTTTCTACCATAAAGGTGGTGTCATCTGCGTATCTGAATTTATTGATATTTCTCCCAGCAATCTTGATTCCATCTTATTGCTTCACCCAGCCCACCATTTCACATGATGTATTCTGCATAAAAGTTAAATAAGCAGGGTGATAATATACAGCTTTGATGTACTCCTTTTCCTATTTGGAACCAGTCTGTTGTTCCATGTCCAGTTCTAACTATTGCTTCTTGACCTGCATACAGATTTCTCAGGAGGCAGGTCAGGTGGTCCAGTATTTCCCATCTCTTGAAGAATTTTCCACAGTTTATTGTGATCCACACAAAGACTTTGGCATAGCCAATAAAGCAGAAGCAGTTGTTTTTCTGGAACTCGCTTTTTTTGATGATCAAACGGATGTTGGCAATTTGGTCTCTGGTTCCTTTCCCTTTTCTAAATGCAGCTTGAACATCTGGAATTTCTCTAGTCTTTCAGAAGACTAACAGAAAAGAAGAAAACTTAGTTACCAATGCAGACTACAGATTAGGAACAATTAAAGTACAGAAGGACTCAAAAGGCAAAAGAGAAAAATAAAATTTTTTCTTATTTCACTGCAACAATATCCCTCTTATCCAACCCACATCTGGATGCTCACCATTCAAAAGCCGATACAGAGGCCATGTTGGTGGAAAGAAAAGTTTGCTTTATTTTGAACGACAGCAACCGCAGTGGGGAGTGTGAGGGGGCCAGGTGTCTGTCCAAAGGCTGACTCTCCCAGTGACAATCAGTTGGGTAAGAGCTTTTATAGGCTGAAGGAGGAACTACATGCAGAAACAACATAATCAGCTCTGACAATCATTTTGAAACTGGTCATCAGTGGTCTAACCAGCATCAGGTCATCTTGATTGTTTTAAGCACAGTTAATCTTCAGAAGGGGACAACAGAGGACGAGATAGTTGGATGGCATCACCAACTCAATGGACTTGAGTTTGAGCAAACTCTAGGAGATAGTGAAGGAAAGGGAAGCCTAGCATGCTGCAGTCCATGGGGTTGCAAAGAGTTGGACACGACTGAGTGACTGAACAACAACAGTTAATCTTCAGTTCCAGGGTCGGTTTGTTTTCATTTCTTGAAGCCAGTTCTCAGAATTGTGGCAGCTTATGTCTTGGCTTTAGTCTGGTCATCATGTAATTAACTTCTCATCCTGGTAGGGGTTTCAGTCTCTATAACACAGCTCACAGGATATGGCTCAGAATATTATCTCTAGCCCTTGAAAAAGGAACAAAAGGTCCTTGATTATGCTTAATGACTGGACTGTCATTATTTAGTCTCCTTTGACTATTTTCCTTTGTTTCTTCACGTTCTCACTTCTCTGATTAAACTTATTCTTTGGCTGAAGTTTTCCATAGACAAACGGAAGGCCGAGGATATGCGGGGGCAAGGACATAGAGTCCTGCTCCATTTCAGCACCTAGAACTTGTTTTAAGGCACAGTCTCAAGCCTTGCCCCAAACCTACTGATTCAGACACCCTGGAGGTGGGGCCCAGCGATTTATATTTTACCTAGGTGGTACTGATGCGTGCTCAAGTATGAGAACCGCTGCTGCAAACCACTCTCTTCACTGTACCTTTTTAACAATGAAAATGGATCATATCATGGAGTTCCCACTGCACTCACAGGGAAACACAGGCTTGCATTAGAACCTTCAAGGCCTCTGCACTTTGTCCTTTTTCTACCTTTTTTTCCCTTCATTTTGTGACTCCCTTGGCTTATCATGTGTCACACTTGCAGCCTTCCTTCAAAGTGAAAGTCAAAGTGAAAGTGAAGTCGCTCAGTCCTCTCTGACTCTTTGCTACCCTGTGGACTGTAGCCCACCAGGCTCCTCTGTCCATGGGATTTTCCAGACAAGAATACTGGAGTTCCTTGCCATTCCTCAAAGATTCTAAGTTCTTTCCTGTCCCAGGGGTAAAGAAAAAAATGTTGCCTGCCATTCCAGTGCTTTAAAGATGAAACCATTAGCCCCTACAGTCACCTTCGGGGAATTCAGGATGGCTCCTAGATAGTTAAGATACATATCTAAGGAGAAATGTCAAATGACCCCAGAGTCTTGCATTTCCCCACGCAGAGAAAGGCACTAAAATCATTAACTTGACATGTTTGTTCCTTATGATTAGCAGTAATCTCTTGATGCTTGACTACATTTTTTTCCAAGCAAAAAAAGTTCAGAGACATCCTGGCTCCTCTTTTACCTCTTGGAGCAGTTTCTCAGAGGTATCTGACATTGTTTCCCAGGCCACAGTCTTCAGTAAGGCCTGTGGATAAAGTTTAACTCACTACTTATACATGCTGCATTTTGCTTTTAGTCAACACAGGACATAGGCACTTGATTTGTTTTTTTAATTTTTAAGATATTTAATTTAAAATTGTTATATATTAATACCATTAATATGAATTTTTATTTAGTTCATTATGGATGCTGAGTTTTGTGCTCAGCATTTTAAGAAAAACATTTTAAGGTGTCCGTTCTCAGGGAAATTCAGTTCAGCTCAGTCGTGTCCGATTCTGCGACCCCATGAATTGCAGCACGCCAGGCCTCCCTGTCCATCACCAACTCCCAGAGTTCACTCAAACTCACGTCCATTGAGTCAGTGATGCCATCCAGCCATCTCATCCTCTGGCGTCCCCTTCTCTTCCTGCCCCCAATCCCTCCCAGCATCAGAGTCTTTTCCAGTGAGTCAACTTTTCACATCAGGTGGCCAAAGTATTGGAGTTTCAGCTTTAGCGTCATTCCTTCCAAAGAACACCCAGGACTGATCTCCTTTAGAATGGACTAGTTGGATCTCTTTGCAGTCCAAGGGACTCTCAAGAGTCTTCTCCAACACCACAGTTCAAAAGCATCAATTCTTTGGCACTCAGCTTTCTTCACAGTCCAACTCTCACATCCACACATGACCACTGGAAAAACCATAGCCTTGGCTAGATGGACCTTTGTTGGCAAAGCTTTTGAATATGCAATCTAGGGTGGTCTTGAGAAACCTATATGCAGGTCAGGAAGCAACAGTTAGAACTGGACATGGAACAACAGACTGGTTCCAAATAGGAAAAGGAGTACGTCAAGGCTGTATATTGTCACCCTGCTTATTTAACTTCTATGCAGAGTACATCATTAGAAACGCTGGGCTGGAAGAAGCACAAGCTGGAATCAAGATTGTCGGGAGAAATATCAATAACCTCAGATATGCAGATGACACCACCCTTATGGCAGAAAGTGAAGAGGAACTCAAAAGCCTCTTGATGAAAGTGAAAGAGGAGAGTGAAAAAGTTGGCTTAAAGCTCAACGTTCAGAAAACTCAGCTCATGGCATCTGGTCCCATCACTTCATGGCAAATAGATGGGGAAACAGTGGAAACAGTGTCAGACTTTATTTTGGGGGGCTCCAAAATCACTGCAGATGGTGATTGCAGCCATGAAATTAAAAGACCCTTACTCTTTGGAAGGAAAGTTATGATTGAGATTAGAGTATAGGATAATGGTTGTCCGTTTTGTTTTTTTTTTTAACTGGCATAATTAGGTTTTAATTTTATTAAAAATTAGCACACAGACTCTTTAGATGTACAGGTTTCTGATTACTAACATATGCATAAATTCATGTGCCCTCTGCCTGAAATCTTCTTGTTTGGCTGTTCGCAGAGCTGACTTATCTCTGCATGTCTCAGCAAATTGTCTCCTCTGAAATGAAGCTTCCTTTCTTGACCAACTTGTGTAAAGTGGTATGATTACCCACTCTCCCCCCACAACTGCTCTCTACCATCCAATTTATTTCTCATGCCAACTCATTACAGCCTGAATTAGTGTTTGTTTACTTGTTTCTTTCTCCCATCTCAAGAATGTGAACTCCACATGGAAGAAACCTTACCTGTCTTGTTCACCACCGTCACTGCCTGGGGAGTACCTGGTACATAGCAGGTATTCAGCACAACTTTGTGTATGAATGAATGAATGAATGATTGTGGCTGGTGAACGCCTTCATCTTTAAGGGAGTGGGCTACGCAGCCTGTTACATTCCTTCAAAGTTTGAGTCAGTGCAAATTTTAAAAAGTTAACCAACAGCTCTGTCTTCCTGCTGCTCTACTCTGTATCTGTCATTTATCATTTTCTCCACAATCAGAGGGAACTGTTTACCCCCGGAACTGGTTCTCCCATTTCTTCTCTGAGTTCGTGGCTTATAGTGGAAAGATCCTAGAGGAAAATTGGGGATAAAAGGTGAAGGAAGGATTATCCAAGAAAGAGCAAATAATTGAATGAATGAGTGGATTGTAGAACACCCAAACCAATAGAAAGAGAAACAGTTAGAATTAAAGGAAACCTCTCAATCTGGAAAAAGTCGGGAAAGCATGACAAAAACAAAATAAGGTTAGATAATAGAAATCTGAAAAGACTTATTACAATAATATGAATTTGTTGAATTTACCTATTAAAAATCAAAGAAAACTGTCATGTTTCTATGGACAGGGACACTGTCTTATTCATAATCTATTACTACATTGAATAACCTTGGCTGAGCACCTATGATTCTTCTGCAATTGTGCTAATGTTCATGAAGCAATCTTTACAACAATCCTCTGGTATCTTTTGAGGATTATGTATAATAAATAGTTATTGAATCAATATGATTAATTCAGTTCATGATCAAAATTTATCAAATTGGGTAAAAAAGCTGAATCTATATAACATGTTTTTAAGAGATAAATAAAGATGAGCTACAATAACAAAAGAACAACACCTCCCACTAGATTGATGAGGAAAACAACAAGAAAGTCGCAAATACTTATCCCCAAAAATAGAAAAGGAAAAATCATCACGGATATAGGAGAAATTTTAAATTTTTTGCAATTCTCTTATATAAGTCCATACAATTGCATTTTGAATTGTGGAACATTTGTGTGTTTAAGTTGCTAAAATGTACTTCAAAAGTAGAAGTATCTACTTACTAAACCCATAAGCATCTGTGGAGAAAGATGAGAAATTTGTCAAAGAGCAGTATCTCTTTCCCTCCCACTCTCTAAAAAATTAAAGATCCAAACAGGTTTATAGACCAAGTTTCTTCAAACCTTTAATGAACAAATAATTACTCTATGTTTTGATTTTCTTTGACTTCCTTCCAAGTAAGAAAAGCTTCACAATTTCTCTTATGAATTCCCTGTGGCTCTGTTACCAAAGCATCACGATACTTCACCACAAGAAAACTATAGACTCTGTGACAACGTGGATGGACCTTGAGGGTATTATGCTTAGTGAAATAAGCAGAGAAAGACAAATACTATATGATCTCACTTATATGTGGAATCTAAAAAAAAAAAAAAACGCCCACAGAAAAGGAGATCAGATTTGTGGTCACTAGAGGCAGAGAGTGGGGGTGGGGGAACTGGTAAAGGTGGTCAAAGGTGCAAACTTTCAGTTATAAGATAAATGAATCCTGGGACGTAAGGTACAACACCATGACTCTAACATTGCTCTATGATATATTTGATAGTCACTGAGAGAGTAGATCCTAGAAGCTCTCAACATGGAAAGTATTTTTTTGTATTTTGGTAACTATGAGAGGTGATGGATGTTAACTAAAGTAATCATGCCACAAGATATACATTATATCTCAATAAAACTGGCAGGGGAAAAAAGCTACAAACCAATACACTCATGGGTACTGGAGTAAAAATTTTAATAATATCAAAACATAGAATTTAACAACACTTATTCAAAAAGCTACCTTATGATACAAAGGAGGTCCCATTCTTAGATCATGCATTTACGGGCTAAAGCAGAGAAAGCCAGTCTGATCTGGTGGCTGAAAGTGAAGGGGCCAGGATGAGCAACAGGACAAAGTGTCCAGAGCTCTCAGAGAACACCGCAGCACTGAATGGGGAAGAGGCAAAACCCATTCAGGCTGGCTGCAACCTGAAGAAGCAGGGAGCAGTTCCAGCCTGGGAGAAGCAAGGCACCTCCATGCCACGGTGCTGGGGGCCCACGGCTTTTGGTATATTCCACAGAAACCCTGCCACCTTGATAGTGCTAGCATGGAAGCTGGGGCAAGATGGTCAGAGGTCAGAGGTGACTTGATAGCCATTAGTATGATGACTGGAGAAGACCCAGGTGGGAGAAATGGAGCAGGCTGAGAAATAAGATATTACTAACAGACTGCCCTCCTCTCAGCACTCTTGGTAATGAGTAAACATTTCCTGCGCTGAGTATCTGAGTTCAATGAAGGAAAGTCTCCACTTTAGGAAGAGCACTTAGCACAAAGACCACCTCAACCAAGATGTCGGCCCCCTTGCCACCTTACAAAGAATTATCGCCTTGTAATAGTGTAAAAGTTCAGATGTCTTGGGGCTTCTCAGGAGGCTTAGTGGTAAAGAATCCACCTGCCAGTCAAGAGACACAAGAGACCCAGGTTCGCTCCCTGGGTCGGGAAGATTCCCTGGAGACGGAAATGGCAATCCCCTCCAGTATTCTTGCCTGGAAAATCCCATGGACAGAGGAGCCTGGCAGGCCAGAGTCCTGGTGGTCTACAGTCCATGGGGCCACAAAGAGTGGGCCACGACCGAGGGACTGAGCACTACTAAGCCACTATGTGTCCGGCATGGGCCAGCCACTGAGCTCAAGGCCCGGCTACAGTCCCAGCCCTCCAGAAGGCCACAGTTGTCTGCACAGGTGGCAGAGAAGGAGGAGGATGATCTCAGGCCCAGGGCCCATCCCCCACCGCATGCCACACTGTGGCTTTGGCACTTCAAGGGTTGGGGGCCACCAAGAGCAGAGCTGTGAGGACAGGACAACATTCACACTGAACAGGGCCGCCTGGACAGGCCAGGGAGGCCAGGGCAGGAGCCCGAGGGCCCCCAGGTGCCTGAGCAGGCCCCGGGCTCAGCTGTTGAGGCCTTGAAGTTTAGCCTACGTGACTCAGTGCAGTTGAACTGAAAGCGTGACTTTAACTAAGCTGTTATTTTGTTAAGAATCTCAAAAACAAGTATTCTCTCTAAATGGTTCAGGGGCAACCTCAAAGTTCAGAAGAAAATAAATGAAAAGGCTGTGCCTAGGAAGATTAGATGGCTCCATGGGACAGGGATAGGCTCTGGGGTTTTGACAGTGATTGTCCTGGGGCCTGGACCCGAGGCTGATAAGGGTATTTCCCAGTGCTGTCCCCACGACCTCTTACCTCCTCTCCACTTCTCATTTGGCCAGGATCAAAGACAGCCAGAAGCACCCTTTCTTTGTTGTTGTGCTTTCTTTCTTCTCTCACCGGTTTTGTCCTTACCTCACTCCTGCCTGACTTTGCTCAGAGTTTGTGGCCCACTTGATGTGTCAAGACTAAAGTTCAACAAATGAAGAATCTGTCCTTCCTTCCACCATTCTGCTCAGAAACCAAGTACAAACAGCAGCCGATGCAAAGCCCTCTTACAACATTTTGCAAAAATACCAACACTGACCCTGGCTCAGGCCACAGTACATGAGCACCTTGAAGGGAAACTCACAGGCTGCCCTGTTCTGAAATAACAGACAATAACTGAAACTGCTGTGAACCAAAGCAAAGCGTGCTTGCTGACAAGTTTCTTGAAGAACTTATCAACAGAGCCAATTAGCTTTGCCCTCCCTCCTGTGAGAAGAGAATGGAGGTGGTTTTATCCTGCAGTAATCTCACACTTTACTAGAGTGTGAGATGAGTGCAATTGTGCTGTAATTTGAGCATTCTTTGGCATTGCCTTTCTTTGGGATTGGAATGAAAACTGACCTTTTCCAGTCCTGTGGCCACTGCTGACTTTTCCAAATTTGCTGGCATATTGAGTGCAGCACTTTCACAGCATCATCTTTCAGGATTTGAAAGAGCTCAACTGGAATTCCATCACTTCCACTAGCTTTGTTCGTAGTGATGCTTCCTAAGGCCCACTTGACTTCACATTCCAGGATGTCTGGCTCTACGTCAGTGATCACACCATCGTGATTATCTGGGTCGTGAAGCTCTTTTTTGTACAGTTCTTCTGTGTATTCTTGCCACCTCTTCTTAATATCTTCTGCTTCTGTTAGGTCCACACCATTTCTGTCCTTTATTGAGCCCATCTTTGCATGAAATGTTCCCTTGGTATCTCTAATTTTCTTGAAGAGAGCTCTAGTCTTTCCCATTCTGTTGTTCTCTATTTCTTTGCATTGTTCACTGAGGAAGACTTTCTTATCTCTTCTTGCGATTCTTTGGAACTCTGCATTCAGATGCTTATATCTTTCCTTTTCTCCTTTGCTTTTTGCTTCTCTTCTTTTCACAGCTATTTGTAAGGCCTCCCCAGACAGCCATTTTGCTTTTCTGCATTTCTTTTCCATGGGGATGGTCTTGATCCCTGTCTCCTGTACAATGTCACGAACCTCATTCCACAGTTCATCAGGCACTCTGTCTATCAGATCTAGGCCCTTAAATCTATTTCTCACTTCCCCTGTATAATCATAAGGGATTTGATTTAGGTCATCCCTGAATGGTCTAGTGGTTTTCCCTACTTTCTTAAATTTCAGTCTGAATTTGCAATAAGGAGTTCATGATCTGAGCCACAGTCAGCTCCCGTCTTGTTTTTGCTAACTGTATAGAGCTTCTCCATCTTTGGCTGCAAAGAATATAATCAATCTGATTTTGGTGTTGACCATCTGGTGATATCCATGTGTAGAGTCTTCTCTTGTGTTGTTGTTACACGCTAGTAAAGTAATGCTCAAAATTGTCCAAGCCAGGCTTCAGCAGTACATGAACCATGAACTTCCAGATGTTCAAGCTGGTTTTAGAAAAGGCAGAGGAACCAGAGATCAAATTGCCAACATCTGCTGGATCATGGAAAAAGCAAGAGAGTTCCAGAAAAACATCTATTTCTGCTTTATTGACTATGCCAAAGCCTTTGACTGTGTGGATCACAATAAACTGTGGAAAATTCTGAAAGAGGTGGGAATACCAGACCACCTGATCTGCCTCTTGAGAAATCTGTATGCAGGTCAGGAAGCAACAGTTAGAACTGGACATGGAACAACAGACTGGTTCCAAATAGGAAAAGGAGTACGTCAAGGCTGTATATTGTCACCCTGTTTATTTAACTTATATGCAGAGTACATCATGAGAAATTCTGGGCTGGAAGAAGCACAAGCTGGAATCAAGATTGCTGGGAGAAATATCAATAACCTCAGATATGCAGATGACACCACCCTTATGGCAGAAAGTGAAGAGGAACTCAAAAGCCTCTTGATGAAAGTGAAAGTGGAGAGTGAAAAAGTTGACTTAAAGCTCAACATTCAGAAAACGAAGATCATGGCATCCGGTCCCATCACTTCATGGGAAATAGATGGGGAAACAGTGGAAACAGTGTCAGACTTTATTTTTTTGGGCTCCAAAATGACTGCAGATGGTGATTGCAGCCATGAAATCAAAAGATGCTTACTCCTTGGAAGGAAAGTTATGACCAACCTAGATAGCATATTCAAAAGCAGAGACATTACTTTGCCAACAAAGGTCCGTCTAGTCAAGGCTATGGTTTTTCCAGTGTTCATATATAGATGTGAGAGTTGGACTATGAATAAAGCTGAGCACCAAAGAATTGATGCTTTTGAACTGTGGTGTTGGAGAAGACTCTTGAGAGTCCCTTGGACTGCAAGGAGATCCAACCAGTCCATCCTAAATGAGATCAGTCCTGGGTGTTCTTTGGAAGGACTGATGCTGAAGCTGAAACTCCAGTACTTTGGCCACCTCATGTGAAGAGTTGACTCATTGGAAAAGACTCTGATGCTGGGAGGGATTGGGGACAGGAGGAGAAGGGGACGACAAAGGATGAGATGGCTGGATGGCATCACTGACTTGATGGACGTGAGTTTGAGTGAACTCTGGGAGTTGGTGATGGACAGGGAGGCCTGGCGTGCTGCGATTCATGGGGTCGCAAAGAGTTGGACATGACTGAGCGACTGAACTGAACTGAACTGAATCTCACACTGATCTACTGGAGTTCTTGTCCAGCTCCCTCTCTGCGTTTCCTTGACTGTCAGGAACACAGGCAGCAGCCTCATCAAACGCAGCAACAGGCATTTAGTCTGCCCCATGGATGCACTGGCCCAGCCTCTGTCACCAATATCTTCTCCCCTTCAGGTGTTCCCAGCCACTCCAATATGAATGGACTTCCCTAGTGGCTCAGACAGTAAAGAATCTGTCTGCAATGCAGGATACCCAGGTTCAATTCCTGGGTTGGGAAGACCCCTGGAGAAGGGAATGGCAACTCACTCCAGTATTCTTGCCTGGAGAATTCCATGGACAGAGGAGCCTAGCAGACTATAGATCATGGGATTGCAAAGAGTCAGACACAACTGAGTGACTAACACACATCCCATTATGAAGATGTGTAGAATGGTCATGCTCTATCTCCCTGTCTTCTTCCTCATATTCAAATAGAGTTCTAGCATTACCAGTTCTTTAAAGTGTTTTCTGTTTCAATCAGTACTTTTCTGTTCCACAGTCCCAGCTTTAGTTCAAAACCATATAGAATCACCCCCAAATCAATGTCATGGCCCTTTGCTTCCCTTTGGCCCTCTCCTCCTCCTCCCTACTGCCGGTAGAGAGCTGCCCAAAGTGTGTTCCAGGGAATAGATGTCATATGGGGGGGCGGGGGGGAAATGGATGTATTCAAAACAGCTTGGAAAATTCTGGGTTAAGCAAACGTAAGCAGGCCACTTTCTGTGCAGGACTTGTCAGGGCCTTTAATACACTAACCATATGTATTGTGAATCTTAAAGTGGAAGTATAGTTGTGATTTTTCTAAACTTTTCCAGTCCTGGAAGACCATCCTCCCACTCTGATGTACTTTTGTTAGTAGATCATCCTTGACACGAGTGAACTGCAGAGCACACAATGAGAAACAATACTAAAGAAAACTTATTCCTCAAAAACTATGTGTTAATAGTCCAGGGTGTTTTTCCTACCTACTTAGAATTTTGTGTTGCATGGAAATGAAAAATATTCTTAGATATTTTATATTAAATTAAAATTTATGCCATATTTCATACCTATGAAAGAATAAACATAATGTATGAATAACTTATAAAAAATGAAATAGATAACCAAAAAAGCATATTGTACAGCACAAGGAACTATACTCAGTATTTTGTAAATAAATCCATAATATATAAGAATCTGAAAAAGGGTATCTATATAATTGAACTGCTGTGCTGTACATCTGAAATGAACATGACATTGTAAATAAACTATATTTCAATTTTGTACAGAATATTATAAAGGACAGTTGTGCTCCCCACCCTGCCCTCTGCCCCAGCTTGATGAACTAAACCAGCGGTCAGAAAACTTTTTCTGTAAAAAGCCAAAACTTCTCAAATGAGCAAATTAGCTTGGCCTTCTTTCCTGTGAGAAGAGAATGAAGGGTTGCCAACCATGTGGTGTCCAGACAGTCAACCCTGCTGTGCAGCATGAATTCACACGTTCCAATAAAGTGCTATTTACAAGCCAGGTGACAGACTAAATCTGGTGCAGGGGCTGGAGTCTGCCAGCCGCTGCACTGGCCCAGTTCCACTGGAGCACCTGTGTGTGCCTCCCCTCTGGCATATTCTGCTCATTTGTTGGTGCTGCTGTTCAGTCGCTAAGTCGTGTCCTACTCTTTGCCACCCCACGGACTGCAGCATGCCAGGCTCTTCTGTCCTTCACTATCTCCCAGCATTTGCTCAAACTTAAGTCCTTTGAGTTGATGATGCCATCCAACCGTTTCATCCTCTGCCACCCTCTTCTCCTGCCCTCAGTCTTTCCCAGCATCAGGATCTTTTCCAATGATGCTCTTCACATCAGGTGGCCAAAATACTGGAGTTTCAGCTTCAGAGTTGATTTCCTTTCGTTCATGCCAAGGGTTAACCCTCTTAATGGACATTTGATTTGTTACACTTAAAAAATTTTTATTTGCTATTTTGAAAATGCTACTGTGAAAAATTTCGACAGTTCTTCTACTAGACCTAAATAAATTTCTTTAAGGCAATGTCTTCTAATTTTTCGCACTTTTCCTAAAAGGGTTTGAAAAAAAAATATGAACCTTCTTACATAAACCTTACTCTTTATGTTGAAATCTAATATTTTTGTCCAAATAAATTTTGCAAAATATTTACTTTTTGAAAGAGATTCTTGATTATCAATATTGCCATTTAAAAATAAAACATCACTCCTGAGATTTTTCTTTGACATTTAGAAAATTTACATCTTGCCTTTTGCTCCTTTAACTCATATCTCCAGGCTCCACTCACAGAATTTTATCTAATGTAGTACCTTCTTATGCTCGAAATATTTTTCTTGTTAACTAGACCTTGTTTCTCTCCAACAAAAATCGAGTTTTAAACTTTTAATGTTTTATTGTCTGTGACCACTTCCCTGTAGGCTCAGTTCGTATAAAGAATCTTCCTGCAATGCAGGAGACCCAGGTTCGATCCCTGAGTAGGGAAGATCCCCTGGAGGAGGAAATGGAAACCCATTTCAGTATTCTTGCCTGGAAAATCCCATGGACAGAGGAATCTGGTGGGCTACAGTCCATGGTGTTGCAAAGAGTCAGACATGACTGAGTATCTGAGCATATTGTCTATGACCATAAGGTTTCCAAAGATGGAGAAGCTCTATACAGTCAACAAAAACAAGACCAGGAGCTGATTGTGGCTCAGATCATGAACTCCTTATGACCAAATTCAGGCTGAAATTGAAGAAAGTAGGGAAAACCACTAGACCATTCAGGTATGACCTAAATCAAATCCCTTATGATTATACAGGCGAAGTGAGAAATAGATTTAAGGGCCTAGATCTGATAGACAGAGTGCCTGATGAACTATGGACTGAGGTTCGTGATATTGTACAGGAGACAGGGATCAAGACCATCCCCATGGAAAAGAAATGCAAAAATCAAAATGGCTGTCTGGGGAGGCCTTACAAATAGCTGTGAAAAGAAGAGAAGCAAAAAGCAAAGGAGAAAAGGAAAGATATAAGCATCTGAATGCAGAGTTCCAAAGAATAGCAAAAGAGATAAAAAAGCCTTCCTCAGTGATCAATGCAAAGAAATAGAGGAGAACAACAGAAGGGGAAAGACTAGAGATCTCTTTAAGAAAATTAGAGATACCAAGGGGACATTTCATGCAAAGATGGGCTCAATAAAGGACAGAAATGGTATGGACCTAACAGAAGCAGAAGATATTAAAAAGAGGTGGCAAGAATACACAGAAGAACTGTACAAAAAAGAGCTTCATGACCCAGATAATCACGATGGTGTGATCACTGACCTAGAGCCAGACATCCTGGAATGTGAAGTCAAATGGGCCTTAGAAAGTATCACTACGAACAAAGCTAGTGGAAGTGATGGAATTCCAGTTGAGCTATTTCAAATCCTGAAAGATGATGCTGTGAAAGTGCTGCACTCAATATGCCAGCAGATTTGGAAAAGTCAGCAGTGACCACAGGACTGGAAAAGGTCAGTTTTCATTCCAATCCCAAAGAAAGGCAGTGCCAAAGAATGCTCAAACTAGCGCACAATTGCACTCATCTCACATGCTAGTAAAGTAGTGCTCAAAATTCTCCAAGCCAGGCTTCAGCAATATGTGAACCGTGAGCTTCCTGATGTTAAAGCTGGTTTTAGAAAAGGCAGAGGAACCAGAGATCAAATTGCCAACATCTGCTGGATCATGGAAAAGCAAGAGAGTTCCAGAAAAACATCTATTTCTGCTTTCTTGACTATGCCAAAGCCTTTGACTGTGTGGATCACAATAAACTGTGGAAAATTCTGAAAGAGATGGGAATACCAGACCACCTGACCTGCCTCTTGAGAAATTTGTATGCAGGTCAGGAAGCAACAGTTAGAACTGGACATGGAACAACAGACTGGTTCCAAATAGGAAAAGGAGTGCGTCAAGGCTGTATATTATCACCCTGTTTATTTAACTTATATGCAGAGTACATCATGAGAAATTCTGGGCTGGAAGAAGCACAAGCTGGAATCAAGATTGCTGGGAGAAATATCAATAACCTCAGATATGCAGATGACACCACCCTTATGGCAGAAAGTGAAGAGGAACTCAAAAGCCTCTTGATGAAAGTGAAAGTGGAGAGTGAAAAAGTTGGCTTAAAGCTCAACATTCAGAAAACGAAGATTATGGCATCCGGTCCCATCACTTCATGGGAAATAGATGGGGAAACAGTGGAAACAGTGTCAGACTTTATTTTTTTGGGCTCCAAAATCACAGCAGATAGTGATTTCAGCCATGAAATTAAAAGAGGCTTACTCCTTGGAAGGAAAGTTATGACCAACCTAGATAGCATATTCAAGAGCAGAGACATTACTTTGCCAACAAAGGTCTGTCTAGTCAAGGATATGGTTTTTCCTGTGGTCATGTATGGATGTGAGAGTTGGGCTGTGAAGAAGGCTGAGTGCCGAAGAATTGATGCTTTTGAACTGTGGTGTTGGAGAAGACTCTTGAGAGTCCCTTGGACTGCAAGGAGATCCAACCAGTCCATTCTGAAGGAGATCAGCCCTGGGATTTCTTTGGAGGGAATGATGCTGAAGCTGAAACTCCAGTACTTTGGCCACCTCATGTGAAGAGTTGACTCATTGGAAAAGACTCTGATGCTGGGAGAGATTGAGGGCAAGAGGAGAAGGGGACGACAGAGGATGAGATGGCTGGATGGCATCACTGACTGGATGGACTTGAGTCTGAGTGAACTCCAGGAGTTGGTGATGGACAGGGAGGCCTGGTGTGCTGCGATTCATGGGGTCGAAAAGAGTCAGACACGACTAAGTGACTGAACTGAACTGAACTGAGGTAAGCAAGAAAATGCTGATATGGCCAGTGAAGAATAAGGAACACTGAGATCCCATTTGGACCCCCTCATTTCACGGGATTCATATATAAGTTGAAAGTGAAGTTGCTCTGTCGTGCCCGACTCTTTGCAACCCCATGGATAGTAGCCTGCACCAAGCTCCTCCATCCATGGGATTTTCAAGGCAAGAGTACTGGAGTGGGTTGCCATTTCCTTCTCCAGGGAATCTTCCCAACCCAGGGATCGAACCCAGGTCTCTCACACTGTAGACAGACGCTTTATCGTCTGAGCCACCAGGGAAGCTCATGTATAAGTTGGTGGTTCCTGATTCAAGAGACAAAGTATGTCTTGGTACAGCCCTTTGTTGTTGTTGTTTAGTCGCTAAGTCGCATCCAGCTCTTTGCCATCCCATGGACTGTAGCCCGCCAGGCTCCTCTGTCCATTTCCCCAGGCAGGAATACTGGAGTGGGTTGCCATTTCCTTCTCCAGGGCATCTTCCCAACCCAGGGATGGAACCTGCATCTCCTGCACTGGCAGAAGGATTCTTTACCGCTGAGCCACCAGGGAAGCCCTGGCACAGCCCTTACCGTGAGGGAGAAATGGGAGCTCAAGAGTCTCCCCAGATCCTTTGCTGTGAGGCAGCCTTTGGCTGTGATGGATATTCTTACTTTAATGCTATTCTATATTGAGTCCTTGTTCTACAAGAACCCATAGATTCCTGCGTTGTCATTTTGGATCCTTTGCATCTTGTTTACCATTTGAAACCCATCTGGCTGTGGAAATCAAGGGCTTTTACAAACATGAGAGTAAAATAGCCTAGGAGTGGACAAGATACTCTTTCAGATTTACTGGATGCAAGGGTACACTATATATTTCTTCCTGAGCCTTAAAATGAGCTATCTGAAAAGATAGAATTAATTTAGGGAGACATGCAGAGTGCTGCTAATGTGGACCATTAATTGTGATAATGAAGGTTTAAGTAAGGTGTTGGCATATAATGGTAGAAGTCTATCCACTGCGTGTCTCACCTGCCAGAATATCGTTTATAAAAATAACTGTTGTGGGTAAGAAATCCATGCTGAGGTAGAGGTTCAATCAGCATTCTCGGGTTACTGACAAAGGAAAACAATTAGGTGTAACTTGACGGGCCCACATGCCTCAGGATGAAAAGACAAAATTTCACTATGGATGCTTATGAGAAACACGGCAGGACACACAAAACAATTCACTCAGCCGTCATTGCTACTCCTGTGATCGTAGCCTGAGGAACTCAACTTTTTGGCATCTTCGCTTTATTTCCTAACTGTACTAAAACAGTAGTCACCAGCGGCAACGTGTCTGGAGGATCAAACAGCATTTGGCTCATTCAAAATAACAGACCTTAGGGAAATTAGGAGGGGACTTTCCTAGCGGTTCAGTGGTTAAGACTTCACCTTCCAAAGCAGAGGGTGCAGATTCGATCCTTGGTCATAGAGCTAAGATCCCACATGCCTCAAGATCAAAGAACCAAAACATAAACCAGAAGTAGAGGATAAAGAGTCCGCCCACAATGCAGGAGACTGGGTTCGATCCCTGGGTAGGGAAGATCTCCTGGAGAAGGAAATGGCAACCCACTCCAGTACTCTTGCCTGGAAAATCCCATGGACGGAGGAGCCTGACAGGCTATAGTCCATGGGGTCACGAAGAGTCGGACAAGACTGAGCGACTTCAATTCAATTCAATGTTGCGACAAATTCAATAAAGACTTAAAAAATGGTCCACATCAAAAAAATCTTCAAAAAGAAAAAGAGAGAATTAGAATCGGAGACAGGAGAAATGGGCCAATTTTTTTTAATTAATTTATTTTTATTTTTGGTTGCACTAGGTCTTCGTTGTTTTGTGCAGGCTTTCTGTAATTGCAGCAGGCAAGGGCTTCTCTCATAGCTCAGTTGGTAAAGAATGTGCCTGCAGTGCAGGAGACCCCAGTTCAATTCCTGGGTCAGGAAGATCCCCTGGAGAAGGGATAGGCTACCCACTCTAGTGTTCTTGGGCTTCCTTTGTGGCTTAGCTGGTAAAGAATCCACCTGCAATGAGGGAGACCTGGGTTCAGTCCCTGGGTTGGGAAGATCCACTGGAGAATGGAAAGGCTACCCACTCTAGTATTCTGACCTGGAGAATTCCATGGACTATAGCCCATGGGTTTGCAAAGAGTCAGACACGACTGAATGATTTCACTTGTCACTTGGGGCTACTCTTTGTCATTGCAGTGCACAAACTTCTCATTGTGTTGGCTTCTCTTGTTTTGGAGCACAGGCTCTAGGCACATGGGCTTCAGTAGTTGTGGGGCATGGGCTTAGCTGCTCCATGGCATGTGGGATCCTCCTGAACCAGGGATCGAACCTGTATCCCCTGAGTTGAAAGGCGGATTCTTATCCACTGTACCACCAGGCAAGTCCAGAATGCACTTTTCATGAGTAAAGACATATTGTAGGATAAGACATTTTAACATAAATAGGGCACCAAGAAGGCATCCTATTCCAGGGAGAAGGGAAAATGTAGCAAGTCACCTGTGATGAAAACACAGCACTCATAAAAAGGGCCCTGTAATAAGGGCGGTTATGAAGACAACATACCGAGACCCAGCGTTGAAAATGAACTGGCAGGTCCACACACGCTGGGTTATTAGATATCTTCCTGTGAATGGCGTCTGAGGCATCCCAGGCACGACGACCAGGGGAGCTCAGGGTAGAGCTCCCAAGTGAATGCTCCTGGGGGACTTACAGGGACTTATAGAGACGTATAGGCTCCTCCTGCTCCCGTCTATGAAAAGGGAATGCAATTTAATTGGGGAATGCAACCTATTGAAACCCTCTTTCCAAGGGTCAGCACCATGACTGAGTACCAACCATTCTTTTCCCCGTCCTGCAACTCATGGCAGTTGGACACATTTTATTTCTTTATTTTTGGAAGATATCATGCACTTCGGGGGAAACTTTTTTCGCTGAGCAGTATCTTGGACATCTGAACATAATAGCATGAGTAACAAGCATAATAACAAGGTGTGTAGCAGAAAAGTTGTTATAATAGAATTTTGTACCTAAATTCATGCATGAGGTTAGCCAATAGTTTTTGTTTCTTGCCCTACACTCTTTGTTCTTGCTAACAGCACGTTATTTACAAAGTTTAAAAGCACAAGCATCAAAACTCATTTTACAAGGTTGTAATTAATTATATTACAGTACTGGCCCATGACAAGGGACAGGGCGCGTGTAGCACAGTTGAAGGGTAAAGGGGAAAAATGGAAGTGGAAACAGATGACAAATTGAGAGGCCTTGCATGGGCCAGTAGGAATGTGCTGTGTACTGAAGAGTGGTTATTTGTTATTGGGTTTGCTAGTTTGATGAAACAATTGGCTGGCTTCTCTCAATATCTCTTTTTTCTTCCCTATATTGTGGGACTATATATACAACATGAAAATGATCTGTTCCTCGGAAGTTTACAAAACTCATCCTTATTGTCTGGACCTGGCGCTCTTCTTACAGGTACTTGTTTTATTACTCTCGGGCTTCCCTCATAGCTCAGTTGGTAAAGGATCCTCCTGCAATGCAGGAGACCCAGGTTCAATTCCTGGGTCAGGAAGATCCTCTGGAGAAGGGATAGTCTACCCACTCCAGTATTCTTGGACTTCCCTTGTGGCTCACCTGGTAAAGAATGCGGGAGACCTGGGTTTGATTCCTGGATTGGGAAGATCCCCTGGAGAAGGGAAAGGCTAACCACTCCAGTATTCTGGCCTAGAGAATTCCATGGACTATACAGTTGCAAAGAATCAGACATAACTGAGTGACTTTCTCTTCCCTTTTTATTACCCTTTCCACTGGACACGTTTTAAACAGGACTAGAGTGTTTCCCATGGTCCCTGCTCTGGACCTTTCTCACTGGGAAGCAGTATTTATTTAAGCCATATACCCAGGGGAAAGGAATTTGGCTGTGTACTCAAGACTCTCTAATTCCTTACTCAGATATTTTGAATCCTGGAATAACAAAGGATTATAATGGCCTCAAGTTCATACTCTGTTGAGAAATAATATATGGGGAATGGTAGGTGAAAAAAATGAGCCCCTCAAAGGTATTCACACCCTAATCTCTGGAACCTGTGAATATGTTAGGTTACACAGCACAGGGGAATTAAATTTCCAGATGAACTTTGCTATTGTTCAGTAGCTAAGTCGTGTCCAATTCCCTGTGACTGCACGAACTGCAGCATGCCAGGCTTCCCTATCCTTCACAATCTCCCAGAGCTTGCTCAAAATCATGTCCATTCAGTCAGTGATGCCATCCAACCATCTCATCCTCTGTCATCCCCTTCTCCTTCTGCCTTCAATCTTTCCCAGCATCAGGGTCTTTTCTAATGAGTCAGCTTTTCACATCATGTGGCCAAAGTATTGGAGCTTCAGCTTTAGCATCAGTCCTTCCAATGAATATTCAAGACTGATTTCGTTTATGATTGACTTTTGTTTTGTCTCCTTGTAGTCCAAGGGACGGAGAAGGCAATGGCACCCCACTCCAGTACTTTTGCCTGGAAAATCCCATGGGCAGAGGAGCCTGGTAGGCTGCAGTCCATGGGGTCGCTACAGTCGGACATGACTGAGCGACTTCACTTTCACTTTTCACTTTCATGCACTGGAGAAGGAAATGGCAACCCACTCCAGTGTTCTTGCCTGGAGAATCCCAGGGACGGGGGAGCCTGGTGGGCTGCCGTCTATGGGGTCGCACAGAGTCGGACACGACTGAAGTGACTTAGCAGCAGCAGCAGCAACAGTCCAAGGGACTCCCAAGAGTCTTCTCCAACACCACAGCTCAAAAGCATCAATTCTTTGGAGCTCAGGCATCTTTATGGTTCAGCTCTCACATCCATACATGACGACTGGAAAAATCATAGCTTTGACTATATGGACTTTTGTCGGCAAAGTAATGTCTCTGCTTTTTAATATGCTGTCCAGGTTGGTCACAGCTTTTCTTCCAAGGAGCAAGCGTCTTTTAATTTCATGGCTGCAGTCACCATCTGCAGTGATTTTGGAGCCCAAGAAAATGGGGAGAGTATCCTGGATTATTCAGGTGGGCTCAGTGTCATAGCATGGGTCCCTGTAAGTGGAAGAGGTTAGGAAGAGAGATGAGGAGAAAGTCAGAGATGGCAACATGAGAAGGACTCAGCCTAGCACTGCTGGCTTTTGAAGATGGAGGAAGGAGGTCATGAGCTAAGGATGCAGGCAGCCTCCAGAAATTAGAAAAGGCAAGGAAACAAGGTCTCTTCTGGAGCCCCTAGACAAGAAGGCAGCCCTGCCAGCACCTTGTTCTTAGCCCAATGAGAACTATGTCAAATGTGCGACCTACAGAAGTAGAATATAACAAATCTGCATTGCTTTAAGCCAGTAAGTTTGTAGTCATTTATCCCAGTAGTATTTGGAAAGTAATTCACATACTGTATGCAAAGTTAGATTTTGCTGAGAGGGAAAAAATAATTATATTGTGATAATATCTGATTCAGGTTGTAACTATACCTCCAGAGTACTAGTTGCTCTAATTTAGGAAAAGACTCTGTTGCTGGGAAAGATTGAAGGCAGGAGGGGAAGGGGACAACAGAGGATGAGATGGTTGGATGGCATCACTGACTCAATGGACATGAGTTTGCGCAAGCTCCAGAAGTTGGTGATGGAAAGAGAAGCCTGGTATGCTGCAGTCCATGAGGTCGCAGAGTCGGATACAACAAAGCAACTGAACAGCAACATAATTTAGGCAGAATAAATGAAATTAATGTCATTGAAGCTAATGAGACATCATAATACTGATGCTGATAATCACATTTACTGGGAAAATGAATTAAAGCCCCCAAAGGATGTTATCTCTATGGAGAATTGGTCTGAAGATTTGATTTAATTAATGATTGATTATAGTTCTTAATCATTCAACAGATGTATAGCATGAAGTGCATATGGCTATAGATCAGGGAAGTAAAAGATTTGTAAATTTACTACAAAAATAAAAGATAGTTTGTGCCTGAATCCCTGAAGGCTTCAGCTATTTGTTTAAAGTAACCCTTCACCGGCTATCAAAAATGTTTGGAATCTGTATGGACCGTTTGATGTCTATCTGATTAGGCAATGTTACAAGACAAATAGGTACTGTCAAACGAAGAGTGTTTGTTTTATCATAAAAAGGCTTTGGGTGCAGATTGGGGGTAAGCTGTGCTGTTAGGGTTAATTCCAGGCTGAACAGTCTTACGAAATAAGAAATGTAACTCTGTGATGATATGCATGATTTGCTCCTCGTGTTGGTGAGGGCCCCAGAGGAGTGTAGCACCAGGGCTGGTTACAGAGCAAGAATGCCTGTGTGACCTGCTTAGACAACGCTGGGGCTCCATGAGAATCTGGGAACTGATTTCCTTAAACCAGGGGCGGGGTCTGAAATCTCTAGGTGCACAAAGGTACCTCATAGAGTAGACATAAAGTGCACAATAAATGTAACGGCCCTGAATCATCCTGAAACGATCCCCGCCCATCCCTGTGGAAAAAGTGTCTTTCATGAAATCAGTCCCTGGTGCCAAAAAGTTTGGGGACTGCTGCCTTAAACTATCGTTGTTTTCTCATTCCTTAGAAAGTCCTCATCAGGACCACAGTCATGTCTCCTTTGTAACCAGAGGGAAGCTTCTTGTGGGTGTAGGACAGCAGAGCGGGGAGATGGTGGGCGTAACCATGGGAAGAATGAAGTGGTGCTTGTCCATTTTCTCTGTGTCTCGATGTCTCTAAATATGCATGAAGATCATCCACTAAATGGGAAAAGAAAAGTGTGATGATTCTAGGAGAAGGCATGAGATAGTTTTGGAGAAGACTCTTGAGAGTCCCTTGGACAGCAAGGAGCCCAAATCAATCCTAAAGGAAATCAACCCTGAATATTCATTGGAAGGACTGATGCTGAATCTGAAGTTCCAGTTCTTTAGCCACCTGATGCGAAGACTCAATAGAAAAGACCCCGATGCTGGGAAAGATTGAGGGCAGGAGGAGAAGGGGATGACAGAAGATGAGATGGTGGGATGGCATCACTGACTCAATGGACATGAGTTTGAGCAAACTCCAGGAGATGGTGAAGGACAGGGAAGCCTGGTGTGCTGCAGTCCATGGGGTCATAAAGAGTTGGACACAACTGAGCAACTGAAAAACAACAATAAAGTAGAAAAAGACAGAGCAAAACTGGCCTCTTGGGTATTTTCCCACCAATCAATGTTCTCTTTCTTTTTTTTCTATGGCCGCTGGGAGCCATTCATTGCCTTGTACTTTTCTTTTTGGCCCTTTCCCCTCCATCAGCTAACAGGCCCCGAGTGGCCTTCTGGTGAATCTATTAGGTGGGTTACGTGCAGAAACCTTAAGATCACAGCTGAAGCTGCCCTCCATTGTGAGACAGAAATTGGAAGGATGAGACAGAAATTGGAAGGATGAGACAGGAATTGGAAGGATGAGACAGGAATTGGAAGGATGAGTCAGGAATTGGAAGGATGAGACAGGAATTGGAAGGATGAGACAGAAATTGGAAGGATGAGACAGAAATTGGAAGGATGAGACAGGAATTGGAAGGATGAGACAGGAATTGGAAGGATGAGTCAGGAATTGGAAGGATGAGTCAGGAATTGGAAGGATTAGACAGAAATTGGAAGGATACTGTTTTCATCATGTAGAAGTTTCTCATGATGCCTTCCATCCCCGTCTTTCACAGTAATCTTTAAAGGGAAGTCCTAGGGACTTGTCTGTTGGTCCCCTGGTTGAGACCTCATCTTCCAAGGCAGGGGTGGTGGGTTTGATTCCTGGCAGGGAACTAAGATCCCACATGCCTCATGGCCAAAAAGATAAAAAAGTAAAACAGAAACAGTATTGTAAAAAATTCAATAAGGACTTCAATATAGAGTAAGGCCCTGGGGCTTAAGTTCCCGGTTCTAGGGTTTCTCAGTGGACATTACAGGCCTTGTCCTCGACAAGGGGAAAGCCTGGGGACAGCCAGAGCCGGATTATTCCCAGAGTAGCTGTATTAGGAGAGGCTGCTCCATTGCCCTCTCTCCCCTCCTTCTGATCAAACTGATTTATTGGGCAGGAGGGGTTGGTGGAGCTCTGAAGAACCACCCTCCTGTTTTTGAAGGGGACTGACTGGCTCCTCTCCCAGAGTCATGACCTGGGACGCAAATGTGAGGTGGCAGATGCTCTGACAGTTTCAGGGCCAGCTTTTCCAAGGTCAGTGTGTTCTATCACTTAGCCTCTCTGAGCCCCCAGTTTCTTTATATGAAAAATAACAATGCTGTGGTCATTCTCAGCAGATAGGAGGGGTTGCCTGCCAGAAGAGCTTGGAATGCTATTCTTGTCTCCTGATTGAGGGAAGGAGGAAAAGAGAGTGACGGACGACGAGATGGTTGGATGGCATCACTGACTCAATAGACTTGAAAAAAGTGAAAAGTGAAAGTCGCTTAGTCATGTCAGACTCTTTGTGACCCCATAGACTGTCGCCTGCCAGGCTCCTCTGTCCATGGGATTCTCCAGGCAAGAATATGGGAGTGGGTAGCCGTTCCCTTCTCCAGGGGATCTTCCCAACCCAGGGATTGAATCCAGGTCTCCAGCCATGCCGGCAGATTCTTTACCATCTGAGCCACCAGGAAAGCCCTAGAATACTGGAGTGGATAGCCTTCTCAGGGGATCTTCCCAGCCCAGGAATCAAACCGGGATCTCCTGCATTGTAGGAGAATTCTTTAACAGTTGAGTTACCAAATTTGAGCAAACTCTGGGAGATAGTTAAGGACAGGGAAGCCTGGCGTGCTGCAGTCCATGGGGTTACAAAGAGCTGGAGGTGACTAGTGGCTGAACATCAACAACAAATGAAAAAAAGCTTCAAAGTCACTAACATACACACCACCCAGTACTAAATGGCCATAAAGAACCCCTAACAGATCTAACATGTAGTCTGGAGAACCAGCTCTGCAATAACAAGCTGTGTTAAAGTTTGAAAACGCGGCTGTCTAAAGGCTTGCTACAGAATGAAACTATGAGTCTGGAGTGAGTCCAATGACTTTTATTAAACGTTGACCCAGAACTGCCCCATCCAGCAGAATGGACGATGCCAGAGTATGACCAGCAGAGGGCAGCACATACCTACATACCTGGCTTTCCAGACACGTAATACAAAACTGGTTCTCAGGTGGTGTTTCCAGGGAGAAAAAACTAACTTTCACAAAGCCTACTCCAGTGTATCAATTAAAAGCCATTTAAATGAACACAATCTGGGGCTTCCCTGGTGGCTCAGTGGTTAAAAAAAAAAAAATCCCTCTGCCAATGCAGGAGACACAGGTTTGATCCCTGATCCAGGAAGATTTCATATGCATCAAAGCAACTAAGCCCGCGCACTGCAACTACTGAGCCTATATTCTAGAGCCCGGGAGCCACAATTACTGAGCCCGAGAGCTGGAACTACTGAAGCCCGAGTTCCTAGAAATTGTGCTCGGCACCAAGAGAAGCCGCTGCAGTGAGAAGCCCACGCAGCAACCAAAACCCAGCACAGCCAAAAAAAAAAAAAACTAGAAATGGTAAAATAAAATAAAAATAAAACGCAATCTGGAACTCAAGCCCAGGAAAATTTTGTCTTTAAATCCTCACCACCTCCTGTTTTTGTCCCTCTTTTATTTCTCAAAGTATGGCTGGGGGCCTGGCAGCAACAGCCTGAAGTAGGAGTTTATCAGAAATGTAGAATTTCAGGCCCCACCTCAGATCCAATAAGGATCTGTCTTTGGGGCAGATTCCACTAAGGCAGAATCTTCATTTTCACCAGATTCCCAGGAGATTCATGTTCACACGGAAGTTTGAAAAGTGCTAGGATAACAACCCCTTCTCTACAGACACATGGCACCCAGAAACTCACCCTATTCCTAGACCCCAACCTTCCTCCCCTCTCCCACCCTTTCACCCACAGCACCACAGAGGGTGTCCCGTTGGTTTCAGGCAGGAGGCCAGGCAGTGGGCCTGAGGTGAGCAGCTGTGAGATGTCCTCTTCAGGACCTCAGCAGCTGTTCAGTCGCTCAGCTGTGTCCAACTCTTTGCAACTCCATGCACTGCAGCACGCCAGGCCTCCCTGTCCTTCACCATCTCCCGGAGTTTATGCAAACTCATGTCCATTGAGTCAATGATGCCATCCAACCATCTCATCCTTTGTCCCCTTCTCCTCCTGCCTTCAATCTTTCCCAGCATCAGGGTCTTTTCCAATAAGTCAGCTCTTCGCATCAGGTGGCCAAAGTATTGGAGTTTCAGCTTCAGCATCAGTCCTTCCAATGAATATTCAGGACTGATTTCCTTTAGGATGGACTGGTTGGATCTCCTTACAGTCCAGGGGACTCTCAAGAGTTTTCTCCAACACCACAGTTCCAAAGCATCAATTCTTCGGTGCTCAGCTTTCTTTATGGTCCAGCTCTCACATCCATACATGACTACTGGAAAAACCATAGCTTTGACTAGACAGACATTTGTCAGTAAAGTAATGTCTGTTTTTTAATATGCTGTCTAGGTTGGTCATAGCTTCCCTTCCAAGGAGCAAGTATCTTTTAGTTTCATGGCTGCAGTCACCATCTGCAGTGAATTTGGAGCCCAGGAAAACAAAGTCTGTCACTGTTTCCATTATGTATTCATATTTGGTATTTAATTCCTTGAAATAGTGAAAAGAAATAAGCCAGCCCCTTCCTCTTTCTTATGTCTCCACAGGGAGCATGTCTCGTATCTCAGGCTTCTCCCCGGCTGCTCAGTGCCTCTTTGAGGAAGGAGCTCTGTCTAGAGTTTCCTCTCCCAGTCCAAAGCTGCCATTAGCTTGCTGTGGAGGAGAAAGGAAACTGGAAACAAATTCCTCTTGAGGGGTGAATGCTTGTCAAGAGCTTTTTGGGGAGAGATTTGTCTTTCTGCAAATCTGTCTTTTGATTTGCAAAGATTTTTCTGTCTTTTGGACTCCCTGGTGGCTCAGACGATAAAGCATATGCCTACAATGTGGGAAACCTGGGTTCAATCCCTGGGTCGGGAAGATCTGGAGAAAGCAATGGCAAACCACTCCAGTATTCTTGCCTGGAAAATCCCATGGACAGAAGAGCCTGGTAGGCTACAGTCCATGGGGTCGCAAAGAGTTGGACGTGACTAAGTGACTCCACTTTTGTCTTTCTGAAGAATAAGGGCTTTTGAGCCGTGGCCTCAGATTTATTTGGGTGAATGAGAGCTTCCCCAGGACTGTCAGATGGGTCCTTGGATGTGGGTGCCCAGCTCCAGGGCTCTTTGGGAAGAATGACTGCCACCATGGGAGCTGATGCCGATGCTGTAAGAGTGCAGGGAGCTGGCCTGGGAACCCACTCAGCCTCCCGGAAGCACCATGGGATGGAAGATGCTCCCACGGGAATGAGACACGCTGTGCTCAGATAACAGAGGCAAAAACCTTCTGACGCCTCCCAGGCTTCTTCACCCCTACTCCTCTTGAGGTAGGAGATAGATGAGCCCCTGGGCTGGACAGCTGGTGTTTGTCAAATGGGGTAAAATTGAAGCTTTGCTTTTACGCAGACACTCCAAGGACAAAGCTAGTGGCAGAAGCTGAGCTCTGCTAGAGTAAAGAGATAAGGTGGCTACTTCTGAGGTCAAGGAAAGCTTCCCTGTCTGCACATGTGCAGGAAGACTCTCTGGGGCTCAAAAAGGGAGGGACCCCACCCCATAATAAGAGTGGACAAGTACCCACAGGCCGCTGTACTGGGATCCATCTTAGAAAAAATTTGCGCACACATGTTGGGGAGGGTCCTAGGACAGATCAGTTGGGGAGGGTCCTAGGACAAGTCAGATGTGAAAAAAGAAACCAGATAATTGGTCAAAAGTAAACCAAGACCCGGAGCTTCCCAGCTGATGCTAGTGGGAAAGCACCCGCCTGCCCATGCAGGAGATGTAAGAGATGAGGGTTCAGTTCCTGGGTCGGGAAGATCCCCTGGAGGAGGGCATGGCAACCCACTCCAGTGTTCATGCCTAGACAATCCCAAGGACAGAGGAGCCTGACGGACTCTGGTCCATAGGGTCTCAAAGAGTCTGACACGACTGAAGTGACCTAGTACACACACACGCAAACAAAGAGTCAAAGAACTGTCCTACATAAGCGATTTAAATCCCCTCTTTCCTGTGTCCTCATTCAGGACACCCATCACTCAGGACACTCATAGCTTCTGTCTTAAATAAACAAACCACTTTTATGCATGCTCTCCCATAGGTTGTACTATGTCTCTAATAATAAACTTTGTATCCATTTTTACAGTTTTTGACTCCTTGAAACATTCTTGCTTTCAAATGGGGGAAAGAGCCAGGATCACTTTGCTTCTAGCCTCTGGCCCCTGATGCTCTAGTGGCCAGGATTCCTGGTTTTCATCCAGGCTGTGTGTATGTTCAGTCACTCAGTCATGTCCAACTCTTTAAGACCATTTGGACTGTAGTCCGCCAGACTCCTCTGTCCGTGGGATTTTTCAGGCGAGAATACTGGGAGTGGGTAGCGTTCCCTTCTCTGGGGGGCTTCCCAACCCAGGGATCGAACCTGTGTCTCCTGCATTGGCAGGCGGATTCTTTACCCTCTGAGCCGTTAGGGAAGCTTTGGGTGGGAAACTAAGATCTCTCTTCAGGATCCCTCACTGCTGTCTCTCTGAGAGACCTCTCAGCCCTGCCTTACTTTCCTCTTAATCACCTAACCTTCCTCTTCCTTGGTGGGAGGTAGAGGAGGTGGGGCGGGGGTGGAGAAACAGAGCACAGGACAGGAAGAAAGCCACCATTTGAATTCCCTAATTCCCCTCCTTAAGGGGGTACATGCTGGAGAAGGGGTGTGGTTTAGTCACTAAGTCGTGTCTGACCCTTGAGACCCATGGACTGTAGAGCCCACCAGGCTCCTCTGTCCATGGGATTTTTCAGGCGCAAATACTGGAGTGGGTTGCCATTTCCTTCTCCAGGGGATCTTCCCAACCCAGGGATCGAACCCAGGTCTCCTGCACTGCAGGCAGATTCTTTACCATCTGAGCTACCAGGGAAGCCCCAGGTAACAAGCCTGCTCCAGGTCCAGACTTGGAGTGTCTGTGAGATAGGAACCCTTCCTTCCTTCCTTCCTTCCTCTCTCTTTCCTTCCTTCCCCTCTTCCCTCCTCCCTTCCTCTTTTCCTTTTCCCCTCCTTCCTTCCCACCTCCCTTCCTTCCTTATTTCCTGCCTTACATCTTCCTTCCCTTCTTCCCTCCCCCTCTGTGTCCCTGCGCCCTCAACACAGCACACTTCCTTCTTTCCTGTACAGTAAGAAGCAATTATAACATGAACTCATGATTCCAGCAGGATCCACCTTCACGCATCGTTTCCCAGTCCCTCCTCCCTACATGTTCCTCCCTGCACGTTCTGGGTCTCTCAAGCTTAGCCCCCATGGATGCTCTGCTCCTTTCTTCAATCAAACCTGTTGAAAATGTATTCACACTGAGTCACAAATGCTCCTTGGGTCCTGGAGCTAAGTTCTTCTGGGCGATTTGCATTTAAAAGCCTGAAGCGGAGCTGAATTCTTGAAGAGTGAATTGCTAAAGAAGGTCTGAGAAGTAACTCGGATCTGTTACTCCATTTGCAGGGAAGGTTGGATTCCAAGGGAGTATATATGGTCCTGAGTTCGTCACTCATCTCAAGGGTACTTGCTTCTTCCTATGGCCCCTGCTTTTGAATGTTCCCACCTGGAAAAGGTCTGGACCTGGGGTAAGCACTCAGACGATATTACAAACAAAAAAGAAAATGGAATATATAGGGGCCACAAAACTCTAGTCACAGTGGTGATGATGCGTTCTTGGGTAAATATTGACATTGGAAACCACTGACGCTGTGAACACTGAATTATTGATCAGAGATGGATTTGAGAAGGCAATGGCAACCAAATCCTGTATTCTTGCCGGGAAAACACCATGGACAGAGGAGCCTGGTGGGCTACAGTCCCTGGGGTCACAAACAGGTGGATGCAACTGAGCACGCAGAGATGGATGGTCATTGACACTTTTCACTGCCATCTGCACAGCAACCCTAGACACTGGCTCTCTGAGCCTAAGATTTGTTGGGGTAAACACATGACTTGGAAACAAGTCTAATTTCTGGAAGAAAATCAGAGAAAAGTTAATAAAGGTAGTTTTAGGGTCTGTGTGCCATGACACGTGGAAAGCCCCACACACCCATGACAAACCCACCGCCTTTGCTTCTGTGCCTCCCACTGACACCTTTGTGTGGCCCCTAACACAACTGTAAGCTCTTTTGCACAGACCTAGGACCTTGTGTTCTTTGCTCCCCCAGAGGGCCTGGGACAGGACCTCAAGTACAGTAAGTACAGCCCTTGGGGAATGAATGAGCCCAGAGTTCTTTGTGGAAAACACTTTGTGCTTTCATAGCATTATGAAACCACCCATGCCATGGTAAAAGCTGTTAGCCAGAAGCTTCCTAGGAGCAGGAACCATGTACAGTTCCATTCTCCCAACTCAGCTCCGCCTACCATGAAATCGGTCCATTTTATCTCAACAAGTGAAGCAATGAATGGTACAGTTTCCATGGCAAGCACAAGTGGGAAAGAGACCAGAGACCTTTCCAGGTGATCTTTAAAGGCTTTACAGAAGGAAGCTGGGAAGATGCTGGCAAGGCAGTTAACTGATCCTTCTTCAACAGCGGACATGCTTGAGGTTAATATATACCACCAGTGCTTTTACATAAAAACTCTGGGCCCCTTTATGGACACAGGTTGGCTCTGAAGTTCTGTTCCGCATCTCCATGGCTGTCCTACTGACTCTGATTTTTATCTCATTCATCTTATGAGTCACCTGGTACACCACGTTCAAAGTCATTTTCACTGGCAAGCACAGCACATTATGTACAAGATGGCTCTGCTTCGTCTGCCAGCACCTGGGTCCAAGTAGATGCACCCTGACTAGTTATCGGTTCTTCAAAGAAATACAGAGTAACCGGTGGCTAGGGGCTGACTTAGAGCCAGACCTCTCCTGGATGTCTGGAGAGGTTTTTTGCATGCATGCTCAGTCGTGCCCAACTCTTGCGACTCCATGGACTCCATGGACTGTTACCCCACCAGGCTCCTCTGTCCACGGGATTTCCCAGGCCAGAATACTGCAGTGCGTTGCCATTTCCTTCTCCAGGGAATCTTCTTAACACAGGGATCCAACCCACATCTCTGGCAACTCCTACACTGGCAAGCAGATTCTTTACCACTGAGCCACCTGGGATTCCCTGGTGGCTTTTCACTGGGGTACTAAGTGTTGGGTGTGTGAAAAGAGTTCTTATCGGAGGGGCAATTACCTGCAGCCAACATCCACTGGATCATCAAAAGTTCTGCTGGATCATCAAAAAAGCAAGAGAGTTCCAGAAAAACATCTACTTTTGCTTTAATGACTACGCCAAAGCCTTTGTGTGTATCACAACAAACTGTGGAAAATTCTTAAAGAGATGGGAATACCAGACCACCTGACCTGCCTCCTCAGAAATCTGTATGCAGGTCAAAAAGCAACAGTTAGAATTGGACATGGAACAACAGACTGGTTGCAAATCTGGAAAGGAGTACATCAAAGCTGTATATTGTCACCCTGCGTATTTAACTTCTATGCAGAGTACATCATGCGAAATGCTGGACTGGATGAAGCACAAGCTGAAATCAAGATTGCTGGGAGAAATACCGATAACCTCAGATATGCAGATGACACCACCCTTATGGCAGAAAGTGAAAAGGAACTAAAGAGCCTCTTGATGAAAGTGAAAGAGGAGAGTGAAAAAGTTAGCTTAAAGCTCAACATTCAGAAAACTAAGATCATCCAAGATGCTGAGCAGGCCTTTCTGATAGAAACCTCAGGACACCCCTAGAAGTGTGGGTATCCCCCATCCTGGGGAAGACTGGCCCAGACTCAAGAGACACTGTCCACAAAGACAGTGATGTGTTTTAATTTATGGGGGATTGTTTGTGGTGTAGAATAAAGGCTCAAAGCTTCTATGTTTGAGTGATTAGGGCACAGGAAAGAGGAAGTGAGCGCCTCCATCATGTCCTCTGCAGCCCACCAAGCTGCTCCTTGGGTCGGGGTGGGCCCAGTCTCAGAGGCCTGAACATAGTTTCCTATGATCCAAAAACTGACAGAGATTAACAGAAGAGTCAAGAAATGAAGACAGTCCCGTGTTTACTACAGAATAAAGAAGCAGCTCATCCCTGCTGTCTTAGACAAGTAAGCAAATAATCAGTGCAGGGAGTTTCTGTAATTCTAACATCTCTCTTTAGGATATAATCACATACATTATGGGCTTCCTTGGCATCTCAGACCGCAAAGAATCTGACTGTATTGCAGGAGACCCAGGTTCGATCCCTGGGTCAGGAAGATCCCCTGAGAAGTGAATGGCTACCTACAGCATTCTTGCCTGGTGAATTCCATGGACAGAGGAGCCTGGTGGGCTACAGTCCATGGGTTGCAAAGATCTGGACACAACTGAGTAACTAACACTTACACTTTTTTCACACATTAATTATGGAGCTTCCCCTAGTGGTAAAGGATCTGCCTGCAATACAGGAGACTTGGGTTCCATCCCTGGGTCAGGAAGATCTCTTGGAAGAGAGCATAGCAACCCACTTCAGTATTGCTCTCTGGAGAATGCCTTGGACAGAGGAGTCTGGTAGGCTACCATCCACAGGGTCACAAAGGGTCAGACATGCCTGAAGCGACTGAGCGTTCACACACATAAATTGCATGAGCAAAACTAGATTAGGGCTTTGGGTAGAAAACGCTTTATCCTTATAGTGTGTGCGTGTGTGCTCGGTCATTTCAGCTGCGTCTGATTCTTTATAACCCTGTGGATTGTAGCCCACCAGGCTCCTCTGTCCGTGAATTCTCCAGGCAGGAATACTGGGGTGGGTTGCCATGTCCTCCTCTGGGGGATCTTCCAGATGCGGGATGGAACCCACATCTGCACTGCAGGTGGGTGCTTTACCTACTGAGCTGCCCGGGAAGCCCGTCCTTGTAGTGTGGGTGCTTAGTCGCTCAGTCGTGTATTTGTATCATACTATGGGCTTCCCTGGTGGCTCAGAGGTTAAAGCGTCTGCCTGGAATGCAGGAGACCTGGGTTCAATCCCTGGATCGGGAAGATCCCCTGGAGAAGGAAATGGCAACCCACTCCAGTACTCTTGTCTGGAGAATCCCATGGAGGGAGGAGCCTGGTAGGCTACAGTCCATGGGGTCGCAAAGAGTCGGACACGACTGAGTGACTTCACTTCACTTTGTATCATACTTTGTCGTGTATCATACATACACGACATCAAGTTGTGTATCATACTTTGTATGATGTGAATCCTAAATTTATTGAGACCTGTTTTATGGACAAGGTTGCTGTTTATCTTGGTAAATATTCCATATGCATTTTAAAAGAATATATATCTGCTGTTGTTGGATGGAATATTATATAAATGTTTATTTGATCAAGTTGACTGATTGTGTTGTTTGAGTTTTATATATCCTTACTGATTTTCTACTTGTGCTAACAATTATTACTAAAGAACTATTGAAATCTCTTATATTACAGATTTGTTTACTTTTCAGTTCTATTAGTTTTTGCTGCACATATTTTAAGTCTATTATTGGGTACATAAATGTTCAGTGTTGTTATATCTTCCTAATTAATTGATAGTTTGTTATTATGAAATAACCTTCTTTATTCATGAAATATCATCTGCTCTGATGGCAAGTTTGTTTGGTTAATAAAGCCCTTCATACTTTCTTTTGATTTGTGTTAGCATGGAATATAATTCTCATCCTTTTTCAGTTGCTTCCTTATAATTAGCATGCTTCTTATAAACAGCATATAGTTGCATTATGCTTTTTTATCCAATCTAATGATCTTTGCCGTTTAACAGGGATGTTTAGACCATCTTCATTTAATGTAACTATTGAGGTGAAGTTAGATTGCTGTTTGTTCTCTGTTTGTCTCATGGTTTTTGTTCTCTTTTTTTTTTTCCCTGCATCTTTTAGGTGAACTGAGTGACTTTTATGAATTCTATCTCCTTCATGAGATTGTAAGCTGAAACTCTAAGTTATATTTTTTTAGTGGTAGCGTTAGGGTTTAAAGTATACATTTTGAATCTATCATAGTCTCAGTGCAACTTTTGAAAAAAGTTTCAGGTTCACTAAAACATTACCAACTGTAGTTTTAGTGTGAGATTATTCTTCAGAGTAATTTATCCAAATGTGCAGAGTATATAGCACACTAGCTAGACTTTTTTCAAAAGCTGCTATTGTGAACATAGAAAAGCAAAGAGCGTTTACTTTTTACTCACACTCCATTTCTACAAGGGTCAGGTTCACAGCAATCGCCAGATTGCGCACCCTGAGAGGAAGAAACAGTGGCTCAGACCCTCTGTGCTCTGGAAAAACAGGCGCTTAGATAGCTAAATGTATGTCAGGAAGAATTTCAATGACTCTAGATTCTTGCATCTTCCTATACATAGAAAAGCACTAAAATCCTTGACTTGAGGTATCTGTTCTTTGTGATTAGCGATAATCTTTTACCAAGATGTATATCCTACTGTGAGCTTCTCTGGTGGCACAGCAGTAAAGAATCCACCTGCAATGCAGGAGACACTTTCAGTCCCTGGGTTGGGAAGATCCTCTGGAGAAGGGAATGACAATCCACTCCAGTATTCTTGTCTGGGAAATCCCACAGACAGAGGAGCCTGGTAGGCTACAGTCCATGGGGTCTCAAAGAGTTGGACACAACTTAGCAACTAAACAACAACAAAATACTTGACTACATGTATTTCCTGGCCCAAAAAAGCACTCATATGTAAATTGACTTCTCTCTTTACCTCTTTGGAGCAATTCCCTCATAGCTACTAGAAGCTGTCGCCTGGGCTATAGCCCTCAATAAGTCCCTGAGTAAAACTTAAACTCATAACTCTCATGGTGGGCATTTTTCTTTGACACCATGCGCACATACATGTTGTTCTTTAGTCACTCAGTCATGTCTGACTCTTTGCAACCCCATGGACTGTAGCCCATCAGACTCCTCTCTCCGTGGGATTCCCCAGGCAAGAATACTGGCTGCTGCTAAGTCACTTCAGTCGTGTCCGACTCTGTGTGACCCCATAGACGGCAGCCCACCAGGATCCCCCGTCCCTGGGATTCTCCAGGCAAGAACAGTGGAGTGGGTTGCCATTTCCTTCTCCAATGCATGAAAGTGAAAAGTGAAAGGGAAGTTGCTCAGTCATGTCTGACTCTTTGCAACCCCATGGACTGCAGCCCACCAGGCTCCTCCATCCATGGGATTTTCCAGGCAAGAGTACTGGAGTGGGGTGTTGCTACTTCCTTCTCCAGGGGGCTTTCTCAACCCAGGGTTCGTACCTGGGTCTCCTGCACTAGCAAGTGGATTCTTTACCACTGAGCCACCTGGGCAGCCCACACACATACATGTATATATATAGTCTGGAGTTTCAATCTAAAAGCTTGAGTTATTGAGTTTCACCACTCAGTGGACAGACAGGGTTATCCTCTGCTACCTGGCCCTTGTGAGATACTTTGAAGAGTTTGTACACTTTGTCTTTGACAGGTGATTGCACCAAATAACTTTCACTTGCCCTACAACAAAGCCAGTGAGACCAAAAGGTTAATTTAATAATTCCTGTGAGATAAATTCATCCAGGGGTCAAGATAACTATACTTATACAGTACATTCAGTGCTTAACATTAAAACAGGGAAGGAGGGTGAAGTAAGATGCTTTGTTTAGCATTCTCTTTGGAGATAGAGGCAATAACAGATTTTTCTCTTCAGGGGTAAAAGCCAATAACAGACTTTTTCCTGGTACAGTCATTTCAGGCAATTTGCCTAAAAAGAAGATTATTTCAGATAATTCTGAAAATATGTGAAACTGCTTCCCACTCCAGATTTTACCCTTTCCAAAAGCACTGAATAGGTAGGTCATAATTATCATTATTATTTAACTTTTCTATTTTTTAATATGGGCTTCCCTGGTGGCTCAGCTGGTAAAGAATCCACCTGCAATGCAGGAGACCTGGGTTTGATCCCTGGGTTGGGAAGATCCTCTGGAGAAGGGAAAGGCTACCCACTCCAGTATTCTGGCCGGGAGAATTCCATAGACTGTATAGTCCATGGGGTCTCAAAGAGTCGGACACAACTGAGCAACTTTCACTTTCACTTTCTTTTTAATATAACTTCAATTTTTGGCTGGTTTACTTGCTTTAAAATTCATATCCAATTCCTAGACTTCCCTGGTAGTCCAGTGGTTAAGAGTCCATCTGCCAACGCAGGGGACATGGGTTAGATCCCTGGTCCAGGAGGATTCCACATGCCGCAGAGCAACTAAGCCCATGTGCTACAACTACTGAACCCACATTCGCCCTAGAGCCTGCGCTCTGCAACAAGAGAAGCCACTGAAATGAGAAGCCGGAGCACTGCATCTAGAGAGTAGCCCCTGCTCGCCGCAGCTAGGGAAAGCCTGCATGCAGCAATGGGGAGCCAGTGCAGCCATAAATAAATAAATGATTAAAAAAAAATGTTATGTTTAATTTTGTTTTTGGCAGACTGCCTAATAGGATCCATTTTGGATTCCTCTCAAATCTTCAACTGTTATATTCTTTAATAAGTTTAAAAATCACATATCTCAGAAACAGGAATACTTTACATCAAGTACTTTAAACACTGAAAGCAGAGTGGCTGCGTATGAAGACTTCAGAGTCCTAGCTGTACCTTACTGTGTGACTTTCTCCAAATGTCCTTCTCTGTTAACTGTGAGGAGGGGATAGTCATATTTAATTTCTAGGTTTACTGTGAAATTTAAATGAATGATTCATATACAATGGTATATATGTGTGTGTGCGTGCTCAGTCTTGTCTGTCTCTTTGCAACTCCGTGGACTGTAACCTGCCAGACTCCTCTGTCCATGGAATTTTCCAGGCAAGAATACTGGAATGGGTTGCCATTTCCTACTCCAGGGAATCTTCCCGACCCAAGGATCAAACTCTCATCTCTTAAGTCTCTTGCATTGACAGGCAGATTCGTTACTACTACTGTCACTTGGGAAGTCATGGTATATATAGGCGCTTGCTATGAGCTGGGATCATTCAGTTTATTTTAGTCATGTCCCAACAGACAGTCCTGGATGTCCCTGTGAGAAAACCCAGAAGAGTTACCAAAAGGAACTAAAAAAAGTCCTTGGCCATGCTCACACAAGTATTTCTAGATTTTTTCTGTGAAAACAAGAATTCATTAGATCAGATAAAAAGCTTCCTGAACCCATGTCCCAGGAGAAGGCCATGGCACCCCACTCCAGTACTCTTGCCTGGAAAATCCCATGGGCGGAGGTGTCTGGTAGGCTGCAATCCATGGGGTTGCGAAGAGTCAGACACTGAGCGACTTCCCTTTCACTTTTCACTTTCCTGCATTGGAGAAGGAAATGGCAACCCACTCCAGTGTTCTTGCCTGGAGAATCCCAGGGACAGGGGAGCCTGGTGGGCTGCCGTCTATGGGGTCGCACAGAGTCGGACACTACTGACTCGAATTAGCAGCAGCAGCAGCAGAACCCATATCCCAGAAATCAAGTGTAATTTGCATAAGTATTCCAAGCAGCCCTTGCCAGCCGGAGACTGTCACACACTGGACTGCTTTTAATGGATTCCCATGCTCATCTCAATCTTTTTCACTAAAGCATTCTCCCCAAGGAGAAGGAACTCTTTTGTACTGCTGGTGGGAATGTATTTGGTGCAGCTGCAATGGAACACAGTGTGGAGGTTCCTCAAAAAACTAAAACTAGAGTTGCCATATGACCCAGCAGTCCCATTTCTGGGCATATATCCCAAAAAAAGCTATACATACATGTGCTTCAAGGTTCAGTGCAGTAGTATTTACAATAGCCAAGACATGGAAGCAACCTAAATGCCCATTGACAGATGAATGGATAAAAAAGATGTGACCCAGAAACACAATGGAATACTACTCAGCCATAAAGAGAATGAAACAATGCCATTTGCAACCACATAGATGGACCTGGAGATTATCATACAAAGTGAAGTAAGTCAGAAAAAATCAAATACCATATGATATCCTTATATGGAGAATCCAAAATATGTCACAAATGAACTAATCCATGACAGAGAAACAGACTCACAGACACAGGTAACAGATTTGTGGTTGCCCAGGGAGAGGGGGCTGGGGAGGGATAGATTGGAAGTATGGGATTAGCAGATACAAACTATCAAATATAGCATGGACAAGCAATAAGGTCCTACTGTGTAGCACAGGGAACTATATTCAATATCCTGTTAATAGACCGTAATGGAAAATAATATTAAAAAGAATACATATACATATATGTATATATAACTGAACACTTTGCTGTACAGCCGAAATTAACACAATATTGTAAATTAACCATATTTCAATAAAAATGTTTTATAAAAAAATAAACAGAATAAAACTTCATATTTCAATTCCTTATTTCAAAAATGGAAGAAAGTAATACTAGTGGAATAAAGTTTTGCCACTTTTCATCTAAGGGAAGATAAAACATATGCTATGCTAAAATTTGAGACCAAATCCAATGATGTCTGAATGAGGGTTAGGGTTTAAGGGCTCTGTTGGTCAAACACAGCATGCTGCTGCTGCTGCTGCTGCTAAGTCGCTTCAGTTGTGTCCGACTCTGTGCGACCCCATAGATGGCAGCCCACCAGGCTCCTCCGTCCCTGGGATTCTCCAGGCAAGAACACTGGAGTGGGTTGCCATTTCCTTCTCCAATGCATGAAAGTGAAAAGTGAAAGTGAAGTCGCTCAGTCGTGTTTTCTAGCGACCCCATAGATGGCAGCCCACCAGGCTCCTCCATTCATGGGATTTGCCAGGCAAGAGTACTGGAGTGGGTTGCCATTGCCTTCTCCAAATACAGCATAGGAGGTACCTAATTCTTGGAGAAATTCATAATTTAAAAAATGGTTTGCTTCCAGCAGTTCAGTAAGAAAAAAAATTGTATGAAACAATAGAATGACCAATCAAGAAAGCTATTGCCTCATTGCACTTGGCTCTGGCAAGATCCTTTCCAGAGAAGTTCTCTTTTCTTCCTATGTGTGCTAAGACCAGGACAAACCAAAGTGTGCTGTCGAGCAGATTAGAAATCAAGTCAGACAGAGAACACGCAAAAGAGATAGGACTAGGAATACGCTTGGAGACAAACTGTACAAGAGATGGTACTGTCTTCAGAACTTGAAGAACTGTCATATGGAACTTTCAAGGCTGCAAGCACAAAGACCAAAAAGAAGATGCTGCCAGGAGTTCTATGGGGTGCAAAACAGACGTTAAGACAATACCATTGTCTGGCACATTGGCAAGCTGCCTCCCAAATCTCTGAATTCAGCATCTTTTCCCGGGTTGGGTGACTAACGATTAGGGTTGCTGAAAATGATTCCTCATTGAATGCTGAGTAGAAGTAAAACTCTGTGGCAGGAGTCCTCCAACTGTTTGGTTTCAGGACCCCTTTGTACTGTTAAAAATTATTGAGGACCCTGAAGAGCTCTAGTTTAATGTGGGCTATATTAACTCATCTTTGCTATATTAAAAATTAGAACTGAGAGAGTTAAGAAATATTAATATATTAGTTCATTTAAAAATAACAATAATATGGAATTCCCTGGTGGCTCAGTGGTTAGGACTCAGTGCTCTCACTGTCCTGGCCCCAGATTCAATCCCTGGTGGGGGAACTAGAATTCCAAAAGCCACGGGATTTAGCCAGAGATAATTATAATAATAACAATAGTAAACTCATTACATATTATACATATATTTTATGTGAAAATGGCTCTTTTGCAATACAAAAGAGAAGAGCAACATTATTTTTTATTTTACCACCTCTGTAATGTATGTTTTAAGAGAAGACAGTTGAATTCTCATATCTTGGGCATTCACTCTGTTGCAATGCTGCATGTCACATAGCCTCTGGCAACTCCACCATATGCTTATAAGAAAATGACAGTCAAAAAAGGAAAGTGCTATCTTGGAAGTATTATTGAAATAGTTTTGGCCTCATGAACCACTTAGAAACATCTTGCACAATGCTAGTCACACTTTAACCCTTTTATTGTCTAATAACATCAACCCAATTTATTGAACTAATACTACATGAATAAGCCAGATGCTCCTCTTTCAGTTAGGACTGAGTGGATTGGAAGAAAGTATCCACGGGTGAATTCATCAAAATACAAAAGGACTGTTCATTTTTCCCCCCCTAATCAAGATCTATCAATCTTCAACCAGGAGAAGTTCAATCCTCTTGACAGCATCATATCGTTGGTTATTAAAAACTCAAATGATTCGTCTGCAAAGAATCTATCTAAAAAAAAATTCACAACTGTGTCATGTCAAAGTTGACACAGTTATGAGGAAATTTAAATTTGACGTTGTCCAAAGAGTAATTTTTTGATTCCTAAATCTAATAGCAAAGTGAATTTTTAATTTCTGAGTAATTTCCCTACTTTTTTCAGTTCCACATGAGCTTTATAACAACTATGCTTCAAACCTGTTGAGATAGATACAAAGTCAAAATTGTAATTAAATAAGAACACTCCAGCTTGCACTATGTTTTTTTTAAACTAAATTTACACTTACACGTTTTCATAACACTAAAAATTTTCAGATTATATTTATGAGAATGCATTTTCTTATGCAAAGCAACATTTCTATTTTTATAAATTTGCAAAAACATGTACTTACACACTATGTGTTAAACTTCTGGCAGATTGAGAGTAAAATACTGTGCCAATTTATAAACAATAAAAGCTTATCCCACTGACCCTATTAAATCAATCAGTCTAAATATTTGCTTTTGTGGTACCATATTACAAAGCCACAATGCTGCTGCTGCTAAGTTGCTTCAGTCGTGTCCGACTCTGTGCGACCCCATAGACGGCAGCCCACCAGGCTCCCCTGTCCCTGGGATTCTCCAGGCAAGAACACTGGAGTGGGCTGCCATTTCCTACTTCAATGCATGTAAGTGAAAAGTCAAAGTGAAGTCGCTCAGTTGTGTCCGACTCCTAGCGACCCCATGGACTGCAGCCCACCAGGCTCCTCCGTCCATGGGATTTTCCAGGCAAGAGTACTGGAGTGGGGTGCCATTGCCTTCTCCACAATAGCCAAACAAAATTCATTGCTCTAATTTTCAATCATTGTTGTTGTTTATTGCTGAATCATGTCCAACTCTTTTGCGACCCCACGGACTGTAGCCCACCAGGCTCCTCTTTCCATGGGACTTCCCACGCAAAAACACTGGAGTACACTTCCATTTCCTTCTCCAGGGGATTTTCCCAGCCCAGGGATTGAACCTGTGTCTCCTGCATTGGCAGGTGGATTCTTACCATTGAGCCACCAGGAATTTTTAGTACTGCTTTAATATTCATTTTATTCTCAAAATAAGCCAAATTTATTGCCTAGCCCACAGCTTATTCTTAGTAATTAGATAATAACTGCGATATTTGTTTAGTAAAAGATGAAGTTGACTAATCATTTCTCAAAAAGATCTAACTTCCTAAACTCATTTGCTTTTTCTCATTTGTTGCTAGCAAATTCCTGTTTCCATGTATCTCTCACTTTCTTTTTTTACCTAGTCATCTGATTTTTTTCCTACTATTGTGGTCTAATTCCTTGGTGAGGCTGCCCATCCATTAATTCAATTGTTTAAAAGTTCTTCCCACATAAACTTTTCCAGCTCAAACCTTCATATTTCTACTAATTTAAGGGAAACTCTTCTTTGGAATGCTAGTCCCCCAGATAATACCAAAACAATCTGCTGATAAGAGAATGCTGACCGGACAGAAGTAAGGGAGAATGCTACCTCTGGGGAGTCTCATTAGCATCTCGGGGGGGCAGGCAAAACTGGAATATTTATTGAGACTCTTGATGTCTGGTCTCTTAAAGGAGAAGCAGGCAGAGGTGGAGCTTGATTAGAATTAGGGAAGAATTAGGAGATAACAGACTAGGACTGGTGGATCCAGCAAGGTCAAGATCTTGAGGATAAAACAAACTACCGCACAGTTGCACTCATTTCACTTGCTAGCAAAGTAATGCTCAAAATTCTCCAAGCCAGGCTTCAACAGTATGTGAACCAAGAGCTTCCAGATGTTTAAGCTGGATTTAGAAAAGGTACAGGAACCAGAGGTCAAATTGCCAACATCTGTTGGATCATAGAAGAAGCACGAGAGTTCCAGAAAAACATCTACTTCCGCTTCATTGACTACACTGAAGCCCTTGACAAACTCTTCAGGCAATGGGAATACCAGACCACCTTACTTGCCTCCTGAGAAATCTGTGTGCAGGTTAAGAAAAAACTGGACATGGAACAACAGACTGGTTCCAAATTGGGAAAGGAGTACATCAAGGCTGTATATTGTCACCCTGCTTATTTAACTTATATGCAGAGTACACCATGAGAAATGCTGGACTGGATGAAGCACAAGCCAGAATTAAGATTGTCGGGAGAAATATCAATAAATTCAGATACACAGATGACACCACACTTATGGCACAAAGTGAAGAGGAACTAAAGAGCTTCTTGATGAAGGTGAAAGAGAAGAGTGTTAAAAGCTGGCTTAAAACTCAGCATTCAAAAAACCAAGATCATGGCATCCGGTCCCATCATTTCATGGCAAATAGAAGGGGAAACAATGGAAACAGTGACAGACTATTTTCCTGGGCTCCAAAATCACTGCAGATGGTAACTGCAGGCATGAAATTAAAAGATATTTGCTCCTTGGAAGAAAACCTATAACCAATGTTCAGTTCAGTTCAGTGCTCAGTCGTGTCCGACAGTTTGTGACCCCATGAATCGCTGCACGCCAGGCCTCCCTGTCCATCACCAACTCCCAGAGTTCACTCAAACTCACGTCCATTGAGTCGGTGATGCCATCCAGCCATCTCATCCTCTGTCGTCCCCTTCTCCTCCTGTCCCCAATCCCTCCCAGCATCAGAGTCTTTTCCAATGAGTCAACTCTTCACATGAGGTGGCCAAAGTACTGGAGTTTCAGCTTTCGCATCACTCCTTCCAAAAAACACCCAGGGCTGATCTCCTTTAACTAGTTGGATCTCCTTGCAGTCCAAGGGACTCTCAAGAGTCTTCTCCAACACCACAGTTCAAAAGCATCAATTCTTTGGCGCTCAGCTTTCTTCACAGTCCAACTCTCACATCCATACATGAACACTGGAAAACAGCCTTGACTAGACAGACCTTTGTTGGCAAAGTAATGTCTCTGCTTTTGAATATGCTATCTAGGTTGGTCATAACGTTCCTTCCAAGGAGTAAGCATCTTTTGATTTCATGGCTGCAGTCACCATCTGTAGTGATTTTGGAGCCCCCAAAAATAAAGTCTGACACTATTTCCACTGTTTCCCCATCTATTTGCTATGAAGTGATGGGACCAGATGCCATGATCTTAGTTTTCTGAATGTTGAGCTTTAAGCCAACTTTTTCACTCTCCTCTTTCACTTTCATCAAGAGGCTTTTGAGTTCCTCCTCACTTTCTGCCGTAAGGGTGGTGTCATCTGCATATCTGAGGTTATTGATATTTCTCCCAGCAATCTTGATTCCAGCTTGTGCTTCTTCCAGCCCAGCATTTCTCATGATGTACACTGCATATAAGTTAAATAAGCAGGGTGACAATATACAGCCTTGATGTACTCCTTTTCCTATTTGGAACCAGTCTGTTGTTCCATGTCCAGTTCTAATTGTTGCTTCCTGACCTGCATATAGGTTTCTCAAGAGGCCGATCAGGTGGTCTGATAACCAATGTAGAAAGCATATTAAAAAGCAGAGATATTACTTTACCTACAAAGGTCCATCTAGTCAAAGCTATGGTTTTTCCAGTAGTCATGTATGGATGTGAGAGTTGGACTATAAAGAAAGCTGAGCACCAAAGAATCGATGCTTTTGAATTGTGGTGTTGGAGAAGACTCGAGAGTCCTTGGACTGCAAGGAGATCAAACCAGTCGATCCTTAAGGAAACCAATCCTGAATATTTGTTGGAAGGACTGATGCTGAAGCTGAAGCTCCAATATTTTGGCCACCTGATTCAAAGAGCCGACTCACTGGAAAAGACCCTGATGCTGGGAAAGATTGAAGGCAGGAGGAGAAGGGATGACAGAGGATAAGATGGTTGGATGGCATCACCAACTGAATGGACATGAGTTTGAACAAGTCCTGGGAGACTGTGAAGGACAGGGAAGCCTGGTTTGCTAGAGTCCATGGGGTCGCAAAGAGACACGACTGAGTGACTGAACAACAAGATGTTCATGGTCTGGATCAGTCTACATTTCTGGCCACATTCTCATCTCTTTTCTTTCCCCAATGCCTCCCCAACTATCAATGCCAAGATACTTGCCATTTTTTGGATTCAGCATCCTCATTAATGTCAAGGTAACTATTTCTTAGAATGTCCTTCCTAAACTCTCTGTATGATGCTGTGTGCTCAGTTGCTTCAGTAATGTCTGACTCTTTGCAACCCCATGCGCCATAGCCTACCAGGCTTCTCTGTCCATGGGATTTTCCCAGCAAGAATACTGGAGTGGTTTGCCATGTCCTCCTCCAAAGGGTCTTCCCAACCCAGAGATTGAACCCATGCCTCCTGCATTACAAGCGGGTACTTTACCTGCTGAGCCATTGGGGATGTTGCTCAACTTCAAAACCTACTCCAAATAAGACCCACTCTGTGAAAACTTTCCCATCCCCCCTCCTCTGCATTCTTCCTGCCCTTCCCCCGTCATGTCACAGTTCTGTACCTTTGCTTTAAGCAGGTGGCTGGTACACAGTTCAACTCATGTTGGTTGAACTGGTTTGGTTTCATTTAGCTTGACATAAGCCTGCCACTACACACACCTCTATAGTTTTGCTGTGTTTTCAACCCCTGTGGTGGTTTCCTTGTTGCATTACAGACTAAGCAGATGCATGAGAGAAATGGAAAACATCCAATCAGTTTAAACTTTAAGTGTCATGAGAGCAACTCCCTGTCCAAGCTGTATTTCTCTTGCTTCTGGTTTCCAGGCAGGAGACAAATAGAATCTTATTTTAAAATAGATATTTGAAATATTACTCTGTTTTTTCCACCTAAAGTATAATAAACATCTCCCTCCTATAGACAATTGATTTTGGATGTTAAGAATCGATCCAAGAAAGAAGTCATTTAAAATGTTAAAATTAGACCAGTATTGTAAAGGAGTCACCCGCTGGGTATCAAACGGGAAGAATTCAGGTAAACAAGACAAGTCCTATGTTAATTATAAGGAAGTGTATCTTCACAGGCAGAACAATGGACCCACGCTTCATTACCAGGAGTCCTGGTTCTAGACGAAATGATTTCTTTCAACCTTCCATTTGGTAGCACTTTTTTTATTTTTTTGGAAAAAAAGATTTGTTGACAATGTCCAATAAAGTCCGGGAGATCTTTTTTGTAAAAAAAAGAAGACTCGATCCAAGGACAGAGAGTAGACTCCATTTTATGTGATCTGAGATCCATGAATGGCCCCCTGCTCTTTCCCTCCATAGAGTTACCTGAGGCTGGGGAGGCATGTCAGGCAAGAAAGGCATTCCCAGGTTGATCATGATGTTTCTTATTATGGAAGAAAAAAAAGGTTTTCCCATGTCTCTCATTTCCACCATCATCTCTGGGAACCCCTGCCAGCCTTCCTGGGTTCTGGGTTCTGTCTCTAGTACTTGTGAATCCATAACCTCCAGAGCCCCTAACTGCTATGTATCATCTGCTTAGTGTAGCTGCCATGTGGGCAGCCTTGGAAGAGGGTCTAGGGAGTACAAGGGGAGGAGACATACATTTTTTATGGTGCTTTGTCTCAGCTGGGGCAGACATGGGATTGGGAAGAGGGCTCCTTACTGCCCTGCCAACCGCAAGTGGAAGGACCCATAGACTGGCCAAGGCAGAGGCAGGCCTTCATTGGGATTCCCCAAGCCTTGAATTCCAGGAAGGATACAGTCCCAGCCATTGAGGCTGAAGGTCAGGTCTCCCTCTCATGTTACACTCATTGCTTTGCAAAATTCCTTCTTCTAGCGAGTGAGAGGGGGAAGATTGGTCTTCAGCTCCATTTTCTATATAGACAAGAAAGCTGTAATCTGAGTGAAACACAGAGCTAAATAACAACCTAGAAAGGAATCCAATATTCCTCTATATTGTTTATAACAATTTATAGACTGTAGTCATTGAAAATGACACCCTTATTTTCAGTAACTTCAGTTGGGCTTCCCAGGTGGCTCTAGTGGTAAAGAACCCGCCTGCCAATACAAGAGACCTAAGAGATGGGTTCAATCCCTGGGTCAGGAAGATCTCCTGGAGGAGGCCATGGCAACCCACTCCAGTATTCTTGCCTGGAAAATTCCATGGAGAGAGGAGCCTGGCAGGCTACAGTCCATAGGGTTGCACAGAGTCAGACACGACTGAAGCAAATTAGCATGCATGCAATGGCTCAAATACAGATGGCATCACACATTCATATTCATCATTATTACTTTCACAAGTAATACTTTCTGATTCTTGCATGCAGCCAGATTTTACTCTTTTCATTGCCTGCCTGACCTACTTTAACCTTTATTTCATTACTTATGAATTCTGATAATTGGTATGGTTTTCCTCTTTTGTTAATACTGATGGACAAAAAGAAAACCCTGAGTTTCTTCTTGCATAGGATAAATAAAAAGATAATGCCTGAGGCCTACTATGCTTAAGTGATACACATAAAGGGCAAGGGAAGCCTGGAAGAGTGTTGGCTCTGGAAACAAGGAGAACCTGTTTAGAAATCTCAGTTCAGTCACACAACAGCTCTGTGGCCTTGGTCACACTCTCCGAACTTCTGTCTCTTCATCAGTAGAATGTGGGCTTTGGAAGAGCTACACGGGATAGCAGGTGTCGCTCCCTTCCTATATCATTATTACATTAAACCACATGAGCTTGACATTTTTGTATTGTGTTTATTTTTTGACTGGTGTATAGTTGCTTTACAATGTTGTATTAGTTTCTGCTATGCAGCAAAGGGGATCAGCCACATGTATACATATAGAGCCCTCTTCTTTGGATTTCCTTCCTAGTAAGGTCACCACAGAGCACTGAGTAGAGTTTCCTGTTCTATACAATCCATTCTCAATAGTTATCTATTTTAAACATAGTAATATGTATTTGTCAACCCCCCAGTGTCCCCATCTATCCCACCCCCTTTCCCTCCTTGGTGTCCATACGTTTGTTCTCTGTGCCTGTGTCTATATTTCTGCTTTGCAAATAGGTTCATCTGTACCATTTTTCTAGATTCCACCTACATGTGTTAATAGACAATATTTGTTTTTCTCTTTCTGACTTACTTCACGCTGTATGACAGACTATAGGTCCATCCACAACTCTGCAAATAGCATAATTTTGTTCCTTTTTCTCTCTGAGTCACATGACATTTCTGTATTTTAAAAAGCTGAATATTTATACATTACTACGGTTCTATCTTATTTTAGCTAGTAAGATGCAAACCTAGAATCCAAACTCAAGCCTTCTGGGTCCCAGCCCCTAGTACTTCCTTACTTTTCAAACTGTTGCTGTCAGTAAAACTTGTTTTTAGTTGGACAGGTAAAGAAAAAAACATTGCCTACCATTCCAGTTCTACAAGGTTCAAGCCATTAGCCACTGCAGTTGCCCTGAAAGGAATTCAGAATGGAGAAAAACAGGAAGCATTCTGTGCTTTGGATATACCAGCCCCCAGATGGTTAAGATGCGTATCTAGGGAAAATGTCAAATGACCCTAGGTTCTTACATCTTCCCTTTACATAAAAAAGCACTAAAATCATTAACTTGTGATGCCTATTCTTTGTAATTAACAGTAGTCTTTTTGATGTTTGGCTACATGTTTTTTCCCAGCAAAAAAGAAAAAAATTGCTATTTATCTTGGCTTCACCCTTAATTCTTCAGAGCTGTTCCTCAGGGCTATCTAAGAGGCTGTCTCTGGACTACAGTCCTCTGTGCGTGCGTGTTAAGTCACTTCAGTGGCGTTTGACTGTTGGCGATCCCATGGACTGTATAGCCCACCAGGCTCCTCTGTCCATGGGATTCTCCAAGCAGGAATACTGGAGTGGGTTGTCATGCCTTCCTCCAGGGGATCTTCCCCACCCAGGGATTGAACCCGCATCTCTTGTGTCTCCTGCATTGGCAGATGGGTTCTTTACCACTAGCGCCACCTGGGAAGCCCTTCGTTGTCAGTAAGGACACCAAATCAAACTTAACTCACAATTCTTACTTTGTGTGCCTTTTATTCAGTTGACAGACAAGTGCTGCCAAGTGGAACTATGGGGCAGCTTAATACAGGAGATGTGTGAAAAGAACAAAGAGTAAGAGTGGGAGAGAAAAAGAACTTATGGGCTTGGTGCAAATGTCTAGATTTTATAAATATAATGATTGTCCAGTCAGCCTGCCTCTCATAAGAGCCATGAGCTATATGTGGTAGATGTCACTTCTCTTTCTTAATGTCAATGTCATTGGTTAGGTAACACGATCATTAATTTTATATTCAATTTTAACTTGACTAGGCCATGGGGTGCCCAGATATTTGATCAACATTATTTTGGGTAATCTCATCCAGAGATTACATTTGAATTGGTGGACTGAGTAAAGCAGATTGCCCTCCCAAATGAGGGTGGGCTGCATCCAATCAGTTAAAGACCTGAGTAGAAAAATAAAAAAGGGCAGAGTAAGAAAGAATTCTACCTACCTGAATGCTGGACCTGGGATGCCAGTCTTGTCCTCTGCCTGGAATCTACAGCACCAGCTCTCCCAAGTCTCCAGCTTTCAGACTGTAGATCTTGGGACTTCCATGCAGTCTCCATAATCACATAAGCCAATTCCTTATAATAAACCCCTCTCATCTACTTTTAGGGCTTCCCAGGTGGCATGAGTGGTAAAGAACCTGCCTGCCAATGCACAAGACATAAGAGACCTGGGTTTGATCCCTGGGTCTGGAAGATCGCCTGGAGGAGGGCATGACAACCCACTCCAGTATTCTTGCCTGGAGAATTCTATGGACAGAGGAACCTGGTGGGCTACCGTCCACAGGGTCACAAAGAGCTGGACATGATTAAAACAACTTAGCCATGCATGGACATCTATATCTAGGTAAATGTAGATATAAATACTTGATGTATAGATACCCTTGTGAGGATTAAATGAGATCTCTCTATATAAATTCTCTCTATTGATCCTGCTAAAGCATCCTGCTAATGAGCAAAAAGAGAGATATAGGGACATTATAGCCTAGTTTTACAGGTTCTTGTGAGGATTAAAAGAGATGATATATATATATGATATGTATAGAAAGAGGAAAAGAAAGACTATGTGTGTGTGTACATATATATATAGAGAGAGACAGACAGACAGACAGAGAGAAACAGAGACAGCAAGACAGAGAGAGACAGAAAGAATGCATGTCTGTATATGTATGTATATATGTATGCATGTATCTATTGGGAGAAATATATACACACTATTGGTTCTGTACTAGAACACTGACTCATACAGAGATGGTTGCCAAAGCTTCTAGTTCCCTGTAGATGCACTCTGGAGCTGCGACCCATAATTGTTCATAAGGTGTGTGTGTGTGTTTTTTAAGATAATGGTGTTATTCATCACTTTTAGATTTAGATTTTCAAAGTCTAAGCATTAGAATCCCCCAGTCTGTCTTTAGGCAGCCAGCTTTGTTCTGTCTGTGAGGTCATGACTCAAACAGAAAGGCTCCCTGTGGGTGAAAAGGAATGTGTCTCTGATCTCAGTGGCATTGTCCTGGGAAGAAATTGAGATGGTGTGTCAGAAGACCTGCATTTGAATTCCAACTCTGGTATTTACTGTCAGTAAGAAGTAACTTTTTCTGAGCTCTGGCTTTTTCACCTGCAAAGTGAGCATAACAAAGCCTGGCTCAGAGGGGTCTGGGAAAGACTTTTAAGAGGACAATATATGTGAATTGCTCATTGTAACTCAATAGCATTTTAAGAATATTAGTTGTTGGAATGTATTCTTTTATGTTGAAAGGAGTTTGGGTTTTGGACTTGAGTACTTAGTTTAGTTAATCTCTTGAGCCTAAGGATCTTCATGTACTAAACAATAAAAAGATTGCAACTTACTTTTGCTGCTTCTTGTAAGGATTAAAGAGGATAAAGTATGAACTGCCTCTAGCAAAAACCATGGCAATGCATGTGCTTCCTGCAAAAGCATAACTCTTTCTTAAATTAATAAACCATCATTATTTAAATGTTACTCGAAGTGTGTATTTTTAAATAAAGAAAAATCAAAGAACTGCCCCCACTCAAGTTCTGACAAATGATGTCTACCTGCATCTTTCACTGTCACCCGTCATTATCACCTCTTCCAGCTCCACAAAACTTCCTGTCCTAAACCCTTCTTGGCCCATTGTGAACTTGTAACTGTGAAACACAAGGCCCCCAACCTTTAACCACAAGAAAAAGTTGTCGAGATGCACAGCTGACAGATACGCATTCTCCCAGTTACCTGGTATTCAAGACTATTACATAGTTACGAGCTTTCTTTCTGAAGATTTCATAAGAAAGAGAAAGCAATTTCTGCTCTGAACACTTAAATCAGCTAGAAAAAGGAAGAAGTTCTATTAATAAACTTATTACATATTCATAGATCCCTCACCATGAGCCTTCTCTATTTATAGATCTTATAAACACTCTTCCTGAAAAGTCTTAAGGTACAGATCATTCATGTTCTACTCCTCAACCTGGTTCAAGCTCTTCGTAGATCATTTTCTCCTTGGCAGTGAGATAAGAGAGAAAGTAAAGGGACTTTCTAAAGTATTCCATCTGGGTTCCATCCTCCATTTAGCTTTATATGGTCAGGGGCAGGTCCCTTAACCCCTCTGAGCCTTAAAGACCTCACCTGTAAGGTAGCGTTAATACCCACCTGCAGGCTGGATTAGTAAAATCTGGGTGTCAATAGCTGCACAGAGAAGCTGACTTCACACACTCCTCCTTCATTTTTGAACATCTTTGCCCAGATAGCCACTTTAAGGGTAGAGAGAATGTGATTGAACAATGACGCACGTGGGACATTCCTTCGACGAGATGGACCCTGGTGACTGCTCTCCATGCACTGGGAATACCCATGCAATATGGGCTTCTGCAGCCAGAGTCAGACCAGTTCGCTTCCCGTCACCTTGTCGTGTAAAACTCTTAACACACTGCCTTTCACTTGAGTCATCTTAGCAGGACCTGTTTGTTGTATTTCTCTAGGTTCTACCCTGCCCCCATAAAGTAGGACAACCTGCTCTCTGGGAACTTTTTTAGAGGACAAGACACCATTCGTTCCCTTTCACCTCCTCCAGCTTCACTTACTCTTCCTTGTGGGTGGTGGAGTGACTTCTTCAGTGAATCCAGGACTTTTCCTGAATTTGAATTGTGCCTGTTTGGGGCAGCCTTTTCCAGATCTTCTCTCTCTCCCTTTGTGTCTCAGAGAAAACCTGTCTTTGGATTGTATGCATTTTCCACCAGGTAAATGACCAACCTCTGGACACAGTGGTCCGGGTTTGCATGGCTCTGGTAGGAACATTTAATCAGAAGTTCAGGGGAGGGCACATGGTGGAGCCTGGTTGCAAAGTTCAAACCCTGTTCTCCAGCTCAGCCTTGTCAGAAACAAAGCTGATATTTGGGTTCCATGTATCTGATTCTTGTAGCTCTGGCTCAATTTATTCTCACCCCACGAAGTGAAAAGCAGTCACCCTTAGACTCCAATAGAATGTGATGAATACATGTTGACGATTACTTTGACTTTTGATTGCACAGGCATTTCCATGCTAGGAACATGCAATATGCCATTTTTTTCTGAACGTCAGATAAGTGATTGTCAAGCAAGTTCTGATACTTTTGTAATAGATAAATCCAACTTTTGTGTTTGGGTGCATTAAATCAGATTATGGTTGGAGTAAATCTCTCTCTCTCTTTTTTTTTTTTTCTGTTTTGGCTACACTGTGCAGCAAACAGGATCTTAGTTCCCTGACCAAGATCAAACCCACTCTACTTGACTGCCAAGAGAAGTCCCCGGGTAAATATCTTTCTAGGTTTTGTTACAAAGGTAACTCTCTTTGAGATTTTTTTAAATGACTACTGAAGAAAGTTTTTTTCTTTTTTTTTGCAAATATTGACTTTTATTTCAGCCTTTTAAAAATCAATGCCTATATGTAGTTTTGGCATTGGCAGTGCTACAAAGCTGATGCTTCTTCAATACCAGAGTTAAGTCAGGGTCAACTCTGGGTACATGGCCGTAAATCAGGTGACCAGATGACTGATATTCGTTCGCTGGACAGAAGCAGCCCTCTAAGGAAGGCTGTATTGCAGAGTGTTGGCCACGAATCCCAGAGTCAGATACCTGCCTTCTACCAGGTTCCATCTTCCTCGCTGTGATCTATGGTACCTTTTAACCTTCCCATGCCTCAATTTCTTCTTTCACAAATTGAGGGAATTATTATTAATAGTAACTGTCTTCTGAGCTTCCTGTGGGGATTACTTATATTAATAGGCTTGTAATGATGCCTGGCACAGAGTAAGAACACTGGTTCTGGGACCAGACTGCATAACTCAACCTGCCACCTACTCAACCTCTGTAGGTCTTCGTTTCCTCATCTATAAAACTGGTTTAACAATACTCACCTCTTGGTGAGTATGACGCATAAGTAAGAACATCTGTGCAGAGTTTGTGGCAAACAGGAGCATAAATAAGCATGATATCTTTCTATCATGAAAAAGATTTTTTTCCTATTGTTTTGACCACCCTGTAGGACAGGTGGGATCTTAGTTCCCCAGGCAGCGATGGGACCCGTGCCCCTGCAGTGCAAATGCAGTGTCTTGATCACTGGACCCCCAGCGAAGTCCCAAAAGAGAAGACTGAAGGAAGACAGTCCAGGACGGACATGACAGCTGCACCATTAAAAGAACCTAGGCTCCTTCTCTCCTGCTGCTTTATCCAGGCTGTCTCATGATTCCAGCTGGCTGCTTGAGCTCCAGGTCTCATATATCTACATTCCAGGCTACAGAAAGGAAAAGAAGGAAAGGTATACCCTTAACAATTTACTTAGTTGTTAGGTTTACCAAATGTTCTCTTAGAAAACTCAATTCCCTTCGCTTGATTGGCATGGAATTAGAACCTTTTCTCAACTATAATTTTACTTCCTATAAAACCTGTGTTACCAAGTTCAAGCTTGCTCTGCTCGCTGTGCAACAGGCCAATAAATCCAAGATGGGGTGTTAAGACAAGGAAGGGACTTTATTCAGGAGCCGAATGACCAAGAAGATGGCAGGCTAGCACCTCAAAACAACCATCTTGCTGGGACCTAGATGCTAGGTTCTTTTATGGATAAGAGATGGGGGAAGGTGAGGAAACAAAGTAAGAAGACTATTCAGTCCTTACAAACGTCCCTAGAATGGCGAGCTTCATGCAGGGGGATGTCTCAGTTTCACTTCCTTAACAGTCATTTTCATGGGTGGTGTGAAATGGAATATCTCCTGTCATATCAACAAACAAAGATGCCACATCTATCTTTGATGTTGGCCTCCCCAAAAGTGAATTTCTAGGCCACGCTGGTAAGCAGCAGACTAGGGGCTCTGCGCCATTTACCGCACAAAGAATTAAGAATGTCACAGTCCTTCACAGGTGGGCAGGGTCAGTTTATCTCCCTGAAGCAGGCTATTCTGTATGCCTATAATAACAAAAGCAGCAAGATGAGGGTTAAAGTCACAGAGAGGATCCAGTGTGAATTCAAAATTAACCCTTCCTGGTTACGTGACACCTGCTGGTGATTTTTCTACATTCATAATTGAAACAAATCTCAGAATTTCAGAAAACATTTTTCCTTAAGAAGTTTCATGTACATATGTATATATATGAAACAAATTGCATGTATGTATAGACAAGCTGCAGTCAATGGATTTATAGTGTAAATATCAGTCATTTTACATTTTATGGACAGTGCCCTCTATAAGGGCACTTCCCACGTGGCTCAGTGGTAAAGAATCCACCTGCCAATGCAGGAGACACGGGTTTGATCCTTGTGCTGGGAAGATCCCCTGGAGGAGGGCATGACAACCCACTCTAGTGTTCTTGCCTGGGAAATCCCATGGACAGAGAAGCCTAGCAGGCTACATTCCAAGGAGTCACAAAAGAGTGGGACATGACTTAGTGACTGAACAACAACAAGCCCTCTGTTAACTTTTGAGGAAGTTAGAAATCCATCAGTTCAGTTCAGTCACTCAGTCGTGTCCAACTCTTTGGGACCCCATGGACTGCAGCACACCAGGCCTCCCTGTCCTTCACCAAGTCCTGGAGTTTACTCAAACTCATGTCCATTGAGTTGGTGATGCCATCCAACCAACTCATTCTCTATCGTCCCCTTCTCCTCCCGCCTTCAATATTTCCCAGCATCAAGGTCTTTTCAACTGAGTCAGTTCTTCGCATCAGGTGGCCAAACTATTGGAGTTTCAGTTTCAGCATCAGTCCTTCCAATGAATATTCAGGACTGACTTCCTTTAGGATGGACTGGTTGGATCTCCCTGCAGTTTGGCCCTCAGCTTTCTTTATAGTCCAACTCTCGCATCCATACATGACTAAAACCCATAGCTTTGACTAGACTATATGAGGATCTTAAAAGAAGCTTGGAAAAAAAAAAAAAAGAAGCTTGGAAGCCTTCCCTGAAAAGATGCACACAAAAATATATTCTCCTAATTGTACATATATAATGGTTTTTTATTGCATTAAAAATGTACTTCTTTCTCAGAAATAACATTTTAACATGTACAAAGATTTATAACTCATTCACTCTCATAAATGTGGAAGCTTGGGGAATTGTGTTGACAATGGGATTTCCTTTTCTTTTAACAAAAGAAAAAAAAAAACTGCCTCAAGTTTCAGCATGTGCTGCCTCTGCAAAGTCCGTGAGTTTCTTGGGACTGTGTTCCCATTTCTCAACAAAATCTTGTGATTCAAACAGGCATTCAAAGCCCTGATTCTGATGAAACTGATGATGCCTGCAGCAGCAGACAAGAGTTCTTTCAGGATTTTCGCAGAGTCCTCAAAAATTACAATGAAATGTGGGGCCCTCCCCCACCCCCAGGCACTCCCTACCCGTCATTCTAACTCTTTCAACCTTGTGATCAGTCTATGAAATCATCATATCCATTTGGTTAATGAATTTATTCCTTTTTTTTTTTTTTCAAGTGTTAAAATGGTATGCATCGTGATTACTGAGGTTTTTTTTTTTTTTTTTTTTTTTGGCGCTGCGAGAAACGTCGAGCCTGAGGCGAATGCCTCCCTGAGCTCACCCTGATCTTGGCCCTGGAGGTTGAGGCAGTTTGAAAGAGGTGGGACGGTGTGGAGTGGGGAGAATTTCAGTTCAGTTCAGTTCAGTGGGGATAATTTCAGTTCAGTTCAGTTCAGTTCAGTTCAGTCGCTCAGTCGCCTCCGATTCTTTGCGAACTCATGGACTGCTGCAGGCCGGGGTTTCCCTGTCCATCACAAACTCCCAGAGCTCTCTTAAGAGGGGGCCGTTTTTCCTCTGCCAATCTTCATTCCACTGAGCCTAAAATTGAAAATACACTCCTGGCATATTGCAGCTTTTAGTTCTTTTCCTCTCTCAACATCTCATATACTGTGCAGCACATGGCATCAAATTGTAAGCTCCATGATCCCTTCTACTGACCTCAGGGTCACTTTTCCACATTTCTCTAGGGCTTCTGTAACTATTCTAGGTAATCTTCAATATCCACATAATTCTAATATCTCAGTTAGTTGACCCCCTTCAATTGTTATGAAATTTCCCCTTCTTTACCGTTGCTGCTAAGTTGCTTCAGTCATGTCCGACTCTGTGCGACCCCATAGACGGCAGCCCACCAGGCTCCCCCGTCCCTGGGATTCTCCAGGCAAGAACAGTGGAGTGGGTTGCCATTTCCTTCTCCAATGCATGAAAGTGAAAAGTGAAAGAGAAGTTGCTCAGTCGTGTCCGACTCTTCGAGACCCCATGGACTGCAGCCCACCAGGCTCCTCCATCCATGGGATTTTCCAGGCAAGAGTACTGGAGTGGGGTGCCATTGCCTTCTCCAACTGTTACTTACCAATAAACCTATTACCATTAAATCTCAAATTTAAGCATCAAATCCTGACCAATACTTCTTATCCCATTTATTTCCTCTCACACTCATATTTCATCAATTCTTTGGCACCATTAAGACCTCTGACCGACTAATTTTATCTCATTTCTCTGTCCCTCACCTCCACCTTCACTAGACAGTCAACATCCCTTCATCCTTGATTCCCTCTTTATCCAGCTTAGATTCCATGGTCTATCGCAATAATTGTTGCATTTATGTTTACCTGGCAAATAAGAGTTTTTCTGTTCCCACCAATAAGGAGAATCAAAGGCTTTTTCCATTTAGACAGAACGGACAATAGTATGCATTTACAGGTTTTCCCCAGGATTAAGTTAATTGTTTTGTCTTCTGTCATAGTCCAAAGATATCTGGACCTCAGGACATCCCCCATGGATTCACTATACCAACCACAGCACACTAATTGGACTGTCCCAGCAAGAAATGGTTAGTACATTGGAGACCTTAGAATGAAGCATGTCCTCCAGAGGGTGGGAAATAAACCCCACCAAGACTCAGGACGCATGCCACATCAACAAAGTTTTTAGGGGTCTGGTGGTTGGCACATTCTGGAACAGCCCACCCAAGTAATGTGCATGTGTGTGGCTTTAGTCACGTCCAACTCTTTGCAACCCGTGGACTATAGCCTTCCACTGTCCATGGGATTTTGCAGGCAAGAATACTGGAGTGGGTTGCCGTGCCCACCTCCAGGGGATCTTCCCAACCCAGGCATTGAACCCATGTTGGCAGGCGGGTTCTTTACCACTAGCGCCACCTGGGAAGCCCCCACCAAAGTAAAGGAAAGCACAAATTATAGCATCTTGAAACCATCAAAACAAAGGTACAGAAGACATAGCAGGAGTGTCATTAAATGATAAGCTCCTACTGCTGCCTAGGTATTTGGGGTGTCTTCTTCAGCAAATAAGAAGAGTCACCATCTTTCCTTGCTTCTCTGCCCCTCCTCATATACGCAAAACAACTCAACCACTCTCAAGGTCCATGGAGGCTTCTTCTCACCTGCTGGAATGTGTCTCTCTAAGTATGCACATGGCTCACCTCACTTTCCATCCTCCTTGTCCAGACTGTCAACCTAGCCCTCTTCTTTATCCTGATCACCTCCTTTATTTTTATCACATGGCTTATCCTTATCTAGCTGGATATTGGAGAAGGCAATGGCAACCCACTCCAGTACTCTTGCCTGGAAAATCCCGTGGACGGAGGGGCCTGGTGGGCTGCCGTCCATGGGGTCTCGCAGAGTTGGACACGACTGAAGCGACTTAGCAGCAGCAGCTGGATATTACATTAGCTTGCTTTTAGGTATGTTTACTATCTCTTCCAGGCTAGAGAGGAAGCTGCATATGACCAGAGACTGTCCCGTTTATCTTTGTAATCACAGAACCTAAAACAGAACTTATTGGCATAGAAAGTGAAGTGAAAGTGTTAGTCACTCAGTTGTGTCCAACTCTCTGCTACTCCATGGACTGTAGCCTGCCAGGCTCCTCTATCCATGGGATTTCCCAGGCAAAGAATCCTGGAGTGGGTTGACAGTAAATATTCAGTAAATACCTATAGTATAAGTGAATGAAGTTTTGACTGAATATACCTCTCCCATAAAGATGCCAAACTTGCTAATACTGCGTGTGCTTTATCTGTGCACAGAAACCTTTTCTTCTAGAAGATTTTCTGAGCAAAAGTATGCACTGAGGATGAAACAGGGGCAGGCAGCCAGGAAGTTATCAATCACCTCATCCAAATCCATGCTCATGGGGAATGACACGCTTCCTGAAGATACCAACACCTGTGTTATCAATTCTGTAGAATCACTGACCTGATACCCTCCATCCCCACCTCAGGAGACCCGTCAATCTCACTAGTAATCCATTCCTAAATCGGAGTGCAGGAGACATTTATTTGCATACGAGGCCCATTCATTCCCTCAGCTGGCAATGATGTATGAGTTAAGTCTCTCCTTTTGCCACAAGCATCCTGAGTCCTCTCACTCAGAAAAGAGAAGCCATGGGCAGCAGAGGTTCTCAGCCACAGAGCCACCACACCCCAGGATAAAGAATTCTTTAATGTCTTAGGCATTTCTTACAGTGCTTCCCTCACTCGTCTCCTTTCTCTTAGGCTTTTTGAGGCGAAGAAAAAGGGTGGCGTCACAGCTGCAGGGACGGGAAATTGTGCTGAAGGCCGCACAGGCCCTCACGTGCTCTCACACATGCACTGTAAGAGTGTAGACAGCATGAATGCTCACGGGGAGGATAATGAATGCTCTGTGCCAGTAACCCCACCTCTGGGAGTTGGTTCCTTCCTATTTGGATGCTCTTAGGCAATGTGAGGTGAGGGGGAAATTTGCCTCTACACAGAATTTAAGGGGAGGAGAGCACCAAAAATTTTAGTAACCGAGATAGATTATATTTTAATGCAATATTTTTAAAAACCTATATTAATGCCAAAAAAATCCATGATGAACAAAAATATCAAAATTTTAAAAGAAGGCCACTTACTAACTTGTTGGTCTTGCAAAATTAATATTACCAAACCTCAAGTTTCTTTGATGCCCCAAATGAGAAAGGAATATAGTCAGTTGTCTTGGCCAGGAGGCCATACGGATCAAATCAGAAAATGAATTTGAAGCACCTGATACACAGGAGGCACCCATGGATATTACTGGGCTTTCCTGGTGGCTCAGATGGTAATGAATTTGCCTGCCGTACAGGAGACCTGGGCTCGATCCCTGGGTTGGGGAGAAGATCCCCTGGAGAAGGGAATGGCTACAAACTCCAGTATTCTTGCCTGGGAAATTCCATGGACAGAGGAGCCTGGTGGGCTACAGTCCCTGGGGTCGCCAAGAGTTGGACACAAGTGAGCAACTAACACCTTCACTTCTCACATGGATATTACTATTCACAAGAATTTATTGAACTGTGCTAAGGGTGACATGATGTTTGTCTCGCTTTCTCTCTTTTTTTTTTTGCTATCCTGCAATATCTATGAGGAAGGTTAATAGTGACAGTTCTTCCAATGCTGTTTACCATCTAAACCTCATTTGCAAACAAACACAATTAAGTATTGACAGGAGCCCTCCATCAGACAAGTTCCCTGAGTCTCTTACGTCCAGCCCATTCCCTGACACGGGCTGAAGTCTCTGTCTTTTTCCTGTGACCTCCACACTTTCTCTTTTGCCTTTCCTTGCTTCCCATTTCTAGAGGGCCAGTCTCAGGTGTTCTCATTCCAAAATGATGATTGCTCCTCCAAGGGTACCGAAGGATAAAAGACACCTTTGCTGGCCTGTTGGGGATGCGCACACTGTGGATTTCTCTGGGTGCTGCTCTGGTCAGGTGTTCAGAGTCTGGTTATCACAGTTCTCCTGCTACCTGAAATGAGGAGTCGTGGTGAGGCCACGGTGTGGATGGAGGGCAGAGTTTTCCAAACTGGAGACCATGACCCAAGAGTGGATCACAAAATCATTCATCACGGAACTGGGAGTGAATCATGGTTGCAATCAATACTAGAAAAATAAAACAATATGCACTATCAGAGTATGCCACACATAATAAGGATGAAATTTTTTGTAGGTCTTTTGTTTCTGTTATATATACACATATGCCAGCTTTTTCACCTGCCATATCGATAAAAAAAAAAAAGAATTTGTGGCCTGCAAGCCATCAGCCCCTGCAGCCACCCCTCAACAGTGTACCTTGAAGGGATTCAGGATGGAAAAAAACCAGGATACTGACCAAAGATAGCTGAGGTGCATATCAAAGGAATGATTTCAATGAGCCGGAGCCTTGCATCTTCCCATACAAAGAAAATCGCTAAATTCCTTAGCTTGAGATACCTGGTTTCCTTTAATTAACAGTAATCTTTTACTGATCTCTCCATCTGATCTTTGTTGCAAAAACTCCTAGTATGCTAGCTTCTTCCTTAGGAGCAGTCCCTCAGGGCAATCTAAGAGGCTGACTCTCAGGCATAAATCCTTAGGAAGTCTGCCAAATAAAACATAATTCTCAACTTTTAGGTTGTACATTTTTTTTTTCAGTCAACAAATGCAATCTATTCCTTACTGTGAGTCACAGTAAAATGACTTGAAAGCCACCTGTGTATCAGTGAAGAGTTCAGGTGCTATAGTCAAACTCTTTGGGTTTAAATCTTGACCATGCCACTTATTACACGTTCATGCTTAGTCATGCCAGACTCTTTGTGAGTCCGTGGACAGAAGCCCTTCAGGCCTCTCTGTCCATGGGAATTTTCAGGCAGGAATATTGGAATGGGTTGCCGTTTCCTCCTCCAGGGGATCTTCCGGACCCAGGGATCAAAACCTTGTCTCTAGTGTCTCCTGCACTGGCAGGCAGATTCTTTACCACTAGCACCACCTGTGAAGCCCTCAACTTGCTATGAGACCTTAGCAATATTTCCCCCCTTCTCTATGCCTCAGTTTCCTCATGTGTAAAATCCATGACTAATACTACCCACTGCGAAGATAGTTGTGAAGATTAAATGATTTAATGCATACAATGTTTGTAGAATAGTGCCAGGCACAGAAATGAGCTATTATATTATTCCTGTCAGCAGCAGCACCTGCATATAATGTATGAACCCTGGGTCAGGAAGATCCCCTGGAGGAGGGCATGGCAACCCACTTTAGTACCCTTGCCTGGTGAATCCCATGGACAGAGGAGCCTGGCGGGCTGCAGTTCATAGGGTCACAAAGAGTCAGACACGACTGAAGCGACTTAGCACACAAGTATGCACTCACAAAGTGACTGAAGCAGTGCCTGAGACATAATATGGGCTCAATAGTTATTTGTCCTCGTGGAATACACTTTGTTTATCACTGTATTCTACTGTATTCTGTTCTCCTCTGCACACGAGAAGATGACGCTTGCCCATCTCAGTGAAGACAAATAGGACCTTGCAACTAGGTCTGGCCAAGATTGTAGATGGAAGGGACGTGTGCCACTTCCAGGCCTAAACAATTCATCGCTCATTTGTGATTGTTCGGTGCTCTTTGACTCTCCTGAGGCAAACCCTGAAGACTTGGGTTGGGGCAATCTGTGAACGAGGTGGTGGAAGCTCTAGCCTGGGTCCTTGAGGGATGGTGTGACTAGAGCCCACTGCCTCCATTCACCTCAACTAACCTGTGCAGACAGGTCGCATGTAACTTCCGTGTGCTTGATGATCACAGCTTTACGTAGATATAATTCACATGCCATAACATTCACCATTTTAAGTGTACAATTTGGTAGTTTCTCATATATTTACAGAGTTATACCAGATTTCACAGGACCTTGAATGCCAAGCTAAAGAGTTTCAGTTTTATCCTACAGAAATTGGAGAGTTAATAGGAAATTCTTTTAATTGCATAAAAAAAATGTTTACTAATTAAATAATCTGACAAACAGTATTACCCTTACTTTCGGCTTCTTCCTAGTTTTATCCATATGTCACATTATTTTTTTCATGTTTGTAACCATGTCCTATCTATGACTTTGTTTTCTGTGGTAACATTAGGGTTATTTCATATATATTTTTCTCTATATCTAGATTGTCTTCATTCTAAAGATTTGTTAATTTTATTGTTTGGCTGTGGTGGGTCTTCGTTGCTGCACGTGGGCTTTCTCTAGTTGCAGACAGCAGGGGCTACTCTTTGTTGCCACGCATGGGCTTCTCATTGCAGTGGCTTCTCTTGGTGCAGAGCACAGGCTCTGGGTGTGTGGGCTTCCGTAGCTGTGGCTCTCAGGCTCAGCATTTGCGGCTCTCCAACTCCAGAGCACAGGCTCAGCAGTTGTGGCGCACACGTTAGGGCTTAATTGCTCCGAGGCATGTGGAATCTTCCCAGACCAGGCACTGAACCAGTGTCACTGCATTGCAAGGTGGATTCTTTACCACTGAGCTACCAGGAAACCCCTGTCTTCCCTTAAGCTACACCGTGTCTCTTGCTATTGTTGGACATTTATAGTTTTCCATTGTGTGTATAGAACTGTTTTTCAAACATACATGTGTGTGTGTGGACTAGGGTGATTCAAGTGAAATGCCAAGGGTATAAAAATTAAGGAAGTATCCACATTCAGGCTGCAATTTTTCACCTAAGTGCCTCACTTGCCCAGTCCCAGCCCTACACTTATAGCGAGGTGTCTGTGTGCAGGTATGCGTGTTTTCCTTCTAAATTATTCCCTCAGAATGAGATTACTGGTTCTCATGACAGGATTATTGGTTTAGAGTCCTTTAAAGTTCTTATTGCTCTTGCTAGGGATTACTAGAAGGTTTCTTAGAAGAATTCCATTGACGGTTTTTTTTAAAACATAATTTTGATATGTGCACCACAGCATTTTACAAAGATTACAGACGTAACAGAGCAGTAAAGTGATTATGACAACAGTATGTCCCCACTATAGTACAGCCATTGCTATAGAAGATCCACAGGTCTGACTTTTTACATGTGCTAGCCCAGTCAGAATACTCCATTTTTAGCCAGTTATGCCTTCATGCAGTCAACTGTTAAACTCAATCATCAAAGTAACCACAACAAGCCATTCATATTGAATGTATGTCCCTAGCAGATGACCCTTCTGTGTATACCAACCTGCTCACTCCAGGTGTATAATTTCTCTATGAGACTAGCCCTTAGGACAGCAGCCTCTATGCCAACAGAGTCATGCATGAAGAGTGGTATGACTACTGCTATTTTATCACAAACCAGGTTCCTAGCTGTAGGGCTCAAATGAAATTGCTATTATTGGGGGACAAATAGTATCAGAATTTGCCTACCCACAACAGTTTCTGTAAAAGTAAATGGAAAAATCTCTGGCCCAGTCTGTTTTGTACACATTTTTTTCCTGGGGGCGGGGGTGGGGGTGGGGGGGCAGGGCACTTTTTAAAAGGCACTGAAAGGAAAATTACCAGAATGGAATTCAGAAAGGTCTGGGTTCTGAGTCATCCCCAGGCAAATGTAGTTCCCGATCTCACATAATTAGGGAAATATTAAAGGGAGATAGAGCAGAAAGAGCAAGGTTGAGGTAGAGTATGGTATAATGGAAAGGGGTTGTTTAAAAGAAACCAAAATTGTCCACAAAACTCTTTCAGCAACTTTCCTTTGGTTATCCTGGGAAAGAATGTGTTAGGACTGCCAATTAGGATTGATTAACTCATTACCTGCTGCTGCTAAGTCCCTTCAGTCATATCCAACTCTTTGCGACCCTATGGACTATATAGCCTACTAGGCTCCTCTGTCCATGGGATTCTCCAGGCAAGAATATTGCAGTGGGTTGCCATGACCTCCTCCAGGGGATCTTTCCCACTCAGGGACTGAACCCACATCTTTTTTGTCTCCTGCTTTGCCGGCAAGTTCTTTACCACTAGCGCCACCTGGGAAGCCCAATTCATCTAACTCCTCCTAATTTGGCATACTTGAAGCTACAATATTAAAGTTATCTTTTCTTTTGTGGGTTTCTGTCTTATTCATCTAGAGAGCTTTGCTAAGTTACTGTGTATGAAATGTGCTGCTTCCATAGAGCCTTACTTTCTAAAGATTCAATGTCCTCTGCGTGTTTTAGATTAAGCTCATCAGGGACTCCTAACCTCAAGAGAGGCTGGCTTTAGGAGAAAGGGTTGCTGAATTACATTATGTACAAACAGCTTACATCTAGGGCGGAGTGTGAAGATAGCCCTAGGAGGCTACATACAGGCTGCTGCTGCTGCTGCTAAATCACTTCAGTCGTGTCTGACTCTGTGTGACCCCATAGACGGCAGCCCACCAGGCTCCTCCGTCCCTGGGATTCTCCAGGCAAGAAGACTGGAGTGGGTTGCTACCTCCTTCTACAGGCTCAGTTCAGTTCAGTTCAGTCGCTCAGTCGTGTCCGAGTCTTTACGACCCCATGAATCACAGCACGGCAGGCCTCCCTGTCCATCACCGACTCCCGGAGTTCACTCAGGCTCACCTAAATCTCAAGCTGATGTTCTGCAACAAGATACAAACCATTTCTCTGGGGTGCACCTTACTAAGAGCAAAGGGCGCTAAACTCCAGAAGTAGTAGTCAGTTCAGTTCAGTAGTTCAGTCGTGTCTGACTCTTGGCGACCCATGGACTGCAGCACGCCAGGCCTCCCTGTCCATCGCCAACTCCTGGAGTTTACTCAAACTCATGTCCATTGAGTCGGTGATGACAGCCAACCATCTCACCAGTGTGTTCCTACAAATTAAAGTCCTGGCTTTGGTCAAATTCCCAAAAAACCATGCTAATAGGCTTGAACAATAAACTTATCCTTTTGCGCTCTCAAAAAAAAAAAAAAAGAGAGAAAAACCAAAACTCCTTCCCAGGCTATTATTTATGGGAATTCTGTTACTTTTGCTAACGCATTCGCGTTTCCACGCGCCACAGCTGCTGGCGGAGCTCGCTGCGGGGCGTGGGGGCGTGGGTAAACCGCCTACTCAAAAGGAATCCGGAGCCGCTAGGACCTAGCAGGAGGCACGTCCTCGCAGAGCCCCCCGGGCTAACAGACGTGCGGCATCCTGATTGCCGGGGCGGCCAATCAGAAGCTGCGCTTGCCGAGCCAGACACCCATCATACCCGCCCCTTCGGCCTGCCTCACCCGCTATTTAAAGAACCGCGCTGAGCCTGCTCGGCACGGTTCTCTGATCCCGGTCAGCAGAGCTCAAGCAATCATGGCCAACCACATCGTGCTCTACACTGGCGCCAAGATGCCCATCTTGGGGCTGGGCACCTGGAAGGTAAGTACTCTGGCGACCGTGCTCCGGGGTTCGCTTAAGTGCTCGGCGCGGCCTGGGGCGGGAAGAGACCGAGAGTGACCCTGAGCAGTGCCCCCCGCGGAGAACACCAGGCCTCGAGGGAGTCACGCTTGGGCTGGTCGGGTACCGGCAGGATCTGGGCCTGAGGTTCGGGAGCCCGGGCGCTGAAGCGGGCGGGGCGCTCGCCTCGGTCTCGGGCCGGGGGACTTACGGTGGGGTGGGGAAAGGGTGCTTGAGAACGGCTCGCGGGTGGCCGACCCCATAACTCCTCGTGCATGCGATCCGCTGGAATCCGATCTCAGCTGGAAAGGCAACTAGGGGGCGCCGATCGAAGGGAAATTTTCCCATGTCTCCGTCGCTGTGGCTCGGTGGATGAAGGTCTAGGAGGGGCGTTCCCAGAGATGGAGCAAAAAGGGGCGTGGGGCGTGGGGCGCCGGCGTCCCTGCCTAACCGCACCTGCGGGCCCCCGCGCCTTCTGTCTTTCTTCGCAATAGTTGATCCTTAACCGTTTCCGGCTTTGCTCCCTCAGGAATAAGGATCCCAAGGTAAGCCTGGAGTCTGCAGGTAATTGAATTAGGCGGCACGAGTGTGCCTAGGACCTTTTTATTTACACTGTCTCCAAACGCGCTGGTCGCTGAACTCCCGGAGGCCGGCGTGCCCCTCGGAGTGTCCTGTGCTGGACGAAGGAATCTGCGCGGGTGCGGGTGGTGAGGGGAGGTTCCCGCCCATGCAAAACTGAGGGCTGGCATCGGTAGTTAAAACTGCCTCCTGAAACCTCGGCACCTCTGGAACCTCTTCACAGCGTCCCCAGGAAAAGGTTAGGAGTAAAAATGGTAGTCTTGAGTATCTGACAGTTGGGGAGCACCGAGTGATGTTACGGAAGCCGAAGCAAAACCCCCAAATTTTAAACAGCTTATAAGTTATCTTGGGGTATTTTGTACATTACATTCCACGGCTATGAATCGGGTTTTCCAGGAATTTTAAATATAGGACTGGGCATTAGCCATTTGCACACTAAGAAAAGAAAAGACTATAGAGATTAAAGGCACCTTGAAACGGTCTGAAAGAGACAGAAGATGCTATTTATCTGTACCCTAACATCAGCAGCTGAAATCTTGTAAACGTTCACTGTCCTGGAGTTGCCTCCCAGGAAAAGTATTTCTTGGACAAAGGAATCAGTTATATGTGCCTTGTGTTTCCTTCCAAAAATCCAGTGGTGGCTCTAAGGGTGTAATTGAATTATGACCATTGTACCAAGTAAAATTCGGTCTGTCGCAGGTTATTCTCTTGGAATGGATGTGAACAGACACTTCCTTGGCAGTGGCAAATTACAATTTCTGAGGCAGCACACAGACAGACACGTGTCTCTGGAACAAAACCACCACCTCTCTGAGCCTTATAAGTTTGTGGTTTTAAAAACTGGGACCTTAGGTCCATTGTTTCAAAATCAGTACTCTCGGGTTAAATAAGGAGTAAAAGTTGATTTAAAACTAGGGCTTTATCATTTGGTTGAACTCTTAAAACCTACTCCCAAGGATGTATATTTAGTTAAGATAGCTCTATAAATTGGTGTGTTTAGATCATTCACTCCAGTAAGTTCGTTGAGTGTAAGGGTAGCGACTGACTTGGTCACAAACTATTTACAGAACTGCTCACAGAGCCTGGAAATGGTAGGTATCCTGAGGATAACATGTTGAATTAATATGAAGAAGTAAGATAATTTCAGATGTGGGGCAGTGGGTGAGGAGTTGAAGTTGTTTGGAACCTTGTAGAGGCATGGTAGGGGAGGTGACAGGGAGATAAATGGTTTAAGTATGGGCTTGGAGTAGAGTTCCTTCTTTATAAGGAGAAGTATATGAATAGTGTTTGATACCTTTCCCCTGTATGTGTAAAATATATATTTTCACAGATGCCGGACAAAAATGGGGTGACCCAAATACCATTTGCTTATCTTTGTGAGAACTGGGGGAAGCCCTGGGAGTGAGGGCAGTTCTTGGTTCCCATGCATCTTCCGTATCATGGTGGCTCTGTTGTATCCTTCGGACCCTTGGCAGGGCTCTGGGAGTCTCCAGTCAGTTACTTTGAAGGTCCTCAGACTCCCCCTTCCTCTCCTTGGAGGTGACGGTTTCAGTCCCCTGGAAGAACACCTATGCCTCCAAGCCCATGTGGCTTAGAGGCCATTTCCCCTTGGCAGGCTTGCCTTCCCCAGTGGACAATAAATAAGCCACGGGTATTGTATTCCCAGGAAGCGGCTAAAACAGATTACTTCTGATGCTGACCAGTGTCCTGTTGCTGATAAATGTGTGGAACTAGCTGGAAACTTTTTGATGGTAAATGGCCATTGTAACTTACCTACATACTCCAAGCCTAGGAGTAGAGGACAGTTTTCTCCGCTGCTTTTCCATCGTCTTCTGCCCACACCCACGAGCCTTTGAGACACTTCCCCCTAAATGTCCCCCACCCAATGAAAATTCAACATCACAGATAGACAGTACATCTGTGTGTGTCTTGTGACCCTTTGACAGGCCACAGAACATTTTATAAGCTAAGTGTTTTTGTTTTTGCCCCCAACAAACCGGTTTTTGCCTCTTTGAGGTTGATGAACACTTCCTTTAGGAGAAAATGCTGAGAAAGAACTGAGGCCAAGCTCTTGCCGGCCTGGGATCCTGGGCTAGAAACGTCGGAGCTAAACCAGTAGCTTGTCTTTCTGTTCACCTGCTTCATCTCCCTGCAGGCCTCCACCTGCAGCTCTTCAAGAGCAAAGATACTTAAATAAGTCCTGCCTGCGCAGGGCCAGCCCTGGGCCACCCCCATTACAACCAAGTGGAGACAGTGGTGTAATTTAGGACAGCTGGAGAGAAAGTTAATCTCAGTTTTCTTGTTGGTTTGTGTTTGTGGCCAGACCTGGTTGTGAGCTTTGGTGTAAAAAAATAGCCAAAATGGACTGTTTTCATGTGATAAGGCAATGAAAAAGATCCTTCTTCGGCAGTCTGCTCTTTATCATATGAAATTATGTTTTACATTATTAAACTGTAGATTTGGGCGTAATTGAACATGAGCCAAATGAGGTTGGCTTATCTGCACCAAGCAATAAAAACACCTCTGTTGAGGTGAAAGACTTTGTCATTCTCTGGATTCTCCCAGATGCCTATTCTATTGGAGTCTTATGAGTGTGGCAGACTTGAAGACTTCTTGGTACAAAATCGATGGATACGGGCATCATGTGTAAGCACAGGGCAGGCAAGCTGGCCCAGCTTGCTCAGGTTTCCCCGGACCTTATTGTCCATTGATTAAACTGGAGCAGGGTATAAACCCTTTCAGTCTCCAGAATATCTTTACGTTCAATATCAGGATACCTTTATTTTGTTTTGTTTTGGGAGGGTTTCTGTTTGTCTGCTTTTGGGCTGTATCACATGACATGTGGGATCTTAGTTCCCTGACCAGGGATCGAACCAGTGCCCCTTTATTGGAAGAGCAGAGTCTTAACCACTGAATCTCAAGGAAGTCTCACCTTTTGGTTATTAAGGTGCTTAATTGCAAACGAGAATGTTATTTGTAAATAGGACAAATCAAGACAGGGACTGTTGCCTAATGCCCATTACTTTGTGTGCTTTTCCAGCAACCCCCAGAGTTAGTAAACCGCAGCACGTTTTTATAAGCAAAGTTTTATTAGAACACATCTCACTCCTTTACATATTGTTTTTGCAGCAGCAGAGTTGAACAGGTGTGATGAGACTGTTTGGCCCACAAGGCCTAAAATATTTTCTGTCTGGCCACTTAACAGAAAAAGTTTGCAAATTTCTTTTCCAGAAGATTCTAAATAAATTAACTGGAAGTTGGAATACATTTTGAGAAATTAGGTCACAGATGTCTGTTTAGCATACATGTAGTTGAAATGCTTTATATACAATGAGAAGCAGAAAATCATATCATGACATCACTAATATTTTGAACAAAACCGATAATTAAAAAGTAAGGTTAGTTTTTTTTTAATGTAGGTTGAGCTTCTCTGAAGTGAAGCTGGTTTAATCAGAAGAGGTTAAACAATGCTTTTCAGTGACAACGTTTTTCTGATGTGTTACTTTTCAAGGCCTTAGAGGTTGACGCCCTGTTTCTTTATCAGTTTACATCAGAAGTTATGGTTCCCTATTTTTTGCTCCAAGTTTATCATTGGCACACTGTTAAACTTCTTACCCAGGTTTTTTTCCCCTCAAAGTAAAATTTCCTTTATTCCTATCCCCCCTCTTCATTACAAAAGTGATACCTGCTAACTGAAGAAAATATTTTAAAAAAGTCAGAAAGAACACAGTCCTCTCTTTCCAGACATCTGCATGTTAAAACTACAAAGGAGTCAATGTCTGAGATACTGTTTTAGATGGACTTTGTAGCCTGCCAGGTTCCTTTGTCCATGGAATTCTCCAGGCAAGAATACTGGAATGGATTGCCATTCCCTTCTCCAAGTTTGGAGCTGGAGTATTTTTGTTGTTTGTTTGTTTGTTTCTGACTTGCAGAGGGAACAGAGGGAAGGATATTAAGGTAACTAGCTGCACGAGCTCCATGCAGAGCGGAAGATGATTGGGTTTTAAGAGGAGAGGAGAGAGAGAGACACGGATAGTAATTATTCGAATTGGGACTGCCTGGCCTCGTGTGTTACATGAAAAGGAAATAGGCCCAGTTTGTGGAACTGACTGGGGTCTCGGGTAGAGATGTGTCAGCGATGTCACTTGGTACCATCAGCTAGAATGTTGTCCAGTTGCTGCTCAAGCTCAGAGCTCTAAGTTCTGAGGGGATGGGCATGGGCAGATGTGCCCAAGTCACAGGACAGATTGGTGGCAGAAGTGAGTTTCAAACATGATTTCGCCTATATGATTTGTATAATTTGGTTACTTATAACTTGGGTGTTTCCTCTACTGGTTTTCTGTGGATTTCCTGTTAGATGTATAGAAACATATTTTCATGACTTATCCTCTTTTCAAAGTCTCAGTCTGGACCCCTGACTTGTGTTTGCAGTTTTCAGTGTGGCCAGGGGGTGAGAAGATGGTGTAATCATGTGTTGGCATTCCCAAGTTTATTGAGCCTTACCCCGCCCCCCACCAGATCTTAAAGTGGCTGCTTCATTAGTGATGAGGAAAGTTAGTTTAGCCTCCTTCGGGGGAGGGTTCTGGGTAATTAGTACTGAACGTAGTTTGTGGATTCCAGTACATTTTCATCTCAGGATGGTTTTCCAAGCCCGGGTGACTTGTCCTCTCCCTGACCAGCGTCTCCCTTCCTCCAAGGACAGACCTCTGAGCCAAGGCTGGCCCTCAGGTCCTGGTGCCAGGGTTCAAACCCCGACATCTCTTTCTCACTGCTTAATCACGGGCCAGTTTCGTAAACTCCACACCTTCGTTCCCTAATCCAGAGATCACAGATAACCAGGGTTGTGGTGGAGATGCAATTCAGTGATATACTAAAAACTAGTGAAGACTGATCCATAATAAGTGGGAGCTGTTGTTATTTTCTCTCCGAGCCATTGTGCGCTGCACACCACGTGGGTCAGGTTCCATTTGTGATAGGACCTGCCCTGGCACAAGCCTTCTAGTAACCTCATGCCTGTCCCCGGGCTGGTCCTGGCCTGCCCAGCACAGGTGAGAGCCGTTGTCCCCACTGCACACAGGGCTGGAGGCCCCCCACAGCCTTCCCTCCCATTACTGCGAAGGTGTCTCTGGAGAGGGGAAGCCAGCATGTAGTATCCGTTTGCTGTAGTCCTCTTATGGATTGCCACAGCTTGTACGTATTGAATTTGTAAATGCCCAACAGTCCTTGCTTCTGCTCCTCATTGTCCTTTGAAAGCAGTTTGGACTCAGCTTCTCAGCACATGCTTCCCAACTAATCAGTCTTCTCTGTCCGGGCAAGGGTCAGGGAGCCACAGCTTCTTGGTGACCTCTTGTAGGTCATTTCTGTCCTTGGCTCATCTACACAAGCATCATAAGAACTTTTTTTTTTTTTTTCCCAGTTTTGGGTCCATTGTTCAGCAGCCTTGATTATCCTACTCGGCACTCTTTTGGTCCCAAGGAACCAAATAACCAATTTAATCTTAAGCAGGAAAGAAAATGTGTTGGGGGTGGGGAGTCACTGACTTAGAGGATGTCAGGAGTACCAGATCCAGGGCTATGAAGCACGTGACCAGGAGCTATCTCTCCTCCACTCTTCATCTGCCCCTCAAACCCCACTTCCGTCTAGCACCTCCTGGCACACGTGCTCCCCGCACAGAGTCGCCAGCAGAATGAAACCGTGTCCTGAGAGTGCCAGCTGAAGTCCAAAGGTGGAATCTTGTGGGCCTGCTGGGATTACATCTCGGGCCCTGTACCTGTCACTGTGGCAGATGCAGTGCGTGGCCAGGCCTCGGAAAGGTGCCAGCCCTCTGCCCGGGGTTGAGGGCAGTGAGCTGCTAGGCCAGCACAGTACAGGGCCCCACAGAGAAAGTCCAGCCAGGGTACCTTCAAGCCTGAAGAAAGTTGATGGCATGCTGGAGTCCCCTTCCTGGGTCTCTACATTCCACCTGGCTCTCTCTCCTGGGAAGGGGTGTGCCCTGCTCTCATCAGCGACAGGGGGCCCCAGGGACGCTGTGGCATTTCTGGCTATGCTGAGGTTCCCTGCCCTGTTCTTCTCACCGTGAAGGGCGGGGAAGACTGCAGGAACAGCTTGGGTCCTTCGGGGACCTAGGCGATGGCCAGGTCGTCTGAAGATGTCTGATGTCACACCCGAGGTCAGCATTGCCCGTCTGCCCACCCTGCTCCCTCCATGGTGGCGAGCGAGCTCATGGCTCGGTCTTGCATTCCTCCGCCTTCCTCTGTTCGCAACAGCTGATATCAAAACAGCAGATGTCTGCAGCTGCTCACGGCCCCCGGGGAGTTCCCTGCTCATTCTTTTCTACCCCAGCTCTCCGGAGGAACGCGCCCTATTCACCCAACAGTCCCATGCATGTGTTTGTTTTCCACCTCTCTGGTCCAAACAGGAGTGTCGTGCGGATGGTGTGTGCGCAGTCAGGCTGGGTGCTGGATGGCGGGGTGCTTCTGTGCCTTCCTGCTCACCCAGATGTGCACATGGTCCAAGCAGGGGCAGCGTTCAGTCTTTATGCAGCTCTGACCACAAACCATATGGTGGTCTTCCATGAATCCCATTTCCCCCTCCTGTCAACTCCTTTCTGTCCGCTAAGTGCCTTTGAGCGGCCACCTCCCGCCTCCACCTCTTAAAGCAGATTCCTGCACAGTGAGATTTGAGCACAAGCCTTTGAACCTGCAGCAGTCGTTTTTGACTTTGATACTCCCCAAACTGCATAAAAACAAGTGATGACCAATACCAGAATCCACTTGTAAAAGGATAAAATAAGTCATAGGCATTCATTGACGAAACTCGTGAACCAAACAGTAATTGGAATGAATATTTAACAGTGATTTTGAAGTATTTTGAGTTGTTTGAAAGCAGTGGTTTCCCTCATTATCTTAGGAACCTAATAGATTGAGATAGTGGGGGCTTTTGTTTATACAGTTCACTTTAGTCGCTCAGTCATGTCCAACTCTTTACGACTCCATGGACTGCAGCACTCCAGGCTTTCTCTGTCCATCACCAACTCCCAGAGCTTGCTTAAACTCATGTCCATCAAGTTGGTGATGCCATCCAAGCATTTCATCCTCTGTTGTCCCCTTCTCCTCCCGCCTTCAATCTTTACCAGCATCAGGATCTTTTCCAGTGAGTCAGTTCTTTGCATCAGGTGGTCAAAGTATTGGAGCTTCAGCTTTAGCATCAGTCCTTCCAATGAATATTCAGGACTGATTTCCTTTAGGATGGACTGGTTGGATCTCCTTGCAGTCCAAGGGACTCTCAGGAGTCTTCTCTACCACCACAGTGATTTGTAAATCAACAGATGCTGAACAAACAAGGAAGCGAGGGGCTTTGGTCCATCTAGTTAAGGTGATCTGTGCTGCTAGTAAAGGGTGGTCAGATTTTCCTAAAGTGAAGCACTGTGGCATCTCACCTCGGGTGGCCTGGCTTTGCGGGGGCCTTGAAGGAACAAGAGCTGCTGAGAAGCCTGGGTTCCCTTCCTCCTGGCTTCTGTGCAGACTGTGTTTTGTTTCATTTTTGGTCTTACCCCTTGTCTTCCATTTCCTGTTTCTTTCAGTCCCCTCCAGGCAAAGTGACGGAGGCTGTGAAGGTGGCAATCGACCTTGGGTACCGTCACATTGACTGTGCCCACGTGTACCAGAATGAGAACGAGGTGGGTTTGGCCCTCCAGGCAAAGCTGCAGGAGAAAGTGGTGAAGCGTGAGGACCTCTTCATCGTCAGCAAGGTACCCCACCCTGCAGGGGAGCCTAAGGGAGGGTTCTCGTCCATGTTCATCCAGGGCAGCATCCGTTTAGGGGCCAAGACCACACTCTGGGGTCTCTGAACATGGCTAGGGTTATCACCCAGCAGGCAGTTCTTCCTGGGCAAAGGTGTTGACTCAAGGCCATACCCAAGGCCATGTGGGCTCCAGGGCTCGCCTGTCTGTTGGATGGTCATTCCACTGGGACCCGTTGGCTGGAGCCCCTTGCTGATGAGGCTGAGGCTATGGGTTAGCATCCCCTTTCCAGAGGGTTATCTCTGAGGACAGGACTTGGTTCCCCTCTGCAGATCGAGCTCTCTTGGTGGTATCCAAGAGATACCGGGTGGGAGGGTGAGGCTGGCCCCACGAAGACCAGCCTGGTGGGAACTATGTTCAGGGCCTGGGGCTGGCTTGCCAACCTGCCCATTGCATTTTGTGCCTTCAGTTTGGTCCTCCTGAAAGGGTTCCTTGACCTGATTATCCTCCCTTCCTTTGGGAAGGTAGGATTCACGTGTGCAATAGAATCTCTGTCCCCACCGTTGACAGCATCACGGTGAAGTCTGTGGGTTGTGGGTGCGGAAAGCGAGTCCCCTGTCCCCGAGCCATCTGGCTTCCGGCCTGCGGGCTAAGGCATGTTCCCTCCCCGGCTTCAGCTGTGGTGCACGTATCACGACAAGGACCTGGTGAAAGGTGCCTGCCAGAAGACGCTCAGCGACCTGAAGCTGGACTACCTGGACCTCTACCTCATCCACTGGCCCACAGGCTTCAAGGTAGGGGCTCAGCGGTCTCCAGTGGCATCGCCCTCTGCTGTTAGCAGGTCGCAAGCGGGTAGACCCTCTTTGTGTGTCCCTGCCGCTGCACTCGAGGTGCGGTCCCTAGACCAGCAGCAGTGGCCTCGCCTTGGAGCTTGTTAGAAGTCCGCCTCGGGCCCCACCCAGCCCTCTGACCCAAACCAAGGGTGGCTCACGTGCACGTTTCAGAGTTGGAGGAGCACCACTCTTTGTTATTTGGTAATTGGGTAATTTCAACCTTTGCAACAGTGAACACAGCTGAGGTGACACTCCTGCCCATAAGGCAGCGTCATCAGCTGCCACCACTCCCCACCACTTCAGGCACCTTCACATACACACACACACACATATATACACAGGCACACACACATACACACGCACACATATACACACACACACACATATATATACACACACACACACACACATACACACACACATATATATACACACGCCTGCACCCTGCACTTAATGCATGCGTTTTCCCGTATTCCATACACATGACATCTGTGGAAGCTTGATAAACCTCGGCAACCTACCTCTTGACACAAAAGAACTCTAGAGTTATTCCATCCTTAGCCTCCATTCTAGCCACAGGCTCAGTTTTCTGCTTCATCAACCAGTGTGAAAGCATGTGGGTTTTACCCTGAAGCTCTTATTTTATTGCACTGTGGTGTATCTGGGCCTGACTTACATCCTTTGTTTTTTTCACAATAAGCTGGGAAGGCTCAGCGAGGTGGTGGTTTTGTAGGCTTGGGTCTAGCCAGAACATGGGCCCTGGGTCCCCTGCTATCCACACACCCGCATCCATGGCAGGCTTCATCTCACTGACCAAGAATTGTCCATCTCCACACAATGGTCAGTGCCCACCCATCTGATAGAAAAGGGGTCTAGAGGCTTCAGGAGCTGTCTGCTATTTCTTTTTCCCAATGATATGAATTTGCCCTTGATTATCCTCTGCAAACAGACAGCTGTTACAGCTTAGAGTAATTGTTTTAGAACTTTGCTTTCCATAGTGCGTCTGCCCCAGCAGATCTCTGCAGGTCTGTGATTGTTTTTGATTGTTACTGCAGCCTGGGAAGGACTTCTTCCCATTGGATGAGGACGGCAACGTGATTCCCAGTGAGAAAGATTTCGTGGATACCTGGACGGTAAGGCGGCCCCTGGCTTGGCCTCCCCTTTCTTGCTGGCTCCCCGGCCTCCTCGTAAGGGACCAGGCGTGAATGATCTGCTCCACCATTTCTTTCACCATGATTGTTATTCTGTCACTGCTGTGGCTCTTCCTGCCTCATTAAAGCCATCCTGGCTTTTGTCTTGATGCCTCTTGTCTTCCCAAAGATCTGACTTGCTGGCACTGAATAATAAGGGCATGACCTGTTAAGCTGGCTGGTACAAAAGGTGCTTCTGGTCCTTGTCCTTCTGGGCACATGTCAGCAGCAAGCAGACCCTCTTTGGTTTCTAGGCCATGGAAGAGCTGGTGGACGAAGGGCTGGTGAAAGCTATTGGAGTCTCCAACTTCAACCATCTCCAAGTGGAGAAGATCTTAAACAAACCTGGCTTAAAATACAAGCCGGCGGTTAACCAGGTAATGTCAGCAGGGGAGCTGGTGTGCATGGGAGACTGTTCTGTGACACTCTGATGCTAGCACTTCCTTGTTATCCACACCACCTGGTGTGGATAACACCCTGAGTTATGGCTCAGAAAAGACGGTGCCACATCTGAGTGAAACTTGCAGGAGAGAAAGGGTTTTGTGATGACTCAGAGTCTTGAGACGAGCTGTGTGCAGACATTGACATCCTCAGACCTGTCACAGTTGATAAATGGCCAAAGCCAGAAAAAAACCTCGAGGCCCATGGCCATGGTAACAAGACTAGGATCCTTAATGTCAAGAACACTAGCTGGGAAGCAAGAGTTGTCACCGCCCAGCCAGGAGATGGGACGCGGGTTGCCCATAACTTTCTGTCTGGAGGGAGGGGTCTTAGCCAGGGAGGACTTCCGGTGTGGCCCGTGCCCATGGGCAGCATCAACCCTCCTGTGTGTATCTGCAGATCGAGTGCCACCCATACCTCACTCAGGAGAAGTTAATCCAGTACTGCAACTCCAAAGGCATTGTGGTGACTGCCTATAGTCCCCTCGGCTCTCCTGACAGGCCCTGGTGAGTCTCCATGGGGTCATGTTCTCTTATCTGTTGGCAGAGATTAGAAATGGCTGAAAAAGGAAAATTCAGCATCAAGGAGAGTGCTTCCGAGGTGATCAGCAGATCTCCTGGGAGCCTCCTGTTGGGTTTCCTGGTTGGCATTTTTAGTAGCAGGATGCCTCCTTTTTTCCTCAAAGGGTTGTAAGTTTATAACTGAGCTCTGAGGAGAAGACTGGCGGGCTGCCCTCTGAGGTCAATGGGCCTTAGGATTAGGGTCATGGCTGCCTTGAGCAGTGGTGACGGTGGTCGCTCACGCAGACCATCTTGCTGTCTATCTCCAGGGCCAAGCCCGAGGACCCTTCCATACTGGAGGACCCCAGGATCAAAGCGATTGCAGACAAGCACAATAAAACCACAGCCCAGGTACGGCCGTTTCCAGGCTCTCGTGACTGTTCCCAGAACTTCCTGCATTTGTGGTGGTTCCCGTTAGCCTGGAGGAGCAAGCCCAGTCAGCCCTCCCCAGACGTATGGCTTGGGTCCTGAAGCGTGGTAGAAAGGGCACAGAGGACCCTTAGAAGACCATATGGGGCTGGGGATGATCAGACCTGCCCCGCTACCTCTGAAGGCTACTATGAGGGTCCACACTCACCCTTGTTCAGGAAAGCCCATCTTTGCTTGCAGAAGGGCTCAGCTGTGTGCTCCCAAAGGCTAGCAGGAGCTCCTAGACAGGGAGTAACATACAGAGAGACACGGAGGCTGAGAGCTGGGCTGGGGGACTGAGCGCCTCCCTTCCTCCTTGCAGGGTGTGAGGCATCACCCCTGAGCTGGACTCCTCACTGTGAAGTTCTGGGGTTTCTCTCTTAGGGTGTGGGCCGGGCTGGGGGTCAGATTGGGCGAGTGGAAAGTGCAGAGCTCCTGATGGACGTACGCCCTTGACATCTCTTTGCACAGGTGCTGATCCGATTCCCCATACAGAGGAACCTGATCGTGATCCCCAAGTCAGTGACACCTGAACGCATTGCTGAGAACTTCCAGGTAAGCCCTGGTTGGTCGCCCCGGGGCCCCCTCGGTGGAGGAGGGGCCAGCTTTTTACCAGGCCTCTGGATGGTCAAGTGTGGGCCCCCCGCCGTCTCCGCTCAGACAGGGAGCCCACTGTAGACACAGGACACTGGTTCCTCGTGGGTGGCAGTGCTGTGCCAGGGTGGGCCCTGGGCCTCGTTGTACGCACACACACCTGTGCTGGGACTTGTCATTTGCCTGAGAAATGTTGCTCTTGAGTGATGCTGCCCGGATTTGCATCAGGGCTCAGTTTCCCCATCTGTAAAATTGATAACCTATTTCAAGGGTTATCACGAAGATGAAATAAGATGCACACAGCACCTGGTGCACTCAGGAAACACTGCCGTGCTGACAGCTCCGTGGCCTGCAGAGACCTTGCAGGGCTCCAGTGAGGTGTCCTGTGCGGTCCTCTGGGCACCTGCCAGAGCCGAGGAGGCCTTCTGACTCCACAGCCCCTCCTGCCCACCTGCCTGCCTCCCGCACCAGTGTCGGGGGCCGGGTCAGGAGACGAGCTCACCAGGAGGGTCCCAGTGCCAGTGCCCCTGAGCCTCTGCTCACCCTGAGGCAAGCAGCTCTCAGTCTTCACCCAAGCCCTGGTTCCTGTGACTCTGTTTCCAGGGAGAGCGACTGATCACTCCTGTTCCACTGGTTGGAGGCTGCGGCTGTAACACCAGCTGCTGTCCACCTGGGGCCTGGGCAGGGTGGAGGAGATAGATAAAGTGATAAAACAGCATGAGAACCACATATTCTGCTAGAGATGGATTTTTTTGTTTCCTGTTTTATTTTTTCAAAGCGTTGGAAAAATTTTCATTAAAAATTTTTTTTAAAGACCCACTTTTGTTATTTTTCAAACCTATTTACTTTTAATTGGAGGATGTGTTAGTTGCTCAGCCGTGTCCGACCCTTTCTGACCCTTTGCGACCCAATGAACAGTAGCCTCCTACATTCCTCTGTCCATAGGATTTTCCAGGCAAGAATACTGGAGTGGGTAGCCATGCCCTTCTCCAGGGGATCTTCCCGACCCAGGGATCGATACTTGGTCTCCCACACTGCAAGCAGATTCTTTACCATCTGAGCCATCAGGGAAGCCCAGTTGGAGGATACTTGCTTTACAATATTGTGTTGGTCTCTGCCACACATCAGCCATAGGTGTACATACATCCCCCTCCCTCATTTTTAAGCTTCCAGGCCACATGGCATGTGGGATCTTAGCTTCCTGACTAGGGATCAAACCCTCGCCCCCTGCAGTGGAAGCACAGAGTCTTAACCACTGGCCTGCCAGGAAATTCCCTGGGCAGAGGTTTTGAAGTGAACTAAATAGGAAAAAAAAGAAGTATCATTTTGCCTGGAGGATCTGGAAGGCAAAGGTCTGTTTTCATCGTTCGTATCATACCCAGACAAAACATGTGCATTCTGAGTGGCCATGTAATAAACTTTCTCTGAGTTTAGTCTACCTTCCTGCTCCTCCGCATAGCAGGCAACATCTCACCAGTGGTCCTGCCTGGAGCTGATCATATGCTTTTATATTCTGTGTTGGATTTTGTTGATGCTAAGTCATGTCTGACTGTTTTGCGACCCCATGGTCTGTAGCCCCCCAGGCTCCTTTGTCCATGGGATTCTCCAAGCAAGAATACTGGAGTGGGTTGCCATTTCCTTCTCCCGGGGATCTTTCTGACCCAGGGATCGAACCTGAGTCTCCTGCATGGGCAGGCAGATTCTTTGCCACTGAGTCACCAGGGAAGCCCTTACCTGTGTTGGATAGCTATTTACAGAGCTTTACCGGATTGTGGTTTCTGTTTTGTTTTCTTTTTAGGTCTTTGACTTTGAACTGGACAAGGAGGATATGAACACCTTGCTGAGCTACAACAGGGACTGGAGGGCCTGTGCCTTGGTGAGGTGAGTGCCGGGAGAGCCCCTGGAGGGATGCAGACGAAAGAATAACTGCCGGAGGCCTTACCACCCAGGTCCTGCTCATGCAGCAGCTTTGGCTTGTTCATGTTACCTGGCCTTCTCCGTGTGCAGCAGGGAGCATTTACAGCATGTCAGCTGAGCTGCACTCAGCTCCGGGGAAATGCCCGGCGCCCTGCCCTAGTCTCTCCTCACCCTGTGCACTGTTGGCCTAACCTGCAGTAACCTGGGGGCCAAACAGCTCCTTTTTTTTTTTTTAAGCTGGGGTATAGTTGCTTCATAACATTACATTAGTTTCTGCTGTACAAGGAAGTAAATCAGCTATGTCTATATAGATCCCCTCCCTCCTACCCTGTCCCACCCATCTAGATATATTAACTTTTCCTTTTCAAAATTAAGTGGCTCATATGAAACCAGATGATTCCAGGTGGCTCCTGCCCCACCTTCCTGGAAGAATTTCCCCGTGACTCTTTATCCATAAGGACTCATGAGAGGGTTTTGGTCGGAAGACTGTGTGCTCGGGGCCCACCAGCACCCCAGCTCTGACACTGGAGCCACTAGACCCCTCCAGTAGACATGAGCTGGTTCCTTGTGTTCCCTCTGATTTGTAGTTTGGAAGGAGATGACAAGGAAGTAGGGTTTGGTTTTATTTTCTTTTTCCTTTTCGTTCCACTACATTAACTCAGGAAAGTTTAAAACACATTTCCTGCTTTCAAGGAGACTCTCCCCATTTTACACGGAGACTAAGAACTTGCCTGTCCCTGTTTGTGTTGTCCGACCTCACCGTTCTTCTCTGTCCCCTCTGGTAGTTACCATCCTAAGCAGAGTTTGAGTGTTCCCTCAGGCCAGCCCGGGTGCTAGCTGTCTTTCCAGCCCTTTCTCTCCCTCCAGCTCCTAGCTGGCATCCCTGGTGGTCCCCCTACTCCTCCGGCAGGTGTCCCCAGGTTTGCTTCTTGATTAACAACTCTCGCCTGTGAGCGTGCGGCTGCCATGCTGTGGCCACAGGCGAGTTTACCACTGGCCCTCTCTGAGGTCCCTGTATGTGTTAATGGCACTGACCCTTTAGACATTAAAGGCTTGTTTGATCTAGTGGGCAAAGGAGAGAGACAAGAGAAGTGAATCAGTCACCAGGTTCCATCCTTGTTCTCCTTTGAGAACCGCTCATCATTCAGTTTCCTTTCTCCTTCCAGCTGCTGACACAGCATGTGGCAGGGCAGCTGCTGGAGGCCACTGATGTGTAATGGATTAGGAAAGAGCTGTTTTCCCCAAGCAGGGTTCACCCTGAGGCCTTTCACACTCCTCCCAGCCAGGCTTTCCAACACTATATACCTCCAACACAGGCCATAAGACTGTGAACCTTGGCAAACAACTCTTGTATCTTTCCACCCCCAGCTCAACGTCCAGCCTGTCCCCTCTCCCTGTGTTTCCTATAGCAAATCTTTAGTTGTTCACTTCAGCTCCCACTGGCCCTGGGAGACTTCTGGAGATGACAGTGGCCTCTTGCCCCCTGTGTTCCAAGCACTTGCTGTGTTATGTGTGTTCTGTGTATCTGAGTCTGCTTTGTTTTTTAATTGGTGGAAAATCGTTTTACAATTTTGTGTTGGTTTGTGCAGTACACCAGTAAGAATCAGTCATAGTTTTGTGTGTATATATATCCCTTCCCTCGAGGCTCCCTGCCCTCCCCCAACCCCACCCCTCCAGGTCATCACAGAGCGCCAGGCTGGGCTCCCTGTGTTATTTAGCAACTTCCTACTGACTTTTTGTTTTACACATGATAGTATATATATATGTCAGTGCTACTTTCTCCCTTCGTTCCACCCTCACTTTCCTCCGCTGTACCCACAAATCCATGTTCTACCAGGTTCATCAGTTCCGTTTTTCTAGATTCCGTGTATACGCATTAATGTACAACACTCAAGACATCGTTTCTATTTGAAATTGGTTACGGTAGCAGTCTCAGCCAGGAAAGGCTAATGTGTTCCTGTTTCCTCCTGACAGCTGTGCCTCCCACAGGGATTACCCCTTCCACGAGGAGTTCTGAAGGCGTTCTGAAGCTGCGGGCGCCTGCCCTTGCCCAGGTGACCCGCCGTCTCCCACCTCGCTCTTCTTGTGTGTAGCGTAATTTGGCCCGTGTCCCTCAGTGGTGGGTCAGCAACTTCTAGACAAACCCGCGAGGGCTCGGCCAGCTTGGTGTCGGGTCCAAAGAGCAGAATCAGTAGATTAGTAGAAGTCTCTTCAGTTTTCCTTTGCCCTTCTAGTCTGGGGATCTGGGGAACATGCAACCCAAATACTCTTTTCTAAATTGAATTCACAAAATCAGAATAGTGCCTCTAACAGTGGGGTTTTGATTGCTTGGAACTGTAATCCTTTCAGCTAGGCTTTTCTTTGCCTCAAATAAAAAGTGCTCTTATGAGTTTGATGTTGTCTGTTTTGTATCCGTTTGTTGAAACAGTACACTGCCTTCTGTGCCCCTCGACCTTCCTCCCCAGATACCATACAGCTCAGCTCCACAACAGGAGGAAAGACTTGGCATCTTAGCACTTAGGACCTCAGTACCACATCCACTTGGCTTTAGGGGGCTGGACATCTGACTGCACATCAGACACCCGGGGGGCTTTGAACGCGAGCATGCTGGTCCTCATCCCTGGAAACTTATCTGATTGGTGCAGGTGTAGCCAGGACATCAGGAGTTTGCAGGACCCCAAGGTGACCCTTGTGCAGCCAAGCTGAGAGCCAAAGCTCTAGGACCGAACCAGAACACAAACCCGTTTGTAATTTCACAGATTTACTTGGTTTTTTCTCCTACTTGTGAAGGCCAAAGTCCTGTGGTTACTAAACAGCACCATTCATGAGAGACTGCTCTCAGGAAGCTCCTTGTCTGGGGCAGAGGGAAGAAAAGCAGCAGTAATCGGTAGCTGGGGCCACTATAACAAAAAACCAGAGACTGGGTGGTTTAATGTATTTCTCACAGTTCTAGAGGTCTGAAGTCAGAAATCAGGGTGCCAGCGTGGTTGAGTTCTTATGAGGGCCCTCTATGGCAAGTAGATGGCTACCTTCTCACTATATCTTCCCGTGATAGAAATGAAAGAAAGCTTTCAGGAGAGCCAACTCATTGGAAAAGACCCTGATGCTGGGAAAGATTTAAGGCAGGAGGAGAAGGGGACAACAGAGGATGAGATGGTTGGATGGCATCATTGACTCAATGGACATGAATTTGAGCAAACTGCAGGAGATAGCGAAGGACAGGGAAGCCTGGAGTGCTGCAATCCAGGGGGTCACAAAGAGGGAGACCCGGCTGAGCGACTAACACTAACTTAACTGATCAAAATAACAAAGGCCAGGAAGGAGATTGGATAGACAAGTGTTGACTTCAAGTTTAAAAAGACAAGTTGCTTTGCTTTGCTCCTGGCTCTGTTAATTGGATGACTAGCCACTTTCATTCGGTGAGAGCTGCTTTGCAGATGATCCATGTGTCAGATGGATAGTATTTAGTTCGGCAGCGTTGGTTGCTGGGTCTCACTCAGGGATGCAGGAGAACAGTCCGGCCCCTGAGTGGCTGGGGTGGATCCAGGTGGGGGGCCCACCAGCTCACCAGCTGGCAGCCCTGCGCCTGGATCCCTCACTTACTGAAACCTACCCGTCACTGTGTTCCCCCTGCTTGGTAGGCAGGTCCCACCTTATCCCAAGTTGAACTGCAAATCTCTTGCGTCACCCTCCAATCACCAAGAACTGTGTGTGTGTCGCTCAGCCATGTCCAACTCTTGTGACCCCATGGACTGTAGCCCACCAGGCTCCTTTGTCCATGGAATTTTCTGGGCAAGAATACTGAAGCGGGTGCACATGCCCTCCAAGGGATCTTCCCAGCCACCAAGAGCAGACTATCATTTTATAAACGGTTATGGCAAGTCCTCTGAGAACTAGTTCGCAAACCCTGTTTCTCCAGGTAGCAAGAGCTGGCTTAAGTGCTCTCTGGGAAAGCTTTGGGGTCATCGCTAGTAAGATTTAAAATCAGATGCCTGCCTTCTAGGTCCCTGCTTAAAAACACGTTCAAAACAAGACCATTTAGAAGCCAGCCAGGAGCACAAACCAGATAAAATTCCCTCTGCTGGTCCCCTCCCACTTTCTAACCTACCTCGACTTGTATCTGGTTTCCCTGGTGGCTCGGATGGTAAAGAGTCTGCCAGCAATGTGGGAGACCTGGGTTCGATCCCTGGGCTGGGAAGATCCCCAAGAGAAGGAAATGGCAACCCACTCCAGTACTCTAGCCTGGAAAATTCCATGGGTGGAGGAGCCTGGCAGGCTACAGTCCATGGGGTCGCAAGAGTTGGACAGGAGTGAGCAACTTCACTTTTTTTTTTTCTTTTCCAATTGTATCTAAGAACTCTCACTTGGCTGGTGTGGAGGTTGAGGAGGGGGATCAGATGAGGGGGATCAAAACCTATCATGAACGGCTGGGTCTGCATGTTGAAGGTGAAATACAGTATTTGCAGCATAAGACCCAAGCTGATAGACACCAGAGGGTCTCTATGGATAGAGATGCTGCTTCTCGCCCCACCTCCCTCCTCTCACCCATCCCCAGGCGGGTTGCAGCCCAGCCTCAGGACTCAGGTAAACCCCTGGTCCCAAATGCAGTGACACTTTAGAGGCCAAGTTAGTGGCAGTTACAGAACAATGGTGCAGGTCTTTGCTTTGTGGAGCTCTGTTGGGGCCCTGAAATATATTCACAGGTTTAGAGTTGGACCAAAACAAAGTTCCAGGCAAAGAGTAGTATTGTTCAGATAATGAGGCCAGCTGAAAGATGGAACAGAATTTGAATCGCATGGGTGATTAAGACGTGCTTGAAAACCTGCCCTGAACAATAGTGGCGCAGGTTGAATGCAGACCGCATAGTTGAAGGTCTAGGATTTCACGTTTCTCAACACAACATCCTTCCCAAATGAGCTGTTTCAGTGCAGCATCTGGCAGAGTCCTGGGGGTTCTCCCTCCAGGAGAAATAAGTTGGGCTTCTGAGTCAATGTTGGGCTCAGCCCGGCAAGGCTTTGGCGAGGGGCTGTCTCTGGGGGTTCATGGCTCCTAGGGTCCAGCTCTGGGTCACGCTTAGTCTTTCTGACCCTTGATGGCATTTTCCAGCTGTGCTGCAAGGAAGACGTGGGGCTCAGGATCCCCAAGGCGAGCCTCTTTTCTTTTCCTCCCCAGAGTTTGGCTTCTCAGGTCCTCCAGCCCAACTCCCAGCTAAGCCCAAGGGAGCACCAGTGTTGGTTTCCCTTGCCCTCCTGTCCGCAGTGCCTAGAACCGTGCCTGGGCACAGAGTGGGCACTTGGTGACGGCAGCTGTGTGTGCAACTGAGTTAACACATGAAGAGCTTATAACAACTAGCAGTGAAAACCTAGAGTGAAATCAGTGTATTTTAGACCAAAGAGGGGCTGCTTAGTTCTGACTAGTGGCCCAAAATACATGAGAGGTAGCAGAGTTGTATAAATATAGACAGTGTCTTTGTATTTTTTAAATAAGGTTGGCTTTATTATTTTTAAAATTTATTTTATCATTTTTGGTTGCATTGAGTCTTCGTCGCTGCACGTGGGTTTTCGCTAGTTGTGGCAGGCAGGGGCTGTTCTCCAGTTGCAGCTCACAGGCCTTAGAGCGCAGGCTCAGGAGTTGTGGTGCATGGGCTTAGTTCCCCCGCAGCTCGTGGGATCTTCCCAGACCAGGGATGGAGCCTGTGTCCCCTGCATTGGCAGGCAGATTCTTTACCACCAGACCACCAAGGAAGTCCTGGATGTGCCGAGACTTCACTGCAGCTGTGTCCTTCCTAATCCATGACTCACCTCTATTCATACAAGTGCTGCCCTCCTAGCAGTCAGGAGGATTAAGACTGTGAATGTGAAATTTACCTCCCAGGCTTTGCACACAGCCCTTGATACATGCTAGTCATCATCGTTGATGTTGTTCAGTTCAGTCGCTCAGTCATGTCCAACTCTTTGGGACCCCATGGACTGCAGCACGCCAGGCTTCCCTGTCCATCACCAACTCCCGGAGCTTGCTCAAACTCATGTCCATCGAGTCGGTGATGCCATTCAACCATCTCATCCTCTGTTGCCCACTTCTCCTCCTACCTTCAATCTTTCCCAGCATCAGGGTCTTTTCCAAGGAGTCAGTTCTAATCAGGTGGCCAAAATGTTGGAGTTTCAGCTTTAGCATGTTAATTAACGTTAACATGATGTTGTTAATATCATTATTATTACTGTAACTATATTTTGCAACAGAAGCAAGCCCCCAGCACCCCACCTCCCCAGTTTGTGGATGGTGCCCCAAGGGTTGGAGCTGTGTCCAGAGTGAGGCTGTTTGCTCTGCACGACTAGTTCTTTCTCCACTGCCTGGACTCAGTCCAGCTTCAGGTACAGAAAGGGCCACTCCTAGTACCTTTATCTGTGAGCAGCACACTGTGAACTTCTGCTTCCAGCCTCAAGGACTGTGCTTCCTGGCAAGAAGAGTGAGCCCTGAAGAAAACGCTGCCCACGTGTTTTAAGAAGTTTTTTTTTTTTTTTCCCTGTACTGATGGAATCACAGAGCATTGGAGATCAAATAACCCAGGGTTTTCCAACCTGTTTTTGGCAGTAGGCTCCTTTCTCTAAAATAAACCCTCTCTCTATCCTCAATATATACACTAGATAAGAAGAGAGCTGCTGTGGTTTAAGTGAGGGAGGAGTCTGGGAACCAAATCAGTTATTACCCCCCTACACACAGCCCCAGCCGTGAGGGCCCTGGAACACAGTTTCTAAGCCTTGGGATTCAACTCTGTGTATGTGTGTTTTAAACAACAAACTATATTTATTTCTAGCTCCGTCGGTAAAGAATCCGCCTACAATGCAGGAGACCCTGGTTTGATTCCTGGATCGGGAAGATCCTCTGGAGAAGGGATAGGCTACCCACTCCAGTATTCTTGGGCTTCCCTGTGGCTCAGCCGGTAAAGAATCCGCCTGCAATGCGGGAGACCTGGGTTCGATCCCTGGTTTGGGAAGCTAGATCCCCTGGAGAAGGGAAAGGCTACCCACTCCAGTATTCTGGCCTGGAGAATTCCATTGAACTATACAGTCCATGGGGTCGCAAAGAGTCAGACAAGATGGAACAACTTTCATTTGACTTCCCTGGTGGCTCAGACGGTAAAGCCTCTGCCTACAATGAGGGAGAACAGGGTTCTATCCCTGGGTCGGGAAGACCCTCTGGAGAAGGAAATGGCAACCCACTCAAATACTCTTGCCTGGAAAATCCCATGTACGGAGGAGTGTGGTAGGCTACAGTCCATGTGGTCTCAAAGAGTTGGACACAACTGAGCAACCTCACATTTAACATTTATTTCACACAGTTAGTTGCTAGAGTCCAGGAATTTCAGAGGGGCTTAGCTGGGTGGTTTTGGATGGAGGAATCACTCAGTGAATACAACAGCTGTGACTCATCATGCTAAGGCTTGACTGAGGCTGGAGGGTCTAGTTCCAAGATGGTGCACTCAACCACTGGCAAGTCAGTACTGGCTATTGGCAGGAGGCCTTAGTTTCTCCCCACATGCCCCTTTCCATAAATCTGCTGTTCATGACATGGTGGCTGACTCTCCCTGATGTGAGTGACCCAAGAGGGCACAAAGGGGAAGCCACAGGTCTTCACTATCTAAACTCAGAAGTCAGACACCATCATTTCCACCAAAAGTCAACCCCAATGACACCATGGAGGCTGGCTCCCACAAGTTACAAACCTAGAACTGCATCTTGTGTAGAACCAGGGAAGCCCTCAGAAGTAACAAACATGCACATATTTCAAAAGAATATATGATCAGATTGGCATTTCCAGCCAAGCAAACTTTTGGTTTTACAACAACAAAAATCTCTGAGGATCAGAGAGGTGAAGAGACCAGTCAAAGCTCACAATGCAAGTTTTTAAAAATTTATTGAAATACAGTTGATTTATAATGTTTTATTAGTTTCTGGTATACTTCCTGAAGGAAATGAAATCACTATCTCAAAAAGATATCTGCTGGGAGGGAGGAGGGAGGAGGGTTCAGGATGGGGAACACATGTATGCCTGTGGCGGATTCATTTTGATATTTGGCAAAACTAATACAATTATGTAAAGTTTAAAAATATAATAAAATTAAAAAAAAAAAGATATCTGCTAACTCAAGTCCATTGTAGCTTTATTCCTAATGGCCAAGACATGGAAACAGCCTAAGTGTCTACCAATGGTTGAAGAAGTAGAGTCGCTCGGTTGTGTCCGAATCTTCATGACTGCATGGACTGTAGCCTACCAGGCTCTTCCATCCATGAGATTTTCCAGGCAAGAGTGGATTGCCATTTCCTTCTCCAGAGGATCTTCCTGACCCAGGGATCAAACCTGTGTCTCCTGCATTGTAGGCAGACGCTTTACCATCTGAGCCACCAGGGAAAGCCAATGGTTGAATGGAAAAAGTAATATATTTATTGATATTGATTATTTATATATTATTTAAATATATTCATGTATCAATTATTGTTGTTATTTAGTCACTAAGTCATGTCTGACTCTTTGCGACCCCATGTATAGTAATCTGCCAGGCTCCTCTGTCCATGGGATTTTCTAGGCAAGAATACTGGAGTGGATTGCCATTTTCCTTCTCCAGGGGATCTTCCCATATAGGGATCAAACCCACATCTCCCGCATTGGCTGGCAGATTCAACAGTATGTTAATATACACTGTTCATTGGGCTCAGTTGCTAAGTCATGTCCAACTCTTTGCAATCCCATGCAGCCCATCAGGTTCCTCTGTCCATGGAATTTTCCAGGCAAGAATACTGGAGTGGATTGCCATTTCCTCCTCCAGATTAATATACATTAATGGAATACTATTCATCTATGAGAAAGAAGGAAACCCTGACATTTAGAACAACATGGATGGACCTCGAGGGCATTAGGCTAAGTGAAGTAAGTCAGACAAAGGAAGATGGTCTGCTTAATGTGGAATCAGGAAACAATGAACTCGTAGACACAGAGAGTAGAGTGGTGGTTACCAGGGGTGAGGGAGATGGGAAGACGCTGGTCGAAGGGTACAAACTTCCTTTAGTTCTGGGGACATAATGTACAGTACGGTGACTCTAGTTAATGATTCTCTATTGCATACTTGAAAGAGAAAATAGAGCTTTAATGTTCTCGCCGTAACAACAACAAAATGGTAATTACATGAGGTGAAGGATATGTTAGCTAACCTTATTGTGGTAGGTATTTCTCAATGTATACATACATTGAATCATCACATTGTACACCTTAAACTTAACCCAAGTTATACATTAATGATATCTCAGTAGAGCTGGGGGGAAAAGACAGTCTCGGGGAAAAATGAAAACTAAAATTATGACCAAATAAAGGGTGGGATTTGGGGTGAATTTTGCAATCAGGGAGGAACAGACCAAGGGCTTCTAATGTACCACTGATTTCTTAACATGGGTTCTAGAACATATTTGCTTATTTTGCTTCTTTAAGTGATATACACAGATTTTATATACCTTTTTGGATATGCACTTCAAATAAAAGTAAATGTTTGCTGAATCAACACATGATCTCATGTGATCCTTACAACAAACCTGTTAGACATGCACCACAATTCTCATTTTGCAGATGAACTTAAATCAAAAAAAATTCATTGATGTGCCAAATATCTAGTCAATGTTTCCTCCTTCTCGTTCTGTGATCTTTCCACTGAATTTCACTGAAACTAATTTTTATGACTGTTTCTGTTGCTGTCTTAACTCTACACACGAAAACCTAGAGTACCAAACTGCAGTTATTGAGCAAAAGATATCAGATTCTTTTAATAGAATTACCCTTTAGAAATTTCTGTTCTCTCCTATCGTGTTTGTGATTTTCTGTGCTGTGTAGATAACACAGCCGTTCACTAGTGATAAGCAAACTATGCAAGAGTTGCAGTTCAGGAATCGTTGCAGTGGTACTGAAAAGTGAGGTACGGTCAGGCAAGAGACAGTAGATTTTGGAAGAGAATTCTCAGGGTATATGGATTAAAGCTGGGACCCTGGAGGGCAAGTCAGCCTGAGGCCCCAAGACAGAAGTCGACATGCTTCTGTGGATTGGAGCCGAGGGTCATGGAGGAGCAGAGACAGGAACACAAACCACAGGGGCAGGCCCCCCGGCTCAGTACGGCAGGGAGAGCACAGAGGCCCAGCGCAGGACGAGGAGGGGGAACAGCAGAGGACTTAACGCCTGCTGCAGGGCTTCTCCTGGGTCGGCAGCAGAGGCCCCCAGCTTGGACCTGGGACCCGAGGAGAATTATGTGGCCTTCCCTCTCAGTCACCATGAGTCAGCAGGTTTGGACAAGCATGTCCGCTCTGCTAGGGCTTTCAGAGGTCACATGGTCACAGCCTTCTTTGTCCAGAACGGACCAAATGACTCCATCAAGACAAGCCAGCCAATGGGTGGGACAGTCAGGATTAGAACTCATGTCTTGGTTGTTCATCCAGTGTTCTTTTTTCCCTAGCTCACCTACACTGGTGTCCTCTTAGCCAGAAAACATCATTTTGGAAACCCCCAACTCTCAATCTGTGGCCTCATTTGGACTAGAGGCTAGACTGACTGCAAAGCCAAGTGGGGTGCAAAGCCAAGGGGTCCAAACTGAATTTGGAGGAAGTCTGGATTTGTGCACCTGGGCTGAGGGTTGGGAAGGGGTGTCTAGGTCTCCTCTCTCCTTCTCGCCTCAACTGGAGCAAATTCCTTTTTATCTGTTTTGTTTGTTGGAATTGTAAGATTTCATGTGCGGAGAAGGGTTCTGAACCTTAGGAAAAAAGATCACAAAGATTAAAAATCATTCTGTGGAAAACCAGATTGTATCTCTTGGGGTCTCTCTGCTCATTCCCCAATTTTAGTACCTTTCAGTAGGAATTCTTAGATTCCTCATTTCATGTTCAGCTCTGTGGCATGTGCTAAGGGGCACAGAGAGGGAGATCACTCCATCCTCAAGGCATAGATCCACAACGGATTTCTGTCACTTGGAGGAGGGAAGCCTTTTTTTAAAAATTACTATTTTTATTGAAGTATAAGTTGATTTACAATGTTTCAGGTGTACAGCAAAGTGATTCAGTTATATATATTCTTTTTCAGATTCTTTTCCATTGTAGGTTATTACTAGAGTTTGAAATATAGTTCCCTGTGCTATACAGTTGGTCCTTTTTGTTCATTTTATATATAGTAGTGCAGTGCATGGGTGTTCAGTTGCGTCCAACTCTTTGCGACCCCATGGACTGTTACTGTATGTATGCTGCTGCTGCTGCTAAGTCGCTTCAGTCGTGTCCGACTCCGTGCGACCCCATAGACGGCAGCCCACCAGGCTCCCCCATCCCTGGGATTCTCCAGGCAAGAACACTAGAGTGCGTTGCCATTTCCTTCTCCAGTGCATGAAAGTGAAAAGTGAAAGTGAAGTCACTCAGTGTCTGACTCTTCGCGACCCCATGGACTGCAGCCTACAGGCTGGGAAAGCCTATATACATCGTACATAGTAGTGTGTATCTGTTAATCCCAATTTCCTAATTTATCCCCCACCCTTTCCCCTTTGGTAACCATAAGTTTGTTTTCTATGCTTTGTTTTTGTTCAGTTGCTCAGTTGTGCTTTGTGACCCCCATGGACTGTTGCCTGCCAGGCTCCTCTGTCCGTGGGATTTCCCAGGCAAGAATACTGGAGTGGGTTGCCATTTCCTTCTCCAGGGGATCTTCCCGACCCAGGGACTGAACTTGAATCACCTGCACTGGCAGGCGGGTTCTTTACCACTGAGCCACAAAGTCTGAGGAAGCATTTTCAAATGATACTTCAGCTTGCCTATTTCACATACCATGTTCCTACCATCATCCTGTTTAGTTGCATCCCTTTTCTTGGCTATCCTGGAGAAAGGTTGCAAAGGGTAAAGAGATAAGACCTTGGCGCCTACAACTTGCCAACTTTCTGCTGCTATAGTAGGGATGACTTTTTTCTATGTGTGCATGGGAGCTCTATTTCACAAGTTTCCAGGCAATTTCCTGTACAGGGTAACATAAGGCAATAACTTCCTCACAGAGAAATAAGGAAGGATGTTCTAGGTTGATGTTCCTAAGTTGGGCACAGCCTGTGTAGCCCTGTTGATGCCCCTGGGACTACCTGGAGGACAGGTGGAAGTTTTGTGGCTCAGCTGGTAAAGAATCCGCCTGCAGTGTGGGAGACCTGGGTTTGATCCCTGGGTTGGGAAGATCGCCTGGCAAAGGGAAAGGCTACCTGCTCCAGTATTCTGGCCTGGAGAATTCCATGGACTGTATAGTCCCTGGAGTTGCAAGGAGTCGACTGAACAACTTTCATGTGAGAGTGAATTGATGTTGTACCCAGAATTCCCCAGACCCAGCACCCATGTCCCTCAGTTATATTAAAATGCTGCTTGGATAGCATGGGGGCACATCTAAACCTCTGCTCTCAGCCCAATCGCTGGCCTGCAGCCTCCCCCAGAACATTCCTGACAGTACTTCAGTGGTCTGGGTGGGCTTGATCCTAAAACAAGGATTGGACACCCCTCTAGGCACTGTGGGCCAAACGGAGCTGGGTGGGTGGTTCGGAAGGAAACTAGTTCCTCTAGTTCATTGCCTGTGAGCAGAGGGAAGGCTCCATCCATACTCCCCACTGCATTTTCTTTTCTTCCTAAGCTTAGGCTGTTGTGTGATGCTTGCTGCCCCCTACGGCCACACATGAGTCAAGACATGTTTTAGTATTAATAACCCCTGGTGACTGGGGAGCCCGTGTTTACTGCTGGCCGGTAGACCTTCATAGGAACAATTGCAAGAATACTGGGGTGGGTTGCCATTTCCTCCTCCCACAGATCTTCCCGACCCAGGGGTCAAACTTGTGTTTCTTGCATCTCCTGCATTGGCAGGCAGATTCTTTACCACTGCGCCACCTGGGATGCCCAATAGCCATAGTACTCTGGCCGATACTGTCAGTGGGGAACTTATAAAAGAGTATCAGGCACTATACTAAGCTTTTTACATACATCATCTGATTTAATCCTCAAAGTGATTCTGAGAGGTAGGTCAGTCAGTCAGTCAGTTCAGTCGCTCAGTCGTGTCTGACTCTTTGCGACCCCATGAATCGCAGCACACCAGGCCTCTCTGTCCATCACCAACTCCCGGAGTTCACTCAAACTCACGTCTATCGAGTCAGTGATGCCATCCAGCCATCTCATCCTCTGTCGTCCCCTTCTCCTCCTGCCCCCAATCCCTCCCAGCATCAGGGTCTTTTCCAATGAGTCAACTCTTCGCATGAGGTGGCCAAAATATTGGAGTTTCAGCTTCAGCATCAGTCCTTCCAATGAACACCCAGGACTGATCTCCTTTAGAATGGACTGGTTGGATCTCCTTGCAGTCCAAGGGACTCTCAAGAGTCTTCTCCAACACCACAGTTCAAAAGCATCAATTGTAGTAATATTAATATTCCTAAACAGAGGAGAAACTGAGTCACAGGACAAATAAATAGCTCAAGCAAAATGCATGCTGTTAAATGGCAGGGTTTGGATTCAGAGCCAGTGGTGTCAGACTTCAAAGTCCACATTCCAAGCCATTCTGCAAATTCTTGTTTCCAGCAGGCTATATCTTGAATAGGCTCACCTTTCCCATATTCTGTCAAAAATGACAAGCCATAGACCCACATTCATTTTTATTCCATCTGTCCACATCCTGACAACCTCCCACACAGCTTTCTCCCCCATCACCACACCCACAACTTTTACAGTCTCTTCTTTCCTTCCTGATCTTTGTGCAATTTATATCCCTCCTGCTGGCCATAAACATCCACCTGAGTCCAGGAGTTCTTAAGGTGGGGCCCACGGAGCTCTGGATAGAATCCAAGAGGTCTGTGAACTTGGATGGGGGAAAAAATTACACTCTACTGTGAAAAACAAACAGAAATGGTAGCTATGATTTTGTTGCCAACAGAAATCACAGGCATTTCTATATCATGTCACTATTGTTACAGATATCTCAAAATAAAATTATAATATTTACTACACCTGTCATTAATCCTATTACTTAGTTCAGTTCAGTTCAGTTGCTCAGTCATGTCCAACTCTTTGGGACCCCATGGACTGCAGCATGCCAGGCTTCCCTGTCCATCATCATCTCATGGAGTTTGCTCAAACTCATGTCCATCAAGTCAGTGATGCCATCCAACCATCTCATCCTCTGTCGTCCCCTTCTCCTCCTGCCTTCAACCTTTCCCAGCATCAGGGTCTTTTTCAATGAGTCAGTTCTTCCCATCAGGTGGCCAAAGTATTTGGAGCTTCGGCTTCAGCATCAGTCCTTCCAATGAATGTTCAGGATTGATTTCCTTTAGGATTGACTGGTTTGATCTCCTTGCAGTCCAAAGGACTCTCAAGAGCCTTCTCCAACACCACAGTTCAAAAGCATCGATTTTTAGTTTTCTATATGGTTCAACCCTCACATCCATTCATGACTACTGGAAAAACCATAGCTTTGACTAGACGGACTTTTGTCAGTTAAAGTAACATTTCTGCTTTTTAATATGCTGTCTAGGTTTGTCATAGCTTTTCTGCCAAGGAGGAAGTGTCTTTTAATTTCATGGCTGCAGTCACTATCTACAATGATTTTGGAGCCCAAGAAAATAAAGTCTCTCAATGTTTCCATTGTTTCCCTATCTATTTTCCATGAAGTGGTGGGACCAGATGCCATGATCTTAGTTTTTTGAATGTTGAGTTTTAAGCTGGCTTTTTCATTTTCCTCTTTCACTTTCATCAAGAGACTCTTTAGTTCCTCTTTGCTTTCTACCACAAGGGTGGTGTCATCTGTATATCTGAGGTTATTGATATTACTTAATCATTAATTTTAAAACATATTTGTTACTATATCACAAATTTGTTTTTTCAATATTTTGATTAGCATTCTTTCAAAATTATGGAATTTCTTGGTAATCCTGTACATTTAATGTTATGTATTAAAGAATTCTTAGACAGGGGTCTAAAGGCTTCTGCAGGATGCCAAGGGGTCCTGGCATGAAAAACGATTAGGATTGCTGCCCTTGATTTTATGCCAGGCTTTGGGGCTTCTGACCCAGATCATATAACATAGCAGTGACCAGAGATATAGGAACAACTGCAGTTCTCCAAATAGGATGACCACGTGACTTATTTTGTAAACCAGGACACTTTCAACTTTTGAGTTGAAAGGTGGCACTATTAATAATTATGTCCGGACAAGTGCAAACTGAGATGTAAGGTCACCCCACCCAAATAGCATGCATTCTGGAAACCAAGGAATTAGATAAGAAAATGCCATGTGATTAAATGTAACTTACATCAACATAAAAACTCACCCTATCTATAAATATGCTGCTGATAAAGTTAAATTATCTCCTAAAATCCAACCAGAACATAAAATATAACTAATATAAAGTATGCGTGCATGCAAGCTCCTTTGCTCAGTCATGTCTGACTCTTTGTTACCCTATGGGTTATAGCCCACCAGGCTCCCCTGTCCATGGGATTCTCCAGGCAAGAATACTGGAGTGGGTTGCCATTTCCTCCTCTAGGGAATATAAAGTATACTGAATTCAAAATAAATAATTACAATATATAAATATATTACAAATTATACAAATGTACCCCTTACTGTGGACCAAGCACTGTCTGTCCTAATTGGTAGGGACTGACCCTGATGTTGAGAAAGACTGAGGGCAGGAGGAGAAGGGGTTGAAATGGCAAGAGGATTAGATGGTTGGATGGCATCACCACTCAATAGACATGAGTGTGAACAAATTCTGGGAGATAGTGAAGGACAGGGAAGGTTGACATGCTGCAGACCATGGGGTTGCAAAGAATCGGACAAGACTGAATGACTAAACAACAACAACAATTGGTATTATTATCCTCACTTATAAACGAGGAAAACTTGGCCAGCATCACACAGCGAGAAGGAAGTGGGGCTGAGTCACAAATCCACAGGTACACTGACTGCTGTGTCTGTGCTCCAAGCCTTGTTCTTCACTTTGAGACTTTGTAACATTAGGAAATCTCACTATCTGAAAGGAAACCGGCAAAATAACAGATGGAACATGGCAGATTAGTCTTGTTTATCTCCAGCGCAGTGTAAGGTAGAAGCAGCCTTTTTTCTAGGTGACAAGATCCAGTTATTTGAAAGACATTCTCCAGAGAAGGAGGAATCTGGATAGTGAGCAGTAGACGTGCTCCTTTAAGACTCCTAAATTATAAGGATCTCTCCCCAGGCATTCACCATTTTCCTTTGATTGCAACAGAGGGCTCCTGTAGGAGAGGCAAGGATCAAGAACATGGGCTTGAAGTTGAAATTTTGGGCACTGATTACCAAACCAAGTAGCCTTGGGTAAGTCACGTAGCCCTGGCTAAGTCACGTAGCCCTGGCTAAGTTATGTAGCTTTCTGGACTGTACTTTTCTCATCTGAAGAATGGAAATAATGATAAACCTCATAGGTGGTGGTGAGGAATCAATGAGCCTGGTCAATATGTGATGTTCATGTGTGCTAAGTCACTTCACTTGTATCCAACTATTTGAGACCCTATGGACATGAAGCCCACCAGGTTTTTCTGTCCATGGAATTCTCCAGGCAAGAATACTGGAGTGGGTTCCCATCCCCTTCTCCAGGGGATCTTCCAAGCCCAGGTATTGAACTCGAGTCTCTTAACTCTCCTGCATTGGCAAGCGAGTTGTTTACCACTAGCGCCACTCAGCGGAGAAGGCAATGGCAACCCATTCCAGTGCTCTTGCCTGGAAAATCCCATGGATGGCGGAGCCTGGTGGGCTGCTGTCTATGGGGTCGCACAGAGTCGGACACGACTGAAGCGACTTAGCAGCAGCAGCAGCGCCTCTCAGTATGTGATACAGGCTAGCAATTATTATGATTATCATTTTATTAGTCTCTAGCCATTCTGTTCCCAAACTCATCTCTCTCTATTATTCAGAGTGTTTCTGAGTGTTCTGGAATCTTCTGCTCTGCTTCCTCTTCACCTTTCTTCCACCATTCTGTAGCTATCTTTGGGTGATTGTGAGCACGTGTGCTAATGTAGCATTTGTGCCAGAACTTATGTTGCTGATGCAGTGAAAACTCTGACAGCTGGAAGTGAGACCAGGGCTACACGTTCTCAAGTTTATCACATCTTCTCGATTTGCCCACTCCGTAATAGCATTTGTGTCCAAGCATTTCATTCGGGTTTTGCTGAGCCGACATGAATTTTTTTAAGTTCGGAGGTGTCTGGAGAATGCTTCAGTAAAATTGAGTTGACAAAAAAATGGGATGGATCATTTATCACCTTCGTGGAAACAAGATGAATTTCTGCTTTCAACTGAAATAAGAAATGACGGAAGACTGCTGGGCCTGAGTGCGTAAAAAATTGAAGTGGTAAAAAAGGAAGAAAATTCAAAATAAAAAGAGAAGATATAGCTTTGGAAATGTTCATGTCAATGTGAAAAGAGATTAATAAATATGGTTTTATAAGGCCGATTTTTAAAAACACTTTGGTCGCCTCCTCTGCTAAGAAAAAACATTTTACATCATAACGTTACCACTATGGACATTAAAACAAAAATTTTCACACACAGGAAACTCATCATGTGTGGAGTGGCATTTTTATTTTTATGTAATTTTCTTGTATTTTTATTCTGTTCTATTCTTTTTGTTGTTGTTCAGTTGCTAAGTTGTGTCTGACTCTTTGTGACCCCATGGACTGCAGCATGCCAGACTATAGCTGCCGGGCTCCTCTGCCCATAGAACTTTCTAGGCAAGAATACTGGAATGGGATGCCATTTCCTACTCCAGGGATGGAACCTGTGTTTCCTGTGTCTCCTGCATTGGCTGGCAGATTCTTCACCAATAGCAGCTGGGAAGCCCTTAATGCTGGTCACAAGCCACTTAATCAGTTTCATAATCTACTAATGAATTGTGACTTGCAGCTGAAGAAACAGTGATCTCAAGTGCTCTTATAAATACATTATTGGGTAAAGAATATACAAAGATTTTTTATGTATAAAATAATTCTTTGCAATTTTTAAAATACGGCAAAACCATTTTTAAATTGAGCAAAATCTCAGCCTCAGTACTCACCCAAGATATACAAATTATAAAGCAGTGATAAAACACAATTTCACTGATTAAATTAATGGCGTTAGAGTAAAGGGTTTTCTTTAATGCAGTTATTTATACCCCACTTTAATTCAAAATGAATTTGAGGTGGTTTTATGTACTGAAACTGCCAAATACAATGGAGTGTAGAATCTATCGCTGCAGTTTTGAGAAGCAATTTGGTGGTACATTTGTGGAGTCATAAAAATGTTTGTACCCAAAAGTAATTTCACTTCTGGGAATTTGTCCCAGTGAAGCAGCTCAAAGAAAAAGAAAAATCTCTACGCAACAACTTTTTATATCAGTACCTAAGTAGTAAAAAAATGAGAAGCAGTCTAAATAGCCAAGAATAGCACCATATTTACATTAGCTATTCTGCATCAATGCAAAATATTTTTCAGCCAATAAAATGATAATTATGATTATGAAGCAACCTGAGTAGATGCTCATGCTAACAAATGCAGAAGTTATCAAAGTTCCCGTTACTATGACTGCATAAAAAATTACCCTGAAACCTAGTGGCATGAAACAACCATTTATTATGGATTAGGAATTCAAACAGGACACATCTGGATGGCTCATTCGATCACATGACTGGCAATGGACACTGGCCATCAGCTGAGGCCTCAGCTGGATCTCTTGGCTGAAATACCTACAGGTGGCCTGAGCTCTTTCAGAACATGGTATCTGGGCTCCCAGGGTGAACAGTCCCCAGAGAGGGAGCCTGGCAGAAGTCAACTCACCTTACATGCCCTGGCTTTGGTAATGATGCAGCATTAACTCCTTCTCCATTCATGGAGACAGTCACAAAGTCCCATCTGGTGGTTTCAAAGGAGAAGGAAAAGAGACTACCTTGTCATGGGAGAGGGACCAGTTTCCAAACAAGCATGCAAGACTCAAAATGCTGCTGTGGCTGTTTTTCAGAAAATACAATCTGCTGAAATCTATGATCTGGTTAGAACCACATAAAAGTCACAAAACCATTAGGATTAAAGACTAGGAAGAAACATGGAAAAATGAAATCCTGCTTTAAGAGAAATCCTGTGATTGTTTTGGCAATATGATTTGGGTAATGAGTAAAAATGATTAATAAAAATTATGTGAACAAGGAGTGAAGCTGACAAAGCTTCAGAAATTCTTCTCAGGAAAGCCCCTACTTCCTTTGGCTCCTCCATTTCTCAGATCCCACTGTTCTCACTGGCAGTTGTCAGAAGCTTAACCCAGTTCATCAGCATTGCCCCTCCTCTTGAGAAGTGGACCTAAAGCCAAAGCCCAAGCACCCGGCGGGCAGGTGCATTTCCCGTGCATCTTGTCCCCCCCATTTCTTTGTCACTGATGTCTCCCCAGTTGGATGGCCTCATCTACAGATGACCTTGCTTTTTAGTTAGTAAAGGGAGATGGAGATGGGGACATGTCTCATGTATTAATAAACCCTCGTCTCCATCTGAGAACACCTGTGTCTTCACTTGTCTTCCTGGAGAGAGAGGTCCCTGCTTCTTTAACCTCGTCAATCTCTCCATCTTGTTTTCCTGATCACCTTTCTCATCTTCTCCACACAATGTCCTGCTCAGCCATCACTCCAGTGTCCTCGTTTTTTTCTTCTAGCATCTTTAATCCTCTTGCATTGACTGTATCCTCTTTCTACCTATAGTCACACCCAGGTCCTCTTACTTCCTCCCATTCACGCTATCCTCTCATATTGCCATCTGATGTATTCTTACTTGCCTACCCCATTAACAAAGGAAGTGTTTCCCTCAAAGGAAACACTGACTCGGCTATTTTCATTTCATCACTCCTTAACACCAGTGATTTACCTTTCTTTCCCATCACTACTCTCATCTTGGCCTCTGAAATGTCATCTTGATCTCCTGACGGTCAGATCGAATGACCATCCTCCCTTGCTTTTGCAACACTGAGTTGCACTGTTCAACATCATCAGCCTATAACCCATACTTCTAGGCATTCCAGCCTCTCTCTGATTTCTCTGTCATATCTTTAACCACTTTTCTGTTCCTTCAGCCCACTGTTTCCATTCTATTTACAATCCTTAGCTACATCCAATTATTCTCAGAACTTCTACTATCACCTAATGATGCCTCCATGGAATTGGATATTTAACTCATGCTACCCCTTGGATGAGCCCGTCTTTGCATGAAATATTCCCTTGGTATCTCTAATTTTCTTGAAAAGATCTCTAGTCTTTCCCATTCTGTTGTTTTCCTCTATTTCTTTGCATTGATTGCTGAGGAAGGCTTTCTTATCTCTCCTTGCTATTCTTTGGAACTCTGCATTCAAATGGGTATATCTTTCCTTTTCTCCTTTGCTTTTTGCTTCTCTTCTTTTCACTGCTATTTGTAAGGCCTGCTCAGATAGCCATTTTGCTTTTTTGCATTTCTTTTTCTTGGGGATGGTCTTGATTCCTGTCTCCTGTACAATGTCACAAACCTCCATCCATAGTTCATCAGGCACTAGGTTCTATCAGACCTAGTCCCTTAAATCTATTTCTCACTTCCACTGTATAGTCATAAGGGATTTGATTTAGGTCATATCTGAATGGTCTAGTGGTTTTCTCCACTTTCTTCAATTTCAGTCTGAATTTGGCAATAAGGAGTTCATGATCTGAGCCACATGATCCAAATGGAATATTTCATGGGCTCAATAAAGGACAGAAATGGTAGTGCCCTAACAGAAGCAGAAGATATTAAGAAGAGGTGGCAAGATTACACAGAGGAACTGTACAAAAAAGATCTTCACGACCCAGATAATAATGATGGTGTGATCACTCACCTAGAGCCAGACATCCTGGAATGTGAAGTCAAGTGGGCCTTATAAAACATCACTACGAACAAAGCTAGTGGAGGTGATGGAATTCCAGTTGAGCTATTTCAAATCCTGAAAGATGATGCTGTGAAAGTGCTGCACTCAATATGCCAGCAAATATGGAAAACTCAGCAGTGGCCACAGGACTGGAAAAGGTCAGTTTTCATTCCAATCCCAAAGAAAGGCAATGCCAAAGAATGCTCAAACTACTGCACGATTGCACTCATCTCACACGCTAGTAAAGTAATGCTCAAAATTCTCCAAGCCAGGCTTCAGCAATAAGTGAACCGTGAACTTCCAGACATTCAAGCTGGTTTTAGAAAAGGCAGAGGAACCAGAGATCAAATTGCCAACATCCGCTGGATCATCAAAAAAGCAAGAGAGTTCCAGAAAAACATCTCTTTCTGTTTTATTGACTATGCCAAAGCCTTTGACTGTGTGGATCACAATAAACTGTGGAAAATTCTGAAAGAGATGGGCATACCAGACCACCTGACCTGTCTCTTGAGAAACCTATATGCAGGTCAGGAAGCAACAGTTAGAACTAGACATGGAACAACAGACTGGTTCCAAATAGGAAAAGGAGTTCATCAAGGCTGTATATTGTCACCCTGCTTATTTAACTTCTATGCAGAGTATATCATGAGAAATGCTGGGCTGGAGGAAGCACAAGCTGGAATCAAGATTGCCAGGAGAAATATCAATAACCTCAGATACGCAGATGACATCACCCTTATGGCAGAAAGTGAAGAAGAACTAAAGAGCCTCTTGATGAAAGAGGAGAGTGGAAAAGTTGGCTTAAAGCTCAACATTCAGAAAACTAAGGTCATGGCATCTGGTCCTATCACTTCATGGCAGATAGATGGGGAAACAGTGGAAACAGTGGCTGACTTTATTTTGGGGGGCTCCAAAATCACTGCAGATGGTGATTGCAGCCATGAAATTAAAAGACGCTTACTCCTTGGAAGGAAAGTTATGACCAACTTAGACAACATATTAAAAAGCAGAGACATTACTTTGCCAAAAAAGGTCCGTCTAGTCAAGGCTATGGTTTTTCCTGTGGTCATGTATGGATGTGAGAGTTGGACTATAAAGAAAGCTGAGCTCCGAAGAATTGATGGTTTTCAACTGTGGTGTTGGAGAAGACTCTTGAGAGTCTCTTGGACCACAAGGAGATCTAACCAGTCCATCCTAAAGGAGACCAGTCCTGAGTGTTCATTGGAAGGACTGATGTTGAGGCTGAAACTCCAATACTTTGGCCACCTGACGTGAAGAGCTGACTCATTGAAAAGACCCTGATTCTAGGAAAGATTGAGGGCAGGAGGAGAAAGGGATGACAGAGGATAAGATGGCTGGATGGCATCATCAACTCTATGGACATGGGTTTGGGTGGACTCCAGGAGTTGGTGATGGACAGGGAGACCTGGCGTGCTGTGGTTCATGGGGTCCAAAGAGTCGGACATGACTGAGTGACTGAACTGAACCCCTTGGATGTGCAGGATTAAAAATGGAATTTTTGGACTTGTCTATTGATCCAGTAGTTAAGAACCCACCTGCCAATGCAGGGGACATGGGTTTGATCCCTGGTCCAGGAAGATCCCACATGCCAAGGAGCAATGAAGCCTGTGTGCCACAACTACTGATCCTGAGTTCTAGAGCCTGTGTTCCGCAAGAGAAGTCACCGCAATGAGAAGTCAGCACACTGCGACTACAGGGGAGCTCCCACTCGCCACAACTAGAGAAAGCCCACGCACAGCAATGAAGACCCAATGCAGCATAATTACATAAATGAACAAATAAAAAGTATTTTCAAAAATGCAATTTTCAATGAGACCTGTCACTGATGAAGTTTAATCAGGTGGGATAACTCAAAAAGCCCGTTAGGTGTCTCCAGTCTTTCCTGGTCTAAAATGCTCACTTGTTCAGCTAGCCTGGTCTATTTTTGCTGGGAGAATAGGCCCTTGGCCTGTGGTATGCTGGCCCAGCTCTCCAGCAGGGTCCCTTGCTCTCCAGGACTATGCCCTTTGCTGGCCTCTCATATGCTTGTATGGCCTCAGATCTTGACTATCTGCTGTCTCACTTGAGTTCTGCTCATATGGAGCCTGGCGAGGTCATTGGATGACAGGGTCCTATCTTAACTGTCACTGGCTGGGGAATCCTCGTTCTCCCACCCCATCCTACCTCTCCCATCTTCTCTTCTTCCCTTAAGTCTCCTTAAGGGAAGGAGAAGACAGCAGGACATGCCTTTCCTATACCTCCCTTCTGTCATATTTACTGTTCCTTTAGATTTCCACCTGAGCCTTGGAGACAAGGCAGGAGCCTCACTGTTGATGAGCCAGCATGGAAAAGAGGGAATATGGAAGAAAGTGAAGAGGAACTAAAAAGCCTCTTGATGAAAGTGAAAGAGGAGAGTGAAAAAGTTGGCTTAAAGCTCAATGTTCAGAAAACTAAGATCATGGCATCTGGTCCCATCAAATCATGGGAAATAGATGGGGAAACAGTGTCAGACTTTATTTTTCTGGGCTCCAAAATCACTGCAGATGATGACTGCAGCCATGGAATTAAAAGACGCTTACTCCTTGGAAGGAAAGTTATGACCAACCTAGACAGCATATTCAAAAGCAGAGACATTACTTTGCCAACAAAAGTCCATCTAGTCAAGGCTATGGTTTTTCCAGTGGTCATGTATGGATGTGAGAGTTGGATTGTGAAGAAAGCTGAGTGCCAAAGAATTGATGCTTTTGAACTGTGGTGTTGGAGAAGACTCTTGAGAGTCCCTTGGACTGCAAGGAGATCCAACTAGTCCATTCTAAAGGAGATCAGTCCTGGGTGTTCACTGGGAGGACTGATGCTAAAGCTGAAACTCCAATACTTTGGCCACCTCATGCGAAGAGTTGACTCATTGGAAAAGACTCTGATGCTGGGAGGGATTGGGGGGCGGGAGGAGAAGGGGACGACAGAGGACGAGATGGCTGGATGGCATCGCCGACTCAACGGACGTGAGTTTGAGTAAACTCCGGGAGTTGGTGATGGACAGGGAGGCCTGGCGTGCTGCAATTCATGGGGTCGCAAAGAGTTGGACACAACTGAGAGACTGAACTGAACTGAAAGCATCTGGCAAATCCTACATCAAGACACTGTCTTGGCTTGAAGACTCTTGTCCTGCCACATCCTCCTATATCGAGTGTCAAAAGTTGAATGTCAACCTGGCCTTTCTTTAGGCAATCCTTCTGTAACAAATTCTGTCTCTAACCAGACATGCGTCTGCCTTAGGCAGACTGTGTGAAAAGGTCGTAGACTCATGAAAACAAAAGACAAAATCACATACAATTTTTTCAAATCATTCTTGCAGTTACATGCTTACATCTCTAGACCCATCCCAGCCCAATGGCTTCTCTGAGCTCTGCTGCTGCTGCTGCTGCTAAGTCGCGTCAGTCATGTCCGGCTCTGGCAGCCCAACAGGCTCCCCTGTCCCTGGGATTCTCTGAATTCTAGCTTTTACCACCTCACTGCTTATTAAGGGCATGCATGCTAAGTTTCTTCAGTTGTGTCTGACTCTTTGCAACCCCATGGACTGTAGCCCGCCAGAATGATGGGATTCTCCAGGCAAGAATACTGGAGTGAGTTGCCATTCCCTCCTCTAGGGGATCTTCCTGACTCAGGGATCGAACCCACATCTCTTACATCTCCTGCATTGGCAGGCGGGTTCTTTACCACTAGCACCATGTCTGCAAACCCCTTTAAAGCCAAACATTATCTTCCCTCTGCAACCTACTCTTCTTCCTATGTTCCTAGAATCAGCATTTACTGGGAGGAAGAAAAGTGGGGAAAAAACAGGGAATTATGAACCCCTAGAACCCAGTGTTTTTCAAGCTCCAGGGCTCCCCCCAGAAATCCGAGTGCAGCTCTGGAATCAGATGGCGCTGATGCTGATGGAGGTCGGGGCATGGGAGCCACACTTGGAAAATGTTCTCCAAGCCTAACTGCCATCCAGGAACAAACCTGAGAGCCAAGGAGAAAGCAACCTACACAGTGGACCCCCCCCGACCCCATCCCCGACCTCTGGTCCTCCTTCCACGATGGAACTTGGCCTGTACACCTGGGCTAGCCAGTACCTGCCTGGCTCTCTGGGTCCAAATGGACCTGGGTTGGACTGCCCCCAGGCTGGAACTGGGCTTTGGTGAGTGCCTCCCTATCTTCCTGGTCTGGGCCCAGTGCCAGCTCCCCCGCCTGTGTCTGAACTGCCAGCAGTCATTACATCACACTATGTACCAAGCACTACAGTGAACCCTAGATGCTACTGTTCCCCTTGGTTTAGGAGTTCCCTGCAACTCCAGGGTCAACCCTTGACTGGAAATGAATCAAACATCCATGTAGACTCTGATCATAAAATAAAGTGAAAAACAACCCCCATAGCAGAAGGAAGTATTTACAAATTACATGGTAAGCAACTTGCATCCTGGATAAAGGTTTCTTTTAACTCAATAATAAAAAACACCCACACCCCCAAAACAATATCCATGTAGAAAGCATCCACTCCAACATCCCAAGAGCAAGGAATTTCCTCTCAGCTCCTCACGTCACCACCCACTGCCCAGGCCCTAGATGGAGGGAAGTGTGGCTTCATGGTCAGCTACACTCCAGCGCCAGACTTCTGGGTTTCCTGGTAGATCCTTGGGCAAGTTACTGTGCCACTCTGTACCCCAGTTTCACCATCTGTAAAATGAAGGCTATAATAATACCTTAGAACTGTGATGAGGATTGGGCGAGATAACATGTTCAAACAGCCCAGGGTGCTTCCTGGCATGTGTAAGTGCTCTGAAAATGCTTTGCATGCCTTGGTGTGGATGGTTGTCAGCTGGAATGATGACTGCTGTACGCACAGTCCTCTGAGCTGGCCTCAGGCCTTCTCTGCCCATCTTGTGCCCTTCTGTGATAAGGCCAAATTGTCAGACACATTGTCCCTGCAGGCCAGATGGAAATTCCTGTAGATGTCCATGGCAGAGATATGCCTCACCTGGCCAGGCATGCCTCATCTTGGTGACTGAGTTATGGTCCCTCTCCCTGGAATATCCCCCTTACCCCTTCCAAAGTCATGCCCACCTTCATTGGCCATGCTTCCTCACAGCCCAGCCCACAGGAGTCCCCTTCTCTGGACCCAAGATGCTCATGTCTGTATCAATTACTTGGCAACTGTGTGTAAAAAAGATACCAAGATCCTGGGTACCAGCAGGTCTAAAACCAAGGTGACTCCAGAAGGTGGCATAGCAGGGATGGGATAAGATCCAGCCTTAAATAAAAGTTTGCACTCAGCTATTGTGCCAACCGGGCTTCCCCGGTGTCTCAGATGGTAAAGAATCTGCCTACAATGCCGGAGACCCAGGTTTGATCCATAGGTCAGGAAGATCCCCTGGAGAAAGAAATGGCAACCCTCTCATGTATTCTTGCCTGGAGAATCTCAGAAACAGAGGAGCCTGGTAGGCTACAGTCCACAGGGTCAACAGAGTCAGACACGACTGAAAGACTAACACACATAGACACACACACACACACACACACGCCAATCAAGTTCTGAGGCAAGTTTCAGAGTACCTCTGAGGGGAGCCAGACTGGTCTATTTGAGAGTCAGACCCTACCTGATGGGGATCTCTGATCCAGAGGAAGCACATTTCTGCCAAGCCACTCTGATCTGTCCCACAGGTAGACCTGCTGTGTCCCATGGGGCTGACAGGACTGGATTGCTGACCCCAGCTGCCCCTGGCCATGAAGAGCCATGCCCTCCAGAGGGGAGTCTCCCTGGAGCCTTGGTTTCTGGAGGGGCTTGTCAGGGACCATCACTGTGGGCTTCTATCTTTTCCTTCCACTTCCTCCTCTGGTGGCCTGGCTCCACCAAGCCTGCCTCAGGCCTGTAGTGAGAAAGTGCCTGGACAGGATTCCGTGGGCAGGCACCACTGTGGCTTCACGGTCCTTTGAGGGGGGTCAGATGCTGCTACAGGTCTCTTTTAACCACTAATGTCCCTGCTTCAAGAGCCCAAGACCAATATCAAAGTTTTAATAATAATAAAGGTATAGGAAAATGGCTAGTGGGCTATTTCCTTAAAACCCCAGGGCACTTGGGCAGGCTCAGATGCTAATGGAGAGAGAAGACCTCACACCCCAGTCTCCCCTGCCTGGTTCTGAGAACGTCTGGGGAGCTGAACCTGGGGGGCTACTTCTGTGGGGGGTATTTGGCACCCTCCTGCAGCATCCAGGCTGGAGTTTGTATGCTGCTGGGTGTGGAGTCCTCATGAGTCCCTGTCCCATGTATGAATTCACAGGTTGACTAAAACAAATTCCCTGGGCAAAAAATGGAGGTAAATTCATCGAATCCGGGTCTCCTGTATTGCAGACAGACGCTTTACCGTCTGAGCCACCAGGGAAGAAATATTGTGCCCCCAGACAAAGCCAAACTGAAAAACCCTTGAGAGAGACCACAGGGCACGTTCTGAGAGAGAGGGAGGGAGTGGCCTGTGGCCGGAGCCAGACCCTGTAAAACCCAGGTGCCTGGGTCAGGGGGGTGGGCCGAGGTCGGGGGGCTGGAATCTCAGTCTTATCACCCTGCTCACCGGCCTTGAGAAAATGGCTGTGTGTGTTTATGTGTTTCCATGTGTGTATGTATGTACATGTGTATGTGTGTATGCGTGTGTGCATATATGCACGTGTGTGTACATGTGTGTGTAGTGTGCGTGTGTGTGCGCATGTGTGTACATGTGTAAATGCGTGTGTGTACGTGTGTGCATGCATGTGTAGTGTGTGTGTGTGCGCGCATGTGTGTGCATGTGTAAATGCGTGTGTGTACGTGTGTGCATGCGTGTGTGTGTGTGTGTGTGTGTGTGTGTGTGTAAAAGAGAGAGACACTGAGAGAGCAGTACCCTCAGAGCTGCAGCACTCGTGGCCTGGCCAGGCCAGCTGAGGAATCCCCTGAGGGAGGACCAAGAGGCCACCAGCAGAGCCACTCAGCTCTCAGGACTGTAGTCAGACATGCCGGGGGCCGTCCCAAGGTCACAGGCACAGGTCATGGTGGGTTCAGGACCTTCGGGGGCCTCGGACTGCCAGAGGCGTGAGGAGTGCAAGCACCAAGGAGACCACAGGACTGAGTCACAGACACTTGTGAGCACTTTTAGCAAAACTCAGAGATCCACAGGGTGAGGCTGTCTGTGGGGAGACCAGACTCAGGGGTGGGGGGTATAACGTGAGTGTAGTTTGGTCAGTGATCGCAGGCTGAGGAAGCTGGTGGCCTGGGGTGAGCGCCCCTCTAGGTGTCTCATCCATAGGGGTGGCCAGCCCTCAGGCTCCGTGGTCCCTATCCAGCAGCTCCAGCTCTACCAAGGGCAAAACACCCTCCACTCCCTGGAGGGCAGAGTCCTGGGTGAGGTTCCTCTCCTCCCAACACGCCATACCACCTTCCAAGGTTCCTGGAAGGGTTTCTCCCCTTCCAAGTGGGGACGAGGGTTTCTCCCCTCGGCTCCAGGGAGAGTCCTCTCTGAAGTCACAGGAAGGCCTGGGTGGGTCTGGCTTCCCAGGTGCCCAGTGCCAGGCGGCCCGCTCTGTGCCCCCACAGAAGCCTGGCACCCTGATACCTGGGCACCCTGGGCAGGCTACTTCTACTAGAAGGATGAGATATCTGGCTACTGGACACAGTTTCTACTGGGTCTGTCCTTCTGAAATTCTGGGATGAACTTTAGCACCCAGGAAGGCTGCTCAGCATTCTTCTTCCTCCAGTGCCCAGCCTGGATGTGGCTTCACAGGAGGCCCAGGGCTGGGCTCCCCGGCCCCCAGCGCGGTAAGGAGGCCGCAGAGGAGGGCAGGAAGTGAAGATGCAAGAAGTATGTGGTGGGGGGAGGGGGTCCCACCAGCCCTTCCCCCACCTTCAATCTGTGCTTTGATCACAGTGGAAAGCTACACTCTGGTAGAATAGGTTTTTTTTTTTTTCTTCTAAAACCTTTGGGCTTGTTTGGTTCCCTAAGTTTCTGAGGCAAAGTTCCTCATGGAAAATTCCAGCTCAGTCTCTGCTAAATGAAAGAGAAAAAAGGGGTTTTTCCAGAAGGGGTTCTGGATTGACGGGTGAACCCAGAGGCCCCAGTTGACCCTTGTTTGAAAGCTGCGAAGAATCAAGAGCTGGTGGATCGGAAGGGACTCCTGGAGGGGCTGGACTGGGGACACCTTGCCTCCCCTCCCCCACATCACCTCCCGCTAGGGTTAGGTTTAGGGTTAGGGAGGCTCACGCCCCGACTTGTTCTCTTTTAAGACCCAGCACTAGGGTTGCACCTGCACCCTAATTATCCAACATACTGAACCAAGGAATAGAAAACACCTTCAATTTGAATTTCTATTCCGAAAGGAAATCCCTGAGATGGGGGTTGGTCCAGGGAATCCTGGAACATTCTTGTACCTTCTCACTACCCACAAGAGTCACTCGGATTTCTTCTCCTTTCTTCCCTCTCTCCCTCCTCCTCTTCCTCCTTTCCTTCCCCTTCTCCTCCTTCCTCCATAAGTATTCAAAGGCTTTTTAAATTGAGGTATAATCTACCCAACATAAAATTCACCTTTTTAAAATCCTCAGTGGAGTTCCTTTTAGTGTATACGTGATTCCTCGTGGGATCTTATCCCCTTGACATCTTCCCTGGCAGGCAGAGGAAGGAAGCTGGGGCTGGAAGTTTCCTTGATGTGCACCAAGGCGCCCTGGCAGCTGGCATCCTAAGGCTGCTCCAGCCTCGTGACACAGCCTCACCCCTCTCCGGAATCCCTGAGGAAATCCTGTCCGTGGAGCTGGATTCCTGCCATTGATGGGACACGTGGGTTCTTAGCTAGGGTCTTCCCTGGTGGCTCAGAGAGCAAAGAGTCTGCCTGCAATGCGGGAGACCTGGGTTCGATCCCTGTGTCAGTAAGATCCCCTGGAGAAGGAAATGGCAACCCACTCCAGTATTCTTGCCTGGAGAATCCCCATGGACAGAGGAGCCTGGTGGGCTACAGTCCATGAGATCTCAAAGAGTCAGACATGACTGAAGCGACTTCACTTTATGTATCAGAAGCTCTTACATCAGTGTCACCAAGGTCAACCGATGAGAAGTTGGAGACTCCAGGCCCCATGATGAAGTCAAGCCCTGGGGATGAGTTAACCAGGATAGGACCCCAGACTTGGGGGGGCGGTGTCAGAGCCAAAGGCTGTGGAGAGAAAGTCCTGGGACCCTGGCAGAGCCTTCAGAGTCATGTGGCTTGATGCTCTACTCCTATACATGGGAAACAGAAGCCCAGAAACCACAGATCTGCAGAAGCTTGTAATGGCAGACCCAAGACCCAGCTCTTTGGATTCTGGGCCATGTAATTCATTCCACAGTGAGTAGTCATTGGATGCCTTCTATGGGTCATGGACTTCACAGGGTGCTAGACAGGGAAATCTGACTGGAAATCCACATGCTCCCAGCTCTAGGGAGGGTTTCAGGGAGGGCTGAGAGAGGTGGCCACTTCATGCTCAGTGGACAGCTGACTTCAGGAAGAAAACCCCACAGTAAGGCTTTGCTGTCTGCCTGACAGCTGCCTCAGAAAGTCTTTTCATGAGAGTTATCTCATCAGCTCCTGTCAGCATCTCCCTCTCGAGGCTTGGTCCTGCCCTCCATCTCCAGCCTTAGCTCAGTGGCCTTAGCTCTTTGGTATGGAGTAGTGGTGAGTTCGGAGAAGGCAATGGCACCCCACTCCAGTATTCTTGCCTGGAAAATCCCATGGATGGAGGAGCCTGGTAGGCTGCAGTCCATGGGGTCACTGAGTTGGACACGACTGAGCGACTTCACTTTCGCTTTTCACTTTCATGCATTGGAGAAGGAAATAGCAACCCACTCCAGTGTTCTTGCCTGGAGAATCCCAGGGACAGGGGATCCTGGTGGGCTGCCGTCTATGGGGTCGCACAGAGTTGGACATGACTGTAGCAACTTAGCAGCAGCAGCAGTGGTGAGTTGCAAACTGGCTCAGATCAGCTCAGGAGAGCTGATTTTCAGGAATTTTGCTAAAATACTGCTTATTTTAAAAATTAAATGATATAAACTTTAAATAAATTACATTAGAAACAAAGGTAATACTCAAAGCTCAGCCCTTCCTAATTATTTTATTACATTTTACTGTTACGTAAGCTCTTGGGGTGATTTACGACCAAATCCGTATGGTGAAATACTCGATTATGCATTTCCTCTGCATTCAGTGATGTCAGGTTGTGACTGGAAATAGGCCACGGTGGGAGTATTTATGACGTGGAAACAAGGCAAATGTTTCAAATGAAAGTTTGGTTTTGTTTTTACTTTTTGTTGTTGTTCAGTTGCTACATCTTGTCCGACTCTGTGACCAACCCCATGGACTGCAGCACACCAGGCTTCCCTGTCCTTCACCATCTCCCAGTTTGCTCAAACTCATGTCCATTGAATTGGTGATATTATTCAACCATCTTGTCCTCTGCTGCCCTCTTCTCCTCCTGCCTTTAATTTTCCCCAGCATTAGAGTCTTTTCCAACGAGCTGACTCTTTGCATCACGTGGCCAAAAGTATTAGAGCTTCAGCTTCAGTATCAGTCCTTCCAATTTACCAGTGACTAAGGGTTCACTGGTCCAGCAAACAAATCCCTATCCACATATTCAGCCAGTTGCACATGTAGGACTCTGTGTGTGTGGGTGTGTGTAGTAATCTATTCAGGCATACCTCATTTTATTGTGATTCACAGATACTGCCTTTTTTACACATTGGAGGTCTGTGGCAACCCTGTGTTGTTAATAATGGTTATCATTTTTTTTTCCAATAAAGTATTTCAAAATTAAAGTAGGCACATTGCTTTTGTAGATGTAATGTTATTACTGATGCTGAAGCTGAAGCTCCAAACTTTGGCCACCTGATGCGAAGAGCCAACTCATTAGAAAAGACCCTGATGCTGGGAAAGATTGAGGGCAGGAGAAGAAGGGGACGACAGGGGACAAGATGGTTGGATGGCATCACGGACTCAATGGACATGAGTTTGAGCAAGTTCTGGGAGATGGTGAAGGAGAGAGAAGCCTGGCATGCTGCAGTCCATGGGGTCACAGAGTCGGACATGACTAATCAACTGAAAAACAACATATTGCTTTTGTAGACATAATGTTATCACACACTTAATAGGCTACACTGTAGTGTAAAGTTAACTTGTATATGCACTGGGGGGCCAAAAAATAATTCCTGTGACTCTCTTTATCACGATATGTGCTTTATTACTGTGGTCTAGACCTGAACTCACAATATATCCAAGATCTGCCTGTTTTGAGGATTCCCTTTCCCTTCAATTTTCTCTTTTATTTTTTTTAACTATTAAAAAATTTTATTTTTAATTGAAGGATAATTGAAGTTTCTGTTCCTTTTAAATGTGATCGTTTCTCCTCCTGCTTGTTCTCTTCACTTTCTCTTTTTATAGGATGAGCCCAGTGAGCCTTCAGGGCTCCTCATTCATGTCTCCGGTCCCCTTCCGGCCCCCAGGTTGTAACGTTCCCCGGACTCGCCCAGGGTGCTTGTTAAACATGCAGGCTGCCAGCCTGCCTCCCTGGAGGTTCTGGGCAGGAGTCGGCACCTTTACCAGGCTCTGCAGGTAATTCTGAGGCAAGTGGTATAAGAACAGCAAAATACTTCCTTGTGTCACTGATGAGCCATAAACAACAGGGTGCTTTATTGTTTTTTCCTCTAGAGAAGGTTCATTTCTGCTCATCCATTTCCACTCTCTTGCTTGTCACCCTCACTAGCACAGTTGTGTGACGATCCCCTGTGTTAGCATGGCCGGTCCCCGTGAACCCTAGGCTCAGCTCTGTGCTCTGATGAGCCTGGCCTTGGGTCAGGTGGAGGCCTGTAACTATGAAAATAACGTGTGCCGGCTCAGTTGCTTCACTCACTTTAGACTGTTTGTGGCCCTATGGACTGTAGCCCGCCAGGCTCCTCTGTCTGTGGGATTCTCCAGATAAGAATACTGGAGTGGGTTGCCATGCCGTCTTCCAGGGGATCTTCTGGACCCAGGGATCGACCCGCATCTCTTTCGTCTCCTACATCTGCAGGCGGGTTCTTTACCGCTAGCGCCACCTAGAAAACTCGAAGATACGAAATTAATGGAAAAACAAAAACCAAAAAAAAAAACCACAGCCGTAAAAGCTGTCGTTTGCCATTTCACCACGTGGTGGCGCCATGGCTCCACTTTCCACTTCTGGTCCTTTTGACGGGCGTCCTGAAAACGATCTCATTTTGCTGACGACTTAGAGGGAATATTTGTTGTTGCTCTGATGAGTTTTTCATCCTCTGTTATAATCTTTGATTCAGAGAGACAGTGACACAATGAGGAGCGTGGAGAGGGAAATGCGTTTCTAAATTCTCACCCTCCCCACAGGTTTGGGGGATACATTTTGGGTAGAGTTAAAGAAGATGGTTTCAAAGCATCAACAAAAGACCAGGGTTAGTGACAACCAAGTCAGGAGGGGTGGACACACACCTCAGCGTCGTGGAGAGTCATTTTTCTGTCTTTCCTCTAGGCCTTAACACAGAGCTTACACATCAGTATAAGGAAGAGACCGAATATGACTTGATTACCTCCTGTGTGCCAAACACTTACGTCATCTCATTGAATCCTCACCATAACCCCCTATTTCATGTCTCTCAAGAGGGCAATGCCAGGCCTGGGGAAAAATGAGACTCGGAGAGAGCTCTCCAAACAGCACACTCTTTCTGCGTACAGCATCAACGCTCTTCATCCACTGACCAAACACTGATAACAAAGCAGCTTTGCAAGTGATTCTGTTTGAGACAAACTGATGCTACTTGGGCTTCTGCCTACATTCAGAAAGGAAAATATTGAGCCCCCGGCTGGCAAGCAGCAGACACGACACAGTGATTCACTTCTACTACCAAGGGCAGAGCAGACTAAAAAATAAATGAGAGGAAGGGAAATGTAGTACTTTCTAATGAATGGGCAAACACAGTCCCATCAGCGGCTAAAGTCAATGAAGCACAATAGAAGGTGTTTGAGTGAGCCAGAGTGAAGCCCAGAGCCCTGCATCTCCTTCGTCCCCTGCCGCCCCCTCCCGAGGACCCTCCTGTCCCTTCTCCAGAATTCTGCCCCAACAGACACTGGAGGGACATCCTGCTGGAGCCATATGGGATAAGCAAAATAGATGATTTCCAAGCTGTCTGTGTCCATCCCTTATGTCTAATACGGGTGCAGGCAGGCTGGGGCTCCAGATTAACTGAGGTACAAGCAGAACTTTCAAAGGCTTAAATTTAGGAATTATCAATACGTGGTGTCATTAGGGGGACAGTTAAAAGCAGGCCTGATATGGTAGGAGGGACTCTTGTCTGAGCAAATCATGAGACGCTGTAGAGTCTCAGGCTGGTCCCCCAGGAGCATCCACGTGGTCCTGCTTGGGCAGGCAGCCTTTTTTATTTTAAAGGCCTGCTGGGCTCTTTTGCCTCACCTGTCTTCCATGAGCCTCCCATATATCCAGCTGGCCACCTGATCCCACTCTGGGCAGATCTGAGGTTGTGCCATGGCCTTTCTGGACATCAGCCTGTGTTATTCACATCCCTCTTCTCTGCCTTACTCCCCACTCTCAGGACCCCAAATCTGCCTACGCAGGGCAAAAAGGGGAAAACTCAGCTAACCGGTGACCATTCTGGGTGCAGCTGAGGAACTGTTTGATCAATTCACTTAATACTAAAGTGTGTATGTCAAGGTCATTTAACTGCAGCTTAAAGGGTTGCATTGCTTGGCCTCTCCATGATCACTCATGAGCTGGGCTGTTGCTTCCACGTATTGGTCAACAGCCAAGTCCAGATACCTTAGCACCCCGTGGACCCAGCATGCGTGTGCTGCACACCAGTGACACACTCCCTCACTCTCAAGCTCCCTCAGCCAAAGGCTGGTGAGTGCCCGCTCTGTGCCCAGCAGTTTTGGGGGCACCAGAGATCACCGTGGTGGGCATGACTAGGAGGCCTCTGCTCTCACAGAGCTTGTGTTCCAGTGAGCAGGACAAAGAGTAAGCAAGCAAACACAAATCAGATGGTGATAAGAGCCAGGATAAAAGCAGAGAAGTGTGGCATGCCTGAACATAAGAGGGGCTTGGCTGAGAGTGGATGGGATCTGTCTCCAACCATAGCATCCTTGCCTGGATGGACTCAGGGCTGGTTTCTGTAGGAGGAAACCAGGGAACAGGCATCAGGGAAAATGGAGGATGTCATTGCTTCTCAGCGATGCTGTAAGACCCTGGGGCAAGGATTACAGATTTCTCAAGGCACCACTGCCCTCCCACCGTAGTGTGGGGAAGAGGCTAGAGATCAGCGCTGATCCTCTGTCTCCTGCCTCACAGGTGGTCCAGAGCCGACCCTTCCCTCACAGGGGTCAGAACTGAAGCTGGACAGGTTGCAGGCTTCCCACATCACACAGCTGCCCATCACATATCTGCTTTCTGTTCCTCCCCTGGGCCCCTGATTTCCTGGGAAAAGGAAGGGGGCATATGGAAAACTTCACAATAATTTATTTGATTTTCCAGATTCCTGGCCCCCCTCTCCCCTATACGTGGCAGTGCTTAATTTAGCTTGGAGGAGATTTCTAACATTAATTGTGATGCAGCCCATAATAGAGGGGTTTCCCTGGTGTCTTAGCTCTAAAGAATCTGTCTGCAATGTAGGAGACTTGCAGGAGACATCAGTTTGATCCCAGGGTCAGGAAGATCCCCTGGAGAAGGAAATGGCAAGCCACTCCAGTATTCTTGCCTGGGGAATCCCATGGACAGAGGAGCCTGGCAGGCTACAGTCCATGGGGTCGCACAGAGTTGCACAGGACTGAGCATGCATGCAGGCCAGGCCATAATGGGAGGCAGGACTGTCGTCTGCAGTGGGAGGTGGAGCAGGACCATACATGTCACGGCAGGCAACGCTTCCTGAAGAGCAGTAACAGGTGACAGAGAGCCAGGCATGAACCGTCTCACACCCTCACATCCGTGCTTCAAGTTGGGAGTCTGTGGGAGTCTGCGGTTCATGAAGTAACTTACCTGAAGTGGTACATGGAAGCAGTAGAGTTGGGATTTGAACAGATCTCCTTGACTACAAAGCTTTGTCTTTTTTTCTCCTACAGCATGCTGGGGAAAGAGCTGGAGAACAACCTGTAATCTTTACTCAGCACATCAAAGCTCTGCAGCCACATGGTCCCAGTTGTCTGCAAGTCGTGCTCTCAGATGCTGGCATCCAGTGGCCCCACAGCCCTGGTCCCCGGAGCGTCCTCCCGTGGGATGGCCAGGACTCCCTGCCTGGGCTGCTAACATCCTACAAAGTGGCAAAGCATCAGGGATTGTCACTTACTGGCCCAGGTGGACAGCAGCACCAAAATCCTGTCCCCAGCCCCCATTCTTCCCCTCAGGTAAGTCCTTTCTCCACAGACCAGCCGAGGGTGACCCCTTGCAATTGTCAATCCCGTCATGGTCTCCATCACGTTGAGAACCAACTCTGGGGTCCCATGTGGGGCCCCGGGCTGGCGTCCGCTGGCGTCTGGGATGGCATCGCTAGAACCCTTCCTCTTTCTCGTTCTGCTCCAGCGGCACGTTCTCTGGACAGAGGAGGTACACGCCTGCCTCGGGCCCTCGTGGATTAGTTCCCTCAGCCCAGGGACAGATTTTTAACCCCAGAAATCCCCAGGGCTTGCCCCCACCCCACCTCGCTTTATTTAGGTCTCAGCTCAGAAAGAAAGCCTTCTCTCACCATGTGACAGAAAACCAACCCTCCCTCACCATCTCTGTCCTCACTCTGCTGGACGTTGCTCCCTCACACGCCTCACCACTTGCTATCATTTCATAATTTTTCAATTACGTCTTTTGCAAAATGTTTTTCGACAGGGACCATTTTTAAAAGTCTTTATTGAATTTGTTACAATATTGCTTCTGTTTTGTTTTATTATTATTTATTTTGGGCCATGGGGTATGTGGGATCTTAGCTCCCCAAACTGGGATCAAATGCACACCCCCTGCACTGGACGGTGAAGTCTCAACCACTGGGCCGCCAGGGAAGTCTCCTCAACTACGCCTTGAGCACCTGTCTACTCCACTAAACCATAAGCTCCCTGAAGGCATAAGAATTTTACATGTAACTTTTTTTTTCCCCCCACACGGGATCCATAGTGCCTTGCAGAGGCAAGGAGCGCTTGTTGAGTGCATGAGTGACAGAGGAGCAGCAGCTCAGTCTCCCATGAAAGACAACAGGCTCTGAAGAAATTGAAGGCTTTGGGGAGGGAAACTGCCCCAGCTGCTCTTTGGCTCTCCAGCTGCAGTAGGAGACTCATGGCCTCCTCCCTCTCCTCAGAAGCCCCTTCCAAAACCCACCTCTCAGAGACACCTCGGGAGCCTGGCCCCTGAATGCCAGCCTGGGGCAGGATCTCACTTTTCTCCGGAGCCACCCCGTCTCCACACAGCTCTCAAGCTCCTCCTCCTCCAGCCCACCGCCCCGGCAAGGGAGATGCTTCCCGGCTCCTGCTTCGGTTCAGGTCCACACCAGCTCCCAGAAACACATGCCTCTGTCCCAGACAGCCTTGTTCTAAGAGTCAGCCGCTGATAGCGAGGAGAGAGAGCCTTGACTGGAAACAGGAGGAGAGGAGGGATGGGCCGAGAGAAGCTGTGAGGAGGCAGACTGCCGCCTCGGACTCTTGGGGTTTATCCTTCTCCAGTTAAGAAAGGTGGAGTCAGACTCCACTGCCCTCCCCGGGGGAAGACGTGGCTCCTGATACGACTCCTTCACTCTCCAGGTTTCCTACCTGGGTGTCCACGTTCCCCCTTGCAGGGGATGGTTCTTGATGAAGGCAAAGTCACCACACTTCACCACAGACTCCATGTCCTTCTGCAGGCGATATCAAGGGTGACATTGAATGACGCTAGCAAAGGAGGATTTTATGAAACTTCTGACTCTGAAAATGGAATCATTCATAAAAGATTGAGCAACTCCAGAGACCAGAACACCCAGTCTTCTCAGTTGATTAATGAGGAAACGGAGACACAGAGATGCTGTGGATGGAGCTGGTGAGTGGCACAGCTAAGCCTTGAAATCTCCCAGTCTGCTGTCCAGCCAAGCGGGACCACCAAGGTGAGGCAAAGACAGATTCTCCCCAGTAGGAAGTTTGATTTCCAAAGTGTGCATGGGTTCATTCAGCCTTGCAAATAATTCCACCGAAGGGTCAAGCCTGTAAACACACCCCATCAGCCTACACTGTTGCTCAAGGATCTGACACATTTACTGCTAATTATCCTCTCCCCTTCATTTCCCCTTCTATTTTTTTAAAAATCTACCCCCTCCACCATCACCCCAAGCTTTCAAATGGTTATTTAGAGTTTAGGCATCAGGCCCTCACTGGTATTGATTCAAGACTTTGTGCCCACGTGACACCAGTTTATGGCCGGAGGTTTTCTCTGCTCCCAGGGTTGACGCCCTTCTCTCCCTCCAGTTTCTCCCAAGGTCAGTGACTCCTGGGAGCTCTGGCTGTTAATTTGTGAAATCCTCTCCCCCTGGCAGCATGAGAAGTGGCCGTGCAACAGATGGCATCAGATGACTTCACTTCTACCAAGCTGGTAATAAATTGCATACCTGGAAAATCTATATTTCAATAGTCACATTATTTACATTTTCATTTATTAATCCTATTAGGAATATTCCCTCCAGGAGAATAATAAAGGTGGAACAAAGAAGCAAGACAAACGGGCAACTGTGGAAAAACATCCCATTCAAAGTCCTGCTGTTTCCCTCGGAAACAAGCTTATGTATCACCTGTGTGCGAAAAAAAAAACATCTGACTTGGTGAAGATACGACAGCGTCTGCTGCTCCAAGTGGCTTCTGAATTTCCCCGCAGACCCTGTGATGTCCCAGCCTAGGGAGTCTATTTTTCATGGGAAGCTGCAGTAAACATTTCTTTTAAAAATTCTGGTAATAACCCTATCCAATGCTACAAGAAGTGTTGAAAAGACAAAATGTGTTTTAAAAACATAAGCCAATGGAAGAGCAAGGAAGCACGGGCTGTTTAGGTGGCTGGCTGGTGGCAACAAGTGTGCAGTGGGCTAAATATTGACCTGAGCTGACCAGCAACACAGTGGACGCTCCTGCCTGCATTTCAGCCCCGCTGGCACTCAGGAAGCCCGGGCTTCTGGCTGACTCACAAGGTCATCAGTGTGTTTCATCATCAGTGGGAGAAGACAACTCACCCTTAGGGACTGGCTCACACACTGCCACCTCCGTTAATGCCTCCTGGCATCTGTGCCTCCTCTGAAACTGTCAAGCAGGGCTCCACTTCTGCGCTCTAATGTTTGTTAGTCCTTTTCCTATTTTATATCCCTTATTGGGTTGCTAGCTCTACAAGAACTATACATTTTATTCACCCTTTTTACCACTCCCATGGCATGCAGCAGGGGCACAATAAATAAGGGATGCATTTTTCTAGATTCCACATATATGCACTAATATATGATATAGAAAGTTTTTCTCTATTTGCAGAGCAGAAATGGAAACACAGATGTAGAGAACAAATATATGGATACCGAAGGGGAAAGAGGGGTGGGAGGAACTGGGAGATTGGGATTGACACAGGTACACTATTGATACCATGTATAAAATAGATGATTTTATATATATATAAATGATGATATAAAAGATCATGACATAAAATGATGCCATGTATAACTGATGAGAACTTCCCTGGTAGCTCAGCTGGGAAAGAATCCGCCTGCAATGAGGGAGACAAGGGTTTGATCCCTGGGTTGGGAAGATCCCCTGGAGAAGGGAAAGGCTACCCACTCCAGTATTCTGGCCTGGAGAATTCCATGGACTGTACAGGCCATGGGGTCACAAACAGTTGGACACGAGTGAGCGATTTTCACTTTCAATTTCAATGAGAACATACTGTAGAGCGCAGTGAACTCTACTTAATACACAGTGGGGACCTGAATGGGAAGGAAGTTCAAAAGGGAGGGGATACATAGGACTGCATGGAGATCCAACCTGTCCATCCTAAAGAAATCAGTCCTGAATAATCATTGGAAGGACTGATGCTGAAGCTGAAGCTCAAATACTTTGGCCACCTGATGTGAAGAACTGACTCATTGGAAAAGACCCTGATGCTGGGAAAGATTGAAGGCAGGAGGAGAAGGGGACGACAGAGGATGAGATGGTTGGAAAGCTTCATTGACTGGATTGACATGAGTTTGAGCAAGCTCCGGGAGTTGATGATGGACAGGGAGGCCTAGTGTGCTGCAGTCCATGGGGTCACAAAGAGTCGGACATGACTGTGCCACTGAACTAACTGACATAATACATATACGTATAGCTGATTCATTTTGCTGTACAGTAGAAACTAACACAACATTGTGAAGCAACTATACTCTAAAACAAATTAATTAAAAATACGTAAGTGATGCAGTCTCAGAAGTTGACAGCTGCCATATTTTTCTTGTTTGTCGGTAGTTTAATTTCAGCATCCTCATTCTCATATTGTAGTATTAGAGATGGGAGAAGGATGCCATAGAGCAGACATGCATAGGGAAGGGAAAGTCTTTTTCCCACTTGCCTTCTTGCTTTAGCCTTCTTGGATTTTGCGAGAATAGAAAGGATCATGGTAAAGAAAAAAAAATAAATTAAGAAATGCAACCTATTCTTGGAATATAAGATGGAGTCATGAGTTTCTAAAGTTACAATATTTTCACCTCTATGATGAATAGTAATTCCTATTCTAGTTACCTCACAGGGCTATAGGCTCTGTGAGGCTCAAATAAGATAATATACATCTGCAAGCTCTTTGCTGGTAGGAAAGCATGATATCCATGTGAGGTATTATTATCCCTTTAATCTTTCTCTGCTCATAATGGAGAAAATTTTCCAAAGACAAATTGGGAGCTTGTTTCAGGCTCTCAGCTGCCGCTTGCTACATGATGTCCATGATAATGAATGCCGCAGAAGAGCCTGGCTGAATTCAAATAAACAGCAGGTGGAGCACAGTTGTCAAGCCTCCGGGGCTGCTGAAATCAGGTGGGATTCTCCCATAAGCCTCTGGGACTCAGCGTGGGCTGAGACGCCACTTCACACGAGAACACCACAGATGCCATTCCAGGTAAGCCTTTTATTTCACACCGTCCTGTATTCTGTTCTTACCAGGCCACCAAGGGCCGTTCTGCAGGAGGGCATGGCTGTTCCTTGTAGAGCACAAAGCCCCCAGTAGTGAATTGGGGGAGCTCTGCATAGACCCCAGCCCACTTTGGGACTGAGGGACCCATTTCCACAGCTGCAGGGAGTCATGGCAGCTGATGGCTCTCCATCAAGTCCCAGTCTGAGCATTGCCCTCAGCCTGAGGGCCCCTGTTCCAGGGCCACATCCCCTCCCACGCCCAGTGACTGGTCAGAGTGGGGAGGGGTGGGATGAGGGCCTGACTTCCTTGTCTCAGAGTGGGACAACTCTGAAAGATGTTCCCTCTCCAGAGCTCCCCAGAGGATCTCCTAAGAGCTTTGAGCCAATTTTATTGCCACCCACCTTCTTCCTTTGCCAAGTCCTGTGTCCCTCACCCTTCACAGGTGTTGTCCTACAAAGTGAAAGTGATAATCGCTCAGTTGTGTCAGACTCTTAGCGATCCCATGGACTGTAGCCCACTAGGCTCCTCTGTCCATGGGATTTTCCAGGCAAGAAGATTGGAGTGGGTTGCCATTTCCTTCTCCAGGAGATCTTCCCAATCCAGGGATGAAACTCAGGTCTCTTGCATTGCAGGCAGATTCTTTACTACAGAGCCATTCTACAAACACTACTTAATAAAGTGCCTGTGTGCTGATCTGCAAGCCACTGTAGCTATAATACGGAGAAGGCAATGGCACCCCACTCCAGTACTCTTGCCTGGAAAATCCCATGGACGGAGGAGCCTGGTGGGCTGCTGTCTATGGGGTTGCACAGAATCGGACACGACTGAGCGACTTCACTTTCACTTTTCACTTTCATGCATTGGAGAAGGAAATGGCAACCCACTCCAGTGTTCTTGCCTGGAGAATCCCAGGGGCAGGGAAGTCTGGTGGGCTGCCATCTATGGGGTCGCACAGAGTCGGACACTACTGAAGCGACTTAGCAGCAGCAGCAGCAGTAGCTATAATATAGCTCAGTATTACGGTGAATGGGTGGCTGGGCTACAGAGATTGGTGCTCTCAGCCCTTGTAGAAGTTGGGTGGGTTTCACGTCAACCCATGTCCCTGGGGCGAGTTGCCTTATCCATAAGCCGTGTTCTCCATTTACCCTATGTTGCCAGACCAGCCTTATTTTATAGGTCCCATGATGCCAAAAAGGAAGGTTGGGAGACCCTAAAGGAATATGCAGAATGGAATGTGTATTAATGTATTTTAATACAGTAATTAATCTATTTTAACATAGTAAGGCTGCCTTTCCAATATCCATTCCCTCTCTTCCTTACTAACTATACCCTGATTTTAATTTCAGCTGAAAAACAAAACCCCACACTCCCCAACCTCCTCTGCAGCCAGGGAGAGCCACGTCCACAGTTCTTTCTCAGTGGCGAGGAGCGAGGACTTGTCAACCCTCTAGCTCCTCCCATAAGGGCATCTCCCCACTTGCTTTCTGCTCCCTTCCTTGTCTTTCTGCAGAGAACAGGGGTGGGAGGCTGGTGAGCAAGAGGAGAGCCACGTGCTGAGTATATTCATCATCTATTGTTGTTTAGTCACTAGGTCGTGTCCAACTCTTTTGCAGCCCATGGACTGTAGCCCACCAGGTGCCTCTGTCCATGGGATTCTCCAGGCAAGAATACTGGAGTGGGTTGCCATGTCCTCCTCCAGGGGATCTTCCTGACTCAGGGATTGAACCCGTGTCTCTTACCTCTGCTGCATTGGTGGGCGGGTTCTTTACCACTAGCACCACCTGGGAAGTTCATCCAGGGCATTTCCACCCCCAACTCGTGTTCTCTACAGCAGAGGTCTCCAGTCTCCAGACCTAGTGCCTGATGATCTGAGGTGGAGCTGATGTAATAATAATAAAGTGCAGAAAAAAATGTAATGCGCTTAAATCATCCCTAAACCACCACCCCTCTACTCCACACTCCATGGAAAAATTGTCTTCCATAAAACCAGTCCTTGGTGACAAAGAGTTTGTGGACTGCTGCTCTGCAGCACAGCATTTCAGCCTCAAGCCTGACACGTGAATGTGTTAAGACAAAGGGGGAAGGAAGATGGTTTGGCTGTTACTCCAACCCTCTCTCTGCCTCCCCATCCACTGCACACTAAAACCAGAGGATGTTGATATGAACCTGTACATGCACACAAGCTTCCCCAGAGCACACTGTGAGAAGTGGTGCTTTAACCAAACAGGCAAGACCAAGAAAAGGGCACTAAGGCAAGAATACCAAAACTGATATTTCTGAGATGAGAACAAGATCAGAAATGCAGCTGGTGAGTGGCCGATCCAGCAGAAGCCAGCTGGGGGTCCAAACTCTTCTTCAACCCTCCCTGAAGCTCCCCATAGAAAGCGGTGATGTAGCACAAGTGGGATGGGGTGGGAGATGCTGGAGGGCTTAGGACTGAGATGCCTAGAGCTGGGAGCAGGAAAGGAATAACAGAACAGTTTCTAGAGCAGTGTGCCCATCTTCCTTTAACCTTCCGAGATGTCTGCAAAGCCAAGGACACAGCACCATCCCTTGGGAGAATATCTCTAGTTGTTGAATTGTCTAACTGTGACCTGAGGTCTCTCTTTCATGGCTTGTTGATGGTCCATCTCTGGCATCTCGTTAATTTCTGATAACTCTCTTGGGCACAATTAGTTAAGCACTTCCTTCACTGTGTGATCTGTGTGAAAAGTCACACTTACAGGTTCTTGGAGGACAATTCCAGAATCAGATCTAAAAGCCAGCCCTGAATATCACTCTGCTGGCTTGGCTATCTGTGCAGATGTTCCCAGAGGTTCAGTCATTCTCTGTGTGTGTATTTTTATAGTTCATTCCTCAAAATTAACGTTAATAACCAGATGAAATTCATTTATTTGCTTTTTTCCAACTGAGGCCGCCAAACCAGATCTGAGGTTCAACCTTTTCCATCTTGTCCCCAAGTAGCAAAAATTTTAGAGCATATAACTAGTAGCTAGCATCAGACCACCTTGGCTATCAGTCTCTATCTGATCCTGGTCCCTCGTTTCCAATCATTCCTCCTGCTTTGTTTAATCCAACCCCAGCTTTGCCGTGAGCCCCAATTCTGACCGAATCTTGGCCTTGGTTCCAAGGACTTCAGCACATCCAAGGATAGGATAACACCTCATTCTGCATCCTCTAAGGACTGAGGTCCTCTTTTGGAACCTAAATTCCTTAAGGAATCTTGTTTTCTACCTAGTGGGTCTCCCCTGGCACCTACTTGTTCCAGACTTGGAACTTGAGTTTGTTGGAAGCCTAACTGTTCCAGATCAAGGTCAATGGTCTTTCCACTATGTTTCTCACTTGTCCAGAAATTGAAAGTGTTAGTCACTCAATTTGTTGGAGAAGATTCTTGAGAGTCTCTTGGACAGCAAGGAGATCCAACCATTCCATCCTAAAGGAAATTGGTCCTGAATATTCATTGGAAAGACTGATGCTGTAGCTGAAACTCCAATACTTTGGCCACCTGATGTGAAGAATTGACTCATTTGAAAAGACTCTGATGCTGGGAAAGATTGAAGGCAGGAGGAGAAGGGGACGACAGAGGATGAGATGGTTGGATGGCATCACCAACTCAATGGACATGTTTGGGTAAACTCCGGGAGTTGGTGATGGACAGGGAGGCCTGGTGTGCAGTCCATGGGGTCACGAAGAGTTGGACAAAACTGAGCAACTGAAATGAGTCACTCAATTGTGTCTGACTGTTTGTGACCGCATGGATGCAAAGAGCCTGCAGGGCTCCTCTGTCCGTGGAATTCTCTAGGCAAGAATGCTGGAGATGGTAGTCATTTCCTTCTTCAGGGGAATCTTCCTGACCCAGGGGTTGAACTCAGTCTCCTGCATTGCAGGCAGATTCTTTGCTGTCTGAGCCACCAGGGAAGCCCCTTACTTGCCCAACCACCTATGAAAAACATGGTTCTCATAGCTGGAAGGGACTTGAAATATCATTTAGTTCAACCTGTCTTGCCTGACAATAAACTCAGAAAGTTATTCAAACAACTTTACAAATTCAGAGCTCTCCCCTTGTCATTTTTGAATAAGAACAACTTAAAGTCAACCATTTCAAAAAATTTCTCTCTAACAATCATGGCCACAGCTGCCTTTGAAGTCTAAGGATGCTATTTTTCAGACTGTTTTAATAACTGTCTGGATAATGAGTAGAAGAAGCCTGGCCCTTAACGTCAGACACACACAACCAAGTTTCAGACAGCCAAGAGGGGACAGGGTATGAGGGGAAGGCAACCCCACACACTACTGGCTTCTCAGTCCCTGTCAGCTTTCTGGGGGGGGGGGGTGGAGGTGAGACCTCCACTGCCGATTCAGTCCCAAAATGAGCCCACCTCCTCAATTACAATCAAGGGCTTGACTGAACAAGGAGGACAGCCTTATGGGTTTCAGTTTTTCAGTCTGGGGATGATCTAGGAGTCTATGAATCTGGACTCTTGTTGATGGCCCTTTGTGTGCATGCTCAGTCATTCAGTCATGTCTGACTCTGTGACCCTATGGACTATGTAGCCCGCCAGGCTCCTCTGTCCATGGGATTCTCCAGGCAAGAATACTGGAGTGGGTTGCTATGCCCTCTTCCAAGGGATCTTCCCAACCCAGGGATGGAACCCAGGTCTCCTGCATTGGCAGGCAGAGTCTTTACCTCTGATGGCCCTTTAATTAAAGACACAGAATAGCTTTCCTGACTCATGGTCGGCTACAGAGCCATGGACAAGCCATGCAAACAGGCTCCCAGCTCTACCCAAAACTTTAGAGCTTCTTCAGACTGCAACCACTCCCTACAGGGAGCCCTGAGGAAACTCAGGATACTGGCCCCAGATTGCTGAGATGCATATCAAAGGAATGACTTCAGTGAGCCTAGATGCTTGCATCTTCCCATACAGAGAAAAGTACTGAATTCCTTAACTTAGGAGATCTGGTTTTCCTTTAATTAACAATTATCTTTTGATTTTCCGACTACCTGCCCTTTGTCGCAAAACATCTGTATAACCTGGGTCCCCCTCCTCACCTCCTCTGAGCAGTTCTCTCACAGTTACTTGAGATGCTGTCTCCTGGGCTTGAAGTCCTAAAAGTTCCCACTGGATAAAACAACTCTCAACTAAAACAAAACAAAACCCTTTAGATCTTCTTTGCAAATCAACAACATCCCTTGAGTAGTCCGTGCAGGCTCCCCCCAACCCCGATCCTACCACGTCTGGGCACGGTGCTCAAGCCAGTCCTGGTCCCTCTTTGTCCGAAATGACTCTCTCACAGGCCAGCCAGCCCACAGGACCCCTGACAGGCTGGATGGCCAAACTCATTAGGGGAGGCTGGGGTTCGGGCAGAGTGCATTTTGTAGACATGGAGAAAGCACTGTCAACTAGATCTGGGGAGTCCATGAATTGTGGCAGATTTGGGGCAAAGTGGAATCAACAGGGACAAAAATAATTTAGGAGACGCCCTGCTGGGAGCTCCAAAGCTTCTAAGAAGATGCTGCCTGACGGCACCCAGCTCAGCTTGACTGTCCCACAAATAAAGGGCACACTTGGCTATGGTGATGATAATACCTGGGCAGAGGGAGAAAGGCATAGAACCACACGACTCAGATGCTTTGGGCCACTTCTAGAATATTTATTGAAGCAGGCAGTTTGGAGGTATCTAGCCAAATTACTTAATCATTCAACTATTAATCATTCAACTAGATGTAAACATATCCCTGGGAATGGATGGGGTTCACTCACAAGTTTTAGAGGGGTGAAAAGTCTTTTTAGGGACTTCTGTCTTGGTTCAGTGGTTAAGACTGTGCTCGCCATGCAGGGGACTGTGGGTTCAATCCCTGGTTGGGGAATGATGATCCTGCATGCTGCTCATTGGTGCCAAAAGAAATAAATAACAATTTAAAAATAAAAGAATTAAAGAATATCAGCTTTTTTTAAAAAAACGACTTTTTAGGGGGTGGTAAAATTGCATAGCTCTCAGAACAGGTGTGGCTTGTCCACATGGAGATCCCTGATGTCTGGGGGCCAGAAAATTCCATTGGGACCCCAAACACGGGGGAGACCCCACAGGGCCTTCAGAGACCTACAGGCAGAGCACGCTCCTTTCCACCAGCACCGGCAGGGCGTGGAGTCGATGAGCACCATCCATGGCAGAACTTGGCCGGGAAAGGCGATTCCAGAAGAGAGCAGACCTGATTAATGCGCTGCAGCCTCTGAGAAGATTAATGTGCGGACAAGGGGAAACCAATGAAGGCAATTTATTTAGACTTTCAGAAAGACTCCACGCTAAGGGCTATTTTTAAAAGTCACTGAGGAATCTAGGTTTTAAAGGACTAGCTTTTTGAGATTAACGCCAACGAGACACCCACATTTTCCTGTTGCCTCCACTACGAAATATGAATGACTTCTGACTTTCACCCCATGGGGCATTTCTAAGCAGGTTCCCTCCTCTGCTGGCCCCTCCAGAAGTAGTTTTTGATTCTTCTCTCTCTTACCTAACGTCTTCCACTTTATATGTAATTATATGTATAAATGCATCCCTGGTAGACTGGAACTCACCTGAGGACAGGGCAGAGTCTTCCCCATTTTTGTATCCTATCCAGCACTCGGACTAGGATTCCCTCCCCCTGATTCACCCTGACGCATGACGGCAGACCAGCAAACTTGACCACTACAGTTTATGTCTGGGGCTATGTTCCCACTCAGGCTGCCCTGGTGGCTCAGCAGTAAAGAATCTGCCTGCAATGCAGGAGATGCAGGTTCGATCCCTGGGTCCGGAAGATCCCCTGGAGGAGGGCATGGCAACCCACTCCAGTGTTCTTGCCTGGAGAATCCCATGGATCCAACTGAATCGGCTGAGTACACACACATGTCCCATGCACCTCAAGTTCAGCCTGACCAGCCCTGCAGTCCCCAGCCCCAGCCCGTCACATTCAGCTGCTCTTCCTGTGCCCCCTTTTGGCTAGTGGCATCTGCATTCTCACTGCACCCACCTCGGTTGGGGCCGTCACTCCTGTACCTGTGTTACACCTTTCCATTGGTCTAGTCTTTCGAAGGCCAGTGAGCAGGGTTCTCTGTGTCCCCTCCCCATGGCCTCTCCAGTCTCACCTTCTGTTCCATATGTACAAAGCCCCTGCAGGTCCTCACATACCCTGAGAACTCCTGCTGTCCTCCTATGACCTCCCACTCCTCCTTACCCGGATTCTTCCAGCTTCTTCCTGTAGTGAAATCCTACTTGTTCTTTATATACCAACCCAGGTGCTGTCTCCTCTGAGAAAATTTCTCCCAGTCCCCAGTCCGGGTTTATTGTGTTTCCTATGTGCTCATTCATTCATAACAAACATTTCTTGAGCAACTTCTATGTAACAGGCATTCTCTTAGGCAAGGGTGATAGAATGGCAAACAAGACTGTTGGTCTCTGCTTTCATAGAGCTCAGCATTGCATGAGGGGTGGAGGCAATTTTACAAGGAATTATAAAAAATATAGTAAGTGTTAAAATAAATGCCCCCTTCTGCCACACGGCCTTTGCTTATGCCCCCCTCTCCCCCGGGACTCTCTCTTCCCTTTGACTAGTACTCCTTCAGATTGCATGCAAAATTGCTTCAGTCATATCCAACTCTGCGACCCTGTGAACTATAGCCCTCCAGGCTCCTCTCTCCATGAGATTCTCCAGGCAAGAATTCTGAAATGGGTGGCCATGCCCTTCACCAGGGGATCTTCCAAACCCAGGGATTGAACCCATGTCTCTTGTATCTCCTGCATTGGCAGGTGGGTTCTTTACCACTAGCACCACCTGGGAAGCCCTTCAGATTAAATTTAATTATTTTCCCAGGTTAGATCAAATCTCTGCTCTCTATGCTTTTATCACATTTTGTACTTCATCAAAGCTTGTAACACAATTATAATTTTATATATATTTGAATCACTGCTTGATTGATGTCCAACTCCTCTAGGCTGTAATCTTTGTGAATGATGGGCCACGTCCAGTTTGCTCACCTTGGTAAACCTGGCTAAATAGAAACTTAGCAGGTATCTGCAGAGAAGGCAATGGCACCCCACTCTAGTACTCTTGCCTGGAAAATCCCGTGGACGGAGGAGCCTGGTAGGCTGCAGTCCATGGGGTCGTAAAGAGTCGGACACGACTGAGCGACTTCACTTTCACTTTTCACTTTCATGCATTGCAGAAGGAAATGGCAACCCACTCCAGTACTCTTGCCTGGAGAATCCCAGGGACGGGGGAGCCTGGTGGGCTGCCGTCTATGGGGTCGCACAGATTTGGACACGACTGAAGCGACTTAGCAGCAGCAGCAGGTATCTGTGGTATAAAGCAGTGCCAGGGAGGTGAACAGAAGACCTCCACCTGGTTATTATGTTATGCAAAGCTGCCCAGAGTAAGTAAGAAGTTAGACACCCTGCAGGGAATGAAGGAATTAGGCCAAGAGCAAGTGCCCAGCCAAAGTGCTCCAGGTGGCAAACAGCTTTGGGAAGACTGTAACTAGAAGGGCTGGTGTTTTCAAGCACGTGTTTCCATGGTAGAGGACTTATTCTCCAAAGGGTGCATAAGATAACCCATTAGGAAGCAGGAAGAAAACATATTCATCCCCTTATGCTGAATTTTTAATCTAACTGAAAAAGAAATTAAGCTTTACGATGATCTAATAAACAGGCTGAAACCAGCAACTCCTGTAGTGTCAGAGGGTCACATGCCATGCAAAGTACGAAGCCCATGAAGTATTCTGAAGGAAGAATGGCCACGCCCTACAAGCAGTGTCTGTGTGTCTTTTATGTGAACGCATGGATCACATGACTTAGCCTAAACCAAACCTCACGAAGTGAAACATGGCTCACAGAGTTTACTGCGAAGAAGTCACAGACGGAAGGTAATGCTGATAATGTAAGTACAAGTGAACAAGAATTTTCTTCTGAACTGACACTGCCTCATACAAGTTCTTTGTCAACCATGTTATGAAATAAAAACAATGGATTAATCAGACCTGACAAGAAGACTACCAAAAGAATACAAAATTATCGCCAAGTCTTCTTGAAATATGGATTTGCATCCTCTATTGTTAAAGGCAAACCTGGGCCTGTTTATGGTTCTCATCTGGACATCTTAATTAATGGTGATAATGCATGTGTACAATTTATAAATGAATATACATATCTTGGGGTATATACATAGGTGTGTGTGTATATATATGTATATATATATACACACACAAATGTATAGAATGTTTTTGCTTATTTATTTGTGGTTTTCTAGTTGTTTCTAGAATGTTTAGAGCCTAGAATGTTTTTGCTTATCTATTTGTGGTTTTCTACTTGAGGTGTGCAACCAAGACTTGGGGAACCATTTCTTTCAAGAACTGAAAGAAGACAATATGGTAGAACTGGGGATGGGCAGGGTGGGTAGAGGAGAGCAATTTGTCTAGAGAGATAAGCAGGATACATAGCTCTATCATGATACTTATCATACTATTTATAATTGTTTATTTTAGGGATTCTTAACATGGTACCCAATAATTTATGTGTAGGTATATTTTGTGGAGATGATCCATAAACTTCATACAGTTCTCTGAAGGTCTATATTTAAATGTTAAGAACTATTGATTTAGTTAACGGTCTGCCTCTCCCAACTAAACTGTGTTCTTTGTTGTCAAAGACTTTTGTCTTTATGATCATCATCATAATAGATATAAAACAGGGATTCAATCATTGCTGCTGCTGCTGCTAAGTCACGTTAGTCATGTCCGACTCTGTCCAACCCCATAGACAGCAGCCCAACAGGCTCCCCCATCCCTGGGATTCTCCAGGCAAGAACTCTGGAGTGGGTTGCCATTTCCTTCTGCAATGCATGAAAGTGAAAAGTGAAAGTGAAGTCGCTCAGTCGTGTCCAACTCTTCACGACCCCATGGACTGTAGCCTACCAGGCTCCTCCATCCATGGGATTTTCCAGGCAAGAGTATTGGAGTGGGTTGCCATTGCCTTCTCTGCAATAATTATTGAGTGAATGAACAATTTACTTTTTGCTTTCTCTTCCAGCATCGGGAGACAAAAATCAGAAAGCCACTTGCAGTCCAAAGCAATTCTTTCTTATAGAGAGTTTTGTAGGTTTTATTCAATCCATGCTTCCATCGCACTTATTGTATGAAGGGACTAAGTCTCTGAGCAATATTGACTCCTTCAGTCCTTGTAATAAAACCTAGGAGGAAGGTACTATTGATGTCCTACTTCTTGAGCAGTGAAGCTTAGGGACAGAGAGGTTAAGTGGCGTGTCGAGGGAATACAGCTGGTAAGTGACAGAGGCAGGGGTCAAACCCAGTCTGGCTGCAGAGTCTGTGCTTGTGAGCAGCACACTGTGGCATGACCTGCAAGTTGGCTCATGGGTAAAAGGGTCGTGTCATCAGAAGACACTCAGTGTAACCTGACAGTAAAGACATCTGCTGTAACCGCCGTTGTTCTGTGGCAAATATGCCCTTCAAAAGCAGAGCAGGAAAAAGCAGAGCTTGATTCAAAGGGCTTGAGTTCATGCAGCTATGAGTGGGCTCAAGTGGTTAGCTCCATCTTGTAAAATGCCAACTGCTGACCAAGCTGTGAGATTATATTTAATGTTTGATTGTGGAAATTCTCTCAAATATATTCAGAATTGTAGAGAAAAATACAATGAACCTTTGTGTACTCATCACCCAGCCCAACAATTAACCACATGACCAATCACATTTCATCCATACTCTCACCTGCTTCCAAACTGTATTGCTTTTAACATTATTGACCAGAAACATGTTAATACCTCTTTTGTTACCTGAATATTATTGACTAGCATGTTTCAATTTTCGCTTACATAACAAATCACCAGCCACAAGTGTTTCTGCAAAAATCCCCCAGTCAATAAAGAGTTAAGTCAACTCTAGATATCATGTGATTTCATAATGGAACTTTAAAAGATTGTGCTAGTCACTTAGAAACTGTCTAGAACTGAATTCAGAAGACTTGGATTTTGCCTCGACCGCATTTCAGCTGTGTCCTTGGGCAATAACTTTTCTGAGCTTCAGTTGCATCATCTGTAAAGTTTGTTTACAGAGGTTTCACCATATTGTTTTGAGGATTAGATAATTCAACACATGTGAGTAATATTTAAACTAAGGCTTTGATTGAACCTCAGTGTAGCTCTGCTTCCATCTTGCCCCACCATGAGAACCGTGATGGTTAATTTTATACGTCAACTTGATGAGACTATGGTGACCAGCTATTTGGCCAAATACCAGTCTGAATGTCTCTGTAAAGGTATTTATATCTTACTGAAGTATAGTTGATTTAAAATATTACATTAATTACATGTGTATAGCATATTACATTACATGTATATAGCATGGTGATTGTGTATGTTTACGGATTATGCTGCATTAAAGGCTATTACAAGACCATGGCTATGATTCCCTGTGCTATACAGTATATCCGGGTTGCTTCTCTATTTTATACATAGTAGTTTGTATCCCTTACTCCCATACCCCTAATTTTCCCTTCCCCTGTTCCTTCTCCCCTCTTTTGTTGGAGTATAGTTGCTTTACAATATTGTGTTAATTTCTGCTCTACAACAAAGTGAATCAGATGTACCTATACATGTGTCCCCTCTTCCTTGGATTTCCTCCCCATTTAGGTCACCACAGAGCACTGGGTAGAGTTCCCTATGCTGTTGAGTCATTTCTCATTAGTTATTTATTTTATACATAGCAGTGTATATATGCCAATCCCACACACCCCTTCCCCGCTTGGTTTCCGTACATTTGTTCTCTATGTCTGTGTCCCTATTTCTGCTTGCAAATAAGTTTATTTATGCAATGTTTTATGTGTTGGTATATGATAATTGATTTTCTCTTTTTTACTTATGTCACCCTCTATGACAGTTTCTAGGTCCATCCACATCTCTGCAGATGGCAAAGAAAAATAATTTTAAATGTGGGATTAACACTTACAATCAGTTGACTTGAAGTAAAGCAAACAACCCTCCAAAATACAGGTTGGTCTCATCCAATCAGCTGAAGGTCTTCAGAGAAGACTGAGGAGACAGGTTTCCCACCCGAAGAAGAAATCCTCTCTCTAAATTGTAGCATAGAAATTCTGCTTGATTTTTTGGCCTTTGGACTACAGCCTGCAATGTCAACTTTTATTCAGATTTGCAGCTTACCACTTGACTATGGATTTTGGACTGGACAGCTCCACAGTCAAGGCTGACTTCAAATTGGGATTTAGCCAAAGGGGGTCAACAGCAGGCAGTTGGAGGATGTGGGGAGAGAGAGGCTGGGGCATTTGTCCCCTTGGCTTTCTGCTGGTAGGTTATTCCAAGCTGCCTTCCGAAGTGGTCCTTCCCACTGCTGAGGTTCAGTGCCGCTTCCTCCCCTCCCCTCTCCAGGAGACCAGGCGACTGTCCTCCCCCACGCTGTTCCAGCCCCTGGCACCATCCCTGTGGTTTCCTCACACTGGGCCCACACTTTGGCAAACAGTTCCTTTATTAAACTCTTCTTAAGTACCCAGTTTGAGGATGCCATCTGCTTACTACAGGGACCCCAAGGGTACAGATGCCAGAGTAAGCCATTTAACAGACAATCACAGACCAGGTATGTGGATTAAACAATGTCAGGAAGAATTCCATTAGGAAAACTTCAAGTGCTCATCACTTTTCTGGAGTCCCCAGACTGCCACCTTCCAAGCTGTCCAGCTGTCTGGGAAAACTCAGCGTGTGTCTTCGCCACCCCCTTCCTCTCCAAGGTGTTCTCTACTGGGAATGGAACTCACTCAGGTCCCTCTCATCTACTCTTGACCTTTTTTTTTTTTCTCTTTTTACTGCATCTTGGCAGCAAGGAAAAGCAACTCCTCCCATTTCCCACAGTATCACATCATCTTTCCACACCCTCAGCATCCCCTTTCCCCAGCCTCTGAGACTTGCTGTCTGTGGGACCAGCTAGCCCACAGCCTCTGAAGCCAGCACAGTCAAGGCCAGAGGTTCCCCAGCAGTGTCTAGAGATCACCTCACACACACACACACACACACACACAAACACTTTGGTTATTTAAATTATTATTGTCATTTTTCTTTTAGATGTGGTGATTCAACAGTTTGGTCATTTCTACAGGACTACACAATTAATTTCCACCCACAGCTAATTGGATATCCTTTCATTTCCCCACTAGTCCCCTAGTGTGGCTCCTGCCACCCCTCGCCCCCATAAATATGTATAAAGTCGCTCCAAATATTAGCAGTATGTTTTGAAAAACACAACCAATTATACCAGGAATCTGATATATTCAAAGCTAGTCACAGCCTTTCCTTCCTTGGCAGCTTACTTTGAAAATTAGAAAACAGCCACTCTTGTTTATTAAAAACAAAAACAAAAACTTGCCCTCTATTCACCAACACAACAGTGTGTAGAAATTTTGCTTTAAATAATTAAAAATATTAATGAACTACAGAGCAAGAGATGTCCATTTTAATGAGACACTGATACAATATAGTGGTTTTGATGTTCCTCTGGTTTCATTAAACTGGGATTATGTGTGGATGGGTGTGTGTAGCCGTAAGAGCAAACTCAAAGACCAAAGAGTACAAACGCTGTTTGAAAGCTAATTAAAATGGCCTTCAGGATTTGGGGAGCAGCAATAAAGTCAATACCATCTTCTGCCAACTTCCATCTCTGTCACACACATACTGTTTGGATTCAGCCAGCATTTCTGCTTTGGAGTTTATGACTCAGCTGGTGAATGGCCCTTGGATGTGAACATTAATGACCCCAGAGTCATCAGTCAGCAGGGGTCTCTTTGACATCCTTTCCCACCCAAACCTCCATTTATCATTGCATCTGGAAATGAGGGACCTTCCCCATGCAAATCTGCTCAGCTGCTGTGGTTGGGGAAGGTTCTTCTACTCAATAGTGGGGAGGAAGAGGCTGGGACGAGGCTCGGAGAACCAGCCTGCTGGGGACCACAGCACTGACCCAACCCTCCACCCAGCCTGATTCCCTTATCTGGTCTAAATCCCTGCCTAGAAGAAGCTGCAGAAACCAGAAGGCCCCCACAAGCTTCCAGCTTTTAAGAAGCACATGGCTTTTCTTTGTCTTTATACGCCATTAGCCTCCACACCTTGGGAGCCACTTAGAAACAGTAAGTGAGACGTAAAGAAACACGCCCAAACTTGCCCCGCTTCTGGGCACGCTTCACTCTCCTGCCTTCTAAACTCTTCCTCTCCAACCGCTGCCTCCTTGATTCACTCCACCATTTTCCCCAAACCCACTTTGAAAGAGGATATCAAATAGTCAAAGAAAAGAAAGAGGTCTTACATGGAAATGTTTGTCTTTCACGTTTTCCACTCTGGAATTAAACCCCAGGGCTGTGCGGTGAGTGTGTCAGTTGGGATGCTCAGTTCTTTCTACTAATCTGTCTTTGCACGTCTCGGGATGGGCCTGGGCTTCAGGATCAGGTAGGTCTGCGTGCTGTTGATTACTAGATGACTTTGTGATATTTAACCTTTCTGGGTCTGTGATTCCTTACACTTGTCAATAGGACCTCATAATGGGATATTTATGAAGATTAAGTTTAGTTAATGAATACAAAAAAACTATGGGCAGAACTTAGAAGATCTTGGGTCTTCAATCACAAAAGACACCATGAATATATCCAAACCATTCCAGGGGCACAGAATTTGGATGCTCCTTGGAAATGAGTTGTTAAGGCTCATTCTGAACATCGACATTATGAGACTTACCAAGCAGAAATCCTAGCCTGGAAGCTTTGAGAAACAGGCAGAGTGGCTTCACCAGGATACTCTCAACTCCTTGGCTTCTAAATCTCTCCTGAGAATTAGGGTCCCCCATGAGTTTGCCGGACTTCCCAGGTGGCGCTAGAGGTAAAGAATCCACCTGCCAATACAGGAGACATAAGAGACATGGGTTCAATCCCTGGGCCGGGAAGATTCCCAGGAGGAAGGCATGGCAAACAACTCCAGTATCCTTGCCTGGAGAATCCCACCAACAGAGGAGCTTGGCGGGCTACAGTTCACAGGGTTGCAAAGAGTTGGACATGACTGAAGTGGGCCAGCATACACACATGCACAAGTTAGAATTCTCCCAGCTGCACTGGGCCCCAGGGTCTCCTGTTATTTACATGGATCATAAGTTCAAATGTCTACATGATCTTGCTTCTGGGCTTAGCTATGACACTTCTTCCCACCAAGCCCACAAGACTTAAATCAGGTCTCCCTGTCCCAGTTTTGTCCCCACTACAGTCTGTTCTCACAACAGTGAGAGGAATTTTCTTAAAAATAAAGCAAATGGTGTCTCTCCTCTGTTCAGCACCCCCCCACGAGGGCTCCCATCTCACTCAGGGTGAAATCCTGGTTCTCCATAGTGACTAGCAAGTTGCAATACAACATGGCCCTCCCCCACCCCTGCTGTCCTCTTCAAGCTCATCCACTCCAGCCACACTGACACAAAACACACCAAACACATAACCAGCCACAGGGCCTTTGCAATTGCTTCCCTTGATCTGTAAGGTTTTCTTTCTTTTTCCCCACCAGAAGTCTGTATGACTTTTGCCATCACTTTTCGAAGACTTCTCAAGTCTTAGAAAGTCACATCATCAGTGAGGTCATCCCTAACCTAAAGAATAAAATAGTTTGCACACATACACACACCCCACAATACTATTACTTCTGTACCTATGTGTTGCTTTAATTTTTCGTTGCACGCATCATTATCCAACATACCATGCCTTTTTAAATGAATAGGTTTTAAGTTTAGAACAGTTTAAGATTTATAGAAAAATTGAGCAGAAAGTAACAGAAAGTGAAAGTGAAGTCGCTCAGTCGTGTCTGACTCTCTGCGATCCCATAGACTGTAGCCTACCAGGCTCCTCTGTCCATGGGATTTTCCAGGTAATACTACTGGAGTGGATTGCCATTTCCTTCTCCAGGGGATCTTCCCAACCCAGGGCTCGAGCCCGGGTCTTCCGCATTGTAGACAGACGCTTTACTGTCTGAGCCACCAGGGAAAGTTAACAGAGAGGTCCCACAAACTCCATAGTTTACACTAGAGTTGACTCTTTGTGTTGAACATTCTATGGATTTTGACAAATGCATAAGTTCTTGTACCCACCATTACACGTTCTATATCCACCATTATGGTATCATACAAATAGTTTCAACTGCCCTAAAACTCCTTGTGCTCCACCCACTCATCTCTTCTCCTTCCCCCAAACCCCTGGTAACCACTGACCTCTGTTCTGTCTTCATAGTTTTGTCTTTTCCAGAATGTCATGCAGTTGGAATCATACAGTACATAGTCTTCTCAGATTGGCATCTTTTACTCAGCAATATGCATTTAAGATTCCCTCATGTCATTGTGCTGGTTTGTGTGCTTAGTCACTCAGTCGTGTTCGACTCTTTGTGACCCCACGGACTGTAGCCCACCAGGCTCCTCTGTCCATGTGATTCTCCAGGCAGGAATACTGGAATGAGTTGCCATTTCCTTCTCCTGTGGTGGACCTCTGTTCTGTCTTCAATCTTTTCCAGAATTTATTTAAAAAAAAAAGATCACTTTTACTCAGCAATATGAACCATATTCCATTGTATGAATTGATCACAGTTTTTCAGTTTTTTTTTTTTTCTCCTTCTCCTTAATAATAAATCATTCACCTATGGAAGGACATTGATCACAGTTTTTCAGTTTGTTTTTTTTTTTTAATTTTTGGAAGGACATTGTGGTTATGAATAAATGAATAAAGCTTCTATAAACATTTGGGTGCAGGGTTTTTACATGGATATTATTTTCAACTTGTCTTCCCAGGTGGCGCAGTGGTAAAGAATCGGCCTGCCAAGGCAGGAGATAAAAGAATTCAACCCCTGGCTTGGGAAGATCCCCTGGAGGAGGAAATGGCAGCCCATTCCAGTATTTCTGCCTGGAAAATTCCATGGACAGAGGAGTCGGGTGGGCTACAGTCCACAGGGTTGCAAAGAGTTGGACGTGACTGAGTGACTGATTTTCGGTCAGATTGGCATCTTTTATGCACAATTTTCAACTTACCCAGGAGCACAATTGTTGGATCATATGTCAAGAATGAGGAGGGCCTGGCAACCCACTCCAGTGTTCTTGCCTAAAGAATCCCATGGACAGAGGTGCCCGGTGGGCTATGGTCCATAGGGTAGAAAAGACTTGGACATGACTGAAGTGACCTAGCAGGGAGGCAGGCAGGCATGGTAAGAATATAGTTAGCTTCCAAAGTGTCTGTATCATTTTGCATTCCCACCAGCAATGAGTAAGAATTCCTACTGCTCCACATCCTCACCAGCATTTGGTGTTGCCAGTGTTTTGCACTTTAGCCTGCTAATAGATGTGTATGATACCTTGTTGCTTTAATTTGCAACTCCCTGCAGATGGTGACTGCAGCCATGAAATTAAAAGACGCTTACTCCTTGGAAGGAAAGTTATGACCAACCTAGATAGCATATTCAAAAGCAGAGACATTACTTTGCCAACAAAGGTTTGTCTCGTCAAGGCTATGGTTTTTCCTGTGGTCATGTATGGATGTGAGAGTTGGATTGTGAAGAAAGCTGAGCGCCGAAGAATTGATGCTTTTGAACTGTGGTGTTGGAGAAGACTCTTGAGAGTCCCTTGGACTGCAAGGAGATCCAACCAGTCCATTCTGAAGGAGATCAGCCCTGGGATTTCTTTGGAAGGAATGATGCTGAAGCTGAAACTCCAGTACTTTGGCCACCTCATGGGAAGAGTTGACTCATTGGAAAAGACTCTGCTGCTGGGAGGGATTGGGGGCAGGAGGAGAAGGGGACGACAGAGGATGAGATGGCTGGATGGCATCATTGACTCGATGGACGTGAGTCTGGGTGAACTCCGGGAGTTGGTGATGGACAGGGAGGCCTGGCATACTGTGATTCATGGGGTCACAAAGAGTTGGACACGACTGAGCAACTGAACTGAACTGAACTGAATGACATATGACATTGAACAAGCCTTTGTATTTTTTTCCCTAGTTCACCAGGCCTCTGGTAACAGAGACTCCTCTGTTTCACTCATTGCTACTTCCCCCAGACTCAGAATAGCATCTATATAAAGTAGACTATTAATAAGCGTTTCTTAATTTTAAGAGTGGGTTTTATGAATTTTAATTCTCAGTTGCACTTCATGTCCAAGATGACCCCCCACCATCTTGTGGAGACTGGTCTTCGACCCAGAGGCCACTGTGGACCTGACACTGGGAAGACAGCTCCAGAAGGGGCAGGGTGCGGAGGGCAGTCTTTTTGATATGTGGGGGAATGTGGGCTGAATAATGGCCCCACACATTGAGCCCCGTACAGCTGAGCCACTGGGGAAGCCCGTTAAGGTTTTCACATGGATGCAGTTTTCAATTTGGCTTCCCCAGGTGATACTAGTTGTAAAGAACCCACCTGCCAATGCAGGAGACAAAAGAGATGAGGGTTTGATTCCTGGGTTGGGAAGATCCCCTGGAGGAGAGCCTGGCAACCCACTCCAGTGTTCTTGTCTGGAGAATCCATGGACAGAGGAGCCTGGCCAGTAGGGTCCATAGATCACAAAGAGTGGAACATAACCAAAGAGACTTAGCACACAGCACAATAAGGCCCACATCTTACTCCCTAGAACCTGTGAATATGTTGCCTTAAGTAATAGAAGGGATTCTGCAGGTGTGATTAAATTGAGGCTCATGAGATGAGCTGAGTAGCATGAATTAGCCAGGTGAGTCTAATTAACCACAAGCATTCATAAATAAGGGAAGCAGGCTGGGTCTGGGCCCTAAAGCAGGCACTGATGAATATGTAAGAGGTCATGTGACGACGGAAGCGCCAGTCAGAGTGCTGCATGCAGCGCCTCGAGCAGAGGAGTGTGGCAGTCCCTAGAAGTTGGAAAAAGCCAGGGGCAAAAAAAAAAAAAAGGATTCTCTCCAAAGCTTCCAGAAAATCACACCCTCTCTGACTTCCAGACCTGTAAGAGGATAAATTTGTGTTGCTTTAGGTCATGACGTTAATGGTAGTTTGTTTAGCAGCAATGGAAAACCAATGCAGGAGGCACCTGTGTGTAAGAAAATAATGGAAATATGTGAGAAATGCTAGAATCAAAACTCATCTCTGTGATAGACTGATCTGGAAGACGAGGAAATGATAACCTGTTTAGGTGACAAGAATTGTGTTTTCAACAGGGTGCTCAAGAAAGGAAAAAGGGGTCCATCCCCTGGACCAACAGGCTTCTCTGCTCAGTTGGTAAAGAATCCATCTGCAATGCAGGAGACCTGGTTCGATTCCTGGGTCAAGAAGATCCGCTGGAGAAGGGATAGGCTACCCACTCGAGTGTTCTTGGGCTAACCTTGTGGCTCAGCTGGTAAAGAATCCGCCTGCAATGTGGGAGACCTGGGTTTGATCCCTGGGTTGGGAAGATCCCCTGGAGAAAGGAACAGCTACAAACTCCAGTACTGGAGAAATCCATGGACTGTGTAGCCATGGGGTCGCAAAGAGTCGGACACAGCTGAGTCACTTTCACTTTCCCCTGGCTCGACAGTGCAGAGAAGCTGAGCACTGGTTTCCCACAGATGGTGTGATGATTACCCCTGTTGGCTCAGGGTCCGCTGAAGTGTCAGGCACACAGGTGGCGCTCACTGATTGCGTGGAGTGGGAGGGAGAGCTGGAGCAGAGGCAGAGGTCTTACTGGAAACGGGGGAGACCTGGTCACCAGAAGGGGCCCAGCCTGTCGAGGCCCCTCCTGGAAGAGGCAAGGGAATGCGTACTGCAAAGAAGGTCATAGGAGGTGGCTGTTGAGGTCCACTTTGCCTCCACTTTCAGTGATTTCTGAAGTGTTCTGCAGTTCCTAAGCTGTGTCTACCCCGACTTATAGACCTGTCTTAGCTCCTCCTGGGCCCTTACCGGGCACATCTCCTGGGGCTCAATTTGCATAACAATTTGCATAATTAAGGACCTGGTGGGCTGACAGGTTTGATTTCAGTCCACAAACCTGGTCTAACTGTGCAGATGGCAACTGGTCTGTCTGCCCTTCCTTTATCTGTTTCTGTGGCTGCTCTTTTGCCCCCAAGTCAGCATATACACAAGGTCATCTCCCAGTAGCTTTTTTTCCCATAAGAAATCCAATCAGACCAACCATTTTATGGTTTTTAATAATACTAGTGAAGAAGAATCCCGCTGTGTGACACATGACCTCCTGCTATCTTGTTTGTTTGGCTGCAAGGGATCTTCAATCTTCATTGCAGCACGCAGGATCTTTTTAGTTGCACTGTGAACTCTTAGTTCTGCCTTGTGGAATCTAGTTCCCTGACCAGGGATCAAATCCAGGCAGGCCTCCTGCATTGGGAGCTCAAAGACTTAGCCACGGGACCATTAGGGAAGTCCCCTCCCACTGTCTGGTTATCTTATTCTTCCTCCTTTTTACTCTCCTCTTTCACATCTCCATGACAAAATAAATGGGTAGATAAATTACGTTTGCTTTCTTAAACAGAGCAACGTTGGCCCTTTCTTGGAAACCTTGGCACCAGAGAACAGCTATACTTCAAAGGGAATTGACTACACAAGTGAGCTTATCAAGGCATTTTTCTCAAAAAGGCAAATCTCTTACTAAGATAAATTCTTGTACCAGAGTCTAACAGGATAGCGCTTCTCCCCCCCAGCCCCCCCCATCTCATTGTGCCTGGGAATTGCCACTGAGTAGAGTGAGGGATCTGTCAGACAAACCATGTCCTCCTGGCTCAGACCCCAGGTGCTCATGGCTGAGTTCTGCAATAAAAGGGCAAGTCCAATCTCCGTGAGCTTTTTCATCACCGTCTCCACAGGGCTCTGAGAACACAAGAAGCGGCCATATTGGCCCCAGCAGCTCTGCAATGGTGGGAGATAGTGCCAGGGACTTCAGAAGTACCATACAACTCCCTTGCTCTCATGTCTAGGCCTTTAATCAGACATCAGGCAGCCGCAGTGGGGACCTAGAAGGAGAATTCATGCTTAGATGTTGCTTTTGGAGTTGACCCAATCTAGCAGCATCCAATGAACAAGAAAAGGAAAACTGCACTGTGCAACCAAGATAACAGATGCACAGAATCCACAGGAGACACCCTCACTCCAGGGTGCCTGGAATGCTCTGGGAGGAATTTGAGCATTAAAGGGATTAACTGTCCTAGGTTCTTAGCAGAGGATAACAAGGGGACCTATCTGGGTCTCTCTGCTAGGTTTTCTACAACCGAATAGGAAATAATCCCTCAAACAAAACATGTGCTTTGTCAATTTGTCTTCCATGGCACATAGCAGCGCGGCTTGTCTTGCTCAAGGTTATTTAAGAATAACTTCAAAAGTGGAGAAAAGAGTTTGGATAACTTGGCCCTCTCTTGCCTTTTTTCTCTTCCTTCTTCCTCTCTGAGGGACATAGATATATAGGGCAGAGAAGGTCCTGTATCTGATTAAAGGTGCTCCTGAATTTTCATAACTTCCTTATCTCTCCATCTTTCCCCCACCTCCCAGTCAACTCTGTTTACATGTAAGTTAAGATCTTCAGACTTAAATTGAAGAAAGTAGGGAAAACCACTAGACCATTCAGGTATGACCTAAATCAAATCCCTTATGATTATACAGTGGAAGTGAGAAATAGATTTAAGGGCCTAGATCTGATAGACAGAGTGCCTGATGAACTATGGAATGAGGTTCGTGACATTGTACAGGAGACAGGGATCAAGACCATCCCATGGAAAAGAAATGCAGAAAAGCAAAATGGCTGTCTGGGGAGGCCTTACAAATAGCTGTGAAAAGAAGAGAAGCGAAAAGCAAAAGAGAAAAGGAATGATATAAGCATCTGAATGCAGAGTTCCAAAGACTAGCAAGAAGAGATAAGAAAGCCTTCTTTAGCGATCAATGCAAAGAAATAGAGGAAAACAACAGAATGGGAAAGACTAGAGATCTCTTTAAGAAAATTAGAGATACCAAGGGAACATTTCATGCAAAGATGGGCTCAATAAAGGACAGAAATGGTATGGACCTAACAGAAGCAGAAGATATTAAGAAGAGATGGCAAGAATACACAGAAGAACTGTACAAAAAAGATCTTCATGACCCAGATAATCACGATGGTGTGATCACTGACCTAGAGCCAGACATCCTGGAATGTGAAGTCAAGTGGGCCTTAGAAAGCATCACTATGAACAAAGCAAGTGGAGGTGATGGAATTCCAGTTGAGCTATTCCAAATCCTGAAAGATGATGCTGTGAAAGTGCTGCACTCAATATGCCAGCAAATATGGAAAACTCAGCAGTGGCCACAGGACTGGAAAAGGTCAGTTTTCATTCCAATCCCAAAGAAAGGCAGTGACAAAGAATGCTCAAACTACTGCACAATTGCACTCATCTCACATACTAGTAAAGTAATGCTCAAAATTCTCCAAGCCAGGCTTTAGCAATATGTGAACTGTGAACTTCCTGATGTTCAAGCTGGTTTTAGAAAAGGCAGAGGAACCAGAGATCAAATTGCCAACATCTGCTGGATCACTGAAAAAACAAGAGAGTTCCAGAAAAGCATCTATTTCTGCTTTATTGACTATTTCAAAGCCTTTGACTGTGTGGATCACAATAAACTGTGGAAAATCCTGAAAGAGATGGGAATACCAGACCACCTGATCTCCTCTCGAGAAACCTATATGCAGGTCAGGAAGCAACAGTTAGAACCGGACATGGAACAACAGACTGGTTCCAAATAGGAAAAGGAATACATCAAGGCTGTATATTGTCACCCTGCTTATTTAACTTATATGCAGAGTACATCATGAGAAACTCTGGGCTGGAGGAAGCACAAGCTGGAATCAAGATTGCCGGGAGAAATACCAATAACCTCAGATATGCAGATGACACCACCCTTATGGCAGAAAGTGAAGAGGAACTAAAAAGCCTCTTGATGAAAGTGAAAGTGGAGAGTGAAAAAGTTGGCTTGAAGCTCAACATTCAGAAAACTAAGATCATGGCATCCGGTCCCATCAGTTCATGGGAAATAGATGGGGAAACAGTGGAAACAGTGTCAGGCTTTATTTTTTGGGGCTCCAAAATCACTGCAGATGGTGACTACAGCCATGAAATTAGAAGACGCTTACTCCTTGGAAGGAAAGTTATGACCAACCTAGATAGCATATTCAAAAGCAGAGACATTACTTGGCCAACAAAGGTTTGTCTAGTCAAAGCTATGGTTTTTCCTGTGGTCATGTATGGATGTGAGAGTTGGACTGTGAAGAAGGCTGAGTGCTGAAGAATGGATGCTTTTGACCTGTGGTGTTGGAGAAGACTCTTGAGAGTCCCTTGGACTGCAAGGAGATCCAACCAGTCCATTCTAGAGGAGATCAGCCCTGGGATTTCTTTTGAAGGAATGATGCTGAAGCTGAAACTCCAGTACTTTGGCCACCTCATGCGAAGAGTTGACTCATTGGAAAAGACTCTGATTCTGGGATGGATTGGGGGCAGGAGGAGAAGGGGACGACAGAGGATGAGATAGCTGGATGGCATCACTGACTCGACGGATGTGAGTCTGAGTGAACTCCAGGAGTTGGTGATGGACAGGGAGGCCTGGCGTGCTGCGACTCATGGGGTCACAAAGAGTCGGACACGACTGAGTGACTGAAGTGAACTGAAGATCTTCATACCCATGCATTGCATGCTCAGTTGCTTAGTCGTGTTTGACTGTTTTCAAATCCATATCCTGTAGCCCTCTGGGCTCCTCTGTCCATGGGATTCTCCAGGAAAGAATACTGGAGTGGGTTGCCATTTCCTACTCCAGGGGATCTTCCCCACCCAGGGGTCAAACCCACGTCTCAACATCTCCTGCATTGGCAGGGGGATTCTTTACCACTATGCCACCTGGGAAGCCCTATGCATTAAGGGATAACTTAAGGCATTAACCTTCTTAAGGTTTAAAGTCCTGGTCCTATAAACCTCAGATCAAGCCAGGAGCTTTATAGTCTGCTCAGTCGTATAATCATTTTTACAAAGTGTGAAATTTACTCCACACTCATTATGTTGTCATCAATATCCTTCTAACCGTTTTAAGTTGTAAATAGATGAGCCACAAATTGGAAAAGATCAGAAATCTGCTGGAAGGGAGTTGAAAGTTCAGTGCTATTGTAAGCTTTACTTCATGTCAATACCAATTTGTTTCACCTAATGATCTGCATGGGAATAAGCATAAAGTGTGTAAACAGGTGTGTGCTCGTGGTTATAAATCGTGTACTTGAGTTCATGGAGACTCTCTGGCCTGTGCCTGACATCTCCCATTGCTCAAGGTTGCTTACACCTTTCCCTAGGCAGGGCAGCCACCAGACCAGAGGTCACCTGGGTGCAGCAGGACCCGCTAACCTCATGCCATCTTCCCCTTCATCCCCACATCTCTGCGTCCTCCCTAGCACACAGGAATGACATCCTAAATGGCCGCTCAAAGGCTGGACGTTTTAACATCAGCATCCTTTCTTTATCTGAAAGCTGAATTTCAAGTGCTTCTCTGGACCATCCACCATGCATTTTCTGTTTTATACCAAACATCTTTGGATCTTCTCTTCTGTGGATTTTTTTTTAGTGTTTGTTTATTTTTCACTGTGCTGGATCTTTGTTGCTGAGCAGGCTTTTCTCTAGTTATGGCAAGAAGGGGCTGCTCTCTGGGTGTGGTGCACGAGCTTCTCATTGCAGTAGTTTCTCCCGTGGAGCCTGGGGTCCAGAGCACAGGCTCAGTAGTTGTGGCACTGTGGCTTAGCTGCCCCGCGGCATGTGGAATCTTCCCAGACCAGGGATCAAACCTGGGTCTCCAGCATCATCAGGTAGATTCTTTATCACTGAGCCACCAGGGAAGCCCTCTTTTGTGGATTTACTAATATTTCTTTTTTTAATTTTATTTTTTTGGCTGCACCACATGTGTGTGGGATCTTAGTTCTCCGACCAGGCATCAAATCTGAGCCCCCACATTTTAACCGTTGAACCACCAGGGAAGTTCCAGTTTATTAGTATTTTTAAACCAGCAATAATATCTATAATTTTCCCCCATAAAAAAGTACAAAGTACAAAGTGAAGTTGCTCAGTCTTGTCCAACTCTTTGTGATCCCATGGACTGTAGCTTATTGGGTTCCTCCATCCTTGGAATTTTCCAGGCAAGAGTACTAGAGTGGGTTGCCATTTCCTTCTCCAGGGGATCTTCCCAAACCAGGGATTGAACCCGGGTCTCCCGCATTGCTGGCAGACACTTTACTGTCTGAGCCACCAGGGAAGCATGCATAATTCCCCCATGGTGTGCATCATTTAAGTTTTAATCTGTGTTATTCTTATATTCTGTCTCTTTTTACCTCCCGATATACACACAGTAAAAATATTATGCCCAATACTTCACTTGTTAGAATACCTTTTGCCTGCACATTTACACATTTCTGACTCATTTTCTACCATGCTGTGATGAGAAACTTAGACTTACAATGACCACAGTCTTTTGTACTAAGTAATACTGGCTATCATTTGTCTAGATCTGAGTAATACCTGATATAGAGACCAGGAACTTGGCAGCCAGTGTTTAAGGGACTTACTTAACATTACTCTGTTAGTAAGTGGTGGCTCTGACGCTTATTTCATGTCTCTTTTGACTCTAGAACATGTTTTCTTAACCCATGGCCTGGTTATGGTACCAAGTATTTGAAATAAGTACTGACACTAACATTTGATTGCTGTACCAGTCCCCTAAACTTCTAGACTCCTCATCTTTCCACATAATTCTTATAATTTTAGGAAGGTTGAGGGAATCCTTGTGCATTCTGTCCCGTCTTTATGCTGCTAACCGCAGGCATCTTCGCCTAGTCAATCCCACTCAGCAATTGCCCCAAGCCACACTCCCCATCCATCAAAACTCAGATGGTAGATGAAAGCAACCTGCTTTATTTTCAGACCTTAAGTGTAAAACGAATCCCACTTTAGAATCAGTCTAGCAGTCACTTTAGAAATGGTTTATAGTTTTGTCCTTGAACAGTAACGTTAAAATTTGGACATAACCTTTCCAATCTTCCTAGCCTGAAGATGAGCAAAACCTAGGGGCTGAAAATAACCAAGAGGATTTGAAATGGCTGGTGCACACCAAATTCCTTTTGTGATTAATAAATAACAAAATAATACACAATAAACACTCCACTTGAATAAGATTGAAAGATATTTTATGGTTTAGATTTTCACCATTTGGGGGGGCTCCTCGTTGAGGGACATAGAGCAATTCATTTTCAGCCTGTCTTTCTGTTATCTGATTTGAAGGTCTGTACATCAAAGAGGTGAGAATACCTAGAGCTGGGGTTGAGTAGGTGTGAATTCCAGATTGATGGCAATTAGTATTTTAATAAGGTATCAGGTTGAATAAGGTCCTTTTTATCCTGATGTCAGTCTGCTCTCAAAATAACTTTTCCCCCGAATCTAGACTGTTTGGATGAATTTTGTATTATTAGAATGTTTTCAAATGTTCTTAGCAACTCTCACCTGTTCTCCAGATGAACCTTGTAATTACATTGCCAATTTCCAAAAAGTAGTCCCATCAGCATATTGATTGGGTTTTTAATAAGTAGATAAACTAATCTGGGACAAATTAACATTTTTACAGTATTCAACCCTGGTATCTAGAAGTATGCATATGTCTCCATCTTTTTAAAACTTTTTTTAAAACTATTTAAATTTATAAGTAATAAGTATATTTTGCTGTTTTACCTCCCAAACTATACTCATCTTATGCTATTTTTTAAAAAGCAATTTCTGCTTTTATATCTGCCATTTCATTCCTTCTGTTTTCCTAAGATTAGTTTTAATATTTTTATATTTATTTTTTATGAAGTATAGTTAATTTATAAATTTTATATTTTAGGTATTCAGCAGAGAGATTCAGTGTTTTTTACAGATTATATTTCATTAAAAGTTATTAAAAGATAATGGCTATTACTCCCTGTGCTATACAATATATCCTTGTTGCTTATCTGTTTTGTACATGGTAGTCTGTATCTTTTAATTCCATCTTGCCTCTTCCCTCTTTCTCTCCTCAACTAGTAACCACTATTTTTCTATCGTGTGAGCCTGTTTCTGTTTTGCTATGTACATTAGTTTGTTTTACTTCTTGGATCATGCATGTGAACGATACAGTATTTGTCTTTCTCTGACCTCTTTCACTAGGCATAATAATCTCTTAGGCTTCCCTGGTGGTTCAGATGGTAAAGAATCAGCCTGCAATGCAGGAGGACCTGGGCCCATCTATATTGCAGATGGCTGAATTTCATTCTTTCTATGGCTGAGTAATATTCCATTATGTGTGTGTGTGTGTATACAGATATTTCCCCCAGTAGTCTTTTATCCATTTGTCTGTTGATGGACGTGGATTGCTTCCATATCTTGGCTATTGTAAATAGTGCTGCTATGAACATTGGGGTGCATGTATCTTTTTGAATTAGTGTTTTGTTTTTTCCCATATATATACCTAGGAATGGGCTTCTCTTGTGGCTCAGCTGGTAAAGAATCTGCCTGCAATGAGGAAGATATGGGTTCAATCCCTGGGTCCGGAAGATCCGCTGTAGAAGGGAAAGGCTACCCACTCCAGTATTCTGGCCTGGAGAATTCCATGGACTGTATAGCTGTATAGTCCATGGGGTCAATGAGCGACCTTGACTTTCACTTTCACTTTCACCCAGGAATGGAGTTGCTGTATCATTTAATTGTTCTAGTTTCTTTCTTTCTTTTTTTTGAGGAACCTCCAAACTGTTTTCCGTAATGGCTGCACTAATTTGCATTCCCACCAACAGCGTACAAGAGTTCTCTTTTCTCCACATCTTCACCAGCATTTGCCATTTGTAGATTTTCAGTTCAGTTCAGTTCAGTCACTCAGTCGTGTCCGACTCTTTGTGACCCCATGAATCGCAGTACTCCAGGCCTCCCTGTCCATCACCAACTCCCGGAGTTCACTCAGACTCACGTCCATCGAGTCAGTGATGCCATCCAGCCATCTCATCCTCTGTCGTCCCCTTCTCCTCCTGCCCCCAATCCCTCCCAGCATCAGGGTCTTTTCCAATGAGTCAACTCTTCACATGAGGTGGCCAAAGTACTAGAGTTTCAGCTTCAGCATCAGTCCTTCCAATGAACACCCAGGACTGATCTCCTTTAGAATGGACTGGTTGGATCTCCTTGCAGTCCAAGGGACTCACAAGAGTCTTCTCCAATACCACAGTTTAAAAGCATCAATTCTTGGATGACAGCAATTCTGACAGATGTGTGGTGATACCTCATTGTGGCTTTGATTTGCATTTCTCTAATAATTAGCAATGTTGAGGATCTTTTCACATGCCTGTTGGCCATCTGTACGTCTTCTTTGGAAAAAATTTCTATTCAGGTCTTCTGCCCATTTTTTGATTGAGTTGGTTTTTTTGACATTGAATTGTATGGACTATTCATACACTTTGGATATTAACCTTTTGTTAGTCATGTCATTTTCAAACATTTTCTCCCATATATAGGTTGTCTTTTTGTTTTGTTGATGTCTTCCTATCCTGTGAAGAAGTATTTAAGTTTAATTAGATCCAAGTTGTTTATTTTTGCTTTTATTTTTTTGCCTTGCATAATAGATCTAAGAAAATATTGCTGCAATTTATGTCAGAGTATTCTGCCTATGTTCTCTTCTAGGAATTTTATGGTATCATGTCATACACTTAGGTCTTTAATCCATTTTGAGTTTATTTTTGTGTATGGTATGAGGAAATGTTCTGAACTCAATGTTTTACATGTAGCTATCCAGTTTTCCCAGCATTACTTATTACTTATTAAAGAGACTATCTTTTTCCCCATTGCATATTGTTGCCTCCTTTATCATAGATTAATTGACCAGAAGCACATGGGTTTATTTGGGGGTTCTTTCTTCTGTTCCATTCATCTGTGTGTCTGCTTTGTGTCAGTACCATTCTATTTTGATTACTGTAGCTTTATAGGATAATCTGAAGCCTGCAAGGGTGGTACCTCCAGCTTTGTTCTTTTCTCAAGATTGTTTTGGCAATTCTTGTTTTTTTTTTAATAGTTCCATGTTAATTTTAGGATTACTGTTCTAATTCTGTGAAAACTGTCATGGGTATTTTGATGGAGGATGCATTAAATCTGTAGATTGTTTTAGGTAGTAAGGCCATTTTTAACAATATTCTTCCAATTCAAGAGCACAAGGTATCTTTCCATTTCTTTGTGTCATTTCTTTGTATTCTTATCCTTTTTTCATTTTACAAAATAAAAAAATGATTTGAGTCTGAGTTTACCTGTTAATAGTGCTTTGACTGCCTTCCATTGGACTTCATGTATTCATAGCTGATCTTTTTAAATTATTGTTTTCCTCTTTAAACTTTTAGTTATTTGGGGTAATAGCTGGATCATCAAAAAAGCAAGAGAGTTCCAAAAAAATATCTATTTCTGCTTTATTGACTATGCCAAAGCCTTTGACTGTGTGGATCACAATAAACTGGAAAATTCTGAAAGAGATGGGAATACCTGACCACTTGACCTGCCTCTTGAGAAACCTATATGCAGGTCAGGAAGCAACAGTTAGAACTGGACATGGAACAACAGACTGGTTCCAAATAGGAAAAGGAGTACGTCGAGACTGTATATTGTCACCCTGCTTATCTAACTTATATGCAGAGTACATCATGAGAAATGCTGGACTGGAAGAAGCACAAGCTGGAATCAAGATTGCTGGGAGAAATATCAATAACCTCAGATATGCAGATGACACCACCCTTATGGCAGAAAGTGAAGAAGAACTAAAAAGCCTCTTGATGAAAGTGAAAGAGGAGAGTGAAAAAGTTGGCTTAAAGCTCAACATTCAGAAAACAAAGATCATGGCATCTGGTCCCATCACTTGATGGGAAATAGATGGGGAAACAGTGGAAACAGTGTCAGACTTTATTTTTTGGGGGCTCCAAAATCACTGCAGATAGTGACTGCAGCCATGACATTAAAAGATGCTTACTCCTTGGAAGGAAAGTTATGACCAACCTAGATGGCATATTCAAAAGCAGAGATATTACTTTGCCAACAAAGGTCTATCTAGTCAAGGCTATGGTTTTTCCAGTGGTCATGTATGGATGTGAGAGTTGGACTGTGAAGAAAGCTGAGCACAGAAGAACTGATGCTTTTGAACTGTGGTGTTGGAGAAGACTCTTGTGAATCCCTTGGACTGCAAGGAGATCCAACCAGTCCATCCTAAAGGAGACCAGTCCTGGGTGTTCATTGGTAGGACTCATGCTGAAGCTGAAACTCCAACACTTTGGCCACCTGATGCGAAGAACTGACTCATTGGAAAAGACTCTGATGCTGGGAGGGATTGGGGGCAGGAAGAGAAGGGGATGACAGAGGATGAGATGGCTGGATGGCATCACCGAGTCGATGGACATGAGTTTGGGTAAACTCTGGGAGTTGGTGATGGACAGGGAGGCCTGGCGTGCTGCAATTCATGGGGTCGCAAAGAGTCGGACATGACTGAGCGACTGAACTGACTGACTGACTGAGAGGATGTGACCAAAAACTATTAACAGTAAAAATACCAATAGCTAGTATATATCGAGTGCTTATTATTTACCAACCACAGTAATAAGTTCTGTAAAAACTCATTTTGTCCTCATAATACCTATAGAAGGTAGGTATTATTAATCTTCACATTTTGCAGATTAAGAAACCATGGTTCAGTTAGTAAGCCAGAATGTGGCTCCACAATTTCTGCATTGTGCTTTCAATCCACATAGTAATCCCCACTCATCTGAACTTATTGAGATTGTCGTATGGGCTCTTATTTAAGTTCAGCTGTTGGTAATATAGCATATGTGCTTGATAAAAATGCTGTTGAAATTCATCAGTTTTGAAGTAGATCTATTAATGGACACTCCATTTGTCATTATTTGTATTGCCTCCCTCATAAAAGACCAAGAAGAGGTTTATTCAAGTCTCAATGGTCATGCTTCTCTCTGTGTCTCCTGATTGTGCCTGAAATAACTAAACCTTTTAAAATTTGTAAAGATCTGCCTGCCCGTCATTGAGCCTGTTTGCCACAGTTTCAATCCTGTCCTTTATTAACTCCAAAGTGAATTTTGAAAAATTATTAAAAAAAACAATATATTGCCTTTTGGTTTCCCCACAAGCCTATCTCCACTGTCTCTCTCTCTGTCTTTTTTTTGCCTCACTCCACTGCATTTTCATCTCAGCTTCTCCCATTACTTTATTCTGTTTTGTAGAAACTGTATCTTCTTACATACTACTAACGATATCATATTACCCTCTACAATTTTCTTCTAGTTTCAGAGGCCCTCCCCACCAAGCCATGAAAATTGCATCCTTCTTTCTCCCCATGCTTTCTCTTTTTTCTCTGTTTATCCTAAACTTGCTTCCTGCTAAGAGACAGGGCATGGGAGTATCATTGGCCTTACTCTCGGCCCCTTTCTTGCTCTGTATTCGGCTTGAGTGTCAATGTGCAGGACCCCTACTCTGGTTCCTTGGTCCTTCAGGCTTTTTGTACCCAGCTTTGCAGAACAGAAATGGGACCTCTTTCCCCCAGCTCAACTTCCTGATGCTCTGACCAATGTGAACAGTCAAGGACAATCTAGGCTTGCGTGCTGAATAGAGCTTGTCTCATCTCCATCTTGGCTACCAACAGTTTTTCTCAAATGTGCATCCAGAAACCCATGAGTTCTATGAGAGTTTTAAAATCCTGTCTTTTTACTTTTATAATAATCTGAAAGCATTTATTATTATAAAGATTAATTTCCATTTCAGTGATAATTTACAAATGGAAGACATTTGCACAGGGCCAAGGTTTCATTTTTTTTACATCACAGATCTTAATTATCATGAGTCATTATTAGCACAACTAGCAGATTTCCTGATTTTGATAATATTTTTTATATTAATAAAAAAAGAAAGCTCTTGTCTTTAGGAAGTAGACATTGGAGTAATTATGAATGTGAATGAAGGCTACAGAAATTTTTCAGATGAGTGTATGTGTGTATACTGTAGGCTTGTAGATTGATAAATGAGCAAGTGGGGCAAAATGTCAAAAACACGTTAACAACTGATGAATTTGGTGAAGCTTATATGGATGTTCTTTATATTTCTTACAGTTCTTAGGTGTGAAATCATATAAAAAATATTTTTTTAAGTGTCATGACTTTCATGGACCTAGGTTCGATAAGTGCTCTTAAAGTATACAATTTTTTTTTCCTTAAAAGTTATTCAAGTTGAGAAATGTGAGTAAATCCTCCACTATCCCACCAGGCTGACCAGTTTTAGAACCCCAGCCGTTTTCCTTTCCTGCTTAGAATGTTCCGCTGGTCCTTGAGCACCACATTTCTAGCCTGGCCCACAGGACTCTCCTGACATAACCCTTGCCCAGTCCCAGCTGCGACAACTCACTGCACTTAATTTAAAAGCACTAAGTATCAGTACTTGTGGCTTCATAGGAGGACTCTGTGGTTTCCCTCTTCTCTGCCTTCGGCCTGGTTTCTCATGTTGTACAAACTGCCATCTTCTAACTTGCCCTCCTTACACACCCTTCTTTCTTTAACTGAATAAGTGTTAAGCATTTGCTAAAGTCCAGTTCAGACTCCTCTTCCTCCAGGAAGCCTTTTTGAATCCTCTCAGGCTGTGTCCACTCTGGGCTCCAAGGGCCCCCCTGTGGGACCCTCCGTCACAGCCCTCTTACTGCTGTCTGTGTCTCCACTGGACTGTGAGCTCCAAAAAGGCAGAGAAGTCTGACCTAGCACAGTGACTGGGAACAGAGAGGACATTAGCCCTGAGGAGTAGAGAAGCTTAGCAGATGGTTAAGTGGGGTCCTGCCATGTGTGCAAGAAGAGAATAGACCCACCTTGTGATGGATGAGTTTAAAAGTTCCTAAAGTATCTGCCTTCTTTGAATGTCTCCCATGATTGTTTCTCAATGTTTGAAATTTCCACCTAATATCCTTTCTTAGTAATATTGGTTCTAAAAAGATAAAGTTTAGCTACACTTAAGTTTTCTGGTATGGATGACCTATTTGTGTGCATTTGCTAGTGGTAAGCAATCCTCCTGCCAATGCAGGAGATGCAAAAGATGTGGGTTTGATCCCTGGGTCAGGAAGATTCCCTGAAGAAGGAAATAGCAACCCACTCTAGTATTCTTGCCTGGAGAATCCCATGGACAGAGGAGATTCATGGGCTACAGTCCACAGGGTCTCAAAGAGTTGGACGCAACTGAGCGACATGTGTGTTATTATAACAGCACAGATGATCACCATTAATGAATATCCTATAGGTCTGTAAGCACTTTGATTTATAACTGATGTAAGTTTCTTGAGGGTCTCAACTATCTTTCCATGTATTTTTGTTCTTTCCAGCCCGGCAAAGTCCCTGAACATACTAAGTGCTCAATAAAAGTATGTTGTGTAAATAAGTGAATGAAAGACGTTCACATGTGTTATCTCAATAGATACTCACAGACAAAACCCAAAGCCAGGAGAGGTGGTTGACTACAAACCTTCCGACATCATTTACCTAAAGGAACGAACTGTTTGGAGTCAGAGAGGGGGCCACCCCAAAGTAACACACTTGTCTCATGAGTGTGTGCGTTTGCTCATGAACTGGGGCTAGCAAGAGTAAACTTTTTGAAGAGGAGGAATGATGATGGATTTACCTGAGCCTCAAGTAGGTGCTGAGATACCTTTTCTGAATCCCACGGATTCAACAAAGGGTTAATGGAAGCTTTTGAGCTGGCTAGATAATTAACAGGATTAAATCTCTACCTGTCAATTAAGCCAATATATTTGAGTATAATGCTATTTAATTCTGTTGCAGGAACAGTGCAATAAATCAAAGTTTACAGATGTCTTCAGCAAGCCCTTGATGGATGAAACACTGTAACTCAGAGGTGCATAGAAAATCTCAAATAAGATAACCTCCCATGTGATTAATATAGCTGTCTGCATTGGCATTGGCTCCAGAAGGTTCTAATCCAAACATGTTTAACATCACATACTTTATTGTGACAGATTTAGACACCAGAACTAACTAACCAGGCAAACGGTGCTTAATTATACTGACTCACTGTGGACCTCAGCCATAAAGCTGGGATGCAGAATTAGGTGTTAATTCCCATCACACACAGTCACATACAGCACAGGCAGCCCAGTGTCCAGAGTGCCTTCCAGGGTCTGGTGCACAAAGCACTGAGCAGAGGAATAATCTGATTCCTCTAAGGGACACTCCGCTTCTCTCTGTTCAGTGGTGCTTGTCTGCAGGCCTCGTTCAGACTGCCTGACCACCAAATGCCATTACTGATCACAAGGGGAAAAGAGACAAGTGAAGATGAACATGTCTATGAATATTTCCCCTTAAAAAACAAAAAGAATTGAGGTTCAAGATTTTTTTTTAAAATATTTATTTGGCTGTATTAGGTCTTAATTGCGATGAGTAGGATCTTCCTTGTGTCATACAGGATCTTTCATCGTGGCTTAGTAGCTGTTGCATGATGGCTTAGGTTCTCCAAGGCATGTGGGATCTTCATTTCCTGATCAAGGATTGAACCTATGTCCCCTGCGTTTGTTGTTGTTGTTTAGTCATTAAGTCATGTCCAAGTCTTCTGTGTCCCCATGGACTGTCCCCTACCAATCTCCTCTGTCCATGGGATTTTCCAGGCAAGGATACTGGAGTGGGTTGCATTTCCTTCTCCAGAGGGTCTTCCTGACCTAGGGATCGAATCAGTGGTCAAACCTGCATCTACTGGATTGGCAGGTGGATTGTTTACTGCCATCAGGGGAAGCCCCTTCCCTGCATTGCAAGACAGATTTTTAACTACTGGACTACCAGGGAAGACCCCTCAAGTCTTTTTTAATAAACAAAGTTGGTACCTACTAAAATACATTTACATGATTGGAAGTCTATTGTTGAACAGACTTGGATAAATACTTGTTAACATTCAGTATTTATTCTGGAAAACAATTCCAAAAGCATGGCCTTCTAAACAGGTATACAAATTTCGTTATCTAAGTGGGCTAGAAACTTGCAGATAGAAACAGCTAGAAACAACTCCCAGCCCTGTTGCTGAGCTGAACTTACTCAGAGAGGACCCCTCTCTGTCCCATAGGAGAAGCAAAATATGCAAAATTGATGCTAATTTTCCCAATAGGATCAAGTTGTCAGATTCCATCTGTGCTAATGTCATACCGGAACCATAGAGGAATGGGTCTCAGTCATTGCTTGCTGACGGACTGAAGGATCAATAAGGTGTGACACCTGTGCAAAGATGGTGTGAGACAGACATAAAGCAAAACAATGGTCTCTGCTCTCAGGACATGCCTAATTTATTGGGGAGAGCATCTCAACACATAGTAAGAATCAGTTATGGTGTTGGCTATACATGAAATAAGAATTCAGTGAGGAGAGACCAGTGTGGGCTGCAATTAACCAAGATAATCTTCATAAAGATTAGGCTAACTATGGAGAACAGTGTGGAGATTCCTTAAAAAACTGGAAATAGAACTGCCTTATGACCCAGCAATCCCACTGCTGGGCATACACACTGAGGAAACCAGAATTGAAAGAGACATGTGTACCCCAGTGTTCATCGCAGAACTGTTTATAATAGCCAGGACATGGAAGCAACCTAGGTTTATCAGCAGATGAATGGATAAGATGTGGTACACATACACAATGGAGTATTACTCAGCCATTAAAGGGAATACATTTGAATCAGTTCTAATGAGGTGGATGAAACTGGAGCCTATTATACAGAGTGAAGAAGTGAAGTCGCTCAGTCGTGTCCGACTCTTTGCAACCCCAGGAACTGTAGCCTACAACACTCCTCCATCCATGGGATTATCCAGGCAACAGTACTGGAGTAGGTTGCCATTTCCTTCTCCAGAGGATCTTCCCAACCCAGGGATCGAACCTGGGTCTCCTGCATTGTAGGCAGATGCTTTACCATCTGAGCCACCAGGGAAGTCATTATACAGAGTGAAGTAAGCCAGAAAGAAAAACACCAATACAGTATACTAACACATATATATGGAATTTAGAAAGATAGTAACGATAACCCTGTATGTGAGACAGCAAAAGAGACAGGTATATGGAACAGTTTTTTGGACTCTGTGGGAGAGGACAAGGGGGGATGGTTTGGGAGAATGGCATTGAAACATGTATAATATCATATATGAAATGAGTCACCAGTCCAGGTTCGAAGCATGATACTGGTTGCTTGGGGCTGGTGCACTGGGATGACCCAGAGGGATGGTATGGGAAGGGAGGTGGGAGGGGGGTTCAGGATTGGGAACACGTGTACACCCGTGGTGGATTCATGTTGATGTATGGCAAAACCAATACAATACTGTAAAGTAATTAACCTCCAATTAAAATAAATAAATTTATATATAAAAAAGATTAGGCTGAGATGGTTAGAGAAAGTGGAGGCTTTGGACAGAGACAATGAAATAGGATGTTCAAGATGGGAGAAAACACAGAAGTATGGAAGTAGAAATTGATGTGTTGAGTCAGGGAGGCATTTAAAGAATGTGTATTACCTGTTAGTGGTGGGTGGGATGGGTGTGATAACACCACCCAGAAAAGCACCCAGAGAAGTCTAAACCTAAAACCAGTGTCAAAAGAGAGACATTCGACATAATTGGGTAAAGATGTGACAACATGAGAAGAGGGTTTTAAGAACCTTCATCTAGCAGGGGGTGTGTAGAATGAACTGGAGAAGAACAAGATGAGTTGGAGCAGGCAGGTAGGAAGCTATTGCAAAATCTTGACTTTGGTAGTCAGAGAAGAATTAAGACAAAAGGGATCAACCCAGGAGAATAAAGGGAAAATGACCCAAATTCTCTCTATTTCCATTTTGCAGCTGTAAATTTTGCCAAGTGGAAATATAAATAATGTCTGTGATAGACTCCCCAAATACCTATTCCACCCAAATGCTCATCCTCTTACACCTGAGCTGATGGTTCTCAACCAATTATGACGATTTTATCCTTCTCACCAGTGATGGCTTCAGGATTGTGCTTGTGATCACTTCTGACCAATGGGAGGTAGCTTCTGGGAAATATTTTCTCTCTGTAAGTAAGAAACACAAGATGGGATGATCTCTTATAACCTTCTGAACATCATCCTGTGTAGATGTGATGTCTGGAACTGTTGTACTGCCTCACTACCAACTTCAGAAAATAATCTAAGTCCTTGATGATGTGATCAAGCTGCTGGATGGGCTAGCCCTGAACCCCACAAAGCCCCTAGACTCTTAAAAATGTGAGATAATTCAGCTCCTTACTGTTTCAGTTTGTTTGTGTAGGGGTGGGAGGGTTGCTGCTGCTGCTAAGTCACTTCGGTCATGTCCGACTCTGTGCAACCCCATAGACAGCAGCCCACCAGGCTCCCCCGTCCCTGGGATTCTCCTGGGATTCTCCAGGCAAGAGCACTGGAAGTCCCTCAGTGCTCTTAGTGACCCCATGGACTGCCTTCTCCAGGGAGTTTCCAGGGTTGCTGGAGTGGGGTGCCATAGTCAAACATTCTAATTGCAGTTCTGTCTTCTTGAGGTGAGGATAGAAAACTTTTGTGACAATGGCACCCCACTCCAGTACTCTTGCCTGGAAAATCCCATGGACGGAGGAGCCTGGTAGGCTGCAGTCCATGGGGTCGCTAAGAGTCGGACACAACTGAGTGACTTCCCTTTCACTTTTCACTTTCACGAATCGGAGAGGGAAATGGCAACCCACTCCAGTGTTCTTGCCTGGAGAGTCCCAGGGATGGGGGAGCCTGGTGGGCTGCCATCTATGGGGTCGCACAGAGTCGGACACGACTGAAGTGACTTAGCAGTAGCAGTACACGGAAAAGGAGGAGGAGTTGTGATTCAAAAGTTTACAACACAATTTAAGACTTGTTTTTAAATCATTTCATGAATCTGTTGCTAAGCAAAACATACAATTTCAATTATGGCACAACAAACAGATTATGTAATCCTCAGATTTACTAAAATTGGTATTTTCCTTCCATTCCCACTAACAAAGATGCCACTAACTCAAATGGAAATTAGTGCCTTCCTGCTTACTTTGCAGGAATAATTATTAGTGATTGCCATCTATATTTTTATTATTCTTCAAGAACTCTGTGGGATGGTGGCTGAGATTTTAACTACTAATATTCTGAGTGATTTCAGTTCATTTTAAGAGTTGACTATAGCTATAGCAGGCTAAAAGCCCACACTGTACTGGTTAGGATAAGCTAGGTGATGCTGCAGTAACAATGTAAATATCTCAGGGGCTTAACAGTAAATGGTTCCTTCTCACTCACATAAAGTCCACTTTGAATCTAGAAAACTGTCTGGGCAACTGTACTCCATGTGATGATTCAGCGGCACCAGATATTCATTTGACTCACCCCACCCAGGCTTCCAGGATCACCATGGCAGGAGAATAGAGGGCTGGAGAGTCTTACCTCATCAAATAAGCATTCAGTCCTGGAGAATGACACCCCAGTTACAACCCACTGACAGGCACTAATCACATGGTCTGCCTGACCACCAGGAAAGCAGGGACATGAAACCCACCTGTACGCCCCCCAGAGAGAGAATAACTAGGTATGAGTGTGGTATTAGCATACGCAAACTATTATATATAGAATGGATAAACAAGGTCCTACTGTATAGGACCCAATCCATCCCAGGCTCCAATCCATTCCTCCCCCTCGATAACCCCAAGTCTGTTCTCCATGTTTGTGAGTCTGGTTTTGTTTCATATATAAGTTTGTGCTGTGTTTTAGATTCCACATATAAGTGATTTCAGGCTTCCTTGGTGGCTCAGTGGTAAAGAATCCACCTGTCAAGCAGGAGACGTGGGTCCAGAAGATCCCCTGGAAAAGCAAATGGCAAACTGCTCCTGTATTATTGTCTGGAAAATCCCATGGACAAAGGAGCCTGGCGGGCTACAGTCCATGGAGTTGCAAAGAGTCAGACATGACTTAGCAAGTAAACAGCAGCAGCAACACAAGTGATATCATATGGTATCTGTCTGTCTCTTTCTGACTTAACTTCACTTAGTATGGTGACCTCTTGGTCCATCCATGTTGCTGCAAATGACGTTATTCTTTTTTGTGGCCCTCGCAAGGGTTCAATGTGTGAACCTCATTCATCATGTGTGTTATGGGAGGTGGGGAAGTAGACCTGAGGACTACTGTCTTGGCAAAGGCCCTGTTTGTTTTGGCCTCTTCCCTGTTTGTTTTGCTTGCGTTCCGGCGGCTGGACTACTGGGTTAGGGGACAGCAGAGGCTTCTCCAACAAGAAAACGTGCATGACTTCCGTTTCAGGAGGGTTGTTCCTCTCTGAGTGCTAGGTCCTGGGAGGGCTGTCCTGGTGGGAGGAGCAGCTCTGTTCCATGCACTTTCTCCTTTCTTGTTGCGCCCCCTACCCTCCAGGGCATTGGGTCTGGATGGCCAAAGCTGGGTCACCTCGCCTACATGCTGGCTTGCAGAAATTTAGGGAAGGTTCCCTGGTGGCTCAGAGGGTAAAGAGTCTGCCTGCAATGTGGGAGACCCAGCTTTGATCCCTGGGTCAGGAAGATCCCCTGGAGAAGGAAATGGCAACCCACTCTAGTATTCTTGCCATAAAAATCCCATAGACAGAGAAGCCTGGTGGGCTACAGTCCATGGGATCACTAAGAGTTGGACATGACTGAGCGACTAACACACACACAATTTTCTTTTAGTTAGAATGCTGCTTTTTTTTTTTGCCATGCCACATGGCATATGGTCTTTTAGTTCCCTCACCAGGGATCAAACCTATGCCCCCTGCAGCGGAAGCATGGAGTTTCCCATTGGCCCACCAGGGAAGTTCCAAGGGAAAGTGATTTTCTTTTTTTAGTCATTCTCTTATTTTTATTTTCCTTATTAGAAACAGGGAATATATTTTGATATACTGTTACTCACAAAACAACCAAGAATCTCATGTGTTTACCGGCAGGAACAGTGTTGTCACGGGAATTGCCCACTGCAGCCACTTACCGTGGTGGCCCCTGAAAGCACATCAGTGGCTGCGGGCTGCTGCCTCTTTTTTTTTTTAAGAGTGCTTTTTAACATTTTATTTATTTGTTTTTTGGTTGCTCTGGGGCTCGAGGGCTTTCTCTAGCTGCAGTGAGCAGGGACCACTGTCTAAGGTGTGGTGCTTGGGCTTCTTGCTGCACAGGCTTCCAATTGCAGTGACTTCTCTTGTTGCGGAGCATGGGATCTACAGCACGCGGGCTCAGTTGCCTCAAGGCATGTGGAATCTTCCCAGACCAGGGATTGAACCCATGTCCCCTACACGGGTAGGAAGACTTTTAACCACTGAACCACGAGGGAAGTCCTGAAAGTAATTTTCTTATAAGCAACAGTGGCAGGTGTTGGGGTAATAATTGCAGTCTCTCACACTCATGCCAACCAGTTATTCCTTACTCGCTTCTTCTTTGGTAATTCTGTGAAGGGCCAAGTCTATTGGCTCAGGAACAGCAGGAACCCAGAGCATGAGGGGGAAATATATTATCACAAATGCAGAGTGTCTCATTCGGCGTGACCAGCTGTTTCCTTGTGCCAGTGAGAACAGAATGTAAAACATAGTCTTAAAATTCAGTGCAGAGACACACAGTTGATATAGGAAAGGACTGTCTTTTGGAGGGGTTAAAACATTGTAAGCTGGGATATTGTAAAAGACTGTCAAATCATCTTTCCTGCAGTCTCTTTCAGAACGCCATTGTTAGTGATCATTTCTGCCTGGAAAGCAGAAGGTGAGCAAGGTGACCCCTTGAACTCCCTCCAGATTTATGATTTTTATTACTGTGATCCCTAACAGGCATGTCATTCCTGCCATACCCTCCCAAAAGCAACTTAAAAAAATAACCTGTGTAAAAAGAAATGCTATCAGAGAGGGGGGAAAGTCAATTCCTAAATAATTCTACTTTCATGTTAGGAGATTTCCTTTCTTCTATTGTTCTGGTTTAGGCCATTTGCATGGAAACTGAATCATCATCCATCCACTAGCGTTACTTCTCCTTGTGTTCGTGTTCTCGCCTGTTCGGTGATGTGACAGTCGGTCGCCGTGGAGATGCCTGCGTGTGGCAGGAATACAGAATGTCATCATTTCAGGTGTCGGATGACTCTCTCCATCCCTGGCTGATAGTTTCTGTGATAGTTCTGGCTCCTGAGCTGCTCTTATAAGAGCAAGGAAGATCTCCTGTTGAAAAGAATTCTTTTGATTAATATTTTGAAAACTTATTTCTTTTCTTATTCTCAACTCGCATGTATGGTGTCCATCCAAAGTCACCGTCACTTTACAGTTATGGCAATTCCAAATGTCAACAGAAGAATATCTCCTGGGTTGCAGTCTTGCAGAAAATAAGGTGATGCTATGCATTCATGAGCAACACATCAGAGTCCCCGGGGCTGGGAGTGAGCTGACATTTGGCAGAAGCCCAGAAGGTAACTTTATTTCAAGGGTCTGGGTAGTTTGCTGTCTCTCCCCAAACATATTTCTCAATCAGCTGACATTTTATAACTTAAAATTCCTTCTTTGGTCATCTGCTAAAAGGCAAAAGCTGCCTTTGGTCTCCCACCCCCATCCAGTTACCTGAAAAAGAGACAAGGGCTCTGGAAGATGAGGTTGGAAGGGAAATGCACAAAACACAGGAAGAAGGAGAAAGGGGCAGCTGGGGATGCGAGAACCAACATCCTTTTCTTAGAATTTTCCTTGAAGGCAAGAAGAATGCATGGCAGAGCTAATGAATGCAGGACAATGCATCCCTCCCCTGCCCAGCTCGAGTCACCTGCAACTCAATGGAAAGTTTCCATGCAAGGTGATGGCTAACTTTCTCAAGCACCTGTTATGCTTTTTTATTTTTTTGTTCTGTTTTAAACTGAAGTACAGTTGATTTACAATGTTCTATTAATTTCTGCTGTACAACCAAGTGATTCAGTTATAGATACATTATTTTTCATATTATTTTCTACTATGGTTTATCACAGGGTATTGAATTTAGTTCCATGTGCTGTAGAGTAGGACCTTATTACCTATTAAGTATATAATAGTTTATATCTGCTGATCCCAGACTCTCAATCCATCCCTCTCCTACCCCCGCCCCCTTGGCAACCACAAGTGTGTTCTCTGTGTCTGCTGAGTCTTGCTTCTGTTTCATAGATACGTTCGTTCATGTCATATTATAGATTCCACATGTAAGGGATACCACATGGTATTTTTCTTTCTCTGACTTACTTCACTTGGTATGATAATCTCTAGGTCAATCCATGTTGCTGCAAATGGCATTATTTCTTTCTTTTTTATGGCTGAGTTCTATTCTATTGTGTATACACCACATCTTATTTATGCATTCATCTGTCGATGGACATTCAGATTGTCTCCATGTCTTGGCTATAGTGAATAGTGCTGTCACTTTTGAAGGCTTTCTCTGACCTCATACTAGGAGTATGTTTAGCTTGCTTGCGGAGAGGCCATAATTGCAGGGAGTTAAAGACCCAGGTGCAAACTTCAAGCCAGTAAGATAGAACTGGATAGATCAAAACCTCAGGTTCCTCATGCCTCAGTGTGGGACCATCCTCTTCATTGTCAGACTTCACTGGAAGGCTTTAATTGTGTTTGCTAAATGCATGCTTATTCTCAGCTTTATTTCTGGAAGCTGAAAGTGAAAGTGAAGTAGCTCAGTCTCGTCTGGAAGCTTAACTGGGTCATGAAGTCTAACTGCAGCTTGAACTTTCTCATCCTTCATCACAGGCTAAATGTAAAGATACTTGTAAAGTTTGAATGAAATTGTGTTTCTTCATTTTCCGTTAACTATGAAGGAAAGTGATGATATCTTTAAAAATGGAAATTGTTCATTCTGTGACTCATGATCAATTCCAAGGGGATCAATTCCAAGGGAATCAATTCCAAGGGAAAAATCACTTGAGTGTTCCTCAAGTTTCTGGGAAGACCCCAGCAGGATTGCGCCCTGGTTATGCACAGTGACGACCCTCATTCACATGCTTTGCTGACTTTCCATCCTCCTATCTCACTTCCTTTCTCTTTTTTAATTTAAATATATGTTACTTATTTGGCTGTGCCAGGTGTTAGTTGCAGCATGCAGGATCTTTATTTATGTCACTGGAACACTTAGTCTTAGCATGTGGGATCTAGTTCCCTGACCAGGGATTGAACCTAGGCCCCCTGCATTTGGGAGCATGAAGTCTTAGCCACTGGACTGCCAGGGAAGTACCCCATCTCACTCTCCCACTTGCTCACCACATTTCTTGTTCCTCACTTCCTGAATAAACTGCTTGTCCCCAATTCCATACACAGGGTGTGCTTTTGAGGGAACTCAGACCGGGACAGCATGTCTTCTCAAAATAGTCACTACCGTTTCATATCCCATGTCACCCAGCACTCTACATCATTTTTTCCCAAGTCCCCACAGAGAAACATCTGCTTCAGTCTCACCCTTTCCACAGCTGTTCTCTGATGCCTACTCAGTCCCATCTCCACATCTTTCAACACAATCTTGCCCTCCCTGGAAGAGCCTCCCAACCTTTCTCCCCACCTAAGTCCTTCAAGACCCAGGAGCCAGTCCTGCACATTTATGACAAAGTGATTTGCCAACATTGTAGACTTTTTGATGACTTCAGGTCATCTACTTTGCCTCCTGACCATCTCTGTTTCATTGCTTCATTAGATACTAGTCTATATCACTGATCCTATCAAAATAAAGATGACCTGATGACCAATGGTCTGTCTATATGCCTCAAATGACAAATGCTAGTCATCAAAACAGCTACAGACATGGCTTGATTAAAATTAGGGGACTTGTGCAAGAGGCGTGTGTGATTCTCTGGGCAGAAGCAGTAGTGTGTTCTTATTTTCTTTCAGTGGAAAATGGTAAATTTCACACACATGGAGAGCAAATAGAATTGTGACTTATGCTTCACAATTTATATAATTGATTTCTTGGATTTTTGATAGGTCCATCATGCCTTCAACAAATATTTCTTTCCTCCCTAGGAAGTTAGTCATATGGTGTTGGGAGGGGGTAGTCCAGGGAGCCCTGATTATTTTCCTTTCTTTCAATTGCAAGGCAATTACTGCCTAAATCATTTATTTGGCACTTTGCAGAAGCCATCTTGCATTTTTAATTTTTCTACCCACAAAAGCCTTGCTTCCCCAGGCAGGCGTCTTGCCTTTTACTTCTCCCAGGATCTGATAATTGCCAGTCGTCTAAAAATAGAAAAATAATTTTTTCTTGTTATTGATGAGAATGCTGACACTTTTCTGAAATGCATTATGAAATTTTCTGCCTTCCTTAAGAGAGACGTTGGCAGAATTGGGTCTCAGCAATCGTACCACACACTGTGAGGTTTCCTCACTGAGTTTAGATTTCTACCTTCCTCTTCTTTAACCAGCTCTTCTGCTCTCACCCATCTCAAATGACTCCTCTTTCTACAAGTCTCTTCCCAGTTCCCAAACTATAGTCTCTTGGAGGCTAGGGATCCAGTGTCCCAGCTGGGACTTGGCTTAGGGTGAAGAAGGTACCAGATGTCTATCTTTTGTTCAGCTCTGGGATGGACATATCCAGTGCTCAGAGACCATCCTCCCCACATCTCCAGACTGGGGCTGTTAGTTGCAGAATGCCTCCTGTCTTCTCAGGTTGGCCAGGTCAGGGCAATGCATGGCCAGTATCAAATGATGCATTGACAACCTAAAAGCCAGTATGCAACCGCCATGCATGGCTGTGACTCATGCAATGTCATTTCTAGCCTTAGTTTTCCATGATTCCAGAACTGGAACAAAATGTAAGGCAATTCGCTTTCTCAGAATTTAGAAGTACCTATTGATCCTCAGCAGCTCTGCCCACCCAGGACAACCTTCCCCAGCACTCCCCTCTATTAAATTTACTTTGGCCCATGGCTAGAAAAGTTTATCCCTTAGGGGGAAATCAACCTTAGGCAGCCATCCTGGATCCACTACAGAAACTAACTTCAACCCATGTCCTATTCAAGGTGATATGGTAACATTAAAATTCCCATTCCAATGGGGGCGGGGGCGGGGAAGAATGCAACCTACAAGGCATTTAAAAAGGTTTGCTATCTCTTTTCTACAAATGAGGTATGTTGGTTGTATAAGCAACCTGCTGTTGCATGCAAAAAAAGAGTATAACTGAACAACTGGTCCTGTCTGTAATTCAGGGTCTTAGGAAATTTGAGCTACATCATTTGTGGGCATTGGGCTTCTCTGTTTTAGTGGACTAAATTATCACAATATTTCATATACATGTTCCCTCCTGCAGTGTCAAAACCCTGCCAGAAAAGCTGTCTCTGGCAAAAAAAAAAAAAATAGAATGGAGGGAACTTTGGTTCCCCTTTGACAGAAAATCCTGGTAAAATTCCATTTTCATGGATATTTTAGGTTCTGTGCATGCCCAATCAGAAACAACTCCTCTGTGCTGCCAACAAGCTGTTGATGACTGTTGGTGGAAAGTTTCTGTAGCTGAGTGAAGTTAGCTAAAAAATGTCCCCATGTCAGGAGTGGGCTTCCCAGTTGGTGCCAGTGGTAAAGAATCCACCTGCCAATGCAGGAGACACAAGAAATGTGGGTTCAATCTCTGGGTCAGAAAGATCCCCTGGAGAGAGAAATGGCAACCCACTCCAGTATTCTTGCCTAGAAACTTCCATGGACAGATGAGCCTGGCCACGAGGTCGCAAAGAATCAGACACTACTGAGCACGCGCATGCATGCATATGCTTCTCTCTCATTTCGTCCTCCTTCCTCCCCCTCTGTGTCCACAAGTCAGTTTTGAATGACTGTGCCTCTATTCTGGGGCTTCCCAGGTGGCTCTAGTGGTAAAGAACCTGCCTGCCGATGCAGGAGACATAAGAGATGCTGGTTTGATCCCTGAGTCAGGGAGATCTTCTGGAGATGGAAATGACTACCCACTCAAGTATTCTCGCCTGGAAAAGTCCATGGACAGAGGAGCCTGGGGGGCTACAGTCCATGGGGTCGCAAAGAGTCAGACATGACTAAAGTGACTGAGCAAGCACACATCAACAGTGGTTCAACTGAGGAGAATCATGGAAAATGATAGTGAAACCAGCAATTTCTAGGGAAAATTCACCACCTTTTTGGCAATCTAAAAGGCTATCATTCAGGGACTTCTCTGGTGTCTAAGACTCCGTATTCTCAATGCAGGGGCCCAGGTTCAATCCCTGGTCTGGAAACTAGATCCCACATGCTGCAACAGAGATCCCATGTGCCACTAAGACCTGGCACAGCCAAGTAAGTACATTTTTTTTTTTAATGAGAGCGCATGCTTAGTGACTTCAGTCATTTTTGAATCTTTGCAACCCTACAGACTGCAGCCTGCCAGGTTCCTCTGTCCAGGGGATTTCCCAGGCAAGAATACTGGAATGGGTTGCCATTTTCTCCCTCCAGGGGATCTTCTCAACCCAGGGACCGAACCAGCATCTCTTATGTCTCCTGTATTGGCTGGCAGGTTCTTTACCACTATCACTGCCTGGGAAGCCCAGGTGTATGCATGCACTACAGATAACTTTGTGGTCCAATATTAGGCCAAGGTGTACTTGGCGATCTTGTGACAACACTAGCTGATGAGCAAGGTGACATTCTCAGATATGCTTTGTATGGACAAAGATGAGGCCAGTGAACTCCAGTTAGGGCCAGAGGCATTACCCACATTCATTTAGTCTCACAATCTGCCGCATAGGTTCTGGGATAGGTATTTATCCTCATTTTATAAACAAGCCTCAGAAAACTAAAACAATCTGCCCAAGGTCACCCAGATAGTAAGAATCAGGACCAGCATTAAAACCTATGACTTTTCCATTGAAGCTACATACACATTCTCAGGAAGATGCCTATTTTGAAACAAAGTTTCTGGTGATACAAGTTCTCTGCCATGACAGTCAAAATATGGAGCCATCCTAATGCCAGGGCACTGCCCAGTCGGATGGGAGCCAGTAGTAAATAATGTATACAGCCATCAGGGTGCATATCTGCTGAATACCCGCCCTTCCTCAGCAGTCCACGAATCGAGCTTCAGCACTCTCTGATGATAGAAGAGAGTCTGACTGGTCATTGTCATCAAAATACTTTTTATTTCAAGTAATATTTTTGATGACAGAGAAATGTAGATTGATTGCATAAAAAGACAAAATATTTGAAGGCATAAAGAGGAAATAAAAATTGTATGTAATTCACACACCCATATACTCTTGCTGTACATTAAATCTTGCTTCTTTTTTAAAATATGTTCCCATATTGTTAAAAAAAAAAAAAACTCTTATGACATTATGTACAGGGCTGCTTAATATTTCACTTTAGGGATGTAGCATAATTGATTTAACCTTTCTCTTCTTATAGCAAATTTTGAATATTTCCAAGTTTTTGTTTGTAGAAATAATGCTTTGGTAAATATCTTTGTGCCTGAAGCTCTATTTGCCTGTCAGTTTATGTCCTTCAGAAAATTCTTAGAACAGTTGCTGGTATTCACCTAATATTGTAAACCTGAATTCTAAACTGATTATTATTTTCTAGTTCAGCTCCTCAGTGAAATGCTGGGAACTGGTTAAATGTAAAACCTGATTTCAGTCTTTTGGCAAACTTGGGGAGAGTTCACAAACTCTGGAGTGTTCACATATTTTCCCATTTGAGTAACTGCCACATAGAGGATTCCTACCACACTGTTGGAGACAAAGGCAAGGCTTCAGGAATGGGTGAGATTAGAGCTGGTCCTTGAAGTGAACCATGCAGCAAAGACCTCCAGCAAGAAACAGCCCCTGTGGTGAGCCAGAGGCAGAGCCGGTGGTTAACATTTGCCCTCCCTCAGAGTTCTAGAGGCTAAGAGGGCCGGGTGCTCAGGAAAGCTTGTGAGATGTGACAGGATGACACAGGGTATATTCATGCTGTAATCCTCATTCAGAGACAAAGTCTCTTAGTGCTTTTCTCTGTGGAACCACTACTAACAATACTTTTAAATGTCGCTTTAAGGACTTTAGGGGCTTCCCTGGTAGAGAATCCGCCTGCAGTGTGGAAGACCTGGGTTCAATCCCTGGGTTGGGAAGATCCCCTGGAGAAGGGAAAGGCTACCCAGTCCAGTATTCTGGCCTGGAGAATTCCATGGACTGTGTAGTCCTTGGGGTCGCCAAGAGTTAGACAAGACTGAGCGACTTTGGCTTTGCTTCACTTCTTCAGGGACTGACCTGGTGGTCCAGGGTTAAGACTCCATGCTTCCACGACAGGGTGTGTAAGTTCGATCCCTGGTCAGGGAACTAAGATTCTGTATCCTGCATGTCATGTGATGTGGCCAAAAATAATAATAAAGAAATAGTGTTATTGTTACTTCTTTTACATTTGCACTAGCACTGTTAGTACTTCTATATAATTCACGGGACAAAGAGCTATTCTCAATGGAAAACAACAAATACATTAACTGAATAAAATGAAAATGCAACATATCAAAAAAAATTTTTTAATCGCTTTAGCTCAGCATAGGTTTGGCATGCCTATATTTGCAAGTGTGGCCATTAGACCACGGAAATGGAGTCTTCATCTCTGACCCTCCACCTGGGAGGAAAGAGGCAGAGTAAACAGAACTCAGTCAGGCGCTGAGTCTGGATTAGACCCTCAGCCCCCCTGTGACCCCTCCCTCTGCCCAACTGTCTCCCCATCTTGGCCTCCTATTACCCAGTGAGTCATCCGCTGCCTCCCTCGTCTGGCAGGCTGGCTGCCTGATGAACCACGGGGCTTTAATGGCTGAGACATTTTTTTGCTGCTCAGCGTGTCCACCTTTCACATAGAAGATCTCGCCTCCCCTCCTGTGTCTACATGTGGATTTCCAGTGGGGGAAAAGAGCACACAAAAATGAAGGAAAGGAAACAAGAAGGAAAACAGGACAGAAAGGATGTTCTGGAATTGTTTCTCTGGACGCTTGGGAGCAGGGGACTGAAATGAAACCAATGGAGGACCACCTCTGTGCCCCTCCCGCTGAGCCCCACGTCCAGCTCAGGCTTCACGGCTCCCTTTCTGTATGTGGTTGTCAGGAGCGGCAGCCCTGTAATCTGTAAATCATGTCACATGGATTCACTTTCTTAATTGCATTTTTCATAGGCTATTAAAACGAATTTGGACTTGACCCTGTTAAACAACAGGGACCCATCACAAGTTCTTAGTTGAGAGAAATAGTTGAATGTAGCGGTTTATATTTTGTATCTGCCAGAATGGTGGCAGAAATGAATGGCATGTTCCCAGTTGGTGCTTGAAGGAAGTTCATTAAAGAGACAAAGTACAATGGGGTGGGTGGAGAATAGCAAATGGAGCAAAGGAAAGTGTGGGAGACCCTGAACAGTTACTGCAACAGACGGCGGGGAGCTGTGGCCTCTGATGGAGGAACAGAGCGTGGTTGGGATGGAGGGAGCCAGAAAGAACCTGGCTCCCGCCCTCCAGTCTCCTTCAAAAGCCTCCCATTGGCTAAACGTGGGTGTGAGACCCAGTGTGGGGGTCCGGGGGGCAGGCAAGGGAGCCCTCAGACACCGTGCATTCAGGTCAGCTTCCCAGGGTCAGAGCCAGAGACAGGTAGGCACATGAGGTGCTGGGTCTAACAGAGAAGATCTAGTCTGCACTTGTGTAGTATATTCTGACATCCAGAGGCAGAGACACGTAGATCTTAATATAGAGATCTATCTTTAAACATATTTTACAGGTTTCTTTTAAATTTTATTTTACATTGAAGCACAGTTGATTTACTGTGCTGGTTGTGCTGGTTTCAGGTGTACAGCAAAGTGATTTAGCTATACCTAGGAACCAGAGATCAAATTGCCAACATCCACCGGGTCATCAAAAAAGCAAGAGAGTTCCAGAAAAACATCTATTTCTGCTTTATTGACTATGCCAAAGCCTTTGACTGTGTGGATCACAATAAACTGGAAAATTCTGAAAGAGATGGGAATACCAGACCACCTGACCTGTCTCTTGAGAAACCTATATGCAGGTCAGGAAGCAACAGTTAGAACTGGACATGGAACAACAGACTGGTTCCAAATAGGAAAAGGAGGACGTCAAGGCTGTATATTGTCACCCTGCTTATTTAACTTATATGCAGAGTACATCATGAGAAACGCTGGGCTGGAAGAAACACAAGCTGGAATCAAGATTTCTGGGAGAAATATCAATAACCTCAGATATGCAGATGACACCACCCTTATGGCAGAAAGTGAAGAGGAACTAAAAAGCCTCTTGATGAAAGTGAAAGAGGAGAGTGAAAAATCTGGCTTAAAGCTCAACATTCAGAAAACTAAGATCATGGCATCTGGTCTCATCACTTCATGGGAAATAGATGGGAAAACAGTGGAAACAGTGTCAGACTTTATTTTTGGGGGCTCCAAAATCACTGCAGATGGTGACTGCAGCCATGAAATTAAAAGACGCTTACTCCTTGGAAGGAAAGTTATGACCAACCTAGATAGCATGTTCAAAAGCAGAGATATTATTTTGCCAACAAAGGTCCGTCTAGTCAAGGCTATGGTTTTTCCTGTGGTCATGTATGGATAAGAGAGTTGGACTGTGAAGAAAGCTGAGTGCCGAAGAATTGATGCTTTTGAACTGTGGTGTTGGAGAAGACTCTTGAGAGTCCCTTGGCCTGCAAGGAGATCCAAACAGTCCATTCTAAAGGAGATCAGTCCTGGGTGTTCTTTGGAAGGAATGATGCTAAAGCTGAAACTCCAGTCCGTACTTTGGCCACCTCACGTGAAGAGTTGACTCATTGGAAAAGACTCTGATGCTGGGAGGGATTGGGGGCAGGAGGAGAAGGGGATGACAGAGGATGAGATGGCTGGATGGCATCACCGACTCTATGGACGTGAGTTTGAGTGAACTCCAGGAGTTGGTGATGGACAGGGAGGCCTGGAGTACTGCGATTCATGGGGTCACAAAGAGTTGGACACGACTGAGTGACTGAACTGAACTGATACATCTATCTATTCTTTCTCAGATTCTATTTCCCATATAGATTATTACAGAATATTGAGTAGAGTTCCTACTGTGCTACACAGTAGGTCCTTGTTGATTATCTATTCCCACCTTTCCCCTTGGGTAACCCTAAGTTTGTTTTCTAAGTCTGTGAGGTTGTTTCCGCTTCACAAATAAGTTCCTTTGTATATCCTTTTTAATCTCATTTGATCCTCTACACAATGCTCCCGGATATTCATGTGTTTCTAGCAAGGTAACGGTTCTCTAATAGATCAAATCAACAGCCTAGCTAGAAGCGATGGCAAAGTGAGGACACGAGTCTAGGATTTTACCCTTATGCCTGTCGCTCCCTGCCTGTCTCTTTTCATACTGTACCTCCCCTACCCCTCACTTCCTAGGGTGGACGTGTCCTTAAAGTCTAGTTCAAGCCCCGTTTGAATGAAGTTAAGTCCGTTGATCCCACCCCTTCTGACTACCAAGCACCCTTCATGGTGTTCAACTATACTCAACTTAGCAACTGTTCCTTTATTGACTTTGTATGGTCCTGGGGTGCTGATCCCTGAGTTCCAGAGTCTATTTTCCCTTGTTCTGCCTTTAAAAAATGTTTATTTATTTTTGGTTGTGCTGGGTCTTTGCTGCTGCATTCAGGCTTTCTCTAGTTGCAGCGAACAGGGGCTACTCTTTAGTCGCGTTGCATGAACTTCTCATTGTGATGGCTTCTCTTGTTGTGGAGCGCAGACTCCAGGGTGCCTGGGCTCAGCAGCTGCGGCTTGTGGGAATTAGTTGCTCCACAGCATGTGGAATCTTCCCAGAGCAGGGATCGAACCCATGTCCCCTGCACTGGTAAGCAGATTCTTAACCACGGGACCACCAGGGAAGTCCCAGAGTCTATTTCCTTAATATGAGTTCAAAAGAAGTTGCCTTTGGACATCAACTTCTGATAGCCCTTGGCACACTGTATTCCTCAGCAGATAACAGATGAATACTTCCCAAAGATAAATCACAGGGAGTGGGAAGACAGCCAGAAATACATATGTGTATGTGAATGAGCATACATGTGTCAAGCAGGAAACAGAACCTCTCCTGCTGAAATGGATGGAATATAAGAATTAGGCATTCCTGATATCACTGGGCAGGCAGAATAAGGGACCACCTTTAAACTATTGGTTTCAAGTTCAAATTACTCTGTGATTCCCAGGTCAGAAAGCTGGTATTGCTGGTGATGCCACACCATGACCTCACAGCTCTGCCTGCTTCTCCACTCTTCATGCCAGTCCAGCTCACTGGCACAAGCTGAACTGCACCTAGAACCCTAGCTCTAAGAAAGAATGAGAAGGCAGCCTGTACATGCTGCCATTTTTCAGAAGCCAGGACTGTCATGTCAGGGCTATCTAGGAATCAGGAGGCTGGGTGAGGTGAATTCTTTGGAGGTATTTTAGATTGAGCACCTTTCTTCCAGTTGGTGCAATTTGATGGAGGTCTTCAAGATCAGCCTTGGAGAGATGTGATGGCAATGAAAAATGATCTGTAACATGAAAGGGGTGTATGGACAAGAAGGCAAGCATCCTTCCCACTAGGGGTGCAATAGGGTGCAACCTGCAAACCAGAGACTTTGAGGTATGTGAACCAGCTGCTCAGTAAAATCCCCCTCTCTAAGCCCCCTTACCATCACCCCACCACCCACTCCATCCCTCAACCCTGGTGGCCATCTTGAGTTTCTCCTTGATCAACAGGGCCCCCTAGTGGTATGTCAAAAACATTCACATTTTTTGGAACATAGCAACCAATTAGCTCGGTTTGAATTATACTTTTATTCGGAGGAAAGACACAAATGTAAACTGAGAGAATGAGAGAATTGGAACTGGAACTCAGCATGCTTAGCTCCTGGCAACTAGGGAAGCCCCTACCTCTTCTGATGTGCCAGGTCCTGATACAGGGCAGTGGTTCTCAACTAGGGGCTGTTCTGGAGACATTTTTCATTGTCCCAGCTTGGAAAGGGGGGCCTACTGGCACCTGGTGGGTCGAGACCAATGATGATGCCTAAACATCTGCAGTGCACAGGACAAGAGAGAAGTATCTGGTCAAAAATGTCAATAATGCCTCAGTTGAGAAATTCTGCCCTTAGAAGAAGATTGTCCCCTCGGGATGCTCTCCAGGGTGTCACCAGGCTCAAACCCTCTGCATTGCTCAAGGCTCTCTTTAAACTTGAGACGGGAGAGAGATGCAAAGTAGGATAAAAGCCCACATATCTCACACCTGTCAAGATGGCCATTATATATTTTTTTTAAAGGGAAAATAAAGTGTTGGTGAGGATGTGGAGAAATTGAAACCCTTGTCCAGCACTTGCAAGAACATAAGATGGTGCAGTCATTGTGTAAAACAGCATAGCAGTTCCTCAGAAAGTTTAACATAGACTTCCCTTGTGACCTAGGTGGTGCTAGTGGTAAAAACCCGCCTGCCAGTGCAGGAGATGTAAGAGACGCAGTTTCAATCCCTGGGTCAGGAAGATGCCCTGGAGAAGGAAATGGCAACCCACTCTAGTACTCTTGCCTGGAGAATTCTAGAAAAGCCTGGTGAGATACAGTCTATAGGGTCAGACATGACTGAAGCAACTTAGCACATACCTTTTGACCCAGAAATTCAGTATATTCCCCAAAGAGCTGAAAGTAGCGACTTAAACAGATATTTGTGCACCAGTGTTCATAGAAGCATTAATCACAATAGCCAAAAAGTGGGAAAAAAACAAATGTCCAACAGAAGAAAGGATAAACAGAGTGCAGTATATGCTTGCAATGGAATATTATTCAGCCTTAGGAAGTAATGAAATTCTGGTAGATGCTACAATATAAATGAACCTTGAAAACATCATTTTAAGTGAAATAAGCCAGACACAAAGGACAAATATTGTGTGATTCCACTTTTACCTAGAAGAAGCAAATTCATAAACACAGGAAGTAGAATGGTAGTTACTAGGGGCTGGGAGATAAGGGGACAGGAGTTATCATTTAATGGGTAGAGTTTCTTTTGGGGAAGATGCAATAGTTCCAGAAATAGCTGTGATGTTCGCACAACACTGTGAATGTACTTAATGCCACTAAATTGTACGCTTGAAAATGGTTAAAATGCTAACAGTTTCTAAAGATTTATTTATTTATTGGTTGTGGTGGGTATTTGTTGCTGTGCGAAGCCTTTCTCTAAGTGTGGTGAGTGGAGGCTACTCTTGCTTGCGATGCCAGCTTCTCATTGCGTGGTTCCTTTTGTTGTGGAGTACAGGCTCTAAGCGGGCTTCCTGATAGCTCAGCTGATAAAGAATCTGCCTGCAATGCAGGAGACCCCAGTTCAATTCCCGGGTTGGGAAGATCTGCTGGAGAAGGGATAGGCTACCCATCCCAGTATTCTTGGGCTTCCCTGGTGGCTCAGATGGTAAAGAATCTGCCCACAGTGCGAGAGACCTGGGTTCGATCCCTGGGTTGGAAAGATCCCCTGGAGAAGGGCATGGCAACACACTCTAGTATTCTTGCCTGGAGAATCCCCACGGACAGAGGAGCCTGGCGGGCTGCAGTCCATGGGGTTGCAAAGAGTTGGACAGGACTGAGTGACTAAGAACGCACACACGCACAGGCTCTCAACTTGTAGGTTTCACTAGTTGCAGCTTGCGGGCTCGGTGGTTGTGGTGCACGGTCTTAGTCGCTACGCAGCATGTGGGATCTTCCTGGACCAGGGATTGAACCCATGTCCCTTGCATTGCAAGGCAGATTCTTAACCCCTGAGCCCCCGGGAGGAACTTTTGTATTATGTATATTTTATCACAATAAGAAAAACATCATAAATTTGAGGTTCTTGGCTCTTTTAGACCAAACAGCAGCCAAGGTCAGCAAGGTCTCCAGCTTACCAAGACCTTCTGACAATGACCCATCAAGGCCCAAAGTATATTTGCCAGGACTTAGGCCAGGTCATGTCATATTAGCTGAGGATTGGCTGCACATGGCTTTGATAACCCGGGCTCAGTCTGGATTTCATGAAAGTGGGGACAGCTGGCAGCCATGCATCCCCAGCTTCAGCTCACCAAGAGGGCATCACTTAAAGGTCTGAAATGCATCTCCTCAGAAGCCCTTTTGGCTTCATTTGCAGAGTCAGCAGGACTGTCTTTCTGGGGGAAAGAAGATAAGAAAAAGGGGCTGGAATTTGTCAGAGGAACAAGGATGTTGCCAAATCCTTCTGGCTTTTCCTGATTCTCTGCTGTGCCCGGGAGATGCTAGCTCTGCTCAAGTTGTGACAAGGCTACGTTATTTATCTCAGTCCATTTCTCTGTGGCTTCTCATTGTCTGTACACATGCATGTGTGTGTGTGTGTGTGTGTGTGTGTGTGTACACTCATGGGGCTTCCCCAGTAGCTCAGATGGTAAGGAGCCTGCACTGCAGGAGACCCGAGTTTGATCCATGTATACCCATGGGTGGTTTATTTAGCAATTTCCTCTAAGCTAGTGGTCTCGGTTTTTAGAATACAGAGATGATGGGTCCAAGGTTGTAGGTTCAATTCTGATTGTAAACTAGTTAGCATTACACAGTGAAAACTGTTTTAGGTCACAGAGTATCATGGTCTCAGCTCACTGGCTGGCACAGAAATCAGTAAAGGAATAGGATGCCATCCAGGAAACAGAAGCCCTTGAAAAGCAGAGAGTAGAGCTGAAGGGCATGGAGCACATGCTCTTGCTCACGCAGAGGATGCTACAGACCTCAGATGTACCACATAGCTGATATCAGTCACTTCCCATTGGCTGAATAAGCTTCATGCTTCAAGCTTAAGCTTAAGCTTCAAGCAGCATGCTTTCACATTTCTCTTCCTGAAGCAATGGGTGATATCCACTGTGTGCAACCCAAGATTTTCCCACTGGCCCCTTGGGGGTCCCCATTGAGAGCATCCAGTGAAAGAAAGCTGGAGCTGGGTGAATGCAGTTCCTCAGCGGTCAGGACTGGAGACTTCTATATACCAGACCAGTCCCTGCAGAATCCACAGACCTTGAGGACATCCTCTTCGGAGGGTCTTGCCCAGCAATGCTAGAATTCCTACAACATTCGCTTCAGACAGCCAGAGAAAAGCACGTTCACCAGGGACATGGGTATAGGATCAGAGAAGCCGTGGATTTTCTAAAGCCTAGATGGAGGGGTAACGGTGAACGGCCGCACCCTGGAGTTCAACAGTATCCCTGTCCACTGCCTATTGGTGCAGAGTTCACGGCAGACTGAGAAACACCAGATCTCTTAAATCTTTGCCATGCCTCCTCACCTGAGATTTTCCCTGAATAGAATGCCTTCCCATCCACCTTTTAGTACAATCTTCCCCAGTTTCTATCCATATTTATGCATCATATTGTAGCAAGTCAAAGCAAGCCTTTATACACTGTGTTCCTTCTGGAGCCTTTTAGTTGCAACACCCAGATCCGCCAGCAGGTGGCGGTGACACCCACTTTTTGCTCTTCCGGTTCCCAGCGAACAAAAGCCTGCCTGTCAGACTGCGCTGGGAGCGATGCCTGCGAGATCTCTCTGTGGTCTACAGGGACACAGGGAATTACCACCCCCATTTTTGCAGAGGAGGCTGAAATTCTGAGAGGCTCAATTAACCGACCAAAGATCACACCCCGCTCATTAGAGGCAGGGCTGGAGTGGTGGCTGCCCTCAAGCCCACAGTGTTGGCTCTGCGCTTTGGTGTCAGGGGTGCAGTTTCCTGAAGAAAACTCTGCGCCGGCCGCCTTTTTTCTAATGGTACAAGCTGCTCGGTTGCCCTCTAGTCCAGGCCCCATCTTGTTTGGCTCTCACCCGAGGACTAGATGACCGGGTTCCACGTCCTGAGCCACATGAGCTGAGAGAGGGCTCCGTGCACTTGGAGGGCTCCCCCGGCATGAGCTCGCGGCGTGGGGGGTGGGGGGTGGGGTGCTTACTGAACTTTAAATATTGGGGAGCGGGGGGATGCTGCCAGACATCCCCTTAATGAGGAGGAGATGAGCAGGGCTGCGCGTGGGGGTTAGTCTGCCAGGCAACCTAAAACCTGTCGCGGTCCAGGCTGGAGGGGTGATGTGAAGACCCCTCAAGGCCCCCCATCTTCCCTGGGGTGCCCGCAGCTCTTATGAGCTGTGTGATCAGCTTTGCTTGATAAAGTGTCTGAGACCGGGGTGGCGGAGGGGGAGAGAAAGGCTGGGGTCAGAGAGGTGTTGAGAGAAGGGCAGGTGAATGAGCAGGAGGAGGGATGGAGCCAGGGCTTGCCAAGGCTCTCAGTGTTCCTGGGGCACCGCCACGGGGAGGTGATTGCATCAGCTGAGGGAAGGTAGGTGGGAGCCCCTGTGAGGAACGGGGGCGGGGGCGGGGGAGGGACGGTTTCCAGTTGGCATCCTGGGCTTGAAGAACCCCAGTCCCTACCATCCCCTCAGGCTCCGAGGCTCCCCTCTGGGTTCCGGGTCCCCTTCCTGTCCAGATGATCCTAAAGAGCATCACTTGATCAAATACCCGCGCTCCCCCGGAGGAGGGGCAGAGACGCAGCCAGCGTGGTGGGGGGCTCCTGCGAGGTTGGTGCGGGGTGTCTGGGTGATGACGGAAGCCCAGGAGCAGATAGAGCCCAGAGTCCGGTTCCGTGTAGGATGTGGAAATTCAGAAGGTGGAAGGGGAAGCTCACAGGCAGGAAAGGCGGACTGGAAGCACAGGAAGTGAAAAGAGAGGTCAGAGGGCAGGACCAGTCGCTGACAGGAACCAAGGAGGGTCCAGCCCTGCCTGCAGGGGGTGCTGTTGGCCTCCCCTCCCGGCCTATTGCCCGGGAGGCTCAGCCAAGTGGACCTTGAACCTCGCCGCAGGTACACTTGGTTGGGCCCTGCGAACGGAAAATGAGGCTCTAGGGGTCAGCCTCTGAAAGTGGCCTCTGATTTCTAAGAAGAATCCTCCAAGGACTTCCCTGATGGTCCTTTGGCTGAGACTCTGCCCTCCCAAAGCAAGGGGCCTGGGTTCAATCCCTGGTCAGGGAACTAGATCCCACATGCCGCAACTAAAAAAAAAAAGATTCTGCATGTCGCAAGGAAGACCCAGCACAGCCAAATAAATAAGTAAAAAAACATTTTTTTTTTTAATGGCCTTTGAGACATGACAGCAATACCAGCACATGCAGCTGTGCTGGGAATCTCCTGAAGCCACTTCTGAAGTGGCTGGGCTCGGACTTAGCTTGAACTGCATGACCGTGTGATGAGTGATTGCTTATGAACCCTCTGAAATAACTGGGACTTCAGTCTGTAGGATGCTTTTGCAGGAATTCTCTGGAATAGTGGTTCTAACGAGAAGGAGGAAGGTTGCGGAGCACAGCATTGAGAGTCCTTACTGGTCAGAAAGCCTAGGGCAAAGCACTGGAGAGGAAAGGAACACAAACCCCAAACAGGACAGACAGAGGCTGACTCACTCCCACCTTGTACCTCCAATACTGTCGCCAAAAGAGACCCCAGATCCCCCAACACTCCAGCACCTTTTCAGCCACAGCCCTGTTGACAAAGAAAGAATACTTAGCCCCTCGGAGTAGAATTTCTGATGAGCAACCATACCATAGCGGCCAGAATTGAAGCATCACTTACATCATCTCAGTCCTATATGAAGGGGAAGATACCTATGCAGCTCTGGATTGCCTCTTTGGTTGAATCACCTGCAGGCTCCAGAGTCTGTGTGTGGTTGACTTCTGCCTGTCTCCTGACAATTCACAAAGCCCTTTAGCCCTCTCGCTTGTGGACTCTCACTCAAACCTCACGATGGTCCTGAAAAGTGAGCTTTACCATCCCAATTCTATGACTGAGAAAGCCAAGGCTGAAAGACAAGAAGTAGCTTGCCTCATGGAGAAGGCAATGGCACCCCACTCCAGTACTCTTGCCTGGAAAATCCCATGGATGGAGGAGCCTGGTGGGCTGCAGTCCATGGGGTCGCTAGAGTCGGACACAACTGAGCGACTTCACTTTCACTTCTCACTTTCATGCATTGAAGAAGGAAACGGCAACCTACTCCAGTCTTCTTGCCTGGAGAATCCCAGGGACGGGGGAGCCTGGTGGGCTACCGTCTATGGGGTCGCACAGAGTCGGACACAACTGAAGCGACTTAGCAGCAGCAGCTGCTTGCCTTGAGCCATGGTTGAATGGGGGTGAGTGGGTCAGGACTTGAGCCAGATCTTTAATCCCAATATCCGCCACCCCCACCTTTTTATAATCAGAGTCAAATGATTAAAAAAAAAAATCTCAATCTGGTGAGTTCCTAAAAATTTAAGTTTTTCATTTTATAAGATTGTCCTATATTCTGTGATTATTTCCTTCCTGTTTTTTTTTCCTTTAAAATGCCTTTTCTTCATGAAATGATGCTAATTGTGGATTAACATTTGTATGTAAGGTTAACTTGGCCAGATTGAAAAAATGACAATCCTATGTTAGGCCCCAAGATATATTAATATATTGGGACCTTCCCTGGTGTTTGACCCAGGAAATCCCAGGAAGCAGCAGCCTACAGTTCACAGTGGGCTGGTGGGTCCGCTTATACTCCCTGGGAAGCACTCAAGGGCAGGTGTGTTATTTATGTTACAGCCCCAGGCCTGAGGCATCAGCCTGGCTGAGAGTGGGAGCCACGTTTTTCTGAAATTCCCTTGCTTTTTCTATGATCCAATGAATGTTGGAAATTTGATCTCTGGTTCACTTAAGAAGGCTGTCTTAATCTCTCCTTGCTATTCTCTGAAACTCTGCATTCAGTTGGGTGTATTTTTCCCTTTCTCCTTTGCCTTTCACTTCTCTTCTTTTCTCAGCTATTTGTAAGGCCTCCTCAGACAACAACTTTGCCTTTTTGCGTTTCTTTTTCTTGGGGATGGTTTTGATCACTGCCTCCTATACAATGTCACGAACCTCCATCCCTAGTTCTTCAGGCACTCTGTTAGATCTAATCTCCTGAATCTATTTGTCATTTCCACTGTATAATTATAAGGGATTTAATTTAGGTGATACTTGACTAGTCTAGTGGTTTTCCATACTTTCTTCAATTTAAGCCTGAATTTTGCAATTAGGAGCCCATGATCTGAGCCACAGTCAGCACCGGTCTTGTTTTGGCTGACTGTATAGAGCTTCTCCATCCACAGCTACAAAGAATATAATCAATCTGATTTTGGTATTGACCATATGGTGATGGCCATATGTAGAATCATCTCTTCTATTGTTGGAAGAGGGTGTTTTCTATGACTAGGACATTCTCTTGGCAAAGCTGTTAGCCTTTGCCCCATTTCATTTGTACTCCAAGACCAGACTTGCTTGTTACTCCAGGTATCTCTTGACTTTCCATTTTTGCATTCCAATCCACTTTGAAGAAAAGGACATCTTTTGTTGGTGTTAGTTCTAGAAGGTCTTGCAGGCCTTCACAGAACCATTTGACTTCAGCTTCTTTGGCATCAGTGGTTGGGGCATAGACTTGGATTATTGTGATGTTGAATGGTTTGCCTTGGAAATGAACCAAAATCATTCTGTCATTTTTGAGACTGTACCCAAATATTGCATTTTGAACTTTTTTGTTGACTATGAGGGCTACTCCATTTCTCCTAAGGGATTCTTGCCCACAGTAGTAGATATAATGGTCATCTAGATTAAATTCACCCATTCCCATCCATTTTAGTTCAGTGATTCCTAATATGTTGATGTTCCCTCTTGCCAACTCCTCTTTGACCACTTCCAGTTTACCTTGATTCATGGACTTAACATTCCAGATTCCTATGCAATATTGTTCTTTATGGCATCAGACTTTATTTTCACCACCAGACACAACCACACCTGTCAGTTCCGCTTTGGCCCAGCCACTTCATTCTTTCTGGAGCTTTCTCTGCTCTTGCCCAGTAGCATATTGGACACCTACTGACCTGGGGGGCTCATCTTCCAGTGTCGTATATTTTTGCCTTTTCATACCATTCATGGGATTCACAAGGCCAGAATACTGAAGTGGATTGCTGTTCCTACTCCAGTGGACTGTGTTTTGTCAGAACTCTCCATCATGACCCATCCATCTTGGGTGGCCCTGCATGGCATGGCTCATAGCCTCATTGAATTACACAAGGCTGTGATTCCTGTGATCATTTTGGTTAGCTTCTGTGATTGTGGTTTTCGTTCTGGAGGCTGTGGGGTTGTAATTCTTGCTGCTTCTGTCTGCCCTCTGGTAAGAGGCTTGTGCAAGCTTCCTGATGGGAGGGACCAGCTGTGGGGAAAACTGTGTCTTGCTCTGGTGGGCAGGGCCATGCTCAGTAAATCTTTAGTCCAATTGTCTGCTGATGGGTAAGGCTTTGCTCCCTCCCTGTTAGTCGTTTGGCCTGAGGTGGCCCAGTCCTGAAGCCTATAGGCTCTCTGGTAGGACTAAAGGTGACCTCCAAAATGACCACGTGCCAGTGTCCCCGTGTCAGGCCACTGCTGACCACACCTCCACAGGGGCTTAAATGCTCACAGACAGGTCTTACTGCCAAGAAAATCTTCCGGGTCTGTTTTTACATTGTGACACTTTAGCAATTAGATATTCAAAATTCTTTAAGCTCTGGGAAACCTTGAAACGGTGAAAGAAGTAACGCTTCTTAAATTTCGACAATCAAAACAATATATTTTAATGACTCTCTGAAAGCATCACCATGAAGGTGAAAATAGGAGGACAGTTACCATTGGATCCGTGTTTGATCAGTCATGTCTGTTCCTGGCTGTGTGATGCTTACTTGATTGGCTCCCATTGATTGTGAACATAAACAGCTCGTGGAAGATACGTCCAATAGCAGGTGGTCATGGGGCAGGCTTGGTCAAGCCTCGTTTAGAAGACATTAGTCTGTCCACCAATCCGTATCCACTGTTGTTTGGAGCTTATATCAACCTCACTGATGACATCAACTTCCTCCCATTTTAAGTTGGAAAAGAGCTGCTCCATGTGGTAACGTCACTTCCAAGGGTAAATATTATGCAGTCAATGACAAGAAAAACAGACAAAATTAATATCCTTTTATGAAGCAGAAATTATCAAGATAATAACTGCTCAGGTACCCCCTCAAAGCCACCAGCCAAGATCCTCACTCTCCCCATCTTGTTTCATGTGCCAGTAGGTAACTTCCTCAACAAGCTGGCCATAGAGCCCTCCTGACAACAGGCCTGGTCCTGAGAGTGGGCTGGATATAAGGGTTTATCCTCAGCCATTTACTCTGCCTTAAGCTTCTCGCAGTTAAGGAAAAGAAATGTTTGGGCCAAACTGCTTTCTGGCAAATAAGGGAGCAATGCCCACCAGAGCAGCCTTTCTGGACCCTGGGCTGGTTTTGTGTTTTTGTGATAATGTGGCCCTGGAATGTCTGTGTGCTGTGTATAGTAAGTCATTTCAGTTGTGTCCAACTCTTTGCGACCGACTCTATGGACAGTAGCCTGCCAGGTTCCATGGGATTCTTCAGGCAAGAATACTGGAGTGAGTTGCCATGCCCTCCTCCAGGGGATCATCCTGACCCAGGGATCAAGCCCACATCTCTTATGTCTCCTGCATTGACAGGTGGATCCCTTACCATGAGCACCACCTGGGAAGTTCTAGCATCACCACTGTGCCACCTTCCAAACCACACAGGGCACATTGCCAGCAAAAATGCAAGATTTTTTTTTTTTTTTTTTGCTGTGTGGCATGCATGATGTTAATTTCCTGACCAGGGATCAAATCCATGCCTCCTGCATTGGGAGCACAGAGTACTTAACCACTAGACCATCAGGAAATTCCCACAGGTTCTTTTTATAAATAATCTTCAGTTCATGTCATGTGAATATTTACATATATTTGGGGTTGCTTCTTACCTTGGAAGAGTGTAATTGCACATGTTCTACGTTCCACAGGACCTAACCCTGCACCAAACATTTACGTCATAAATGTTGCACTAAGTGCTGGATGAGTTTTAAGTCAGCACATTATAGAAGCCCCTATGGGGCAGACTCCCTGAGACAATTTCTTGTCGTGTTAGAGTTCAGATCTATAAGAAATATCACAGATGCTATGCTCCTGAACGACACCTTCCATCTAAGCATGCCAGAGGAAATTTGAAGGTGATCAGAGGAGATTCATATAGGTGAAAGAGATGAAATAATTTGAATGCCACTTGATAGTTCCAGAAACAGAAGTTACTCCCAGAGCATACATAACCTAGAAGGTTCTAATCCTAACACATGCTCCTAACACATCCTAGAACAAGTTGATGGGTCCTGGCTTCAAGATGAATCCAGAGAAGTCAGCAGAGCAGCTACAGCTCTGAGCACATAAATATTGAATATCATGTGCCTATAAAATACTGTGCAAGTGGAAAAAGAATTTTCACTGTTTTGACCAACCACTGCTGAAAACTACAGCTAGTAGCCTAGAGGAGAAATAATAAATTTCTTCATGGTTCACAGTTTACAAAATACTTTCACATACCATATCTCATCAAATCCTTCTAACATCCAGGTGAAGGAGGTGTTATTTTCAGAGGAGGAAGGCTTGGAAATGTTGCAATTTGCCCAAGTGCAGTGGGAAAATAATGTCTCAAAACCAGAATATTTGACTCCTGAGCTAGGCTCTTTTTCTTCTCAGATATATAAAGCTGTATTTTAAAAAATTGCTTCCATTACAAAGCTTAAAGTCTGGGAAGTGCCTTTTTCCCTACCCAAAGAGCTCATAAACATGTAGAGGAGAACAAATTCATTTTTAAAAGACTATTACTAAAAAGGCAAAAGATGCTGTCCACAGGCACGGATTTAGATCATCCAACCCTAAGAAACTTACTTAAATGAATCCAAAGGACAATGTGGATGCAAACTGATTTGATTGAAAGTTATTATCTTGCATGTTGGTAATTCCAGTGCATCATGGAATTGTTTTGTAGCCTTCTTGTCTTTTTGGGAATCCTGTCTAATTTTCAGAGTTTCTTGTGGGAAACCTTTTGCTCTCTACTTGTAATTCATTCCAGCGAGTGATTCCTGATCTGCCTTAATCGTAGTTGCAAAACACTGGAGCACAGAAAACATCCAACCACAGAGGGTGTGTTAGATCAGCCCCAATGTCTTGGCTTCTCTGCTAGAGTATGGAGAATTCTCCCTTTGATCATTCAGCTGTGTCACTCTGCAATGTGAGTTGCCAGCTGGGCTGGTATCGGTCCCTGCTGCTCCCCCAGGCTCAGGCTGGAGTCCAGGGGCCATGTGACCACAGGAGTCACAGACCTTCTGCTCAGAATTGCCCCTCCCACTGTTGGATAAGAGGGGGATCCACTTGGTAACACACATCACTAACACCAAATATTAAGTGCCATGCAGTGACAGCCTAATAAAACACTAAATTGTAAAACAAACAAAAAAAAAAAATCTATGCCTTTACTAACTTCAGCTGTGGACCAAAGCAGTCTTTTTTTATCCTAAGCAAGATTTCATACACTCTTTGTCCTCTTATCTCCCTATCCCATTACATTTGTATGTTGTACACACCTACACACGTGTGTACGTGTGTGCTAAGTCACTTCAGTCATGTCCAACTCTGTGCACCCCTATAGACTGTAGCCTGCCAGGCTCCTCTGCCCATGGGGATTCTCCAGGCAAGAATACTGAAGTAGGTTGCCATGCCCTCCTCCAGGGGATCTTCCCGATCCAGGGATTAAGCCCGTGTCTCTTATGTCTGCTGCATTGGCAGGCAGGTTCTTTACCACTAGCGCCATTTGGGAAGCCCACACAAACACACACACACCCTCATTTCTGAGGCCCAATGACCAGAAGGATATAAAATGAAAAATAATGGGGGAGGAAGGGTGGAGGAAAAGAAACCACCCAGCTAGATGGACAAGCCTCTGACTCTCAGGAGTACTGGCTAATGTTAGTGTAGCTTAGAGACCGCCTAGTCATTTAATGAAACACAGAGAAGAGAGAGATGCATTTGCTATTCTAAAAAGCCACAAGTCAGTAAATGCAAATGTGCCCTATTGGAGAAAACCAAATTAAAGGAACCACTGGGAATTCTCTGCATAGTTAAGCAGAACAATTTCCCCCCTTTAAGGCCATATTTACCCTTCAGAAATCACATACCCTAAAGCACAGAAACCTAGACAAGCATCATTTTCAGGAAGGATGTGTTGCATTAGCCCAGCCCCATCCTTTGAAGGAAGAAACACGAATGTATCATTGCCCTGAAGGGCTGCTGCAGCTGCCAAGAGAGAGAACTCCAGGGCTCACATCTGACTCTACTTCCAGTTGACCGGTGTCCTGGTGGTCAGAGGCTTGGCCTTCCTGAGCCCATGGCTACACTCCAGCACAAAGACAGTTGGAGAGACTGTAGATCAGAGAAGTGCCATCCCAAACTGGGAACAGGTAACAGGCACTCCATGGGCTGTGGAGCGCTCATGCCCCTGTTCCTGAAATTTGTCACTGAGTCCATTGCAACAAGTGATTCAAGATGTGTATTTTTTTTGCTTAAAGGAAAACTTTCTTCCAGTTGTTCTGTCTCCATCTCTAAACAGCCCTTCTTGGTTTCAAGTCATAGAAATGTACTCAGCTTAGCCCAAGCTAAAACAGGACTGGTGTGAGGATTTTGAGATCTCATAAGGAAAGAAAAAAACTAACAAAACCAAAACCAGAGAAGGCAGGGGTGTATCTGCCTCTCTCTGAGCCTGTGTCTCTCCCTGTCTCTCCACCGCTGGGTCTATATCACTTTTCTGGTAGGAGTTTCTTCTCTTGTTTTCTGTTCTCTGGTAAGAGATTCATTCCCACAGCTTCTGGAGGATTTGTCTTGAATGCAGGCAATGAATAGAGACTGACACCATCTCTGATTCTCAGTTCCAGATTCCAAGAAAATATTGGGTTGGCCAAAAGTTTGGGCTTTTCTGTAAGATGGTAAGAAAAACCCAAGTGAACTCTTTGGCTAACCTAATAGAAACTTGTGAACAACACAAAAAGTACCCCAGTATTTATGGAACTGTGATTTAGTAGAGATAAAAAGACACAACCAAAATAGGCACATAAGTTTATAAGTTATAAAGCGAGAGGAAGTAGTATGCAGAAGTACAAACTGTTATGGTAGAGAAGAATGGTTGGGGGGAATGATATAGACTGAATGTTTGGGTCTACCCCCAAATTCACATGTTGAAACCTAAGCCCCAATGTGATGTACTTGGAGGTAGGGCCTTTGGCAGGAGCTTACATGGTGAGGGTGGGTCCCTCATGAATGGGATTAGTGCCCTTTTAAAAGAGACCCCCCAGAGAGTTCCCTCACCCCTTCTGCCGTTTTGGACATTGTGAGGAAATGGCCATCTATGCACCAGGAGGAGGGTCTTCACCAGATGCAAAATCTGCAAGCTTAATCTTGGACTTCCTGGTCTCCAGACCTGGGAGAAATATATTTCTGATGTTAATAGGCCACCCAGTCTGTGGTATTCTGTTATAGCAGCCTGAATAGACAAATACTGGAGGGATATATAACTTAGGGGTTTAAGCTGAACCCTGAAGAAGTAGAAATTAGTCATTCAAGGGGAAGGGGAAGAATATGGATGACCAATAAGAACCTACTGTACAGGACAGGGAACTCTGTTAAATATTATGTAACAGCCTAAAGGAGGAAAAATCTGAAAAAGAATGGATACATATGTATGTATAACTGAATCACTTTGCTGTACACCTGAAACTCTCATAACATTGGAAATCAACTGTACTCCAATATAAAGTTAAAAGTTAAAAAAAAAGGGAAGGGGAAGAATATTCCAGTCTAAGCAACCACACAAATGAAGCCACAGGGCAGGGAAGAGCTGAGTTTATTTTGTTGTTGCTATTGTTTTTTAGTCTCTCAGTCATGTCTGACTCATTGTGACCTCATGGGCTGCAGCATACCAGGCTTCCCTGTCTTTCACCAACTTCTGGAGTTTGCTCAAACTCATGTCCATTGAGTCGATGATGCTATCCAACCATCTCATTCTCTGTCATCCCTCCTCTTGCCCTCAATCTTTCCCAGCATCAGGGTCTTTTCCAAAGAGTTGGCTCTTCACATCAGGTGGCCAAAGTATTGGAACTTCAGCTTTAGCATCAGTCCTTTCAATGAATATTCAGGATTGATTTCTTTTAGGACTGACTGGTTTGATTTCCTTGCTGTCCAAGGGACTCTCAAGAATCTTCTCCAGCACCAGAGTTCAAAAGCATCAATTCTTAGAGATTCAAAAGCATCAACTCACCCTGCTTTATGTTCCAACTCTCACATCTGTACATGACTACTGGAAAAACCATAGCTTTGACTAGACTGATTTTTGTCAGGAAAGTGATGTCTCTGCTTTTTAATATGCTGTCTAGGTTGGTCATAGCTTTTCTGCCAAGGAGCAAGCAGGTTTTAATTTCATGGCTGTAGTCACCATCTGCAGTGATTTGGAGCCCAAGAAAATAAAGTCTGTCATTGTTTCCATTTTTTCCTCATCTATTTGCCATGAAGTGATGGGACCAGATGCCATGATCTTGGTTTTTTTAATGTTAAATTTTAAGGCAGCTTTTTACTCTCCTCTTTCGCCTTCTTCAAGAGGTTCTTTAGTTCCTCTTTACTTTCTCCCATTAGGGTGATGTCATCTGCATATCTGAGGCTATTGATATTTCTCCCGACAATCTTGATTCCAGCTTGTGCTTCATCCAGCCTGGCATTTCGCATGATGTACTCTGCATATAAGTTAAATGAGCAGGGTGACAATATACAGTCTTGACATACTCCTTTCCCAGTTTGGAACCAGTCCGTTGTTCATTTCTAACTGTTGCTTCTCGACCTGCATACAGGCTTCTCAGGAGGCAGGTAAGGTGGTCTGGTATTCCCATCTCTTGAAGAATTTTCCACAGTTTGTTGTGATCCACACAGTAAAAGGCTTTAGTATAGTCAATGAAGCAGAAGTTGATGTTTTTCTGAAATTCTCTTGCTTTTTCAGTGATCCAATGGATGTTGGCAATTTGATCTCTGGTTCCTCCGCCTTTTCTAAATCCAGCTTGAACAACTGAAAGTTCTCAGTTCACATACTATTGAAGCCTAACTTAAAGGATTTTGAGCATTACTTTGCTAGCATGTGAGAAGAGTGCAATTGTGCAGTAATTTGAACATTCTTTGGCATTGCCCTTCTTTGCAATTGGATTGAAAACTGACCTTTTCCAGTCCTGTGGCTACTGCTGAGTTTTCCAAATTTGCTGGCATATTGAGTGCAGCACTTTAACAGCATCATCTTTTAGGATTTAAAGTAGCTTAGCTGGAATTCGATCACCTCCACTAGCTTCCTTCATAGTAATGCTTCCTAAGGCCCACATGACTTCATGCTGCAGGATGTCTGGCTGTAGGTGAGTGGCCACAACATCATGGTTATCTGGGTCATGAAGATCTTTTTTGTATAGCTCTTCTGTGTATTCTTGCCACCTCTTCTTAATCTCTTCTGCTTCTGTTAGGTCCTACCATTTCTCTCCTTTATTGTGCTCATCTTTGCATGATGTGTTCCTGTGGTATCTCAGATTATCTGGAAGAGATCTCTAATCTTTCCCATTCTATTGTTTTCCTTTATTTCTTCGCATTGCTCACTTAAGAAGGCTTTCTTATCTCTCCTTGCTATTCTCTGTAACACTGCATTCAGTTGGGTATATTTGAGAACCTTAAATGCCAGGGTGGCCCAAGGCTGAATTGGGCTGGGTCTCAGAAGTCGCGCTTTGCTAGGTCTGACAGCCAGGTTGTGAATGTTATTGGCAGTGCAATTAGGGAGCAATGACAGAGTTTTAATCAGATACATCATTTTTTGTTTATTTTGGAAGATCATCCTAGTGACAGCATAAATGGGTAACTGGAAAGGAAAAGTGGAAGCAGGAAGATCAGTGAAGAGCAACTGAGGGTCCGGAGGAGAAACTATACTGACTTCTTAGTCCAAGATTATGGCAACAGAGATGAAGAGAAGGATTCTAGATTAACTTGGGAGACAGACATGACTGGTGTGTGGATGTATTCTATCGGGAAGAGCAGGGAGTGAGATAAAAGGTAGAACTAAGAGTGCTCCCCAGACTTCTGGGTCTGAGCAGCTGGGTGCATGCAGGTACCAGCACCGAGACCAGAGCCCTGGAGCAGTGAATGGGCAGGAGGGGAAAGTGCTCTGCTTCAAACACATGAAGCATCAGCTGCCTCTGAGACATCAGAGTTGAAGTGTAGGTCATTGTACTTGTGAATGTACTATGTAGAGAGAGCTCTCACCAAGGATAAAATTTAGATCCATCAGGATAAAGAGGGTTTTAAAATCATGGCAGTGGTTGAGTTCACCCAAGGAGTAAGAGTGAGAACAGTGCCCAGGGCTGAGAGTGAACACTGTAACATCTAGAGCTTTGGTAGAGGAAAATCAGCTAGGAGGTCTGAGGGGCAATGGCCAAAGAGGAATGAGGAAAAACCGGGCAAACATGCTGTCACAGAGCAAGGAAAGGGCGGGAATTGAAATCTGGAACAACGGCTGCTGCTGTCGTCACCCAGATCAACAGCAGTTCAAGGACTGTGCGTGCAGACGGTGCAGCGGTGCTCCAGAAGGCGTCGGTTATCCATAACTAGTGACTCGTGTGCGTGCTAAGTCGCTTCAGTCGGGCCCCACTCTGTGCGACTCTATGGACTGTAGCCTGCCAGGCTCCTTGTCCATGGGATTCTCCAGACAAACTTACTGGAGTGGGTTGCCATTTTCTCCTCCAGAGGATCTTCCCAATCCAGGGATCAAACCCAAATCTCTTACATCTCCTGCATTGGCGGGTGGGTTCTTTACCACTAGTGCGGCCTGGGAAGCCAGTGATGCTAATCCGTTTTCCTCCCAGGCCCTTCCTGTTTCACAGCTATTCTGGGTAAACTTTTAACTGTAAACATCCAGTCATCGATGTGCCTACCTATCCATCCATCCACCTATTCATCTACTCATCCATCCATTCATCCATCCACCTATCCATCCATCCATCTACCCACCCAGCCAACTATCCATCCATCCACCCACCCACCCATCCACTTATCCCTCCATCCTCCTATTCATCCATTTATTTATCCACCTATCCCTCCATCTGTCCACCCATCCATCCCTCCATCCATCCATTTACCCACCTATCCATCCATCTATCCCTCAGCCCCTCCTTCCATCCAAGTCCTAGTCTTCCCGCTGGGTGCAGGGCACACAAGGGCACACAAGGGTCCACAAGGGTCCCTCGGTCCTCTTCCTTTTGTTTATTTATTTGTTTGTTTGTTTGCATATTTTACTAGTTTTTGTTTTCTACCTCTGAAGGCATTGTGCAAGATTTGCCTCACATACAAACCATGATATCCATCCTGATGTTTGGTCTTGGTAAAGCACCTCGAATCCCAGTTTAATTACTGCATTGAGTCCACGGTAGTAACCATAGTGATAAAAGGAACACCATGATTGAACAATCTTCCTCTTAATGAAGAGAAGGAGCATTTCTAGCTTCCGCATTATGCACACTGTGTTTTCACACAGCCGAGATTGCTTCTAGCCCATTTAAGGCTCCTCGCCCTCAGTCAGTTTTTCTCAACATTTGCATTTTCTTTCAGCCTGTCAGCATGAAAAGCTCTTCTGTAGCGATGCCTAAAAGGTCAGCACAGTACCTTCACAGAGGCCGATGAGACTCCTTCCTGTTGTGCTTCACTTGATAGCGAGCCTCATTCTCGCCTTGCACAGTCCTGGCTTAGCCAGCATCCTTGCCCACAGCCAATATCCGCCCCCCAGTTGCTACCTCCAGAACCACACGTTCTCCTTTCCCTCCTGCTACCACCTGGACTTCCCTTTTCATAGGTCACTTACCCATCCAGCTTTTGAACCATGGCAGGATTCATTTGAACTCCCCGACATATTCCTTGGTAAAGAATGTCTCTCCAACACAGGAGACTTAAGAAATTCGAGTTCGATCCCTAGGTCGGGAAGATCCTCTGAAGGAGGAAATGGCAACCCACTCCAGTATTCCTGCCCGGAGAATCCCATGGACAGAGGAGCCTGGTGGGCTACAGTCCATGAGGTTGCAAAGAGTTGGACACGACTGAGCACAGCACATGTTCCTTAAGGATCCTCTGTGACACAGGGTATACACTGAGATGTAAGATTTGAGGATTACTTCCTCTCATCTTCTACTGTGTCAAAATTTACCTGTTGCCACTGTCTTCTTTCCCTAGAGAGTTTCAAAGCAACTTACACACAGTTTTTTCACTCTGCACCAGCTGTAGCCCTGGGACTCTCTCTGCCCCTCGGTCCATTCCAGATATGCTATGTCCAGCCCAGATGCTCACACACTGAGGCCACCCTTTGTCCTTCTTTAGGCCAACACATCACATAGCCCTCAGCTTCTTTATGTTCTCTTTTCCCTAAGCTCTGAGCCAGCTCCATCAGTGGGTTTCCTCACACACCTTTTGGAAGCGGTAGAATTGTAAATCCTTAGAAAAATAGATAGACTCCATAAGCTTGTGTTTGCTATGACTGGTGATGAATTAGGGGGATTCAATTTCCAGCAAGCGAGAGTTGTTAACACTGCAATGGCTCTACCAAAAAAAAAAAAAAAGTTTTCTGGGGGTCTTTCAAAATAAAACTACCTCCAGTGATTTAGGGGGGGACAGATTAGATAACTTTTCAAATGCCTTCCAGTTCTGAGTTACTACTATTCATTTCTCCCCAACTCTGCCCTCTGATTTCAGAAGTTATGCCCTGATGAACTTACCTATCCCTCCATTGGTTTTATCTGTTGAACCAATTTTATTGATGGAATGAGGTGTACACCCCATCAAAAGCATATCTGAAGCATATTCTGGGGTCCATATTACATCTGGGAACCCTATACCCTTTTATTTCTGTCCCCGAATAACAATTAAGCATCTGGGAACATACTTGACTGTGTCTTGGATTTGCCAATTTTGCTGATTTTCTTTGCCTATTCATCATTCCAAATTTCGAGTGAATGGGCACTTCTGTGAGGCACCGAAAGTCTCCTGAGAAATAATTAAGCCATGAAATGTTTTGCTTGAGAGGTTAACTGTGAACTCAGAAGCGTATTCCTATGAAGCCTTCTGAGTTTAAAAGCCAAAGAGGATTGACTCACGCCATCTTGCTCAGCACAGGTGTTTTGGGTGGATTAACTGAGTTCACGCTACTCCAGGATTTGCTTGTGTGATGTCCAGAAATACAGCCCAGTGTTGGTGATTCAGTGGTGAGCACAGATGCCGTCCCAAGACATAGCGTCTTCTGTAACAGGAAGAAAGTGCAGGGGGCAGGGAGAGCTTGTGTGCTCTGGAGTCAGACACACCTGGGCTTCTAACCCAACCCTGCCTTCACCACTTCACAACTTCACAGTGTCTTTCCTGAATCTGCTGGCCCCTTACTTTTGGACTTCCCAGCCTCCAAGATGGTGAGAAATAAATATTTATTGTATAATTTTTTTTTAACTTAAAACCTGCTAAGCCTTGGTTTTGCCCTCTGTGAAATGGGGATAAATGTAAAGATTGCTGTAAAGGTTAGGTGTGCAAATGAATGTGAAGTGTTCAGCCGGTGTCATCAGCATCCTGTGTGCATTAAACATGTCACGACAACTGCTGGCCCCTGAATTAATCCAGGCATGTCTCGCTGAAGGGTTGCATTCAAAAGAAACACCAATTCCATCACAGAAAGCAGTGGAAGGTAATATGTGCCTTTTCTGAAAGTGTCTCAAGGAGGCAGAGAGAGAGCCAGACCCCCCCGCCAGTCTAGTTCTCTTTGCCCCCAAATCCCAATTCTCACCCAGAGACCCTACCTCTCTACTTCTCATCGGTTGTCCTCACCTGCTCCAGCCCCCTGGCTCTCACATTTCCTTTTTTATTCCCAAAGCACCTCCAGCTCACTCCAGCCCACTTCCCTGAAACCACCTCTGGGGGTGTCCTGAGTTGGTTTTAAGCCATGCTAGACACATAGTAAAAGTGTCAGTCACTCAGACATGTCCAGCTCTTTGTGACCCCATGGACTGTAGCCCACCAGGCTCTTCTGTCCTTTGAAGGCAAAAGGAGAAGGGAGTGACAGAAAATGAGATGGTTAGTTAGATAGCATCACCAACTCAATGGACACGGATTTGAGCAAACTCTGGGAGATAGTGGAGGACGGGGGAGCCCTGTATGCTATAGTCCATTTGGTCTCAAAGAGTAGGACACAACTTAGCAACTGAACAACAAGACATGTAGCAGTATTTCTAAAGATTGTGGAGGCTATTAACTTGAGGGAAGTTATTTTTTCCCATTTGTACTGAACAAGACTTGATTATAAGGAGAAAATTTATAGGAGACTCTGAAAGGATGGAGGAAAAAGCAGGACAGAGTGGAAGGCAAAGTTCTTCCCTGCTTCACAAGACAGAATGGCATCTGTCCTGCCAAAGCAGGGACAGCATAACTGCCCAGGACTTTCCCCCGGGAGGAAGGAAGTGTCACTGGTCACAGCGAGATGGAGTGGCTTCCGTTCCAATCCTCCGCAGAGCCTGTGATTACGCCTACCATCACTTGCAAGAGCAGGGCTTCCTGCCAGAGTTCTGAGAATGCCCTGGAATGCCCCTCACCTCTCTCTTCTCTCAGACCCAAGGTGGAGTGTACATGCTGACGAGGCAGCAAACTCGATGTATGTTTGATCACTTCATTGCTCATCCAGGCTCCTCACTCCCAGGTCAGGCTTACTCCTCCAACGTCATATTGCATCTCCAAAGAGGACTGAAGCATTCAAGGATCTGGATTCTAAACAAAGTTGGTGTGCAGTAAGCAGCTGCCCAGAGCTCTCTGGGGCCCCAAAGCCTCCTGAGGCTGTGGGTTTGATCTGGCCACTGTGAGAACCGGTATCTGAAAACACATTCAGCAACAGCTCTTGTATGCAGAACACAGAGCCTCCTCTGGTGACCTTGGCTGTGCATTTCATCTGCTGCATCTTAAGGTGGACAGAGGGTGAAAAGCGATTAAAGTTAATTGAGTGCATCCCTTGTGCTGGGAGCTTTACATATGTAATATCACTGAATTCTCAGGCTTAGATAGATGCTATTATTCCCTTTTACAGACAAAGAAGTGGAAGCTGCAGGTTTTTAAACAACTTGCTCCTAACACCTAGTAAGAAACAGAGTTAGGGTTTGAAGCCAGTATCTGATTCTAAGCGTGTATTTACTTTTCCTGTAACTCCATACTGTTTCTCTTATTTTGGTGTTTTACATTAAAATTAGAACCTGTTAACTCTTACAGACCAACTTTACATTCCTAAATTAAAACTGGATAGAGAAACCCTCAAAAACTCATTTGCACAGAAAAAAACAAAAACCACACATACTGAACTCAAAATCATCACTTCACCCAATGCTCAAAACGTTGCCCGTATCCTGCCACTTTCGTCTCCATATTTATTTACCTAGAGCTGACTCATTAGAAAAGACCCTGATGCTGGGAAAGATTTAGCGCAGAGAGAGAAGAGGATGACAGAGGATGATGGTTGGATGGCATCACTGATCAATGGACATGAGTTTGAGCAAGCTCTGGGAGATGGTGAAGAACAGGGAGGCCTGGTGTGCTGCAGTCCATGGGGTCGCAAAGAGTTGGACACGACTGAGCAACTGAACATGTTCAGTATGGACACATGACCATGACACCTGACATATGAGTCAAATAAAATTTCTTTGCAAATGGAGCAGGACACCCTTTTTTTGAGAACATTATGGTCCAGGTTTCACCCTGGTGCAGGCTCACAAAGGCAGCCACAATGCCCAAATCACACTGAGCATTCCACACTGTTGTTTGCCATTTCGGGAGCCAAAATCTGTGCAATATTTTTCACAAAATGTGGAACCAAATGGCAAATGGACCTAATTCCTTCCCTTCGAAAGCATATTGCCCAATGGACTCCCTTTTGTTACCTGGTTAATGAAATTTCCAGACCACCAGGTGAAGAATGGAAAAGAAATATATATCTTTGATTAAAAAGAAAGAAGAAGGGTCCCTTCATCATTAGCTACCTAGTCTGGAAGGTCTGCACGGAGTGTCTGAGATGGCTCCATTAACGCTTTTTTATAGAAAAGGTACTTCTTAACTGGCACCTGGCTTTCTTGGTCTTGTACTTCTAATTTGACCTTCTCTAATGACATTGGGGTCTATAAGGAGATATGGGGAAAGGGAAGGTCTGAAAGAGAAGGAATAATTGCAGATTGAAGAAGGTCATGGGCTCCAGGATCTTTTTTCTTTTATCTCTTCCTCTGTTCTTCGTAAATGGGACCAAGAGGCCTGTCCTTACTTGCTGAGCTGTTGGGCAGAGAAAAGCCTCCTGCAAAAATGAAGCAAAGCAGGCATGCAGAAGAAAAAGTGAAGCTGAGTATCATCTCCCCGACTATCCAAGGCAGTGTTAGGAGACGAGAAGAGGAAGTCAAGCCCAAATGTCCTCTCCGGCGTGGTGCCTCACTGCACATCCCTGGAGGTTTTGTGTGTACGGCTGCTCCACCCATAATTAGACAAAGTGGTTTCAGAGTCTCCCCGCATGGTGAGTAACATGTGGTGGCCTCACCTCCCAAGACAAGTCACTTGCTGTTCTGCTTCTCAACTCTCCTGTGAGGTCCCGGCCAAGAACAGGGTCCACCTCCTGCAGGCCCCCACATTGCTACCTGGCATACCATTGACGCTGCATTAATGACAAAAGTGAAAAGGTTGCTGACACCCGCCAATAAAGGAACCAGAGAAACCTCTGATCCTCTTGACCCATCAGCAACTTACAAGTTGAGGACAATCACTGAAAACTTAGTTTGGAAAATACATTACCAGTTGAGTGAAAGTGAAGGCGCTCAGTCATGTCTGACTCTTTGCAACCCAAGGGACTGTAGCCTACCAGGCTCCTCCGTCCATGGGATTTTCCAGGCAAGAGTACTGGAGTGGGTTGCCATTTCCTTCTCCAGGGGATCTTCCCAAGCCAGGGATCGAAGCTGGGTCTCCATCATTGCAGGCAGACACTTTACTGTCTGAGCCACCAGGGAAGCCCTACGTGGCCATTAAGATTCTTAACCAGATGGAAAGGCAGGAATAGCACAATACCAAAGTGCTCCTTGGAGCAGCGAGGCCTTACAGCCAGTTGAAATATACACTGCGCAAACAGTCTGTGCCAGAGACCTCAGGTACCTGTGATCAGCAGCAGGGGAGAGTTGGTCTGGATATAAAGATTTTCTAGCATGAGATCATTACTCTATATACATATCCAACTCTGCAGGAAGAGTTTCCTTATAATCCCCTGACAACTTTCTACAAGTTTGTGCAAAGTGGGAGGCAAGGAGCTTATAGATATAAAACTTGGACTCCAGTAGGATATGCCCATGGGTCCCAAGAAAGTTCTAAAATTTGAGGAGCTCTGGCTATCAATCTGGTTCCTGTAATGTGAAATTCCCTCGCATTGTAATTTTGTGCCTCAGTGTTCCGATCTGTAAATTGGAGAGAAAATCACTAGTGCATCCCAGAGGACTACCAAAATGGCAAGAATTTAAAAGGTTAAATGCATGCTGCAGGTATAAATTACATGTGCAGTATATAAGGTTCCTTTATTCTGAGACATCAAAAAGATATATCACTTTGCTAATATTTACTGAGCATATGCTGTGAGTGGCCAGGAGGTGATGGGATGGACCAGCCTCACACACAAAACCTCCAGGGACATGCTATGAGATTGTGTGCCCGAGAGGACATCTGGGCTTGGCTTTTCCTCCTCATCTCCTGAACACTGCCTCAGATAGTCAGTGAGTTCATGCTCTGCTTCATCTTTTTTTTGTTTTAAATTTATCATTTAATTTGGCTGCACTGGGTCTTCGTTGCTGCACAAGCTCTTTCTCTGGTTGTGGCGAGTGGGGGCTACTCTTCATTTTGGTGTCTGGGCTTCTCATTGTGGCCTCTTCTCTTGTTGTGGAGCATGGGCTCTAGGGCTCGTGGGCTCAATAGGGATCTTCTCAGACCAGGGGTTGAACCTGCGTCCCCTGTATCGCCAGGCAGATTCTTAACCACCGGACCACCAGGGGAGTCCTCTGCTTCATTTTTGCAGAAGGCTTTTCCTGCCCAAGAGCTCAGCAAGTAAGGGCAGATCTCTTTGTCTCACTTATGAGGGACAGAAGCGATCAAAGAACAGTTTCTGGAGCCCATAACCTCTCTCAGTTTGCAGTTATTCCTTCTCTTTGAGACCCTTCATCCTCACATCTCTTTACAGAGCCCGAGGTCATTTGGTAAGGTCAGATCACTTTGGGAAGGTCAAATGTGACATCCAGTGATATCATCAGCTGCTGGTGATGCCACAGTGGACAGAACAGCAAAGTCCCTTTCCTGCAGGAACTTACATTCTAGTCATGAGAGGCAGAAAGTATGTGATATATGGTATATTTTGGGTGTTGTAATAACAATTTAAAGAAGGTGAGGGAGGGGCTGGAGGGTAATGAAGTTGGGAGAATATTGCTATTGCAGATGGGTGGCCAGATACAGTCTGTCTACAATTTGGAATTTAAGCAGAGAGCTGACCACAGTGAGGAAGTGAACCATATGAATATTGGAGGAAGGAGCATTCTAAGCAGAGGGAACAGCAAAAGGCAAAGTCTCACCACTCCTTGGTAACACATTCAGAAAAGGGACAAAGATTGGTCTCCTCCAGTGGAGACTAAGAGCTGAGGTCCAGAGAGAGGCAGGGACCCCGTGCAGTCACTGAAGGGCCAGGGTCTGGGGGAGAGCAGTGTAGTGACCTGGAGGTCTGGCTGTGGTCCCTGGTCCCTGCCACTCGAGCAGGTATCGGACAACCTCAGAGCTGAGCTGTAGTAGCCTCTGTGGTTTTCTGAGACCCGTATTTCTCAGACTATGTAGGTCCTCTATGTTTTTCTGTAAAACAGAGTTGAATCGTGTGTGCCTCTGAAAAATGGCAGTGGGAAACTTGGTTAGTGGTCTTATTTATACAAAGTATAAGTATACTTATACAACCCTCTCGTCCACCTCTAGTCTGCTCATGAGTAGGCAGCAAGCCAAGCACAACCAGGGCCCCACACTTCCTACTCAAAGTGCCCATTACCCTCTCACTAAATATTATTATTTTTGCAAAAGCTTTAGCTAAATTACAAGCCACTTTATAGTCTGAATATACCCCCACTGTAGCATGTATATTACACTGAACTATAAAATGTGTTGAGGTTTCTTGGGATGGGAATAGGTGTAAAATTACAGTCCATTATTATTATATATTTCTTTTCATTACTCTTTGTTATATTTCTTAGGTCTAAGCAAAATAATTCTTACCCTGCTGACTTTTTACAACCTTCAGATATGAGTAGATGGTCCCTGAGTTTCCCCAGATCATCATTTACAAAGTTCCACCATTCAGCTCTTTTAATCGTCCTCCATAAATCCAGTTTCCCTCCTCCATCACTCTTGTATCTTTCCTCCCAACACTCACCCCATTTGTTGGTACCCGGCTGGTAATTAGATGCTCAGAGCCAAGCACAGTCTTCCAGGTGGAGTCTCAGCAGGGTCGTCTGTTACTCCAAGCATTGCTTTGCAAATCCATTTCTTTTTTTTTTCCCTGGGTCCCACATTTCACTCCAGACAGGATAAGCCAAAGAGAGTACAAAGGAGAAAAGCACAGATATTAGCCCGACCCATAGAATGGGTCTTGGAGGGAGAACGACAAAGCTGGGCTGTGTTCCACTCAGAGCCCAGAAACTGTCACAGGAAGATGGCGTAAGGAGAGCAGGGATCCATTTTCTCCTCCATCCTCAGCAGCTGAGACATTTTGTCGTAAATGTTATGAAACTCTGCATGGAGCTGAGCTGTCTGGGGTTTCTCTTCTTCCAGAAGTCACCAGAAGCTGCCTCTACAGTGGGATGAGATGCAGGGGAAAAGATCCCATCCACAGGCGTGCTGAGAGCACCAGCCAGCTCCTTGTCTACACCTCTCGCCTCAGCACCGGCTCCTTCCTCTCCCAAGCCACCTCCAGGGCACTTTCCTAGTTACTTGCTCACCATGATCTGGGATCCCTTCATTTTTCCCACCAGCAGGTTTACAGAAGGAGAGGAAACCACATTAGTAGATGAGTTTATATTAGTGGATGAGTGTATATGAATCAGCCACACCTTCCTGGATATTTTGTTAGCTGTTTTTCCTCATCTTGGGTGTGCACCCCAGTCCTGTATATGTCACATGTATCACAGAGTAGGGATCTGACAGACACTGGGGAGATGACCCATAAGAGTGTATCCAGATGTATGTTTAAACCAGGCAGCTCTGGGCTTGTTATGTTATTTTCCCATCAGCCGTGTGATTCAGGGCAGGGGACTTCACCAGGCCTCAGTTTCCTCACGGATAAGACAGAAACAAGCATCTCACTGGGGTTCTATGAGTTGTGAGAAGGCATAAGTAAAATCCCTGATATATAATTGGCATTTATACAATGTTTGTTGTATAAATGAACGATTTATACACCATGATCGTGGTGACTGGCTCTGGTAGACCTCACAATCTCTCATGCTTGTAAACTTTCTGTAATCATCTCTACTTAGGGAAAGTTAGTATTTGGAGAGGGAAAAAAATTCAAAGAACACAGTAGTCTAATCCATTAGCAAGACAGCGCAGAAGTTCATAACCTAGCTTTGATCAGCAATTTGGAGGAAGGAGTTTCCAAATACTTGAGGGATCATTTCTCCCCCTTGATGTGATGTTGGAATTTAACTCCCATTAACCATTACAGGCTTAATGAGTCGCATCCTGGGGAAACATACCTTCTAGTGCTTAATGAACACAAAATAAAATATTTCCTTTTATCTTTGACATCTACCAGAGGCATTTCAATAATGATATTCATATTCATGACGCATAAGACCCTTCCATCAGCTCAGCATTGTCACCGAGGCTCCTACAGAATGCCAATAAGGACGCTGAGATCCTTTTGATGAGACTGTGATATGGAAGCTGCTCCTGCAGAGGAATCACGGGGTCCCAGGTCAACAGAAGGTAAGGAACATTCTACAGTGTCTTTCCACTAGAATCAGTGGAATTTGGTGGCCTTGAAATAATAACCTTCAGACAGAGCACAAATCAACTTTACTCCAGCAGGGATGCTCTACCACCTGGTAAGATAAAAGCAAGGGAGTGGCAATAGTGAAGGTCATTATTCCCCAAGCATGAGGTTCTGCAGTTTGTCCAGCCGGGACTTGAAGGGGGCAGACCAGGGGCTTTCAAAAGGACTGGGAAAGGACCAAACAAGTGAAGACACAGAGGTGGTACAGGAAGTGGGGGTAGATGCTTCTAGAAGAGTGCTGTCCAATAGAACTTTCTGTTCCCATCTGAGGTTCTGCCCATGGAATGTTCTCTAAATCTATCCAGAATGATAGCTGCAAGCCACACATTTCTCTTAGTACTTGGGATGTACCTAATGTGACTAAGAACTGAATTTTCCATTTTATTTACTTTTAAATTCTTTAAGTTTATATAGCCACATGGGGATAGTAGCTACCATGATGGTTCTAGAAGAAAAGGTTAGGAAAGGTTCACAATAAGGAGGGCCACACTTCTGATGCCATGCTTTGAACCTTATCCTGTGGGCAAGGGGACGCTCCTGAGAAGTGTTAGACTGGAAAAGACTAGTGGTCAGATTTTTGAAGCACTGTGCAGGATACCCAAAGCACAGAAACTTTTCTTTTAATAGTTAATTTTTAGTTGTAAGATAATTACAATATTGTGATGGTTTTTGCCATACATCAACATGAATTGACCATTAGATACACATATGTCCCCTCCCTCTTGCACTTCCCTCCTTCTTTCCTCCCCGTCCCGGCCCTCTAGATTGTCACAGAGCAGAGCACCAGCTTTGGGTTTCCTGGGTCATACAGCAAACTCCCACTGGGTATCTATTTTACCTATGGTAATGTGTATGTTTCACCCGCCAGGTGGAGCTGGTGGTAAAGAAAATCTGCCTGCCAATGCAGGAGACATAAAGAGACGTGGGTTCCATCCCTGGGTCAGGAAGATCCCCTGGAGGAGGGCATGGCAATTCACTCCAGTGTTCTCGCCTGGAGAATGCCCATGGAGAGAGGAGCCTGGTGGGCTACAGTCTATGGTGTCGCAAAGTGTCAGACACAACTTAGCATGCACGCAATATGTATGTTTCAACGCTGTTTTGCAAAATATCCCACCCTCTCCTTCCCCCACTGTGTCCAAAAGTCTGTCTTTATGTCTATGTCCCCCTTGCTGCCCTGCACATACAATCATCAGCACTGTCTTCCTAGATTCTGTATATATGTGTTCATATACGATATTTATCTTTCTCTTTCTGACTTACTTCACTCTGTATAATAGGCAGCACAGGACTTTTTAAGATGGAGTCCCAACTCAGGATGAGGTCACGGAACTACCTGAAAGAGGAGGTTGCACCTGAGCAGAACTGAAGAAATGAGCAGACATTTGCCAGGTGGCTCTAAAGGGAGGACTTTGGAAGTGGAAATAACAGACGCAAAGCAGCAAGGCCACACAAAGATGGTCAGTGCATGCTCAGGAGGCCCAGGTACTTCTCAGGACCCAGGGCCCAGCGCACGGGCTGGAGGGCGTCAGATGCAGCTGGGAAGATGGGATGAGAAGGCCCTCATCACACAGCAAACTCCCACTGGGTATCTATTTTATGTATGGTAATGTGTATGTTTCACCTGCCAGGTGGAGCTGGTGGTAAAGAATCTGCCTGCTAAGGTAGGAGACATAAGAGACATGGGTTTGATCCCTGGGTCAGGAAGAGCCCCTGGAGGAGGGCATGGCAATTCACTCCAGGAAGTGAATTCCTTCCTTTTTGAAAGGAAGTTTGGATTTTTTGGTTTTCTTTTTCTGTGAAGATACATGATATCAATGAAGGGTTTTAAATAGAGAAGGGAATCTTAGGTAAGTAAGCTTGGGCTAGTGATCAACCTCTATGAGCTTCCGTTTCACTGTTTGGGGGTTGCAAAACTGCAGATAACGAGGTCCACCTCACCTCACAGATCTGTCTGTGTCAGGACTGTCCTGAGCAGAAGTATTAGTCACTCAGTTGTGTTCTTCCCTTTGAGACCGCGTGGGCTGTCCATGAACTTCTCCAGGTAAGAATACTGGAGTGGGCTGCCAAAACGCTGGTTTTCTAGTCTCTTCCAGCTGCCTCGTCAACACGTGGCATCTCTGGCTGAGCTGCAGCCTCCTTTCTCAGTGGTCACCCCCGAGGGCCTGACGTAGAACAGACTAGAACTTCCTCTTTTCCAATCCACCCCTCTCCTCTGAACTACCCTCCTCCCTGTTGCATGAAACTGTGGGTGTTGGGGGTTTAGGGAGGAAACCAGTGCTGACTGTGTGTGTCAGTCACTCAGTCATATCTGACTCTTTTGGCAACCCCATGGACTGTGGTCTGCCAGGCTCCTCTGTCCATGGGATTCTCCAGGCAAGAATACTGGAGTGGGTAGCCATTCCCTTCTCCAGGGCATCTTCCTGACCCATGGATTGGACCCAGGTCTCCTACATTGGAGACAGATTCTTTACCATCTGTGCCACCAGGATTATTCCATGCTGCTGCTCCTGCTAAGTTACGTCAGTCGTGTCCGACTCTGTGTGACCCCATAGACGGCAGCCCACCAGGATCCCCATCCCTGGGATTCTCCAGGCAAGAACACTGGAGTAGGTTGCCATTTCCTTCTCCAATGCATGAAAGTGAAAAGTGAAAGTGAAGTCGCTCATAACCATGACCAAAAGAGCATCTGTCTTGTTACAGGGTTTGTTCATAATGAAATGCTAAAACTTTTAACAGAAACTCAGACTACCACATTGTTGCCTCAAGGAAAACAGCAAACTCCAGGAGATAGTGAAGGACAGGGAAGCCTGGTGTGCTGCAGTCCATGGGTTGCAAAGAGCCAGGCTTGACTTAGCGACTGAACAACAACAAAACTTCTAACAGAAACTCAGACTACCATATTGGTGCCTCAGGGGAAACAGTTGATAGTAATTATGAGTTGTTTTGATTTTGTATGAAAGAACCGCCTTCCCTCACCCTTCCCTTCAAGACCAAGCCAAAACAGGTGGGGTAGGTTTGTGAAAGACAGAATCTTCCAGGTCCACATTCAGAGAATGATTATCCTCCAGCAGGAGATCAGGGACTGACACTCCACTTTCGCAGGGCATGATGCAACTTCCAGCAATCAGAGCAGCTCAAGGAAAGCAGGATGCAAAAACTACACTCAGGGAAAAAAAAAAAAAACCACCCTGTTGACATATCATCAAAAGCCTCGGAAAATATTCTGCATAGGAACGAGCTTTCCTTGTATTAAAGAGGTGGGCAGGAACACAAAATCTTCTCTGCCTAGGAGGTCCCCTGACCACTCCTCATTACCGTTCACTCAAGGAGCGGTCTGTCCTTTATAAGCCATCTGTCGTAGCTGGAATAAAAAGCAGAGAATGGAAAGCATCCTGGAGGAAATTGGTCCTGGGCAAGCAGGCTCCTCGTGTGTGACCCTGGTGGGGCTCTGCTGTGGGTGCTGAGGCTTGAGAAGCTCATCTTCCAGTTGGCTTCTCTGTGAGAACTTGTTGACATCAGTGCAACATGGAAGAGAAACTACTCTCTTCTGCAAGTTTCAAGAGGTTGACTGTATAGCTCTGCCGGAAAAATAAGCCCGGAGAAAACGAACTCTCAGGATATAATGCATAAATGTTGTGGTTGTTATTTATTTGCTCAGTTGTATGACTCTTTTGCAATCTCATGGACTGTAGCTTGCCAGGCTCCTCTGTCCATGGGATTTTCCAGGCAAGAATACTGGAGTAGGTTACCATTTCCTTTTCCAGAGGATCTTCTCAACCTAGGGATAGAGCCCACGTCTCCTGCTTGGCAGGCGGATTCTTTACCATCCGAGCCACCTGGGAAGCCCACGATGAATTATAGGAAAGAGCATTTTCACATCCTAGCTCAGCTACTAACTGCCATGGAACAGGTTATCCAACCTCTCTAAACTTTGGTTACCTTGTCTGTGCCTGTAAAATGAGAAGAAAATACAGTTCTCGTAGCGATGTGGCAAAGTAATATATGAGATGCTGTAACATGAAACATCTGGCAAAATGCCTGGCACAGAACTGCTGTTCAATATTTGCCAATTATCTTAAAGAACAGTTATCTTAATGATCTTAATTTGTTCATTCGACAGGTATATTGAGTGCTCCTATGTACAAGGCACTCTTCTCATTCTGGAGGTACACACAGAGTCCCTGGCTTCCTGGAGTCAAGTCTCTAGTGGAAGACACAGAAAATTAAAAAAAAAAAATCCATAAAAAGATAATGACCATCATGTTAGGTAATGGTAAAAAAAATAAAGCAGGGGTGGGCCAGATGGAATGTCAAGGGATGCTATTTTAGATATGGTGGTCAAAAATGGGCTCTCTGAGGAAGTAACAATTAAGCACAAAATTGAAAGAAATGAGGAAGAAAGCCATGGATATACCTGGGGGAAGAGTGTTCCAGGCAGAATGAATAGCAAGTGCAAAGGCCCTGGAGCAGGAATGGGCTCAACATCCTGAAAAAAAAAAAAAAGCAAGGTGCCCAGAGCGGCTGAAGAGTAGTGGCCCAGGAAAGAGTGGAAGAGAAGTACCAGGGGCTGGGTTATAGCTGGAGTGTCCCGAGACACCTTGGTGGTTTCGTGGGAGTTTATCTTGCACCTCTGACAAAGCTGAAAACCTCGGGGGTCAGTGGAGCAGAGCAGTTACAACTCCAGACTCTAGTATCAGGCAGATCTGGGAGTTAGCCAAGGTCACAACTTTGCATCAGCTTGGAAAGATCTCTTAATCTCACTAAGCTTCAATTTCCTCCTCTAGAAAGTGGAGCTCGTAATAGTGCCCACGCCTATCTCATTGGGTTTTTATGAAGATTAGATGAGAGAAGTTGGAAAAGGTGCTGGACATTGAATAAGTGTCTAAATGTTGTTGTTCAGTCACTAAGTCAGGTCTGACTCTTTGTGATCCCATGGACTGCAGCACGCATGCCAGGCTCCTCTGTCCTCCACTATCTCCCAGAGTTTGCTGCAAGTCATGTCCATTTAGTCAGTGATGCCGTCCAACCATCTTATTCTCTGTTGCCGCCTTCTCCTCCTGCCCTCAGTCTTTCCCAGCATCAGTGTCTTTAGCTATTACCATTGAGGACAGCAGACCCATGCTCTGCACTTTTATCCATCAGCAGATCCATCTGAAGCTCTTACCACGGACATGCCTTGTGAGGTATAATCCCATACTTCCTAGCATTGTGTTGACCACCTAACCCAATGCCTAATTAACTTTTGTAGATTTACAAAAGAGCAATAACTTTCTAACCCAGGAATCAGTTTACTGACAACTCTATTTGGAACCCAAGAACCAGAAGGAAAACAAAACATGTCTTTAAATTCCCCAAACACTTGCCAGAAAGATTGCAAGCTAAAGCTCCTCCTTCCAACTCTCTGTAACCTAAGAAACCAACTGATGGAGCACGTGATTGGGTTTGAAAACGTTAGGAATAGAGAGCTCCTTGGCCTAACGTTTTCAAACCCAACCACGTGCTCCATCAGTCGGTTTCTTAGGTTACAGAGAGTTGAAAGGGACAGTGGCCAAACACCAACACACTTAGCTTAATGTATAGATAGCAACAGTGCAAAAGAACATCAAATGAAAACCATAGAAAGCAAGGAGGAGAATTCAAAACAGGAAAACAGGAATCTACTCACTCACCCCTTTATTCACGTATTCATTAATTCAGTTACTCAACACATATTTATGGATGATTATTGTTAGCTAGGTACTATTGTTAAGAGCTGGGTATGCAAAAGTGGCAAGACCCTCATCCTTGCCCTGGCAGAGCTTGTGGTGTGGCGGGGGAAGACAAGCAAGGAAACAATTTCAATACAGCGTTAAGTTATAGGCCAGAGTGAGCACAGAACACTAGAGGGCGCTGGAGGAGCGTCGATCAGCCTTCATCGGGCAGCGCTCATTTCCTGGAGAAAATTGGAGGCCATTTAGCATCAGGGCACTCAGAGGCCGTGGTCCATCCAGTGACTCAGTAAGAATCACCACACTGCAATAATGGATGCTCAAAACCACAGTGTTCAGTGCACAAGACAAGGATCGGCAATGTTCCCTGTATTTTATTTCATAAGGCAGGGAATAACATGAAGATTTCCATTAAAAATTATTTCAGTACAATTTACAGTTCTTAAATTGATGCATTATCTGGAAATTTTTGCTTCATTGCAATCTTGCCCTCGTGGCACTAACATTTATTTCCTAGTGATACAAGATCTATGAGGGATTATTGTTAGGCCGTAGTTTTTCAGACAATGTATGAGGCTTACTATATAATATTTTGTCTTGTATATAAATATTAGATAAAGCGCCTACTTTTTTAAAAAAACTGGTTATGGGGAAAGGTTTAGGAAGAAATATCCTTTGCTATGGAAGTCCTGTGAAAGTTTGGCATTTTTTCCCCCTATTTTCTTTATTGTGGTAAAAAGACAAATAATATTTTAATGCAATATTTTAAAACATCAAAATCAGTGCAGAAAAAGCCACAATGAATTAAATAACAGTTTTTAATACAGTAAGCTGGGTGAGGCGACTATGCAAATTGAGGGTTGGATCCTGCTTCGTTTTTATTTATTTTTAATTTTTTGGCTGCACTGGGGCTTCATTGCTGTGCACAGGCTTTCTCTGGTTGCAGAGAGTGGGGGGCAGCTCTCTAGTTGTGGTGTGGGGGCTTCTTTCATTGTAGAGCACAGGCTCTAAGTGCATGGGTTTCAGCAGTTGTGGCATGTGGGCCCTGGATTGTACAGGCTTCAGTTGTGGTATGTGAGCTTAGTTGCTCCAAGGCACGTGGACTCTTCCTAGACTAGGGATTCAACCCATGCCCCCTGCATTGGCAGACAGATTCTTATCCATTGTACCACCAGGGAAGTCTCTATTTTGTTTTTAATGATGTGCAATTGACATACAATATTATATTAATTGCAGGTGTACAACATGGTGATTCATTTGTATATAACGATCACCACAATAAGTCTAGTTCCATATGTCATCATACAAAGTTAGTACAATATTGTTGACTATATCCCCCATGCTGTACTGTACATCCCTATGACATTTATTTTATAACTAGAAGCTTGTACTTTCTGATCCCCTTCACCCATTTTGCATGCTCCCCCACACTTCTCTCCCCGCTAGAAACCACCAATCTATTCTCTGTACCTATGAGTCTGGGTTTGGTTTGGTTTTGTATGTTTGTTTGCTTTATTTTTTTTTTAGATTCCACATATAAGTGAAATTGTGTGGTATTTGTCTTTCTCTGTATGACTTATTTCACTTAGCATGATACCCTCAAGATCTATCTCTGTTGTTTGAAAATGGCAAGATCCCATTCTTTTCTATGGTTGAGTAGTGTTCCATTGTGTTTGTATAAATGGCAACCCACTCCAGTACTCTTGCCTTGAAAATCCCATGGATGGAGGAGCCTGGTAGGCTACAAGTCCATGGGGTCACAAAGAGTCGGACATGACTGAGTGACTTCACTTTCACTTTCGTGTGGACATGTGACCATGTGCATGCGTGCTAAAGTCCCTTCAGTTATATCTGACTCTTTGTGACCCCATGGACTGTAGCCTGCCAGGTCCTCTGTCCATGGGATTCTCCAGGCAAGAATACTGGAGTGGGTTGCCATGCCCCTCCTCCAGGGGATCTTCCCAACCCAAGGACTGAATCCACGTCTCCCATGGCTCCCATTGCAGGTGGATTCTTTACTGCTGAGCAACTGGGAAAGCACGTACATATCGTGTGTATGTAATATATATGTGCACCATATATACACATCTTCTTTCATCCACTGATAGGCATTTAGGTTGTTTCTGTATCTTGACTATTGTAAATAATGCTGCATTGAAAAAGCTTGGTGCTATTAATGCTGCCAATCTAGAACATGAATCTAAAACCTGAGACAGTCAGTTAACTGGGCTATGTTTCATAGCTAAGTCATGACCAGTTGTCCACTTCTTTAGAGCAAAATACTGTAAACAACCCAAAGATCCAAAAACAGGGAACAAAATGTTAAAATGAAACATTCTTCAAGACGTACTGTTAAAGAAAAAATTGAGTGAAAAAACCTACATCTTTTACAGTAAGTGGAAGGATGCCCAAAACATCAGTGACAATGCTAGCCTCAAAGTAAGGGTGCTGGGCGACTGAGGTTCAGGAAAGGGAAGGAAATTATTTTACACTGGTATCCTTTGTACCTTTTGAATTTTGTACCATGCACATGTGTACAAATTCAAAAATCTACAAAAAAAAATTTTAATGAGGAAAAAGTAAGAAATGTCATCAATTGAAAAGGCAACCTGGTGAGATGGTGGAGCAGATTGACCAGGTGCCAAATGAGGGCCGAACAAGAACCCCCTCCTCCTGGTTCTGTTGCTCAGAGCATGATCCAGAGTCTCCAGCCTGGAGAAAGAACATAGCTCAAAAATCCACGCTTTAAAAATGTGAATTAGATGGACTCCAGCACAGATATGCAAATGACTGGTGAGCACATGAAAAGATGCTCAATGTCAGTAATCACTAAAGAAATACAAATCAAAACCACCATGAGATACAACCTCACACCCATTAGGATGGCTACTATTAAAAAATAATAATAAGTGTTGGTAAAGAGACAGAAAAAAAGGGAATCTTTGTGCATTGTTTAGAAACAGAAAATAGTGTGATTGCTGTGGAAAATAGTATGATTGTTTCTCAAAAACTTAAAGATAGAATTAACATCAGATCTAGCACTTCTGAGTATATTCCCAGAAAAATTGAAAGCAGGGTCTCAATGGGATATTTGTACATCCATGTTCATGACAGCATTACTGACAACAGCCAAAAGATGCAACTCAAGTGTCCATCACTGAATGATGGGTAAACAAAATGTGGTGTGAACAGACAGTAGAATATTATTCACCCTTAAAATGGAAAGAAATTCTGACACCTGTGACAACATTGTTGAACCTTGAGGACATTATGCTAAGTGAAATAAGCCACTCAGGTCATCTCAGGAGGCAGAACTTCAGAAAACTAAGATCATGACATCCAGCCCCATCACTTCATGCAAATAGATGGGGAAACAATGGAAACATTGAGAGACTTTATTGTTGGGGGCTCCAAAATCACTGCAGATGGTGACTGCAGCCATGAAATTAAAAGATGCTTACTCCTTGGAAGAAAAGCTATGACCAACCTAGACAGCATATTAAAAAGCAGAGACATTACTTTGCCAACAAAAGGCCATCTAGTCAAAGCTATGGTTTTTCCAGTAGTCACGTATAGATGTGAGAGTTGGACTATAAAGAAAGCTGAATGCTAAAGAATTGATGCTTTTGAACTGTGGTGTTGGAGAAGACTCTTGAGAGTCTCTTGGACTGCAAGGAGATCCAACCAGTCCATCCTAAAGGAAATCAGTCCTGAATATTCATTGGAAGGACTGATGCTGAAGCTGAAACTCCAATAATTTGGCCACCTGATGTGAAGAACTGACTCAATGAAAAAGACCCTGATGCTGGAAAAAATTGAAGGCGGGAGGAGAAGGGGATGACAGAGGATGAGATGGTTGGATGGCATCACCAACTCTATGGACATGAGTTTGAGCAAGCTCTGGGAGTTGGTGATGGACAGGAAAGCCTGGCATGCTGCAGTCCATGGGGTCGCAAAGAATCAGACATGACTGAGCAACTGAACTGAACTGAACTGAACTAAGGCAGTCACAAAATGACAAATACTGCATGTTTCTATTTCAATGAAGTATTTAGAGTAGTCAAATTCACAGAAGCAGAAACTAGAATGGTGGTTTCCAGGGGCTGCAGGGAAGGAGGGAAGGTTGAATGGTTGTTTAATGGGTACAGAGTTTCAGTTTTGCAAGATGAAAAAGGTTCTGAGAATGGATGGTGGTGATGAAAAGGTATTTAATACCACAGAACTGTGCACTTAAAAAGTGTTGAGATGGTAAATTGTGTGTGAAATACGTGTTACCACAATTAAAAATAAAATTAAAAAAAATTTTAATTTGAATGTACCCAGAAACAGTTTACACCTTCCGATTCCCCCCAAAACTCAATACATTTTGGAGTTTCACACATTTACCTTGAAAATCAGTTTCACATTGACTTCACCTGTCTGGCCCCACATGCATTGAAATTTGTGAGCCCTAGCAAATGTATTTAAACTTTTTGACCCTCAGATTTTTTTGTAGGAATAATAATCCCTATCTCCCTCACGTAATTGATGGAGGGATAGGTGGGCATTTAGAGGCATTTAGAAACTGAACTGGTCACTGTGATGTGCTATGTTCATCGCGGGGAGGAGCTTATCAAAGTGTTCCACCAGGGGGGTTAGTAACATAGCTTAATGCCTGAGCCAGAGAAAAGGTCACAGAACCAGAGTAGGAAAATCAAAATGAAATGAGTCCATCGGTTTGTTTTATTCCCTTAAAATACTATCAGTTATCATCTAGGGGTGAGGGAAGGTGGAAGCATAGTAAGTAACTTAGAGACACATCACATTTGATGCAAACAAGCATGATTGATTCTCTGACATCATTCTTTTCCTAAAAATGGTTTAAGAGTATCTTTTCCTCCACAGTCAGTGTCTCCCATCAGGAAGCTTCCATAAGCCTCTTATCCTTATCCATCAAAGGGCGGACAGAATTTAAACCACAATCACAGAAAACTAATCAAACTGATTACATGGACCACAGCCTTGTCTAATTCAATGAAACTATGACCCATGCCCTGATGAGTCATGGTGGAGAGTTCTGACAAAACGTGGTCCACTGGAGAAGGAAATGGCAAACCACTTCAGTATTCTTGCCTTGAGAACCTCATGAACAGTATGAAAAGGCAAAAAGATATGACACTGAAATATGAACTCCCCAGTCAATATGTGCCCGATATGCTACTGGAGAAGAGTGGAGAAATAACTCCAGAAAGAATGAAGAGACAGAGCCAAAGCAAAAACAATGCCCAGTTGTGGATGTGACTGGCGATGGAAGTAAAGTCCAATGCTGTAAAGAGCAATATTGCATAGGAACCTGGAATGTTAGGCCCATGAATCAAGGTAAATTAGAAGTGGTCAAACAGGAGATGGCAAGAGTGAACATTGACATTTTAGGAATCAGTGAACTAAAATGGAATGGAATTTAATTCAGGTAACTGTTATATCTACTACTGTGGGCAAGAATCCAGAAGAAGAAAAGGAGTAGCCGTCAATAGTCAACAAAAAGAATCCGAAATGCAGTACTTGGGTGCAATCTCAAAAATGACAGAATGATCTCTGTTTCCAAGGCAAACCATTCAATGTCACAGTAATTCAAGTCTATGCCCCAACCAGTAATGCTGAAGAAGCTGAAACTGAATGGTTCTATGAAGACCTACAAATGTTCTAGAACTAACATCCAAAAAAAAGATGTCCTTTTCATCATAGGGGACTGGAATGCAAAAGGAAGTCAAGAGATACTGGGAGTAACAGGCAAATTTGACCTTGAAGTACAAAATGAAGCATGGCAAAGGCTAACGAAGTTTTTCCAAGAAAATGCACTGGTCATAGCAAACACCCTCTTCCAACAACACAAGAGAAGACTCTACACATGGACATCACCAGATGGTCAATACCGAAATCAGATTGATTATATTCTTTGCAGTCAAAGATGGAGAAGCTCTATACAGTCAGCAAAAACAAGACCAGGCACTGACTGTGGCTCAGATCATGAACTCCTTATTGCCAACTTCAGACTTAAATTGAAGAAAGTAGGGAAAACCACTAGACCATTCAGTTCAGTTCAGTACAGTTCAGTCCAGTCACTCAGTTGTGTCCGACTCTTTGCAATCCCATGAACCACAGCATGCCAGGCCTCCCTGTCTGTCACCAACTCCTGGAGTTCACCCAAATTCATGTCCATTGAGTTGGTGATGCCATCCAACCATCTCATCCTCTGTCGTCCCCTTCTCCTCCTGCCCTCAATCTTTCCCAGCATCAGGGTCTTTTCAAATGAGTCAGTTCTTCACATCAGGTGGCCAAAATATTGGAGTTTCAGCTTCAACATCAGTCCTTCCAATGAACACCCAGAATTGATCTCCTTTCAGGTGGACTGGTTGGATCTCCTTGCAATCCAAGGGACTCTAAAGAGTCTTCTCCAACACCACAGTTCAAAAACATCAATTCTTCAGCGCTCATCTTTCTTTATAGTCCAACTCTCACATCCATACATGACCACTGGAAAAACCATAGCCTTGACTATGTGGACCTTTGTCGGCAAAGTAATGTCTCTGCTTTTTAATATGCTGTCTAGGTTGGTCATAATTTTCCTTCCAAGGAGTAAGCGTCTTTTAATTTTATGGCTGCAATCACCATCTGCAGTGATTTTGGAGCCCAGAAAAATAAAGTCAGCCACTGTTTCCCCATCTATTTGCCATGAAGTGATGGGACCGGTTCAGGTATGACCTAAATCAAATCCCTTACGATCAAATCCCTTACTGTATAAGTGGAAGTGACAAATAGATTCAAGGGATTAGATCTGATAGAGTGCCTGAAGAACTATGGACAGAGGTTTGTGACATTGTACAGGAGGCAGTGATCAAGACCATCCCCAAGAAAAAGAAATGCAAAAAGGCAAAATGGTTATCGGAGGAGGCCTTAAAAATAGCTGAGAAAAGAAGAGAAGCTAAAGGCAAAGGAGAAAGGAAAGATATACCCATTTGAATGCAGAGTTCCAAAGAATAGCAAGGAGATAAAGCCTTCCTCAGTGATCAGTGCAAAAAAACGGAGGAAAATAATAGAATGGGAAAGACTAGAGGTCTCTTCAGGAATATTAGAGATATCAAGGGTACATTTCATGCAAAGATGGGCTCAATAAAGGACAGAAATGGTATGGACATAACAGAAGCAGAAGATATTAAGAAGAGGTGGCAAGAATACACAGATGAACTATACAAAAAAGATCCTCATGACCCAGATAACCACAATGATGTGGTCACTCACCTAGACCCAGACATCCTTGAATGCGAAGTCAAGTGGGCCTTCGGAAGCATCTCCAAGAACAAAGCTAGTTGAGGTGATGGAATTCCATTTGAGCTATTTCAAATACTAAAAGATGATGGTGTGAAAGTGCTGCACGCAATATGACAGCAAATTTGGAAAACTCAGCAGTGGCCACAGGATTGGGAATGGTCAGTTTTCATTCCAATTCCAAAGAAAGGCAATGCCAAAGAATGCTCAAACTACCACACTATTGCACTCATCTCACATGCTAGCAAAGTAATGCTCAAAATTCTCCAAGCCAGGCTTCAACAGTATGTGAACCATGAAACTTCCAGATGGTCAAGCTGGATTTAGAAAAGGCAGAGGAATGAGAGATCAAATTGCCAACATTATTGGATCATCGAAAAAGCAAGAGAGTTCCATAAAAACATCTACTTCTGCTTTATTGATTATGCCAAACCCTTTGACTGTGTAGATCACAATAAAATGTGGAAAATTCTTAAAGAGATGGGAATACCAGACCATCTTACCTGCCTCCTGAGAAATCTGTATGCAGGTCAGGAAGCAACAGTTAAAACTGGACATGGAACAACAGACTGGTTCCAAATAGGAAAAGGAGTACGTCAAGGCTGTATATTGTCACCCTGCTTATTTAACTTATATGCAGAGTACATCATGCGAAATGCCAGGATGGATGAAGCACAAGCTGGAACCCAGATTGCCGGGAGAAATATCAATAACCTCAGATACACAGATGACACCACCCTTATGGCAGAAAGTGAAGAGGAACTAAAAAGAGCCTCTTGATGAAAATGAAAGAGGAGTGGGAAAAGTTGGCTTAAAACTCAACATTCAGAAAACTAAGATCATGGCATCTGGTCCCATCATTTCATGCAAATAGATGGGGAAACAATGGAAACATTGAGAGACTTTATTTTCTTGGGCTCCAAAATCACTGCAGATGGTGACTGCAGCCATGAAATTAAAAGACACTTGCTCCTTGGAAGAAAAGCTATGACCAACCTGGACAGCATATTAAAAAGCAGAGATATTACTTTGCCAACAAAGGTCCGTCTTGTCAAGGCTATGGTTTTTCCAGTAGTCATGTATGGATGTAAGAGTTGGACTGTAAAGAAAGCTGAGTGCTGAAGAATTTATGCTTCTGAACTATGCTGTTGAAGAAGACTCTTGAGAGTCCCTTGGACTGCAAGGAGTTCCAATCAGTCCATCCTAAAGGAAATGAGTCCTGAATATTCATTGGAAGGACTGATGCTGAAGCTGAACTCCGATACTTTGGCCACCTGATGTGAAGAACTGACTTATTTGAAAAGACCCTGATGCTGGAAAAGATTGAAGGCAGGAGGAAGAGGAGACGACAGAGGATGAGATGGTTGGATGGCATCACCAACTCGATGGACATGAGTTTGAGCAAGCTCTGGGAGTTGGTGATGGACAGGAAAGCCTGGCATGCTGCAGTCCATGGGGTCGCAAAGATTCAGACACAATTCAGATTGAGCCACTGAACTGAACTTTCCTGGTAGTGAGACCTACCATCTCAATTCAATAATATAATTTAATAAACATCAGTTCAGTAATAATGAAGAGGATTACTGGGAGGCACACAGATCAAAGAGACATAGTTTCTGACATCAGGAGCTCGCCCATAGCCCCTAGCAGGCAGGACTGTTTCTTCAGGCATTTAGCCTGATTTGTAGTTTCTACTATAGCCAGTACCATTTTCAACCCTTCCTCTGTTTTGTATCTAAGAGTTTTGTAAATAGGAGCTGGTTTTTCCAAAGGTCCTTCATTACTTCCTCCCTCCCTTTCTCCCCTCACTCTGTCCCTCCATTCCTTCCTTCCTTTCTACCTCCATCCATACGCATTGAGCATCTGCTATGAGCCAAACGCCATTGAGATATGGAAGGTATCATGATTGATAAGACAAAATCCTTAACTTATGCCACTAACACTCTGATTGAGAAAGTTTCCTTCCTCGCCAAAACTCTGTAGTACTCTGAAAAAGGTCATCTGTCTTTGAATAATGTCCTTGAAGAAGCTAGATGACATCAATGTATCAACACATTGGGCACTGCTTGACTCTGACCTATGAAACAAGTAACAAAAATATTTGACTTTATAAATAATACTGTACATATATTTATAGTGTGACTTTCCCATGCACAGCTCCAAGTGTCTCCGGATTTATGTAATGGAGGAGAAAATCATCCTCATATGAAAGATATGAAAACAGGTTTAAAAAAAAAACTCAAGTGACAGATCTCTGTAGGATTGTCAACTTGAGGACACTTGTCGAGGAGTATCCCACAGGAGTCATCTTACTTAATTTTTTGTCAACAAGTTGGTTAAGTGGTTTTAATAAATGATTCAAAATATGTCTGAGTGGCTGGAGCTAGAAGCACAAATGGCTTTTAAGACAACTTTGACAGCCTTTTCCTGCTGACACCCCAGGGGCAAAGATGATGAACATTCCCAAAACAATAGGTCCTCCTTGTAAGCGAAGTGGTTGGCATGAGGGTTTGAATACACTGAGCCCCTCTGCTGTCTAAGATGTTGCTATTCATTCAAAGATGCTAGAATTTGGAATGGAATGTAGAAAGGAGCCTGGGAGATGAAGCCTTGTTTGCACTTCATAACTTTGGTTTTATGATGAAACCATTAAAATACTGAAGTTGACATGACACCTAACAAAGTCGCAGGGTGTCCCAGGTGTTGACTTAGAGCCTCCCGGCTCCAAAGACTCCTCTCATGTTTCCTCTTGTGATTCTGGAGGTGGATCCTCTGGCTGTTTATCCTCTGCCAAGTGGCACACTGTGGACCTCAGTCACAATGGTGCTGTAGGAGCACCGCAGGAGGAAGGGCCTTGTCTTCCTGGATCTGGGGCTTTTTCCTCTCTGCTTGTTTCTACAGCACATGGGACATCCCGTGGCAGTGAATTCAGTGGTTCCATTTCAGGTGGTCACCAGGAAGTTGTCCAGAGCCCCAGCCTGGGTCTGGGTACTTTCTGGAAAGTACACCCCCACAGCAACTTCCCATGACTTAGCCAGTGCCCCAGCCAAACCCTAGAGGGTGGTTCATAGCTAGTTTCATCAGGACCTTAGAGAACCTCTCTGCTAGCCAGAGGGCTATATAGCCATGCCCTCTTCAGGAAAGCCTGAGTCTCAGTTTTCAGGAGAGAAGGCCCTCTCTTCTAGATTTGTTCCTTCCTTGGCGGGTCTGCTCCTGTCCTAGGTCGTACTTGTTATTCCTATAATCTTGGGAGTTTCTTAACCCCTTAAGGTAACGAATCCTCTGTTACTAGTTAATACTCTTGTATATTAAACTTTTCCTAAAGACCTTGATTAATTCACTGATACCCAACAGAAATGTGTGTTTATGTTCACCAAAAGTTATGTACAAGAAATTTCATAGTTGCACTTTCCATAGTGGCCAAAATGTCCATCACCAAGAAACTGTAGTACGTTAATACAAGGGAATGCTATCCAGCAATGAGAGTAAATGAACCACAAGTACATGCAACGGCACAGATGAACTGACGAACGATGTTAGGTGAAAGAAGCAGAAACAAAAGAAAATATTCTGTATGATTCCATTTATGTCAAGTCCCAAACCAGGCAAAACTAATCTCCAGTGCTAAAAAGTAAGAAACGTGGTTATTCCTGGAGGGGACTAATGATTCAAAGGAGGCACAGGGATCTTTGGGGGTGCTGGTAATGTTCTGTTTCCTGGCCAGGGTATTGGTTATATATCGTTTATGCAAATTCATTGAGTAGTGCATTTTTGACGTTTGTATTTTAGAAATGTTTCAAGCTGAAATGTATGATGTAGTTATTGAAATTATAAAGTGTGACTTATTTGACTCAAATAATGATAGTTCAGTTGGTAAAGAATCCGCCTGCAATGCAGGAGACCCCAGTTTGATTCCTGGGTTGGGAAGATCCGCTGGAGAAGGGATAGGCTACCGACTCCAGTGTACTTGGGCTTCTCTTGTGACTCAGCTGATAAAGAATCCACCTGCAACGTGGGAGACCTGGGTTTGATCCCTGGGTTGGGAAGATCCCCTGGAGAAGGGAAAGGCTACCCATGCCAGTATTCTGGCCTGGAAAATTCCGTGGACTGTATAGTCCGTGGGGTCACAAAGAGTTGGACATGACTGAGTGACTTTCACTTTCACTTCCCAATGAAGTCAAACTCATTCATTCAACAAAAAGTATATGTATGTATTACATACCAGTCACTGTCTATAATGCTAAGGATCTAGAGATGAATTAGTTATTGTGGTTCCTGTTCATAAAGGGGCATAGTATAAAGGAGGAGACTGACATGAACATGTAAACTACAGTGCAACATGATTCACGGGTTGGTTCGGGTATGTATGGGGTGCTAGAGATATAGAGGAGGAAGCTGTGAATGGCGCACTGAAAAACTACACACAGAAAGGTGATGTTTCAGCAGGGGACTTCCCCCCATGCACAGTGAAGTACCTACTCACTCCTCTGTCCTCCATTGCCATAAAGGGATGAGCAGGAGTTGGCCAAAGTGAAAAGGGTGTTCTGAGCAGGCCAAACAGCATGTGGAGATGTGAACTTTGAGTCTCCATAAACTCAGAGAACAGTGTTTAATGTGGCAGGAATCCAGGTAGTCCTGGAAAGAATGGCAGGAGAGGAAATTCCAAATGTAAACTGAGGCTTTGGCAGGAGAGGAAATTTCAAATGTAAACTGAGGCTTGATGGTGATACGTCTGTATGCCTTCTACAGAGTGTGAATTTCACACAAGGAGCCAAAAAACAACGTATAATTAGTCTTCAAAGGTGCCTCTCTACCCACACATAGCTGATGCTTTTGCTAGTCCCTTCTCATAATGAATCTGAGAATCATTCTTGGCCAGTGGAACCAATAGAATTTGGTGCAAGTGATATCTGAGACCACTTCAGCTTCTCTGACTTGATTTCCTGGAATGCTTGTTCTAGGGGGAGCTAGTTGTCTTGTAGGAAGTCTGGCTATTTTGAGTTCACCTTATTGTGAGGAAGCACAACCTAAGAGAGGCCATGAGGAGAGACCCTTCACCAGCCAAGACTTCAGATGACTCCCCCGTAGCTGACATCTGGCCACAACTGCATCCAAAACCCCAGTGGAGAATGGACTAGCCATGTGTCGGACGTTGTCAACATACAGAACTGTGAGTGAGAGACAATATTTTTGTTCTGTGCTGTCTTTTCTAAATATTTATTTCTTTTGGCTGTGTTGGGTCTTCGTTGCTCTGCACCCAGGCTTTCTGTAGTTGTGGAGAGCGGGGGCTATTGTCTACTTCTGGCATGTGGGCTTATTGTGGCTTCTCGGCTTTTCTCATTGTGGAGCATGGGCTCTAGGCTTCTCAGGCTTCAGTGAGGATCTAGAGATGAATTAGTTGGGTTGCACAGGCTTAGTTGCTCCATGGCACGTGGGATCTTCCCAGACCAGGGATCGAACTGTGTCTCCTGTATTGGCAGGTGGATTCTTAACCACTGGACCACCAGGGAAGCCCTATACTATGTTTTCAGTCGCCATATTTTGGGGTGGTTTGTTACAAAGTAGTAGCAATTGGAAGACTTGTTGGAATAGCATTGTGACATAAAGAGTCTATTTTTGGGAGCAGTGTGGAGACAGCATGGAGGATGGGCTGAAGCTACCAAGAATGTGTTAGGAGGGGAAGTGTGCATGGATGTAAACAGAAAGCAAAGGCTGGAATCTAGAGATACTTGTCAGGTAGAAGTGTTGTGAAAAGAAGACTATGAATATCTTTCAGCTTTTTGCCCAAAGAGAACAGGTGGTGGATAATGTCCTTAATAGAAATAAGGGCCCTATTTGAGAGGGTAGATAATGAACTGTGTATATGTTGATGTTGAGGGGGTTACAAGGATTCATTGGTGAAAATGTCTGATAAGCAATTGGAAACTTTAAGGCACACAGGAGATTGGGGCTGCACGTGTACATTCATGTACCATCTCAATTAACAAACAGTGATGGCTGAAGTTATGGAGGCGAGGTCATCAATAGAAAGTATACACAGCAACAGGAAGAGGGACAGATAGTAGAGGTTTGTTAGGAGAATTCAGTGGACAGAGCAGGAAAAAACCAAATAAAAACTGAAAACAGATTAAGTCAGAGAAGTAGAAAATTCATGTCATACAAGCAGAAGGACAAGAGAATGTCAAGAGCATTGAGCTCTCATTATCAAAAGTCGTTGCAAGATTGAGTAAGGTGAGCTTGTGGTATTTGGTTTTGACAATTAAGCGGTCACTAGGTTTCTTAAATAAGACTGCTTTCAATAGGCTGGCTTCAGTTAGAGTAAAATGAAGAAACCACGAATATAGATTATTCTTTAAAGATATTTGGCGTTAAAGTGAAGGAGAAAGACATGGTAGCTTATTTGAGCATGATTGTAGGCCATGAGGGAAAAAGGAGCCTGGCTGGCCACCTGGAAGTGAAAGTCGCCCAGTCATGTCTGACTGTTTGCAACCCATGGCCTATACAGTCCATGGAATTCTCCAGGCCAGAATACTGGAGTGGGTAGCCTTTCCCTTCTCCAGGAGATCTTCCCAACCCAGGGATGGAACCAGGTCTCCCGCATTGCAGGTGGACTCTTTACCAGCTGAGCCACAAGGGGCACTAAATCCCTGAGCCAATGGAAGGGGTGGGATAAAAAGGTCTACAGAGTCAACTAGTTAATAGTCATCTAGGGGGAAAATCCCATAGACAGAAGAGCCTTTCAGGCTACAGTCTGTGGGGTTGCAAAGAGTTGGACACGACTGAACAACAGCACACACACTTCAAAGTGTGGTGGATGGATCTGTAGCATCACCACCGCCTGGGAACTTGCTGGAAATGCAGACCCTCAGGATCTGCACTTTCACAAGATCCCCAGATGATCATAGCTTTTAATCCTTACAACCACCAGGTAAGATGGGCATTGCTGTGTTCTGTGCTTAGTTACTTCTGCTGCTGCTGCTGCTAAGTCACCAGTCGTGTCTGACTCTGTGCAACCCTATGGACAGCAGCCCACCAGCTCCTCTGTCCACAGGATTCTCTAGGCAAAAATACTGGAGTGGGTTGCCATTTCCTTCTCCAGTACTGGGATGTGGGAGACCTAAAAGAGAAGGGCAACACATGTGGGGAACCAGAATCGTAGAGTAGAGTGTGGCCTGGTCAGGGTACAAGGAGGGATTGCTTGGACTCAGTTTTTTATGGTCTGTAAAATTGAGGGAGTTGAGTGATAGCCCCTTCCAGTGCTGATATAATGTACTGTTGTGTGTTAGTTGCTCAGTCATGTCCGACTCCTTGCAATCCATGGACTGCAGCCCACCAGGCTCCTCTGTCCATGGAATTCTCCAGGCGAATACTGGTGGCTTCAGTCGTGTCCAATTCTTGGTGACCCCCTGGACAGTAGCCCACCAGGCTCCTTCGTCCATGGGGATTCTCCAGGCAAGAATACTGGAGTGGTTTGTCATGCCTTCTTCCAGAGGATCTTCCCAACCCATGGACTGAACCCAGGGCTCCCGAATTGCCGGCGGATTCTTTACCATCTAAGTCACAAGGGAAGCAAGATGGGCATTACTGTTCCCATCTTTACGTATAATAAGAAACCGGTTGCCTTAGCTGAGCTGATTAGTGGCTAAGCCAAGATTGAGTACTAGAACTTCCTGAGTCCAAGTTCCGTTCAGTCTCTCAGTCGTGTCCGACACTTCGCGACCCCATGGACCGCAGCACACCAGGCCTGCCTTCCATCACCAACTCCCTGAGTCCAAAGTTCTTCTCAAAAGGTAGAGAAGGAAGTTCAGAAAATTTGCACTTTCTCCCAATTCAGGAGAATTGTCAGATCCTGCTGTTGCTGCTGCTAATTCGCTTCAGTCGTGTCCAACTCTGTGCGACCCCATAGATGGCAGCCCACCAGGCCCCGCCGTCCCGGGGATTCTCCAGGCAAGAACACTGGAGTGGGCTGCCATTTCCTCCTCCAATGCATGAAAGTGAAAAGTGAAAGTGAAGTCGCTCAGTCGTATCCGACTCTTTGTGACCCCATGGACTGCAGCCTACCAGGCTCCTCCGTCCATGGGATTTTCCAGGCAAGAGTACTGGAGTGGGTTGCCATTGCCTTCTCCGTGTTAGATCCTAGAACACTTCTAATTATCAGTCAATCACAGGTGTGTTGTTCTAGTGCCCTCAGCTGTGAGTTTGCCCTGAAAACGATGGACGAATCCTTTTCGTAGCCTTTGGCTGCCTCACGGGAAACAACATTGACAGCGTTGGAACTTCACTTCCCAGCAAGCCTCGCGGCTCGCTACGGCGCGAGGCATGACGGGCACCTCGCCTCTCTCTTCGATTGAGCTGCCCAGCAGAAGCGGAATACATTGCAGCTTGACGTACGGGCGCGCGGCATTCTGGGAAGTGTAGTCTAGCCCGGACTCGGACGACCCCTCGTATGAATGGGGCTCCGGTTGACGGCGAACTACAGCTCCTTGACCGGCAGCGTTGGTGGCAGCCGCTGAGAAAAGGGAGACCGTCACGGACCCGGGAGAGCGGCGCTCCAGGACCGTGGTGATGTTCAGTGCCACGGCGAGGCGGTAGCCGGGCTTCCTGGGGTAGTGGTCTAGTTGGGCGCTTCCTCTGCGCTCTCGCTCCCCTTCCCCTGTCTTGGCCATGCGCCCGGCCTTCGCGGTGGGCCTGGTTTTCGCAGGCTGCTGCAGTAACGTGATCTTCTTAGAGCTCCTGGCCCGGTGAGTGACCCCCGTCGGTCGCACAAAAGAAGCGGGAGGAGGGGCACCCCCGAACGCTGCAGCTCGGCGTCCCCCCCGCGCCCGCGCCCCGTCTTGTTGCCGTTCCCTCCTTACCCCGAGGCGCGCGCGGGCCGGGATGGAATCGCCTCCGCCCGGGTCTGCTCTGGACTACCTGGGACCTCTTTGAGTTGGCTGGTCCGTCATCCTATGCACCGTCAGCTCTCCTGCCCAACAGTTTCTCAGCATCCCTCTAGGGGAACCCTCGGGGTGTATGCTATCGTCACCCGCCCGTTTCATACCCTGGAGGATTGAAGTCTGTAGAGTTTCCACCCCGCAGGGTCGAAGGTAACTCGTGGCAGAAGCCAAGATTCCCCCCAGCTCTTCTCGATCCTGCTAATGCCTCTTGTATGACTTGAGCAAAGCTTGGACTTAAAAAGCAGTCTGACTTGGTTTACACTGCAAAGAAAGTTTCAGTTGTATTAAAGTAGGCTGCAGAACATTTGTTTTATTGGCCTTAGAGATGGTTATGATACTTCACCCAGCATACCTCTTGGGGATGTAGTAGAACGAATTCTTAGGCAGAAAGTTGTCTAATTGACCGGAGATAGATTTTCCAGCATTAAGATACTATTCAATAAATTAGGAAGCTTGCAATTTGAGGCGTAAACTTTATAAATTAAGAATGGTTATGACACTTTCCCAAAGGACACTAAGGTAGCTTTATTGAGGTGGCACACAAACAGTATTAAGTAACAATGTGCAAAGGTCATTGAGCACAAACTGTTACAGAAAAGGCGACAAGTGGACTGGAAAAGCTCAAGACTGAAAATCTCATGAGTTTCAGCCTTTGGCTCTGTCATTTGCCTGGCTGTGTGACATTTTCAAGTTATTTAGCCTCTCTGGGCTTCCTTTTTCCAGCTATAAAATAATATCTGTGCTGTTTAACACCTTGTTTTTAAATCTGCACAATTATCTCCATTGCCCATCACAACAATCTTATGTACAAGATAGGTCAACAATTATATTCTCTGTTTTACTGAAAGTGAAACACGTCCCAAGAAATTAGGTTCTCTTTTATCACTTGTAAGTGGCGGAACCAGAACTGGAACCCAAGAATCTAAACTCTTAGTCGAGTATCTTTTTCAGCCTTCCTGTTATTTTTAAACTGGAGTAGCCCATAGTTTTGGTCACCCAGTTCCTCGTGTGGTGCTTATTAGACTTGTATTTTATTTTCATGACACTATTGATTAAGTTATTCAGAAGCAACCAGTTTACTTAAGGGAATTCTTTGGGGTTAATTTTTGCAATTACAGAGCTTGAAATTTTATTATGCAAAAAGTGTTGATAAAGATCTGTCATTTGTCATTCTTGGGACTAAGTGGTGAGGGATATGAAAATAAAAGGAAAAGATGCACCCAGCTGTCAGCTGGTACACTTCAAAGGAAGGTCACTTTGGAAATTGGTTTAAAAATATAAAAATGTGATGAAATCAGGTCAGCCATGGAAATGAAGGTCAGAGAATAATAGTGTGTTTATGTTGAATATGCCATTAAATTAAATCTTGCCAAAGGCTGTATGACATCAGAATATGCTAGCAACTGAGAGCCTTTTTTTTTTAACCAGTTGTGAGCCCTTAGCTAAATTACTTGGTCTTTCTGAGTCTGTTCCTGAGCTGTGAAAGGGTGGCGATAGCTCTGCCAGCCTCACAGGGTTTTGAAGGATTAAATGAAATTCATGTGCAAAGCCTGAAGCTCATATTTGGTTCGTTCCCCTTTTAACAACTTTTGTTTCAGTATTTGTATACCCGTTTTATTGGGCTTCCCAGGTGGCTCAGTGGTAAAGTATCCGCCGGCAATGCAGGAGATGAGAGTTTGATCCCTTGGTCAGGAAGATGCCCTGGAGGAGTGCATGGCAACCTACTCCAGTATTCTTGCCTGGAGAATCCCATGGACAGAGGAGGCTGGTGGGCTACAGTCCATGGGGTTGCAAAGAGTTGGACATGATTTAGTGATAAACAACAACTCTGTTTTATTAACTGTTCCTGAAAAGTTATAGGTAAATATGACTGTACAGAATGTTTTTCTGCATTATTCATCTGAATGTTTGCATACAGTGGTAAGGGGTACATTTGCTAATTTAATGAGTGGTACCCCAGACTGAATAGTAGTTTTTTCCTAATTTTCTTGGGCAACTCCAACTTAATCATGTTTCAGATTGAGAAAGTAAGAACTGGTTGGACTAGATAGTCTTCAAGGTTCTTTGTAGATTTGGCTTCCCATAATTTGTAACTCTTGTCTTGGGACATCATGCTGCTGCTAAGTCGCTTCAGTCGTGTCCGACTCTGTGCGACCCCATAGATGGCCGCCCACCAGGCTCTGCTGTCCCTGGGATTCTCCAGGCAAGAACACCGGAGTGGGTGGCCATTTCCATCTCCAATGCAGGAAACTGAAAAGTGAAAGTGAAGTCACTCAGTTGTGTCCGACTCTTCATGACCGCATGGACTGCAGCCTACCAGGCTCCTCCATCCATGGGATTTTCCAGGCAAGAGTACTGGAGTGGGGTGCCATCGCCTTCTCCATAGTGGAAAGCTAATAAAATTTTGTAGAGCAGGTACTGTGCTTCTTCTGTGGTTTTCTTGAAATCATTAGGTATGGAACACCAAGTATGAATGGAAATACTAAAGTGACTTGTAAAATGAGCATTTTTAATCATTCTCTTCCAAATTGGAAAACAAATTTAGGTTTTTCTTTCTGATTTCATACCTATGATTGGGACCTATAATAAAATACAAAGCACCCATGCAGTGCATAGGGCAAGCATGAAGTATTGAATGAGTGCTTTGATCTTCCTTCTGAGAGAGTTCACCTTCTACTTCGGAATCAAGATATACATCAGTTCCCTGTCTAGGCAAAGTGTCTTAGATCAGGAAAACAATCTGAAACATTTTCTTTTCGGCATTTTATTTTTTAATCAAGTGCCTAATGTTAAATAAGGACATTTTCTAAAAGTAAAACTTTGGATTCTTGCCAAAGAGAATTGAAACAGAAATGATTTGCAGTTAGTGATTATAATTCCTGAGGAATAAAGTTCAAGAAAATAAGTGATTTAGGAGAAAAAGATCTAGGTTTGTACTCTGATGTTTTCAAATGAATTATTCAAGTTAAATTGTTCCATTGGTAGCTATACAGCATTGTGTTCTTAAAAAGTTCGGTAAATTGATTTCTTAAAAATTGAATTATGTGGGCACATTAGGGAGATATAAAAATCCTATGGAAATAGAGACAAAGTAGATTAGATTGTCAAGAGGAGGGGGACATGGGGACTGATTCCTAATGGGTATGGGATTTCTTTTGGAATGTCTTAAAATTAAATAATGGAAATGACTGCACAACTCTACATATACTAAAAATCACTGAATTAAAAAGGGACCTCCTTGGCAGTGCAGTGGTTAAGACTCAGCGCTTCCAGTGCAGGGGCACGAGTCAATCCCTGGTGGGGGAACTAAGATCCCACATGCTACGTGACAAAAAAGAAAAAAATAATAATAACAATGATAATAATAAATAGAATAATAATAAAATGGAAACACCATTTATTTGCCAGGTAGCCCTGAGAGACTTACCTAACTCAGTGTCATATGGCCCTCAGTGTCTTTAGCAATGAAATGGGCATAATAATACCTACTATGGAGACAGGTATTGTTATAAAATAACACCACGAAGCCATCATAATCAAGGTAATAAACATATCCATCACCTCCAAAATTTTCTTGTGTTCTATTTTGTGATAAGAACACTGATCATAAGATGTACCCTCTTAACAAATTCTAAAGTGTACAATATGGAATTGTTAACCATATGTACTTCAGTGCACAGGTATCTTTTGAACTTATTTGCTTTGTATAACTGAAAGCTTACACCCATTAAACAACAGGTCCCCGTTTTCCCTTCCCCCTTGACCTTGGTGGTCTCCATCTGTTGTCTGCTTCTGTAAGATTGATTTTAGATGCTTCATGTAAGAGGAGTCATGCAGTATTTCCCCTTTTGTGACTGACTTCATTTAGCATGTCTTCCACGTCGTTGCAAATGATATCATTTCCTTCTTTTTTAAGGTTAATAGTATTGTATGTTTATACCACATTTTCTGTATCTATTCACCTGTCCATGGACATTTCAGTTGTTTCTGTATCATCACCAGGTATTGCAAATAGTGCTGCAGTGAATACGGGGGTACAGCTATGCTTTCAAGATCTTGATTTCAGTCAGTTATTTTTAACATTTAAAAAACTTGAAATATAGTTGATTTCTAATGTGCCAATCTCTGCTATACAGCAAAGTGACTCAGTTATACACATACATAAATTTTTGTGGGGGTGGGGGAGTGCGTCCCTTGTAGCTTAGTAGGTTAAGAATGTTAACCTGCCTGCAATGCAGGAGACCTGGGTTTGATTCTTGGGTTGGAAAGATCCCCTGGAGAAGGAAATGGCTACCCACTCCAGTATTCTTGCCTGAGAATCCCATGGACAGAGGAGCCTGGCAGGCTACAGTCCATGGGGTTGCAAAAGTCGGACATCACTTAGCGACTAAACCACCAACCACCACCACATACATGTTTTTAAATATTCTTTTCCATTATGGTATATGGTGTATCCCAGGAGACTGCATAGTTCCCTGTGCTATAATAGTTTGCATCTGCTAACCCCAAACTCCCCAGTCCATCGCTCTCCTCCCCTCCCCCTTAGCAATCACAAATCTGACCTCTATGTCTGTGGTTCTATTTCCGTTTTATAGATGGGTTCATTTTTGCCATTTTTAGATTCCACATATAAATGATGTCATATGGTCTTTCTCTCTCTGACTTCACTTAGCATGATATTCTCTAGTTGCATCCATGTTGCTGCAAATGGCATTATTTTGTTTGTTTGTTTTTTTATGGCCGAATAATGTTCCGTGGTATGTATGTACTATATCTTCTTTATCCGTTCATCTGTTGATGGACGTTTGAGTTGTATCCATGTCTTAGCTATTGTGAATAGTGCTGCTTTGAACACTGGCGTATGTGTATCTTTTTGAGTTAGAGTTATCTCTGGATGTATGCACAGGAATGGGTTTGCTGGAACATAAGATAAGTCTGTGTTTAATCTTCTGAGGAACCTCCATACTGTTTTGCATAGTGGCTGCACCAATTTATATTCCCACCAACAGATAGGAGAGTTCCCTTTTCTCCACATCCTCTTCAGCATTTGTTGTTTGTAGACTTTTTAATGATGGGTCATTCTGACTGGTGTGAGGTGGTACCTCATTGTAGTTTTGATTTGCATTTCTCTAATACAGTGATGTTGAATATCTTTTCATGGGCCATCTGTATGTCTTCTTTGGAGAATTGTCTATTAAGGTCTTCTGATTGGGTTGTTTTTTTTGTTGTTGGGTTGTATGAGCTGTTTGTATGTTTTGGAGATTAAGCCCTTGTATGGCGCATCATTTGCAAATGATGCTACGGCTTTCATTCTATAGATTTTTTTTTTTTTTTTTTTATGGTTTCCTTTGACTTCCCTGGTGGCTCACACGGTAAAGTGTCTGTCTACAATGCGGGAGACCTGGGTTCAAGCCCTGGGTCGGGAAGATCCCCTGGAGAAGGAAATGGCAATCCACTCCAGTACTGTTGCCTGGAAAATCCCATGGACAGAGGAGCCTGGTAGGCTACAGTCTATGGGGTCGCAAAGAGTCGGACACGACTGAGTGACTTCATGTGCTCTGCCAAAGCTTGTAAGGTCACAGTTGTTTATTTTTATTTCTGTTGCCTTGGGATATTGACCTAAGAAAACATTGGTATGATTTATGTCAGAAAATGTTTTGCCTATGTTCTCTTCTAAGAATTTTATAGTATCATGTCTTATGTTTAAGATTTTAAGGCATTTTGAGTTTATTTTTGTGCATGGTATGAGGTTGTGTTCTAACTTCATTGATTTATATGCAGCTGTTCAACTTTCCCAATACCACTTGCTGAAGAGACTGTCTTTTGCCCATTTTATATTCTTGTCTCCCTTGTCAAAGATTAATTGACTGTAGGTGTGTGGGTTTATTCTGGGTTCTCTGTTCTGTTCCATTGATCTGTACATGTGTTTTTGTACCAATACCACATTGTTTTGATTACTCTGTGTGTGTGTTAGTCGCTCAGTTGTGTCTGACTCTTTGTGACCCCACGGACTGTAGCCCGCCAGGCTCCTCTGTCCGTGGAATTCTCCAGGCAAGAATACTGGAGTGGGTTGCCAATGCCCTCCTGCAGGGTTTGATTACTGTAGTTTTTTATTAACAGTATTGTCTGAAGTCTGGAAGAGTTATGTCTCTTGCTCCCCCCACCCCACTTAGGTTTGCTTTGGCAATTCTGGGTCTTTTATGGTTCCATATACATTTTGGGGTTATTTCTTCTAGTTCTGTGAAAAATATCATGGGTAATTTTTTAGGGATCGCATTAAATCTGTAGATTGCTTTTGACAGTATTGCCATTTTAACAATATTAATTCTTCCAAATCAAGAGCATGGGATATTCTCCCATTTCTTTGAATCCTACTTGATTTCCTTTATTAGTGTTTTATAGTTCTCAGCATATAAGTCTTTTACCTCCTTGGTCAGATTTATTCCTATTTTTTTGTTTTGTTTTCTGGTGTGATTTTTTTTAAGTTTTTTTTTTCCCTACATTCTCTTTCTGTTATTTCATTGTTTGTGTAAAGAAATGCAACTAATTTCTGAATGTTAATCTTGTATCCTGCACTTTGCTGAATTCATTTATTAGATCTAGTAGCTTTTATGTGGAGACCTTAGAGTTTTGTATATATAGTTTCATGTCATCTGCATATAGTGACAATTTTATCTTTCCTTCTGATTTGGATACTTTTTTATTTCTTGTCTGATTGCTGTGGCTAGAACTTCCAATACAGTGTTAAATAAAAGTGGTGAGAGTGGGCATCCTGTCTTATTCCAGATTTTAGCAAGAAGGCTTTCTTGCTAAAAGTATTATATTGAGTGCTGCTGCTGCTGCTGCTAAGTCGCATCAGTTGTGGCTGGCTCTGTGCGACGGCAGCCCACCAGGCTCCTCTGTCCCTGGGATTCTCCAGGCAAGAACGCTGGAGTGGGTTGCCATTTCCTTCTCCAATGCATGAAAGTGAAAAGTGAAAGTGAAGTCGCTCAGTCGTGCCAGACTCTTAGCAACCCCATGGACTGCAGCCTACCAGGCTCCTCTGTCCATGGGATTTTCCAGGCAAGAGTACTGGAGTGGGTTGCCAGTGCCTTCTCTGATTATATTGAGTATTGAGTATTAAAATGGCTATGGGTTTGTCATAAATGACTTCTATTATGTTGAGATATGTTCCCTGTATACCCACTTTGGTAAGAGTTTTTCTTTTTTTTAATCACAAATGGATGTTGAATTTTGTCAAATGCTTTTTCTGCATCTATTGAGATGATCATGTGGTTTTTTACTTTTCTTTTGTTAACGTGTATTACACTGATTTTGCATATGTTGAACCATCCTTGTGAATTTGGGGTGAATCCCACTTGGTCATGGTGTATGATCTTTTCTAAATGTTGTTGGATTTGATTTGCTAATATTTTGTTAAGGGTTTTTGCATCTATATTCCTCAGAGATATTGGCCTGTAATTTTATTTTTTGGTGGTATCTTCGTCTGATTTTGACATCAGGGTGATGGTGGCTTTGTAAAATGTCTTTGGGAGTATTCCCTCCTCTTCAAGAAGAATCAGTATAAGTTCTTTTGTGTGTGTTTGGTAGAATTTACCTGTGAAGCTGTCTGGTCCTGAAATTTTGTTTATAGGGTGTTTTGTTTGTTTTTGTTTTTTTTTGTTACAGATTCTATTTCACTTCTAGTGACTGGTCTCTTCAAATTATCTACTTCTTGATTCAGTTTTGGTGGGCTATATGTTTGTAGAAAGTTGTCTGTTTCTTCTGGGTTGTTAACTGTGTTGGCATGTAATTGTTTATAGTATTCTATTAAGGTTTTTATGTATTTGTGTGTTATCAGTTGTGGTTTCTCCCTTTTCATTTCTTACTTGTTCTCTTCTCTCTTTTCTTCTTGGTGATCCTGGCCAGAAGTTTGTCAGTTTTGTTCACCCTTTCAAAGAACCAGCTCTTGGTTTTATTGACTTATTTTTTCTGTTGCCCTTTTAATTTCTATTTTATTTATTCCCTCACTAATCTTCCATGGTGGCTCAGATGGCAGAGAATCTGCCTGCAGTAGGGAGACCTGGGATCAATGCCTGGGTTGGGAAGATCCCCTGAGGAAGGGAATGGCTACTTATGCCAGTAGAATTTCTTGGAGAATTCCATAGACAGAGAAGCCTGGCAGGCTACCGTCCATGGGGTCTCAAAGAGTCAGACACAACTGAGCAACTTTCACACATAATCTTTATTATTTCCTTCCTTCTTCTGGCTTTAGATTTTGTTTGTTCTTCTTTTTCTAATTATTTTAGGTGGTAGGTTATTATTTCAGATTTTTCTAATATTTTGAGGAAAGCCTGTATCACTGGGAATGTCCCTCTAAGAACTACTTTTACTACATCCTATAGATTTTTGTATGGTTGTATTTTCATTGTCATTTGTTTCAAGGTATTTTTTAATTTCCTTTTTGATTTCCTCATTGACCCATTGGTTTTTTGTACGTTGTTTAGTTCCCATATAATCTTTTTTTTTTTCCCCTCATTTCTTATCCTGTATTTGATCTATAGTTTCATGCTGTTGTGGTCAGAGAAGATGCTTGAAGTAATTTTTTTTTCCCGAACAAAATTCTTTATTTCACTAGAAATAGCTTTATTGATGAAATCACCAGGAATTTTCAACACAAGATTTAACATCTTAATATCCACCAAGGCCTGGGCTCTGAGGTTTGCTCTGCTTCTCCCAGTCCTTAAAGGGATTTAGAGAGAGACATTGTTAGCAGAGATCAAGTAAGGTGGTTGGAGGTCCCCTTTCCCAGTCATTGGACAAGCTGCTCAATTCTGGTCCAGAGTAGGAAAGAGCCAGTATTTCAGAGTAGTCCAATAAGAATTTGACATTGCATTTTAATCTCTCATAACAGTTTCAGTTTATCAACAGTATTGGTCCAAACTTATTTGCTTCTGATCTAAGTGTTTTTCATTTTGCAATCTATTTTTGGTGTCTATGTAATTTTAATAAATAACCTCACTCCTTGTGAAAAAAATCAATTAACCCTGTGCTAAGAAAAGTATCTCAAACCTGAATAATCTCATCTTGCTCTTAGAAAGAGGAAATGGGGTTTCCTGCTCTTTTTCCACTCAAGAGATGAACAAATCTACCCCTTGGAAGTCCAAAAATGTTACTTCTGGCCTTGGAATCTGCAGTTTTTGATGGGCTGATTCAAATTACCTAGGAAGAGTAGCTGGAAGTACTAACCGGGCAGCCTTCTTTGGAAATTTCTTCCTAAAATCAACTGTAGAGAATGGTCCATGCTTGTGTACAACTTCTGCTGTTCCATCTCACAAGCCAGGCTCAGAGGAGGCACTGGTGTTCTCAGGAGCAAGAGCAGTACCAGTGGCCCCACAAGGCAGGACCTCAATAACGTGAGGCTTGTCAATGATCCAGGCTGTCTGGTTTCCCTTTTCAAGAATACTGACAATCCGGGCTTGACGACCCTCTCCATACTTTGAAGATTTGATTTCTGAACAAAAGTGAACTGTCTGTTCTCTTGGCAGACAAATCAGTAGCCCTCCAGAAGTTTCTGCTGAGGTTCCTTGCAGGAAACCAGAGCACCTGCTGGCCTGGCTGATGGCAGCCATCTTGGCAATGCTGGGCAGATTACAAATGACAAAGGACACTTCATTTCTCTGTTCTATATCAATAACCTCAGATATGCATATGACACCACCCTTATGGCAGAAAGTGAAGAGGAACTCAAAAGCCTCTTGATGAAAGTGAAAGTGGAGAGTGAAAAAGTTGGCTTAAAGCTCAACATTCAGAAAACGAAAATGATGGCATCTGGTCCCATCACTTCATGGGAAATAGATGGGGAAACAGTGGAAACAGTGTCAGACTTTATTTTTCTGGGCTCCAAAATCACTGCAGATGGTGACTGCAGCCATGAAATTAAAAGATGCTTACTCCTTGGAAGGAAAGTTATGACCAACCTAGATAGCATATTGAAAAGCAGAGACATTACTTTGCCAACAAAGGTCCGTCTAGTCAAGGCTATGGTTTTTCCTGTGGTCATGTATGGATGTGAGAGTTGGACTGTGAAGAAGGCTGAGCGCCGAAGAATTGATGCTTTTGAACTGTGGTGTTGAAGAAGACTCTTGAGAGTCCCTTGGACTGCAAGGAGATCCAACCAGTCCATTCTGAAGGAGATCAGCCCTGGGATTTCTTTGGAAGGAATGATGCTGAAGCTGAAACTCCAGTACTTTGGCCACCTCATGTGAAGAGTTGACTCATTGGAAAAGACTCTGATGCTGGGAGGGATTGGGGGCAGGAGGAGAAGGGGACGACAGAGGATGAGATGGCTGGATGGCATCACTGACTCGATGGACGTGAGTCTGGGTGAACTCCAGGAGTTGGTGTTGGACAGGGAGGCCTGGCATGCTGCGATTCATGGGGTCACAAAGAGTCGGACACGACTGAGTGACTGATCTGATCTGATCTGAGAGTGACCCAGAATGCCAAAGCCAGTGATATCTGTGGCTGCATGGGCATTAAAACGTGGGCTTTAGTCTGGCAGGTTCTTTGGAAGGAATGATGCTAAAGCTGAAAACTCCAATACTTTGGCCACCTCATGCAAAGAGTTGACTCATTGGAAAAGACTCTGATGCTGGGAGGGATTGGGGGCAGGAGGAAAAGGGGACGACAGAGGATGAGATGGCTGGATGGCATCACTGACTCGAAGGACGTGGGTTTGAGTGAACTTCGGGAGATGGTGATGGACAGGGAGGCCTGGTGTGCTGGGATTCATGGGGTCGCAAAGAGTCCGACACGACTGAGCGACTGAACTGAACTGAATTCTATCGAGGGTAGCCATGTTGAACATAGCTTCCTGATAGCCCAGTTCTACCTCTTCTCTGAAGAACACCATCTTTATCTTATTCCATCCTTCAGGATTATCCAGCCATTGGTGGGCATTGACAGGCAACTTGGGTTCCTAAGGGTTTAGTTAACACAAGCACATCCCCAACTGCCCCGCTGTCAGGCAGGATGAATTCATTTGGTTGGTATACCACAGTCGCAACTCCACCGATGATAATACCACCGTTTGCCCACCAGTCACTGCAGTCCCTCCTTCCTCGGCAGCATCCCGAAAGCCTTTGATCATGAGTGGTGTGATCTTTTCTCACTCCTCCTCAGGCATGCTCTGGCTGACGCTGATTAGCATCAACATGTTGTCACACTCAGTAATGCCCATGGCATAGCGGTCACTCAGCACGTTGGTGCATGTGATGGGCCCCATCACTGTAGGGATCTTCCACCGAGGGGTAAAAGAGGTCGGTGGTCTGCACCAAGGACAGGCCCCCTGTGCCTCAGGGGTATGATGCGGGAATCCATCCCAATGCCGAGGCTGGGGAAGGGCGGGCTGGGCTCTGCCCTCACCAGGCAGATCGGCTTCCTGGGCCATCTCTTCAAGGCCTCCGACCAGGCTCCGGCCCAGTGCCAGTCGCACTTCTGGTTGCGTCAGTCCCGCCTGGAGTTTGAGCAGCGTCTCCTGGGGGGCCTTGCAGGCTCAGCCTTGCATGCCGAAGCCAGTGAGCCGCCAGCTCCGGCTGCGACCCAACGCCTGGGGCTCGAAGGGCCTGTTCGACAGGGCCCGGCTTCGAGGCAAGCCTGCTGGGCCTGAGGAACCTTCTCCCCCGCGGCCACCTCAGCCATAGCCTCTCGCTGGCACCTGTCACTGCGGCTTGTGCCATCATGCCCGCCCGGCAGAGAGAGAAAAAAGAAGATGGAGGAGGAGAGGTCCTTTTACTTTCCACTCCAGTTAGCAAGGCGTAACAGATATTACCGAAGAGTCTCTCTGGCACAACTCGCGCAGCCCAACTGCCACCACACCACACGCTCCAGGGCCTCCTTCTATACTCTTATATTTGTTGAAGTTAGTTTGTGCCCTAGTGTGTGGTCAATCCTAGAGAATGTTCCATGTGCACTTGAAAAGAATGTGTTTTCTTTTTCGGGGAAGAAGGCGGTTATAATGTCCTGAAAAACGTCAATTCTATTGTATTATTTAGGATCTCTGTTGCCTTATTGATTTTCTGTCTAGAAGGTCTGTCCATTGATGTGAGTGAGAAGCTAAAGTCTCCTACTATTATATGCTCATCAATTTCTCCTTTTATGTCAGTGTTTGTTGTGTGTATTCGAGTGCTCCTCTATTAGGTGCATATATGTGGATGAGTGTAAAATACTTTTCTTGTATTGATCCTTTAATCATTATATAGTGTTCTTCATCTTTGTTTATAGCCTTTGCTTTAAGGTCTATTTTGTCTGATATGAGTACTGCAACTCCTTTCTTGTCATTTCCATTTGTATGAAATATGTTTTTTCCATTCCCTCACTTTCAGCCCATGTGTGTCCTTTGCCCTAAGGTGGGTCTCATACTGTAGGCAGCATATTGTAGGCTCTTGTTTTTAAATCCAGTCTGCCACTTTGTTCTTTTGATTGGAGCATTCAGTTCATTGACATTTAAGGTAATTATTGATACATATGTATTTATTAGAGAAGGCAATGGCAACCCACTCCAGTACTCTTGCCTGGAAAATCCCATGGACGGAGGAGCCTGGTAGGCTGCAGTCCATGGGGTTGCTAAGAGTCTGGCACGACTGAGTGACTTCACTTTCACTTTTCACTTTCATGCATTGGAGAAGGAAATGGCAACCCACTCCAGGGTTCTTGCCTGGATAATCCCAGGGATGGGGGAGCCTGGTGGGCTGCCGTTTATGGGGTTGCACAGAGTCGGACATGACTGAAGCAACTTAGCAGCAGCAGCAGCATGTATTTATTGTCATTTTAAACTTTGTTTTCCAGTTGATTCTTCTGTTTCTTTTTGTGGTTTGATATATTTTATGCTTGTGTTCTCTTCTTTTTGGTTTTTGAGAATCAATGTTTTCGATTTGTGGTAGCCCACCTTTTTTTCCCCAATTGTGTTAACCCCTTCATATTGCTTTAGATTGCTTCAGACTATAGGCTCAAACACTTTTTTTTTTTTTAAATCTGTATTTTCTTACTGTCCTTCCCTCTGATTTTGGTGTCTTTTTTTACATTTTCATGTTTATCTTTTTCTTGTTCCTTGTGTTGATCATCACTTTCACAAGTAGGTTGTTTTTTTTTTTAATCTGTGTACTGGCCAATTTAAATGATTTACTTTCCAATTGTGATTTCCTCCTTCCTATATGGTCTTGCTTTTTTTCTATTTGGAGAAGCCCTTTCAATATTTCTTTTGGGATAGTTTTTAAAGTTGCTCTATTTGTTTAGTTTTTGCTTGTCTAAGAAATTCTTTATTTCTTCTGAATGATGATCTTGCTGGGTAGAGTAATCTAAGCTCCATATTTTTCCCTTCCAAGACTTTGAATATGTTTTGCCACTCCCTTCTGACCTTCAGTGTTTCTGTGGAGAAATCAGCTCATAGCCTTATGGGGGTTTCCCTTATACTTAACTCATTTTAAAAAGTAATTTTATTTACTTATTTTTGGCTTTGCTGGGTCTTTGTTGCTGTGCGGGCTCTCTCTAGTTGCAGCGAGCAGGGGCTTCTCTCTAGTTGCGGTGCACAGGCTTCTCATTGTGCTGGCTTCTCTTGTTGCAGAGTGCAGGCCCTGAAGTGCGGGCTTCAGTCGTTGTGACCCTCAGGGTCTAGAGCACAGACTCAGTAGTTGTGGTACATGGGCTTAGTTGCTCTGCATCACGTGTGGGATCTTCCTGGATCAGTTGTTTATCACTGAGCCACCAGGGAAGCCCTATAGTTGACTGTTTGTTTTTCTTTCTGTCTTTAGAAATCTCTCTTTAGCTTTAGCCATTTTTATTAAAATATGTCTTGGCATAGGTCTGTTTGGGTTTATCTTGTTAGGTACTCTCTGTGCTTCCTGAATCTGGATATCTGTTTCCGTCTTTAGGTTTGGAAAGTTTTCAGCCATAATTTCTCCAAATACATTTTCAATCCCTCTTCTCCTTCTAGAATACCTATTATATATAGATTGGCATGCTTTATATTATCTCACAAGTCTTTTATATTGCTTTCATTCTTTTTTTTTTCCATTTGGCTTCCTGTCTGCTATTTTGATTGGGTAATTTCCATTATTCTGTCTTTCAGGTCACTTATTCTTTCTTCTGCATTATTCATCCTGCTGTCCATTGCCTTTAGCTCTACTTTTGTCTTGGCAAGTGAATTAAAAAATTTTTCTTGCCTCTTTATGTTTCTAGTTCTTTTTTACAGTAATTTGCATTTCTGTCAATAGCCTTTCTTAATTTCTTCAGTATTTTCATTACCTCCTTTTTGAACTTGGTGTCTTTTAGACTGAGGAGATCTATGTCATTGTTCCTTCAGGGGAATCTTCTTGGTCTTTTAATTGGGAGTATTTCCTCTGCTTCTTCATTTTGCTTATATCCCTCTTACTCTATGAGTTTTGAAAAAACAACTATCTACTGTAGTCTTGGAGGGCTATTTGTATGTGGGAGCATCCCTGCATAGCTTGTGTGAGTTTAATATTTTTTGGCATGAGGGCTGTTTTAGGTTTGGATGGTGTCTCTTTCCTTGGGACTCCTCGAGTTCAAGTAGCCTGTGCCCTGCCTCCTGAGAGTGTACTCAGAGAAGAAAGCTCCTATGGTGGGCCCACCACCTCCTCACGCACCCCGCAACAATGGCCTTGCTTCGCTGGTGGGCCCAAGCATCTTCCCATACTCCCTTGCCTGTGGCACACCACATCCTAGCCAGCCCTCTCAGGCTGTCTGCATGCAGCCAACCCCAGTCCTCTCCCCAGAGTCTGAGCTCTGAAACCCGAGCCTCAGTACCCAGCCCCCACCCACCCCAGTAGAGAAGCATCTCAGTCTGGGGAGAGCTGGGCAGCACTGACCGTCTATGCGGGTCTTTCTCTTTTCCTTTCACAGATGAGTTGCTGTGCTCTCCTCCAGGACTCCAAAGCTCCCTCTCTGTCCTGGCTGATCTCCCTACTAGAGAGGGCCATTCCCAGGGGCAGGAACCTTTCCTCCTTCACAGCTCCCTTTCGGGGGGTCAGGTTCCCATCTCGATTCCTTTCTCTTTTCTCTTTTTGTCCCACCCAGTTACATGGAGATTTCCTTGCCCTTTTGAAAGTCTGAGGTCTTCTGCCAGTGTTCAGTAGGTGTTCCATGAGAATCGTTTCACACGTAGATGTATTTTTGATGTATTTGTGGGAGAAAGTGAGCTCCACGTTCTACTCCTCTGCCATCTTGATCCAATCCTGTTATGATGCACTTTAAAATGTCCTGGATAGGATAGGAAGAATATACTTTTAAAGGGAATCCTTTTTTTTTTTTTGAAGTAGTTTCTTTTTAACTTTCATACAATCCTAATATTCTAGGTCATGTTTGCTTCAGTTGCTTGAGTGAAGGCCAGACTCAGTGCCCAGAGACTGGAAGCATGAAGATGAACAGGACACCCTTTAACCATCCAGGAAGAAGGATCAGGGCACTGGGTTCCTTCTGCCTCTTACTCCATCCATGCTTGGCAGGGATCATGTCTCATTTCAGTTGGCAGCTCCCTCACAGCCAGCACTTAACTGCACATGCAGAATGTTCTCAATAATTATTCATTAGTTGAATTGGCCTAAGCCATTGATAAAGAGAAAATGGAAGGGAAAGCAAAAAGTATCATGAGCCCTTCTTGGACCGAGTCCTGTGATTGTTGATTTCTCATTGAATCCTCACTATGACATTAAAAATACATCACTTCTATTTTACAGGTGAGAAAACCTGGTCAGTATAAATGTCTTTAAAAGAGTTACTATACTTAGGTTGGAGGCATCCTAGTGTTCTGCTCTTTGCCTTTTCCCTCCGTCAGGTGCATTTCAGGGACTGGCTTATTTACTCAAGGAGATGGGCACTAGTACTGTTCCCACTTTAAAGATAAGGGAACTAAACTTAGGGTAATTAACTTCCGCCGTCATCGGGTAAGTGGCAGAGCTGGATCCTGCATGTCACTGTGTGCTTCTAAGCCGTAGGGTCACAAAGAGTCAGATGTGACTGCAGCAACTTGGCATGCACAAGTTCTGTGGAGCACACGGACTCTCAGCCCCATGGCAGCCCTTAAGACTTGTGCGTCTTATACACACACACACTCCTAGACCTCCCAGACCTACCCTAGTGCTTCTCAGCTCTGGGTGCACATTAGGATCTAGTGGGAAGCTTTCAAAGTACACATTCCAGGGCCCAACCCCACAGAGGAGGGTGAGGCTTCTCAGGCTTACAGGTTTTTAAAGAGCAGCCTAGCCTGAGTCCCTTGTGGCTCAGCTGGTAAAGAATCTGCCTGCAATGCAGGAGATCTCGGTTTGATTCCTGGATCTGGAAGATCTACTGAAGAAGGGATAGGGGCTACCCACTCCAGTATTCTTGGGGTTCCGTTGCGGTTCAGCTAGTGAAGGTGAAGAATCTGCCTGCAATGCAGGAGACCTGGGTTAGGAAGATCCCCTGGAGAAAGGAAAGGTTACCCACTCCAGTATTGTGGCCTGGAGAATTCCATGGACTGTGTAGTCCATGGGGTCGCAAAGAGTCGGACAGGACTGAGCAACTTTCACTTTCATTTCAGCTGGAGTTGAAGAGAGCTGTGCTAAAGCTAAAGTTCCCTCTCCTGTCATTTATATTTAGGCTCATAGTCTTGATTAGTTCCTTGAATGAGGGAAATGACTTATATGATTATGTGTGAATTCCTGCAATGTTTCGCCCTGTCCCTCAAACATAAGGAGTGCCAAAATAGATTGTTGAATACAGAGCAGTAGTTTTCAAGGAAGCCTTCATAAGCAGTAGAGCCTAGAGAGGAGCAACAGTTCCGCTTCAGATGGAAAGCACAGCTCCATACAGGAATGGCTTATGCTTGGCATAGTTATTTTTATTTAGTGAGTTTAAGAATGAGATCCTTGGGATTGCTATTTTAATATTAATACCACCAATAGGGGCTTCCCTGGTGGCTCAGCAGAAAAGAATTCACCTGCAATGCAGTAGGTGCAGGAGATGTGGGTTCAGTCCCTGTGTCAGGAAGATCCCCTGGAGGAGGGCATGGCAACCCACGCCAGTATTCTTGCCTGGAGAATCCCATGGACAGAGGAGCCTGGCGGGCTGCAGTCCATAGGGGGTCAGAGAGTAGGACACGATTGAGTAACTGAGCGCACACACCACCGATAGAGAATGGAGTTGTTAATAAATAACGTTATTTTAATATATAATAATTGTTAAATCCCTCTAATCACTAGGCTTGAGTAAATGTCTTTGGTTAAGATGTGGATATAGAATTGGGAGGCTCTGTTTCATAATATGGGAATAATGGTAATGTGAGGACTGTGCAAGATTCAGGAAAACAAAGACAGCTGCTCACTTTGTCTTCCAGTGATGGGGCAGCACTACATGATGCTAAATGAAGCTGAAAACAAACCACACATATTGAGTAACTAACTTTCACAAAGTGCCTCAAGAGGAATGTCAGAGAATTTTACTACCTTGTAGATTTGTTCCTAAGCGTCACTATGGAAGATTCCGCAACCCTTGCATAGATGACTGAAGAGGTTCCAGTGAATTCCAGGATGTATGTTGAGTGCCTAGCACATTTGTGTTAAGGATGGTGGAGACTGGTAGACTGTAGCAGTGCTCCTCAGTCTTGTCTTCATCATTGCCCCTCCCCCAGTGCCAGCAAAAGACCCTTTGTGGGCATATTTTTTCCCCTAGTCATCCCTCTGCAGATACACTATAAATGGACTTACATGCTGTATGTTTATCCTGTGCTTTATACTTAGAAAAAGAGTAAGATTCCGCGTCCCTGTCCCCCCAACCAGTTGTTGCCCGCATCGGGTCTCTGTCTAAGGTAGTGTTCTTGTGGTCAACATTGGACAGGAGTCTTTGATTGACAACAGTTTTGGAGATTCCTGGTCAGGAGGATATGTAAACATTACAGGTCAAAATGAAAGTGGCTCAGTCATGTCACTTTGTGACCCCATGGACTATACAGTCCATGGAATTCTCCAGGCCAGAATACTGGAGTGGGTAGCCTTTCCTTTCTCCAGGAGATCTTCCCAAACTAGGGATTGAACCCAGGTCTCCCGCATTACAAGTGGACTCTTTACCAGCTGAGCCACAAGGGAAGCTAAAACAGTACAGGAGACCTGAGCATATTTCTGTCCCTGGACTTTGTGTCCAAGCTGACAAGGATCTGGACTAAAGCCCTCTTGGTTAAGTGAGGATACCACTGAGAGCCTATGACTAACTTCCTACAGTTCACTGGGAAAGTTGTATCATAGTTCTCCGAATGAGCATTATCAGAGTGGTTCTTCCTCCTGGCCTGCTGCACCCTCGGAAGAGTGAAGGAAGAAAGCTGACGTTCTTCTCTGTGGGTCTGTTGCTGTGTTTGTGAGATCCATGGGATATGAAAACGCAGATAAAGATGGACAGTGGGTAATAGAAATCCATCTTCCCTGTTATTCTGAACTACCAGTAAAACAAGTCTCACTGCCCTTTAGCTCAGTTTTCTGTGCTTTTTTTTTTCTTTCTGTTATCCACTCCACAGGAAACACCCAGGATGTGGGAACATTGTGACATTTGCACAGTTTTTATTTATCGCTGTGGAAGGCTTCCTCTTTGAGGCTGATTTGGGAAGGAAGCGTCCGGCTATCCCAATAAGGTATGGCACGTTGAAGTCTTCTTTTAGCCCTTTTAAAAAACTTAACAGCTATTCTTCTCGTAACCATATAAAAGGAATGTGAGGCATCCTTTTTATAAGATTTATATCAAAGATATCAGTAGAATAATTCATTTTCTGAATTTAATATGTGGTGAAACTCCAGGGAGCCTGTTTTTAGAATACAGTTCCTGCCACAACACTTAAAGTAACTCGTGTGTGTGTGTGTGTCTGTGTATCTTCTGTGTCTGGCATATGGTCAGTTAAAGGCCTAGTGTGGTAGCCAGTTTTTAAGTACTTATGTGTGTTATCCTCGTGATGGTAACCAAATATGGTAAGAGTCGTACTGTTGTTACTTTTAAAAAAAACTAATGGCTTTTGGAGATGGGGGTGGTAGTTAACATAGGTACATAACATTGTAATATATTGGGTTGGTTTTTCTGTAACCCGAACAAACTTTTTGGTCAACATAATACTAAATACCACTGAATTGTTCACTGTAAAATGGTTGGTTTCCTGTTATGTGAATTTCGCCTCAATCAAAACAAAATGAATGGCAAGTTAAGGTAAGATTCTTATTTCCAGACCTCCATCCATGAGTCCAAATTTGTGTAATTATACTCATGGGGCCAAATACAAACAAGGCAGATCTTATAATAAACAATGTATTGAAAAACAGCATTCTTGCTATGAGATACTTGAAATCAAAGTGTATTTATTATTTTTTTAGTTTGATTTTTATTTTATATTGGGGTGGCATTGATTAACAATGTATTTGTTTCAGGTGTACAGCAAAGTGATTCCGTTATACATATACATATATCTATTCTTTTTCAGATTCTTTTCCTGTATAGGCTATTACAGAATATTGAGTAGAGTTCCCTGTGCTATACATTAGGTCCTGTTGTTCAATTAAATTAAAAAAAAAAAGATACATGCACACAAAAACAAAGTGTAATCCATTCAGTTGTGAGTATTTAGTAGGATAAATACCCCCGTCCCCCAGTGGCTTTAGTATCTGTATGAAACTTTCTCATTCCAAGACCAACATTTACATCAGAGTAGGCGCCCCAACCTTTTTTTTATTCCTCTGGTCCTTCTTCTCCTCCTCCTTCCACTATTTCTTTCTACTCTGGCAGCCAGTAGCATACCTCAAGAACATTTTCACTCTTGCCTTAACTTTTATACTAATAGCCTAGCAGGCTGACCTCCTGCCCATCACCTGTTCATCCCTCCATGTCAGCTTCCTACCATTGTATCATAGCACCCACTCTCACAAGTGCTCAGAGTTCACCACTGGACTCAGAGTGAAGCCCAAACTCCCTAACCTGCCTTTGGAGGCTCCTCATGAACTTGCCCTAACAGCCGTGCTCCCATGTGTGCAGTTTGTGCTGGCTATTTTATTTTCTATCTGTGAAGAAGGCATCATCAAAATCTTGCTCATGTCATTCATCCCCACAAGCAATTTCTAGGCAGTGCAATATGTAGGCAGTGATGTGGAATGGTTGGAATTAATTATCCTGAAAGAACTTGATGAACTCTATCTCCAAATGGCATCTTTTCAAGACAGGACAAGGGAAATTGGACAAAAAAGCTTGTAAAATCACTAACAGTTTATTATTCAGAAGCTGTAAAATTGCTCTTAGCAGTAACTTTGTATGTCTGTATTACTGGGTTCTGCGTTCATTGTAAAGCTCTTCAAACTTCCCAGACTGGGTTAATGTTGCACTGGCATGGCTGCCTATGAGGGCAGAGAGCCCTCTACCTCACCAGGAACACAAAACTGGTTCTTGTTAGGGAAGGTAACTTGAGACTCAGTGTGTCCATTCTCCAGATGTGCAAAAGGGTAAAAGGATGGGATTCTGTGCTCAAACACGTCCAACACTTCCTGAAGAATATGGAACCACTTGTTCATGTTTGCCCTGAATTCTTTAGCTCTGCTTTGGGTTGGTTGTAAAGTTCATTCAGGTTTTTCTGTAACATCTTGCAAAAAAACCCCAAACAAACTTTTTGGCCAATCCAATACTTCAAATATGAACAAAGCTAGTGGAGGTGATGGAATTCCAGTTGAGCTATTTCAAATACTAAAAGATGATTGTGTGAAAGTGCTGCACTCAATATACCAGCAAATTTGGAAAACTCAGCAGTGGCCACAGGACTGGAAAAGGTCCGTTTTCATTCCAATCCCAAAGAAAGGCAATGCCAAAGAATGTTCAAACAACCACACAATTGCACTCATCTCACATGCTAGTGAAGTAATGCTCAAAATTCTCCAAGCCAGGCTTCAACAGTACATGAACCAAGAACATCCAGGTGTTCAGACTGGGTTTAGAAAAGGCAGAAGAACCAGAGATCAAATTGCCAACATTCACTGGATCACAGAAAAAGCAAGAGAGTTCCAGAAAAACATCTACTTCTGCTTTGTTGATATGCCAAAACTTTGACTGTGTGGATTACAACAAATTGTGGAAAATTCTTAAAGAGATGGGAATACCAGACCACCTTACTTGCCTCCTGAGAAATCTGTATGCAGGTCAAGAAGCAACAGTTAAAACCAGACATGGAACAACAGACTGGTTCCAATTTGGGAAAGGAATATGTGAAGACTGTATATTGTCACCCTGCTTATTAAACTTATACGTGGAGTACATCATGCAAAATGCCGGGCTGAATGAAACACAAGCTGGAATCAAGATTGCTGCGAGAAATATCAATAACCTTAGATACGCAGATGACACCAACCTTATGGCAGAAAGCGAAGAAAAACTAAAAAGCCTCTTCATGAAAGTGAAAGAGGAGAGTGAAAAAGTTGGCTTAAAACCCAACATTCAAAAAATTAGGATCATGGCATCTGGTCCCATCACTTCATGGGAAATAGATGGGGAAACAATGGAAACAGTGACAGACCTTATTTTCTTGGACTCCAAAATCACTGCAGATGGTGATTGCAGCCATGAAATTGAAAGACGCTTGCTCCTTGGAAGAAAAGCTATGACCAACCTAGACAGCATCTTCAAAGGCAGAGACATTACTTTGCCAAGAAAGGTCCATCTAGTCAAAGCTATGGTTTTTCCAGTAGTCATGTATGGATGTGAGAGTTGGACTATAAAGAAAACTGAGCCCTGAAGAACTGATGCTTTTGAACTGTGGTGTTGGAGAAGACTCTTGAGAGTCCCTTGGACTGCAAGGAGATCCAACAAGTCAATCCTAAAGGAGATCAGTCCTGAATATTCATTGGAAGGACTGATGCTGAAGCTGAAACTCAATACTTTGGCCACCTGATGTGAAGACCTGATTCATTGGAAAAGATCCTGATGCTGGGAAAGATTGAAGGCAGGAGGAGAAGGGGATGACAGAGGATGTGATGGTTGGATGGCATCACCAACTCGATGGACATGAGTTTGAGCACTGTCTAGGAGTTGGTGATGGACAGAGAAGCCTGGCATGCTATGGACAGGGAAGCTTGGCCTGCTGTAGTTAGTTCTTGGAGTCACAAAGAGTCAGACACAACTGAGCGACTGAATTGATACTTCAAATACAGTTTTTCTCATTTTGAATATATTAGGTTGAATTGTATGACATTGCTGATGTTTAGCCTACCGAAAGAGAAAAGCATTTTTAAAAAAATAAAAATAAAAATAAATTAAAAAAAAGCATTTTAAATGGCTTAAGCTGATTTATATGAAAGTCATCTTAAGTATTTTCTAGCTCAAAATGGGGGCATACAAATATAAAATTTTTTCATTTGTATTTATGCCTTTATCTAAGTGATTAGAGTCCCTAAATTTTTTTGTTGTTTTTTTATCATTATGGAAGAATATTAAAATAGTGTCACATTCAATAGTTCAAACTTTTTCTGTGTTAGTGTAGCTTTGTGAAGTATTTTCACATATACTTGGTATTTGACTTAAGGTGGTAGTGATACCGTCTTTTAACATAGAGAAGATAAGCACAATACTTGTAAAATCAAAAATATGTGTTTCCTAGTCTACTTGATTTTCCTGAAATTGTGGACCCTGTGTGACGATGAACTGCTGTCTCTGCCTCTCAGGTACTACGCCGTAATGGTGACCATGTTCTTCACCGTCAGCGTGGTGAACAACTATGCCCTGAATCTCAACATTGCCATGCCCCTGCACATGATATTTAGATCTGTAAGTCTCAGACTCACATGCATATGTTCCTCTGGAAAATGAAGTTCAGTGGGTCCATTAAATTCAAAGGTCCTATAGGAAGTAAAGTCTAGGGTGTAAGACTAGGTCTCATGGATGAATGAAAAGAGACTGAATTTCATCTGAGATGGAAGGCAAAAAGACAGAAATGTGAAGGTGGATGGTTTACTTTCATTTATCAGAGGGCTTATTGGCAGTTAATAAAAGAAAAGTTAAAATTTCCCCAGATAACAGATCTTGCCTTTAATTTTCTGGTTGGTTTTATATTCAGTCTTGCTATGAATGTTGTTTAACTATGTTCTCATCACTTTTTGTTTCTTCTGTAAAATTATATTTACTTCTAGTATGTGGTATAGATTACTTCTTTTTTCTGCTGGTTTTTGAAAGCAGAGACTTGAGATAATTAGCTGAAGGGATATTCTTGAGGAAGGTAGGGTTTCTCCTTAAGCAGCAGAGGTTTTCGTCTTTGCCTCAGGCATGGTGGGAGAGCTTCGTTTAGTCTGTGTATAAATAAGGACAGAGTGTTTCCGGAAGAACCAGAGAGAAACTCAAAGGGGAATGTAGTTAGGCTTGTAGAGGAATGCAAAATGGGTGAAAATTGGAATAATAACTTTTTTGTGTGGCCTGAGATTTTTGTGAGATGAAATGTGAGATTTCCCTAAAGGAACTTTCCAGAGCGGATTATAATAACTAAGATGACCTTCAGAGCATTGCGCACAGAGTAGACTTTCAATAAACACTTGCTGGCTGACTGATGCCTTTTGAGAGGACAGAGAGGTCCCTGCACAACTTCATTCAGTCAAATAGCTCAGGAGAAGCTTATTTAAGGCTCCTGTGAATTATATGGGTGTCCCAGGTGCCTCAGTAGGAAAGAGTCCTCCTGTCATGCAGGAGATCTGGGTTCAGTCCCTGGGTGGGGAAGATACCCTGCAGGAGAATGGCAACCCACTCCAGTATTCTTGCCTGGAGAATTCCATGCACAGAGGAGCCTGATGGGTTACAGTCCATGGGGCTGCAAAAGAGTTGGACATGAGTTAGCAAATAAAGAACAAACAACAACAATTAATTAGAAAATCTGCCAAAAATAAGTCTGTAATATTCCTGCTAGCCCTCGCTTCACCTGTGACCATGTTGGGAACTGATCGTTTTTATTCTTAATGTCATCTTTAAAAGGTGTTGTTATTTTCTGAGGTAGATTTTTATAGTTTGTCCTTTTTGCTGTCCTAAGAACAAGTGATTCTCACTAGTTATTAATCCTAACCTCCATCTTTGCAGTTGTTTCTCCCCCTTGTCTATGTTCATGTTTGTCTTGAATTACATTATTTTCTTTCCCTCATGCACTAAAACTGTTGTCTCTCTTTACAGGGTTCTCTAATTGCCAACATGATTCTAGGAATTATCATTTTGAAAAAAAGGTAAGCAGTGCTCTTTTATTTTGTATATAGGAAGGTTCACCTGAGCCCCAATTTTGTCTGGATCCCTTTTCTCATAGAGGTGATAAGTTTGCTCTTGGCCATCTGCCTTGCTTCTTGGTTCTGTCTGTGACAGTGAGGCCCACTCCTGAGGCAGTGGGTCAGGGAAGAGGCCCCGTCTGTGTCTTTGGAGCAGCATTTTCTCTGTGTAGAATTAACAGACTCTTGTCATTAAATCTTTAGTACCATACTAACGTGTGAAGCCAGGCTTCCCTGGTGGCTCAGTGGTAAAGAAATCTGTCTGCCAATGCAAGAGCCCTAGGTTTGATCCCTGGGTTGGGAAGATCCCCTGGAGAAGGGAAGGGCAACTCACTCCAGGCTTCTTGTCTGGGAAATCCCATGGACAGAGGAGCCTGGCAAGCTATAGTCCACAGAGAATCAGACACAACTTCGCAACTAGATAACAACAGTAACTTATGAAGCGAATTGATCTAGAACTTCACTGTCCCATGTGGTCATCACTGGCTACATGTGACTATTTATACTTAAATTTAAATATTAAGAAGTAAATAAAATAAAATATATACTTTCTCCACCTCTCTAGTCACATTTTAAATGTTCAGTAGCCATGTGTGACTAGTGGTGACCATATTGGAGAGCCCAGATGTGGAACATTTCCAGATTTACCAAAGTTCTGTGGGACAGTGCTCTTCTAGGAAGCATACAACATAGTGAACTAAGGAATAATCATACGCATTACAAAGAAGATTCCTAACAAAGGCCCAAGTGGCCAAGAAGAGGCAAGGAAAAGTTTTAGGACTGATCTTTGTGACTATCATGAGCAGCTCTCTCTGGGTACAGTTGGGAAGTATCAGAAGTACATGAGGGACTTTCCTGAATGTCCAGTGGTTAAGACTTTGCCTTCTAATTCGGGCAGTGTGGGTTCCATCCCTGGTTGAGCTAAGATCCCACATGACCCCAAAGCATAAAATAGAAGCAATATTGTAACAAATGCAATAAACACTTTAAAAATGGTCTACATCAAAAAACAATCTTTAAAAAAAAAGTAGCAGTACCTGGGATGCTGTTTCCAGGGATTTGTGTCTCACCTTCATTCAGAACCTCACCCCTCACATCCAAGGAGGAGGGGCAAGGGGCAGAGACAGCACATACAGGTTGGAACATTTCTTAGGGAAAGTTCAGCCTCACTGTTAGGACCAAAAATGTGAGTTGGTGCCAGCTTTTCAATGTAGTCCATACCCAATCCCAGTACTGGAACTCTGTACCAGCTTGGAAAGTAGCTGTCAATTCAGCATGGGAACCTATGCTGAAAAGGACTGGGTCATGAAAAGGGTAATTGTCCTGTCCTGCTGGCTCCTGGTGATGAGCTCTTTATCTCCCGAGGCTCATATATTCCCCAGATGAGAGCACCCTTGTAGTGATTACTTTTTCAGGCTCTTCTGTTCAAGCATACAGAGATAATGCTCAAGGCTCATTACCTTTGAAGTGCCCCCTGTGCTTCTTGGTAGTGTAAAATTCACATTGGGACAGACCTGTGGTCTTCATAACCTTTGGTTTTGGTGCATAGCAGGGATACAGAAGAACTTACTATAAAAGGAATGCGTTAATATTCTGACATACCCCAAATGTCAGGGCCTTTATCAAACATCTAATTTTTCCTTAAGAACCTGTTCTGAGTCTGTCATCTCTCTCTCTCTGTTTTTGACTCTGTCCAGTGGGTCTTACCCAGAGAGCAGAAACTTCTCTAAGCTAACTATCTATATCATGGATTAGTCATTTATCATCTCCTTTTGCTTATTTTGAGTAGCACCCCTTCAAGTTTATAGTGTGTTCCCCATTCCAGGATTTGAAAACCAAACCTCTCTTCACCTTAACTGTGTTCTTCATGATTGTTCAGACCTGAATTTTAGACCTCTCTCTGATCATTGCAGACTGAAGAGCTCCCGTCTGTTTATACATCTGCGGCAGCAGTGCCTGTCTCCTCACCCACCCCTCTTCTCTAGAGTTGTGCTTTTGGCTCCTTGCCCCACCCCTTAGCCAGTTCTTAGTCACCCCTTGGCCTTTTTCTGACATGCTGTGACCAGAACTATACAAAATATTTGAGTAGAAAATTTCAGATGTAAGGTTTTAATGTCTCTTTATTGTCGCCGGAGGCTTTTTGCTTCATCACCAAGAGCCTGAGAGGGATGTTAATTGATACTATTTTAGTTAATGTGAAATGCCACCATTATTCCTGCTAATAGTCCTATTGGTTTAGTATTACTCGCTTTATCCAACTATGCCAACATTTAAAAACAATATTTAAGTCATTAAGAGACATTAAGACAACACCCTCCCCTGAAAAGGGACAGTTGAATTCTTTTTTGAGTGTGGAATCCTGCTGCTTGTCCTGGTAGTCCTTCTGTCCTGTCCTTCCTCTGCAGGCTATGTCTCCTCACACTAGGTTTGGGCCCCAGAAACCAGGAAAAGCAACAGGAATTCTATATTAAGATCTGTCAGGCTTTCATTTAGACGCAAGAGCAGAATGGGCTGTCGTGCCTAATATGCCTTTTTTTGTTTTCTGATGAAACAGTCTACTGGTGTACCAAGTCTTGGACACCACCAGAAAGGGTGTGGTCTAGAAATGAGTAGTATCCTGATTTTTTCACGCACAGACTTAGGTGGACTGTGCTGAAAAGTGATCCCCTTGATCATGTCTTGGTGATCTGTACTTTCGTGAACCATCTTACTGTCAGCATCATGTGGAAATTCATATCTGTGCTCTTTTTATTATTTTTGCAGATACAGTATCTTCAAATATACCTCCATTGCCCTGGTGTCTGTGGGGATATTTGTTTGCACTTTCATGTCAGCAAAGCAGGTGGTAAGAGTCTGTTCACAAATGATTTCTATTCACTCCTCACCAGGGGTGCCCAGGTACTTATTAATGATACAATAAATGTAAGTGCTCATGTAATATAAGGATTTACATCTTCGAAAGAGAATTATGGAAGGAAATGGGTAACATAAATATTTTCCTTGTATCAAGGCCCCTTGCCTGTAGTTCTGGTCTCTGTACCTCATATGTTTTTTTATTTCCTAGACTTCCCAGTCCAGCTCAACTGAGAATGATGGATTCCAGGCATTTGCGTGGTGGTTGCTAGGCAAGTACAGTAATTACAGTAAAGCTAATTGCCTCTGCAGTTCTGTTTTCAGAGTTTTCTCCTAAGGGATATGTTTCTTGGCAAGAAGCTTCAACTCAACAGATTATGCCATGGAAGAGAGAGGCACCTGGAACTATATATCTCTGAATCTTAGGGTTGAAGAAACTAAAATGAAAATGTCTGTGTTCATGGTAGCGTGTTCTACAACATGGATGTTTTCCTGGTTGCCACTAGTATAGACAGAAAAGCCTGTGTCTAGTTGCCCATCACACTCTGTGGGAGCAATGGGAGTGTCATCCATTTCTTTATGATCTGTCTGCTGAGCAGAAGCTTCTACAAAAGGAGGGCACATTACAGCAGTTGACTCTTCAAATTTCTGTAGGACCCATTTCTAAATCTTAGATTTCTTTTCTTCATAAGCTCTTCCACATGGCAATGTTCCCAAACCTGACTGGTCATCAGAATCCTGGGTGATTTTTAAAAATACAGATATCTCTTTGTTTAATGAAACAACTCCTATAGAGCTTTGCCCTTGCTGTATCTTACAGGGAAGGGAGAGTCAGTGATAGCAATAAGAGATGGAGACTGACCAACTGGAAGAAAAGTGGCAGTGAAAGAACTGGATTCTCCTTGCTTCTTGACTTTGCAGCTTTATCCCTTTAGGTTGCTATTCTTAACGTAGGAAGATCTTTATGAGTATTAGGAAGATGCTTTCTCCAATAAGAATGAAAGACTTTAACACACAATTCATGGGCACAGAATTAATATTCAATAAACTTATGTTCAGCCTCACTGGTTTACTAAACAAAGAAATGCAAACTGAAACCAAAATGCAGTACCTTTTTGTTTTGGCCTATTATACTGGCTAGATATTGATTATTCTCACTGATGCTGAGGGTGCAGTAAGGCAGCCATATTCATATAGATTGTTTATGGTAAATTGACACAGACTCTCTGGGCAAAAAATTATGTATTTGAGCTTTTTAAATGTCTACAACCTTTGTCTCAGTAATCCCCCTTATAAGAGTTTCTCCTAAGGGAATAATCAACATTTTGTTTATTATTATTGTTTGGGATATATGTTTGGGAGTTTCTCCTAAGGGAATAATCAACATTTTGTTTATTATTATTGTTTGGGATATATGTTGATTTTAATGATGAAATAATTAGAAGTAATCTAACCATTCTTCTCTTGTAAGACATTTAAGTATGGTACAGTCCACATGATAGAACAGTATGCCGTTTTTAAATCATACTTTTGAAAACATTTTTAATGTAATGACTTGAAGGAAAATCCAGGAAAAAGATCATGTATAAAAAGATATGAAATTACATACTCATTATGATCCCATCTCAGCATAAAGTATCTATTGGGTTGGCCAAAAATCTCCTTTGAGCATTCTGTAAGATCTTAGAAAATCCCGAATGAACTTTTAGTTAACCCAATATCTAACATATATCTATCTAAGTAACATATACAGGGAAAGATAGCAAACTATTTAGGACTGGATGGTAATATGGTGGTTGATTTTTATTTCTTTTTAAATTTTGTGCATGGTCCATGTTTAATTTAGTGTGTAATATTTGTAGAACTGAATAAATGTTTTTTTTTTTTAAGAAAAGAATAAATGTTTTTTGAGAAGTTAGTTAGTATGGGCGTTTGTAATTCCATGTTTGCTTTTCAGGCATTGGGGCACTGACTTTCGCTCTTCTGATGTCCGCAAGGATGGGTATTTTCCAAGAGACTCTGTACAAACAATTCGGGAAACACTCCAAGGAGGCTTTATTTTATAATGTAAGCGATTTCTTGAACCTGGGGAAAAGGAAAATTACTGAGTTGTTTTTGTAGTATATTAGTTCAAGTATGATATACCATCTTTCTGATATAGTTGAAGGATCAATTTATTATCCAGTAAACTGCTTTGGGGCCCACTGACTTTGGCACTTTTAATAGCCTGCATGATTCTCTACAAGAAATGATTGTTATTAGTCAGTGTGAACAGAATGTGTCTGCCAGGAACAACCATTCCCTTCTAGGAACCCAATGTTCCTAAAGATGAAATCAAGTTAAAACCAATATGGAAACCTGGAAAGGGAACAGAAGTTCCAAAAGCCCTATGCCAAGGAAAAGATGTGCAGGCAGGAGTTGGGGAGAACTGGGGGGGTTTGAGGAGTAAGCCGCTCAGACAGGCTTTATTCCTTTGAGAGAGAGCTTAATTAGCTAATTATTTGCCCTTTTGCCTCTTGTTTGAAATTGCTGATCTAGAGCCACCTTCTCTAGCTTTCTTCTTTCTCCCCACTCTTTTCTGTTGCGATAACGCCCAACTCCTCAAGGTCTCAGGGATAACGTTGCCTCCAGGTTCAGTAACCTCAGGGAGTCCTTCCCTGGGAACCTTTTGAACTGAAGTTGCAAACAAGCAATTTGAGATATTTAATCTCAAGCTACAGTATGTGGCTGGGAGTTTAAAAAATAAAGGAGCATTCTGTTTGGTTCCCATGTTTCTTTTAGCACAGTACCTGGCAGATAGTAAACTGCTTGGTAAATGTTTCCTGTGATTCCTTAGTAAATGTTTACTGTGGTGGTGGTGGTGGGTGGGTGGGTGTCAGGCACCTTAATATTTGCTTACCTATCGTTTCCGCTTCCTCTCCACTCTCTCTCTCTCCGTCTTCATTTCTTTTCCCCGACTTCATATTGTCCTCTAGTGTCTCTCCCATTAGTTTCACGAACTCCCTAAAATCTGCCTTCACGTTCTGTATAATTTTTAAATCCGTTATATTGTTTAACCAGTCTCAAAAATAGTAAGATGTAGGCAGATCCTTTGGGCAGAATGACTGTGTTTCAATTTCTCATTCCCTTTTGTTGAGGAAAGGATGCTAGCTCTATTGTTTTGTAATGACCATCAGCTTCTATGGGGCAAGAACTGTAATTCGCAGGTTGATATCATGCCATACAATGTCAAGACTTATTAAAAGTATCCAGTGCTTTAAAAGGCACTGCGTATGTGCCCAGTCGCTTAAGTTGTGTCTGACTCTTCGCGACCCCATGGACTGTAGCCTACCAGGCTCCTCAGTCCATGGATTCTCCAGGCAAGAGTACTGGAGTAGGTTGCCATTCTCTTCTCCAGTGGATCTTCCCAACCTAGGGAATGAACCCATGTCTCTTACATCTCCTGCACTGACAGGCAGGTTCTTTACCATTGGTGCCACCTGGGAGGCTATTAAAAGCACTGGATACTTTTAACAAGTCTGACTTGTTTATCTTGATATTGCTTGTTACACAACTTGTAAAACTTTCAATCATTGTAAAAAATACTCTATATTTCTGTAATGTTTTTGCATTTAAATTTACATGAAATGTTTCTTCCTGTAGCATGCCCTTCCACTTCCTGGTTTCATCTTCTTGGCTTCTGACATTTATGACCATGCAGTTCTGTTCAATAATTCTGGTGAGTTTGGGGTTATCCAGTAGAATTACCTGACAGTTTCAGAGGCAGCATCTCAGTTTTCCTCGTGACTTCACCTCTGCAGTTTCTGTCATATCCAGATCACCCATCCCCATGCCACCTTCCTGAAATATAGTGCCATTAATCAGTGGTTGCAGAAACAAAAGCTTTTGCAGGCACTTCTCAATTATTTGCCAATGAAGTAAGACAATATCTTCAAATTTTCTGTTTTGCTTTGGAATTTGTGTGCTGTTTGCATTTGAATAGGGATGTATGATCTGAGAATGCAAACAAACAGTAATAATACTGCAGTGACTGGAGCCATGAGAAGTTGGACAGCACTCCAGCTTCTTTCCTCCTGTTCCTCCCTCTGCTAGGAAAGGCACATCTCACAGATACAGGCTGAGCTGCCTCCAAGCAAGGAGGCACAGAAATGACAACAGGGTAGATAGGCTGCAAGAATAAGCAAAATCAGTTCAGGTGGCTACAGTGCGAGCTGGCTATTACTTTTTACAGTGGCCGTTTAGTACATTAGCTAATAATTGCTAGTTAACTTAAAAGAAATTACCAATGTTAGGTTGGCCCCAAAATTCCTTTGGGTTTTCCCATAAGATGTAATGAAAAATTTGAACAAACTTTTTAGTCAACCCAGTATAATCTCATTATCTACTAAAAGACAGAGCATGTTATACAGACAAATGAATACACAGGGAACAAATATTTTTAAAATTAAGGCTTTATGTTGCTCGGACCTATAAAATGGTAAGTATGTTTTGCAGAATGACAGTAGGGGCTCAGTAAACATTTGTTTGCTATCTGGTCACAAGTTGTGAAGTTTGACTGTTCTCTGAGTCTGCAAAGTTGTATCTCCCATTTGCCTACAAAAAAGTGTGTGATGATGGCATGTAAGAAAGTTTTTAAGGCTCTGAATTATTCAATTGGTTCTGACTTTTTAAAAAAATTGAGATATAATTGACATATAGATGATTTTTAACGCAGTGTTTTCTAAGGTCTCTTAAGAGGCTCCATATAGCAGAGGGCTATTGAAATAAATACATTATCAAGTTCCTTGAGATTGATACTGATTTAGTTACTTGAATGCTCCTTCTAGAAGTTACAGGGATGGGTATTTTTATAAAAAAATCTTTTAAGGTCTGCCTTCAACTTCTTTAAAACCATTCCTGAGTATACATTTTTTCGTCTCAGATGAACTTGTTATTTGCAAGGAAACTGAACATCCGTCTAAATACTGTACATCATATGGATTGTCTTTCCCCAGCAAGCTGATACAGTGAATCTCTCGAGTTATTATACAGTAGTAACATTTGTTGACTTTCTTTTCATTTCAGTACTTGCTAAGTATTTCAAAGACAATAGAACACTAAATTATTGGGATTTCCCACTAGTCCAGATGTAGAATTTCAGAAATTATTTATATGTATACAAATTTTTATTTTTTGCAAAAGAAAATTAATGTTCATGTACTAACCATGTTTCAGCATCACTTTGTTAGACTTCACTCAGTTATGCTGTATAATTCAAGTGAAAGTTTTAGTGGCTCAGTCATGTCTGACTCTTTGTGACCCCATGGACAGACACCTCTGTCCATGGCATTCTCCAGGCAAGAGTACTGGAGTGGGTAGCCTTTCCTTTCTCCAGAGGATCTTTCCTGACCCAGGGATTGAATTCGAGTCTCTCACATTGCAGGTAGATTCTTTATTGTCTGAGCCACCAGGGAAGCCCGTATAATTCAAGCCTTCCACACAATTTAACAATATAAAAAGACTGATCCTTCAAGGATTACTATGTCCTTATTCTCTTTGATCTTGAATATTTTATTTCCTCCCACATATTTGCTGTGCAAGCCTCATTATATAAAACTAAACATAAGAATGTATTTCAAGGAAGGAAAGTTACAGTTCTGTTGCCCTACACATGAGCTAATTTCGTTTTACCAGTTTCCATCCTGACACTGTTTACATATATTGTCACACAGTCATAATCCTTGTGTAAATATAATTTTACACTTTCTTTTTCACTTTTGTTCTGCGTTTTTTATGTGACTATATATAATCTATGTGATTTTTTTTTTTTTTTTTAAATCAAGTGTATAATGTCACATCTAGTTAAAGTACCTTTGCTTACATAGTCCTTGCTGTTATCACTGGGCGTTGTGACTGATTTAGTTTTTCCTTTATTGTAAACACCACCACAATGTATGTTGAATTTGTTTTTCTTTTGAATTAACTAGGACTAATTCCTGAGAATAAGAATCAATGCCTTTAGGACCACTTAATACCTATTGTGAAATTGATTTTGAAAACACCAATTTATACTACCACCCACTGAATGACTGCTAGTTCTGCCACCACCTTGCCAGATCAGGATATTATTATAAGTGTTTAATTGCTAAGTTAATAGATATAGAATGGTATGGCCTTGTAATAATTTAGAATTCTTTGATTACTGGTAGGATTGAACATATTTCCAAATGGCATTTATTTAGGGCTTGTCTCTCAAGACAAGTATCTTAAGACAAGTATACTTAAGACTGTATCAGTTTGAACTTCTCTGTGTTGCACAATCTTTCTCTGTAAAGTGGGGTCCTAGTCAGGTGAAAGGTAAAAAGTTTAAAGTTAAAATACAATTTGTTTTAAGAAACCAGTGTAATGACTCTTGAGGACAATGTAGCCTGGAATCAAGGCAAGTAAAGTATATGACCCAAGTCTATTTGCAAGAGAAATAAGGTTGCTATCTCTACTATGTTCATCTGTGTTACTGTGTTCAAAGGGATGAAAACATAAGCTATCCAAAGTGATACGACTGTCTCTCAATCTCTGCAGAACTGTATCAGGTTCCAGTCGTTGGTGTGACAGTGCCCATCATGTGGTTCTACCTCCTCATGAACGTCATCACTCAGTATCCTTTGCACTCCTCTGCCATGTGGTCTTTGCTGTGCTCTTTTGCCACAGAAATGTTTTTTCTTCTAACGGTGCAGTGATATGAATTTCGCTTTTGCTCTGATCTTTTCTGCAGTAAATAGGAGACAGGCCCATCCAGTGAACTCCTTTGTTGCAGGGAGAGAGGGGCAAAGAGATGCTGGCGGTGTGGAAGGTCAGTAAGTCATAAGACACCAGGAAGGAAAACCTCTGGGTGGGGGGATAGAAGTCAATGGGTAACTAAGAATTAGTATGTGACAGAAATCCTCTATGATTTCTACATGGAGTTTTCCAGTATCCTAGGATATTTCACAAGCTGCCACAAAATTCTGCAAGAGATTTCCAATTAAATAAGGCCTAATTTTTAAAATGGCTCTTTTGAACCACCTTGAAAGTTGCTCAGTCATGTCCAACTCTTTGTGACCCTGTGGACTAGACAGTCCATGGAATTCTCCAGGCCAAAATACTGGAATGGGTAGCCTTTCCCTTCTCCAGGGGATCTTCCCAACTCAGGGATCAAACGCAGGTCTCCCACATTGCAGGCGGATTCTTTACCAGCTGAGCCACAAAGAAAGCCCTCTGAACCACCTTACGCCCATTAGAAAAACCCTTGAGCCTTTGAAACAGTGGAACAGATTGTAGTTGATCTCATTCCTCTGAAGTCACCTCATATGCTTGCCCTACGGAGTTCCTTTTTGGAGATGTCATCAGCTTTACTGACAGTGTTACCTTCTGTCATTACTTGGGAGGTGACCTTCACTGTAAACTATAGGAAGAATCCAAAAAAAATCCGAAACGACTATCATAGGAAGTTTTCAGGCAGCTTCAGGTTGGGATCCATAAATGGTGTGGCAGGACAGTAATTCTGCAGGGTATTCTATCAAGGAGGAGCCTCAGGGCAGCCGTGGCCGATACCCTGTTTTCTGGTTCCTGGAATATGAACATTGAAGCTACAGACCTTGCCAGAAGGTTCTCCTGCTAATCTCTGGGTTGTTTACAGAAAACTGCCTTAACCCCGCTCCTCCAGGTACGTGTGCATCCGGGGCGTCTTCATTCTCACCACAGAATGCGCCTCCCTCACCGTCACCCTCGTCGTGACGCTGCGCAAGTTCGTCAGCCTTATCTTTTCCATCTTGTACTTCCAGAACCCTTTCACCCTGTGGCACTGGCTGGGCACCTTATTTGTCTTCATTGGGACTCTCATGTACACAGAGGTGTGGAACAACCTGGGGGCCACCAAAGGCCAGCCTCAGAAGGAGGAGAAGAAGAACTGAGGCCGGCCTGCAGTAGAGAGACCAGAGGCTAATGGGCTGGGGCCTGGCCACCAATTCACCTTGGTTAATGCTGAATTACCAGCCGTGTACCAGGGAATCCTCAGAGGGAGGGACTTCTCAGATTTCTCATGGCTCTGCAGACCCACATTTGTGGACCCTGAGTAGAAGCCCCTCTACCCTGAAGTAGAGAAGAGAACGGTTCTCCACTATCGGGTAGCCCTGTTCATTTGTTATCTGTTTTGTTTACCAAACACTGTATTCAGCACTGTACTGGCTTACTGAATTCTGAGTCCCCAGAGCTATTAGTTTTATATCTATGGTCTCAGACAAGATTCTCCCTGTTCTGATGATTCTCTTCTGTAACAGCCATCCTCCTCCTGGGGCCTCGTCCCCTTACTCCATCACCCTGCCACCCTCAGCTGCACTTTTCAGTCTGATGCTCCAGGCACCCTCACCAGGAACAACTGAATGGCCGCGAGAACGGAGGTTCTGGAGATGGTGGGGCTGGGCTTTCTCCCCAAGGTTGGGAAAGAAGCGGGTGTCGCTGTGTGCCCTGGGGACACTGGGGCAAGACTGGTGGGGATCCTCTCCCACATTTTTCCTTTTTTCCCCCTCTATGCAACAGTTATGTGCTTTCATACCTTTTGCTTTCTGTACTTAGAACAAACTGCAGCAGTTCTTTGTGGCACAGTGTTAAAGAGAAGTTGTGTATGAATTGGGAAGGAGAGACTTTTACTCTGTCTTCTCTCAGTTGTCTGAGTCATTTAGCCTCAAGGTTAGATGGTGATGCCAGGAGGACACAGGAGAAACTGGCCAAGAGGGCACTCAGAGAGCCTCGGGCTCTCCCGCCTCTACACCCAGCCAGGCATTCAGGGCGGGTTCCACATGGGAGAGAGGTTAAGTCTTTGAAATGCTGCTTAATTAGGTTCATCTCTGCCTGGCAACTCTTTTCAGAGTTATGACCAGTCAGGCTAATGGGTAAACCAATATATTCAGTACGTGTGGGTGTGGTGTATCAGGCCAAACTACAACTGAAATAGGTTTTTCTTTTTTTAAACAAGGCGTCTTAATGTTCTTGCCCGGTTTGGGGGTGAGTGTGTTTTTTTATATGTAGAAACCTGCCCCCCCGCCCCGCCCTTTTGCTAATTGTTTCAAAGGTCTGGTTTCCTCCCATGGGATAATCTTGAGAAAGAACAACAGTGTTAGGGTGGTGTGTGTAGGGGGTGGGTATGCTCTTGTGTAGTTTGTGATCACTGGTGAGAGGAGAACATGAAAATCAGTGTTCTATTTCCTCATCCTTCAACAGCCCTGACCTGTATCGCCTCACCACGGATGTGCTTTGGGGGGGTCCATCAGACTTACCAGCCTGTCTCTTTTTGCACATAGAGGCCTCTCCTTCTGTGCTGGGCACAGATTGTGTTCTTAAATAGAGAAGTGGCTCTCCAGGTCTCCTGGGCTCATCCAGGGTATGATGTGTTTATTCCACTATCAGGAGCTGTTCTCTGATGGGACCTAAGATGAGTGTCCTAGAAACCCTGGGTCACTTTGGGGGAAGTCAGTTAAGCTGCCTCCGGTTTTTTGTTACATACGGTATGGATACTGTTTCTCCATCTAAGTCCCAGGGTTTTCAGATCGATTTGTTGTTCTGGACATTGACATCTGTGCTGTGCCAGTGAGAGTCTATACTGAAAGATGCTGAATTAAGTGTGAATTTGTTCATGGCCTCAAAAGGTATTTAATTTCTTTGAACTGTGTAGAGTTTCTCAGACTGGTGGTGCTATAAATACCATGTATTAAATAGCCTCTTAAGAACAAAAGCTACTTTTCTTACTGTATAATAAAAGAACCTGTCCCCAGGGGCTGTTTGATTGCTACATGTCTGGAGTCTTGACAGGATAACTATAGAGCTTTACATGAAATAGTATAACTTTTTTTTTTATGTGGATGGGAAATATTACAATTTTTAGTAACTGAAACAGTGTTAATGTACACAGACAGCATTTAACTGGGTTCCTGAGGTTTTAGGTTTTGGCTTATGGAGCGTGTGTTTCTCAGTCTAAACACTTCTGCTGGTCTTATTCATAGGAGGAGCTTAGGGCACTCACTCAATGAAATGAGTGCATGTAAGAACATAATGCCCTGGGAATTGGTTTTTCTTTCCAGTAGTTGCATATAAGGAAATAAATCTAATAGATCCTAGTTCATGGGAAATAGATGGGGAAACTGGAAACAGTGTCAGACTTTATTTTTTTGGGCTCCAAAATCACTGCAGATGGTGACTGCAGCCATGAAATTAAAAGACGCTTACTCTTTGGAAGGAAAGTTATGACCAACCTAGATAGCATATTGAAAAGCAGAGACATTACTTTGCCAACAAAGGTCCGTCTAGTCAAGGCTATGGTTTTTCCTGTGGTCATGTATGGATGTGAGAGTTGGATTGTGAAGAAAGCTGAGCGCCCAAGAATTGATGCTTTTGAACTGTGATGTTGGAGAAGACTCTTTAGAGTCCCTTGGACTGCAAGGAGATCCAACCAGTCCATTTTGAAGGAGATCAGCCCTGGGACTTCTTTGGAAGGAATGATGCTAAAGCTGAAACTCCAGTACTTTGGCCACCTCATGCGAAGAGTTGACTCATTGGAAAAGACTCTGATACTGGGAGGGATTGGGGGCAGGAGGAGAAGGGGATGACAGAGGATGAGATGGCTGGATGGCATTGCTGACTTGATGGACGTGAGTCAGGGTGAACTCCGGGAGTTGGTGATGGACAGGGAGGCCTGGCGTGCTGTGATTCATGGGGTCGCAAAGAGTCGTTTGCGACTGAACTGAACTGAAAAACAGTTTATTCCCCTCCTTGGTTAACTGTTTTTTCAATCCTGGTTGAACTTGATTTCAATCCCTGTTAAAAGGGCAAATAAACCATTTTATAGAGGATCTGGCTCATCTGTAACTGGAGAAGAAATGTCTGTTAAATGCCTCTCCTCTTTCTGTGGATCAAGACCATGTAATTTTGTGCCCCAGAGAGAGAGGGTATGGTTTGTTTACAAAAGAGATTGATGTTTAAGGCATCCAGAACTCTACCTTTAGAGCAAAGATCAAATAGCAAATGACTAGCTAGAAAACACAAGTTTTGTGTGTGTGAATGTACCTGTGAACTCACTTCATAGCTTGACCAGGGTCATAAATGAGGCAAAAGGAGAAAATTGGTGATATTTGAGTTATTGCATTTAATGTCTGCATATCCTTTACCACAGTTCCATCGTTGTATTATAAATGCTTTTTTATTTTTTTGTTAGGAATTTATTTTTGATCTTTTACTTTCTTTTTCATCCAGCTGAAACCATTAATCCATTTAATAAGTTTCTGTCAAGTTCTGAAGTATTTGGACACAGTCTAGATAGTATTTTCCTTCTTTCTGCATAGTTACCCAAAATGAATACAGTACCTGAAATTTGGTCATTGCATCCTGTGAAGAAAAACACAGAAGCTGAGTTAATCTCTGCCAAGCTCACCAAACTCCTTCCATTCTTCTGGGAAGATTACCTGGTGTTTTGTAAGGATGATAATAGCTTGTGTCATTCCCTGAGCACCTTTCCTCCCTTCTGCATATTTTTTTTTTCACATCCTAACCCCTACCTCCAATTTCTTCAGCAGCCTCTGGTTACTCGCGTAGTTTTCTACTGAGCGACACATATAATGTTGTATCTATTTATGCCTCTATTCTTTGGGGCCTCTAGGTGTCTTTTGTGGATTTTTATAGGATATACATATCTGTGTAGCATGTATTTTGTTATACATTGTTTTAAGCACTGATACTAGGGGTGTGTATATATACAGATGCAAATATTGGGCAGAGCGAATGTATGTGTAGACGAGTAAGAACAAGAACGGTTAAAGTACAAATGTTTATATACCGTTACAGCTCAAAGTGGGGTGGAGAATCCTATCAGTCCTACCACATTCTTGTCTGTATTTGGGAAGCAGTAGTTTTCATCTTTTGCTCTTTTTACCCTACCTCTAGCTGACTTCCGTTGCAGTGCCAAATGTCTATGGTGAGGGGAGGTGGGCCGCATTAGGTCAGGAGTAATTATAAACCAGTGAATTAGTTCTGGGCTGGGCGACACACTTACTGGTGGGCTAGCACACAAGCCGATGTAGCAAAGACCTGAGCATCTCCACAAATGCACGGTGAAAGGCACCCTAACATGGAGATGGGAAATCAAGACCCTACATTTGCTGTGGTCTGTTTCTCTTTGGCTAGAACTATGAGCATTTTGGTCTCAATAGTTTTATCCTGAAAAATGTTCATGGAAGTTACCTATGAGAGTTCAGTCTTAGGGTGGAAGAACTGTCAATATAGATAAAATCCATTTTTATTACAGATGTGTGACCTTTGGAAATGAATATAAACAGTAAAATTAATAATAAGCATTAGCATCCATGTGGTGTGTAGCAGGCTGGGCTGGGAGACACTATAGCTGTGTGTGCTCTCTGGCGCCTTCCTTACAGTGGGCACTGCAGAAGAGGGAGGGACCAGGATCTGACTTGCATCCCATGAATGCATAAATCCTCGCCAAGATCTCTTACTCCCTCGAGTTTCTGAGAAAGCTTCTAATGGTTCTTGATACCCCTTCCCACCCTTCATCAGTAGGTCAGCAAGAAAGCAAATAAGACAACATTCCTGAGATTCTAAGGAAGGGAGGGTGCACGCCAGGAGTTGTGCAGATGCTGCTTTCTGCTGTCCAGGTGCCAGTGGGAGGAGGGCAGAGCATTACATATTTAGCACCTTGCATCATTTGATGCTCAGCGCAAGCAGAGGCCCTCAGGGTACCATTAAAGATGCTTAAAAGTTTCTGAAGTAGGCTGCTTGGGGTGTCCCCTACATCTCCAAAGCTCGTATAGTGGGTTTGCATTGGCTGATGCCTTAAGCTCATTGTCTTTTGTCTCCTCAGAATCACGTGGAGATTTACCTACTTAAGTCACTCAGCGTTCTACCAAACGCCCTCAATTTCAATCAAGTAAGGCAAGCTGCAAGGGTACCAGAGATAGGTGGGTTGGGGGGAGGAAAGCTTGGTCTCCATTTGTAAGACTCATACTTTTTAAAGTAAACGTTGTAATGGTTCTTTGGCACATTGAATTATTTATAGCTTTTGAGATGTAAAGAAGACTCCCGTGAACCAGGAGAAGCAGTAATTATTCCCCGACGTGATAAAAGTGTTCTTTGTGTGTCACTTGCAATCACAAGTCATTTCTGTGCTAGTTGCTTTCATTCCAGAGAATGGCATCATCCTCCCCAAAAAGAGGATGATTTTTAAAGTAGGATTTTCTAACAGATTATGTGGCATGGGGCTGGGGAAGGATGATGGGGATTTGATTTATCCAGCCTCTGAGCTCTTCATTCATATTGTGATTTAAGAACAAAGATGGCGGCGGGGGGTGGGGGGCGGTGGCTAGACAGTAGTAGAGTATGTAGAACAGCTAAGACATTAGTGAGTATCCAGATTTTGAGCTGTGTAAATATCAAATGTCAGCTTCCAGCCTTCTGAGTTATTTGAGCAGAGAGTTATGGAGAAAAGGGAGATTTTGTGAATAAAATGTTTTTGCCAAACAAACTGAATGAGTCTTTTTACCATGATTTCTTATAAAGAGCAAATTTCTGCCTTCTGAAACAACTCATCAGACACCTGGTTTTTAATCTTGAATTGTACAGTCATTGTTTCTTAATAAAAGTGATAAATATCTTGCAGGTGTTTCCAATCACCATTACCTTTCAAGTGCTTGGGTGCCGTTTCAAAAGCTCCGCAGTGTTTGCCTTGTACAGTGGTGGGACATTTTACCACAGTCGTAAGCAACCTGTCTTCTGCTGCCTGGCAGCTGGGTCAATCCCAAACCACTTCCCCGGCTACAGGTCAGTTTCCACTTCAGAAATTTAAAGAGTCTTGGCTTACTTTGGGAGGTTTTAGAGGTTAGTGGCAGTAAGTTTCTGTAGCAAATCTCTCAAAACCTCTTTGCCTTAATAGAAACACATTGATTTTTGTAACATTGCAATGGCCAGCTCTCTTCCTCTTCCATCTGTTACTTTTAAATGAATCTTAATGTGGAAGCAGCTTTCAAAGCAGTTTACTATACTCAGTCTTTTTTTTCTTTTTTATTGCAGTATAGTTGATTTACAATAATACTGGTTTCAGTGTACAACCTGGTGACTCAAGTTTTATAGATTATACTCCATTTATAGTTATTATAAAATACTGGCTATATTCCCTGTGCTGTAAGCAATATCCTTGTAGCTTATTTATTTTACACATAGAACTCTGTATCTCTTCATCCCCTACCTCTATCACGCCCCTCCCTGCTTCCCTCTCCCCACTGGAAACCACTAGTTCTCTATATCTGTGAGTCTGTTACTTTTTCGTTATATTCACTAGTTTTATTTTTTAGATAATATATAAAAATAGTAACATACAGTATTTGTCTTTCTCTGACTTTAAATTTCACTAAGCAAATTTAACCCTCCAAGTCCATCCATGTTGTTGCAAATAGCAAAATTTTGTTCTTTGCTTTGGCTGACTACTGTTCTGTTGTATTTATACATGTCTTTATTCATCAGTTGATGGACATTTAGGTTGCTTCAAAGTCTTGGCTATTGTAAATAATGCTGCTGTGAACATTGAGGTATGTGTATATTAATGTTTTCGTTTTCTTTGGATATATATACCCAGGAGTGAAATTACTGGATCATATGGTAGTTCTGTCAATATCTTTAGTTTTTTGAGGAAAGAACCTCTATACTGTTTTCCACAGTGGCTGCAACAATTTACATTGTATGTACTTCGGTAGTTCTTTTTTAGTGTTTTATGTTTGAATTCCTCTGTGCATGTACTACAGATTTTTGGTTTGTGGTTACCATAAGGTATCTGAATCTATATATGTGCACATGTACACACACATATATGTATACACACATACATATGATTAAATTGCTGACTCCTTAAACATTTTAATAACACTGCATTTTACTCTCTTCCCCTCATAATTAGTTTTTTACATTATATTTTATATCTGTTTTGCATATCCCTTAATTCCTTATTATGGATATATTTTACTACTTTTGTCTTTTAACTTTCCTACTAGCTTCATATATGGTTGACTTTCTACCTTTACTGTATTTTTTTTTTGCCTTTACCAATGAGCTTTTCCCTTTTATGTTGCCTTTGCTTAGAGAAGTCCCTTCAACATGTCTATTAAACAGCTGATTTGGTGGTGCCGGACTCCTAGTTTTTGCTTATCTGTAAAACTTTTGACCTTTCCATCAAATCTGAATGAGAGCTTTGTCAGAGTATTCTTGGTTGTAGGTTATTATTCCCTTTCGTCTCTTTAGATATATCATACCACTCCCTTCTGGCCTACAGAGTTTTTGCTGAAAAGTCAGCTGATCGCCTTATGGGAATTCCCTTGTAGGTAACCTGTGGCTTTTCCTTTACTACTCTTTAATATTCTCTTTAATTTTTTGCCATTTTACTTATAGTGTGTCTTGATGTGGTCCTCTTAGAGTTGATCTGGTTTGCAACTCTCCATGCTCCTTGGACCTGGATATCTGTTTTGTAGGTTAGGAGTATTTTTAGCTATTATTGCTTTGAATATGTTCTCTGCCTATTCTCTCTCTCTTCTCCTTCTGAGAGCTCTATAATGCAAATATTAGTATGCTTGATGTTTTCCCAGAGGTCTCTTAAACAGTCGTTTCTTCTTATTCTTTTTGCTGTTCACCTCCAGTTATTTCCACTACTCTGTCTTGCAGCTCACTGATTCATTCCTCTGTATCATTTAGTCCTCTGTTTATTCTTTCTGTATTCCTAGTGTATTTTTCATTTCACTTATTCTTCATCTAGTTTGTTTTGTATATTTTCTAACTCTGTTAACAAC